>NC_035107.1:208158128-208762952 GCF_002204515.2 Aedes aegypti
TCGAAGTTATTTTTAGACATGACTGCGTGCGTTTAAGTTTAAAGGGCGATATTTGGATGTGTTGGATAAAATGAAGTAAAACGTTATAATACAATGAGCTGCCGGTAGGCACAATACAATTAGTGTATTGTTCTTATGCAGAGATTGTATTAGGTGGGACCTTGCAATTATTGTAAGAGATTTTTATTTTGCGTGTACCGACTTCAAAAGTAAAGCTCCCAAGTAAAATTTCTCCCAATTACAAAAGTAGTTTTTACAGCTAATCCACTAGGAGCGAAATGCACTTTTACTTACGGAATAGTTTAGCAGAACATTTTTCCGCCCAGAAAGGGTAATGCCGGTAGGTAATACAAGACAAAATCCTTCCTCTATACGATCCCACTAAGTTTTCTAATGATAGCAAAATAATGATAGCTCTTGACCTAATGAGCAACTTTGCCGGGAATGCCCGGCCAGGATCCTGAAATATCCGCAAAACAAAAGTTCCATGCTCACTATTGTCACCTGGGAGCAACATCTCGAATATTTTGGCCTGAATAATGATTGCTAGTTTGGCTACTGAACAACTTTGCCGAAAACGCCATTTTTCTAAATGGACAGACTCCTGAGATATCTGCAAAACAAAAGTATAAGTTTCATGTCCACTAGCGCCACCTAGCGGTCGAATTCCAAAATAAATGAGGCACCATCAAATAGCGCTCCCCCTCCAGAACAACTTTATTGAGGACCCCAAGTTTCGAAATTATCTGGATTTTGAGATATATCGATTTTAAATTGTGGTTTACTCGAACCGTATGAAGTGCGTTCATTATTATGCGACTTCTTTGTATATCTGTAAATTTTACCGCATTATAAAGGGCACACCGTTAACAAAATCTATCGAGTATTTTTCTTAAGAAGATTCTTGAGGAATACATTTTGGTTTGGTGATGATAGATATCATTGTTGCAAATAGATTGCATATAAATCAGAACTGCTGTACAAAGTACAACAGCGCAACAGCCCGAAGGTTAAATAAAGATCGATAATAATAAATAGAGCAATCTTTAAAGTAATTTCTGGAATTGATGCTTAAATGATCATAGAATATTTCTTAACTAAAAATAGAAAAATGTTAAGGAAATCAAAGAACTCAGAATAACTAAAAAAAAAGCAAAAAACGACCTTTATGCTACAATTTCTTGCTATTTTTTCAGAATTTCATGAAAAGTTTTTTAAAAGCTACCTGTAGGTATTTCCGGAGATATTCTTGCAGAAATATCTTCTAGCAGAATATCAGGCTAAATTTCAGTATTTGGAATAAAATTGTTAGTAATTCTTACAGGCATCTTATTGAGTTGGAATAGTGAATGAGGGGATAAATGATACA
This sequence comes from Aedes aegypti, assembly GCF_002204515.2. Lineage (NCBI taxonomy): Eukaryota > Metazoa > Arthropoda > Insecta > Diptera > Culicidae > Aedes > Aedes aegypti. The sequence goes on from NC_035107.1 coordinate 208,159,498, forward strand.
TCCAGTGTTGTTAGACTCACACTCAAAATCTCAATCAATACGCTCTCCCGTGAGAGCAAACTCATTAGAGATCTGCTTCTTAAATCTCACGCTTGAGATTTTAATGCAAAATCAACTCAATCAACTCAAACCGTAAAAAATGATTCAGTCGCAAAACCCGGCAAAAACTCGTGAAACCCGAATGTTGTTGTTTACGTTAGAAAGGATTAACATAATTTTACCAGACTAACAAGAAATTATTGCCGTGTGTCAGTAAACTGTGGAAATACGAGACAATGAGTTAGAAAGGTGAGCCAACTCACCCATGATTTTTTGACTGCTAAGTTGCATGATTGACAACTCACGCATGATAAATCTCAAGCGTGAGTTGTGAGAAATTGAGTTTTTCACAACACTGGATACATCTACAAGAAAGGTGACAATTGAGTGTGAGAACTTTCGAGTAATAACTTAAATGCTATCACAGATCTTCTTCCGTCATCTGTCCCCTGTAATAAAGGAGTTCGTGGGAAGTTATCGAGCCGGCCTTGTTGATAGCCGATGGACAATAGACTAGACCATTACTGTATGGCAAATCGTTCAAAAATAATCATAGATACCAAATCCCAACGCAATACCTTTTAATAAATTTTAAATCATTGAAAAGAACAACTTTTACGGGAAACTCACAGGACTAATAAGAGCGAAGATGGAAAATGTATAAAATTGTATGGATATATTGCGTCAGGAAGTGTTTTGCGCATAGCCGAGATTAAGAGCCGAGGAACGACAAACCCAGTAAATTTGTTTGCTTCGTGCATGATATAGACATTAGCCGTAAAATATGGAGGCACATCATCTGTGAAAGTCAGGCCTACTTAACGCTCCAAAAGAACTTGTGATTTGAAGAGATGCGTCACCTTACCAAATGTATCATATACAAAACGCTAATAAGAACGGTAGTTCTTTACGCGTATGAAACGTGGATTATGCTCGAGAAGGACCTCCCGCATAATTATGAACCGTATTTCGACTATTTCCGTTATTATCCATAACAACATGTAACAATACCTGAATAATTTCGTATAATGTACAAACCAACAATAAAGCCACTGTACCAGAGATTGTTTTAACAGATTGGTGAATTGTTATTGTGCAAATCGCAATGTGGGGAATAGGCGGTTAAGTTATGTAACCATAAAAAATGGCCGATTTTTCCGAACAAAATTTTTCGTTGACAATCTGCCGAATGGTAAGCATACCATCCATTTTTCGACCAATCCACTATAAGCCGAACGGGTTTGGAATGGTCAAACAATAAAATCGAAATAAAACAAATAACGTAAGGGTAATTGTTGATTTACGGTTTGTTATGGTATTTTAACCATATGGTATGCTATGCTGTTATGTTAATACCATAAAAGAATTTATAAATACTATTCATAGAGACCAATGAAACAAATGAGTACGTGCAAGAAAATCTTACTTCTATAAAAACATATATAACTTACTCATTAATTTATATAGAAATAAATTACTTCAGTTGTAATTGTCTCTGTTTGAAGTTCACATACTTATTGCTTCATTGATTCCTAATTAGTATTAATTTAGTATCATATAAATAACAAAGTGCTTTAAATAAAAAAAATCTCATTGAAAGTTGTGTTTCTAAATATAAAAAAAAAATATATTTTAAGCTCTTGGATAAATCATTATTTGCACAAAAGTTGCACTGGGATGGTACACAAATTATGTCACGCTAAATTTCAACTCCCCCCCCCCTTTGTCTCGTTTCTTGTATGAGTCCTCCAAATTTTTTGTAAGGCTTGTCACGCTTTGATTGACCCCCCCCCCTTGGAGCGTGACGTAATTTGTGCATGACCCCTAGGATATACAATGAACTAGTTGGTCGAAGTTTTACTATAACTTATCGGGTAATCAGTGAGATTCCACCATAGTTGAGAGAGTTGTTTCATGCATTCTCAATTTCCGAATTGCTATGGAGTGACGGGTGCGGCTGATTGTATGCCCTCCATACCGCCTTTTGTGGAGTGTAACAGATCCTATTGAAAAGAGTAACGTAGTTAAGAATTAGGTTATACCCTACGTTACAATAACTTACCTGCCTAGATAATACATTTTCCATTATTAGTTGATGTTGAATCCGTGCGGCTCCAAAAGCAAAGCATTTTTCATTAGGAATAGTTTCTATTAAGCTGGCAAATATCTCGCTAACTTCCAGAAGATCGAAAATATACATTCGTTCGACCACCATTCGTCTGGAGGTAAACTCTTCCGGCGTCGAATGAGCCACTGCAGCCTTGGAAGAGATTCTGAAGTCGCCGATGGAATAGCGCCCCAACGCCAGTCCAGTGGGGTAGTACGTACTCCCAGATGGGAAAAGTTATGAAGATTCACGGAGAAACAGCAGTAGGACCCAAAACCTTCATCGGAACAGAACATGCAGAACTTTTTTTTTTTTCACTTTTTCACTTGATAAACAAACACGCTTGAAAGAAATAACACAACGGCTGAGTGCGTTTCAAACTTTCAAAAATATAATACATTTTCTTTCAATCAAAAATCTTGATTGAAAAATTAGAAAACTTTAAAAATAATACAAAAATTGTTTTATTGTATTGTTTTATCGTTTTTCAACCAAAACGGTTGAAAATACAAGACTCGCTTTGACCTATGTGGGAATTGTACTCAGTTGCTCTGTTATTTTTTTCAAGCGTGTGCCGCAAAACGGTGAGCATTCATAAGCTCTGATCGCTCACAAATACACACACGTCAACAGTTTGCCAAAATGTTGAATTGAAGTAGTATATGGTGAAATTTATATATGTAAGTGTGTTACGCAAATAAAATTACAAACTGTTTGACGAAATGTAGCGTCATAGTTTCACCATATCTCAAAAATCTCAACATCCAAAATGTTTTAGAATATCTGGAAAATTTTATAAATGGTCACTACTTGGCAAACAACCCAAAAACCGTTCTTTATAGTTTAAAACTTGAGAATACTTATTGTTCAACATGAAAGCAACTGTTTGTGATACGTTAACCTTAATGGAAACAAGAAATTTACAGTTTGGAGAGTAAGACGAATTGTAATTTTCTATGCGGGCTGTAATCTCTTAGGTTCTCGAACGCTGGGTGCTTAGGATGATCTACAGGGGCGTGCAGGAGAACGGTGTGTAGCGAAAGCTGGAAAATAGCTGGATGAACGCTGTCAATTAACTTAACCAAAACATATAACGCATTGATCGCAATTGATTGATTTATATTATTGATATATTTTTTTAATTTTTTCCAATGTTTTAACATTGGATATTCTATGTAACTCATTAGCAATATATCAGAGAGGGAGCTTCAGAACCATCTTCAAAATTTTATTTCGAATCCTCTGCAGAGCTTCCTTCCTGGTATTACAACAACTAGTCCATATTGGTACAGCATACAACATGGCTGGCCTGAAAATTTGTTTGAATATCAAAATCTTGTTCTTAAGACAAAGTGGATGAAGACTTTCTATATTTCATTTACATTTGGCTTGAATGCCCTCAATGTAATTTTTGAAAGTTAAATTTTTATCTAGCATGAGCCCTAGATACTAGACTTCATCTAACCATTTTTTAAGAACCCCTTTCATCGTGACAACATGACTACTGGAAGGTTTCAAATAAAAAGCTTTTGGTTTATGTGGGAATATTATTAGTTGAGTTTTGGAAGCATTACGAGAAATCTTGTATGCAAGTATAAGGAAAAAACATATCCAATTCATTTTACATGTTTCTCTCAACGTAAAACTGTCCATTACATAAAGTTTAAATGTTAGGAAAAAAATGCCATTGGTGCTTAAACAACCGCCTGCCAAAACTTAAATTTTAGCAGGTTGTCAAATCATTTTGAGAAGAAGTTAACGACTTGCCTGCCGGCATTTAAACTTAATTCCCGCTTCTCAAATTAAATCATCAATCCGGGATAACGATTGGTTTGGCTTATCACCATGTAATTACGCCCAGCAGCAGTCAGTAATCTAATTAGTTCGTTATCTGGCTGCACCACTGGCGGAACCGATGGACACCCCCGTACATTGTTACCGTCCGGTTCAGTTGGGTTTTCTCCGTTCTGTTCTGCTACAATTGATTTGCTATTTTTATCAACCCGACTCTGCCGGAGAATATCTGATAACCTTGATGACAAACCTCGCGTCTCGCCTTCTGCCTACATTGGTCTGTGCTGGAACAGCAACGGTTGTAGAGGGTGTCCCAAAACATTAAAAGTAACTAATGATCTACAAAATCTAGTCTTTTATTTGGTGACAAGCATATGAAATTGACACTATAATTTATCATTTAAAGGGTGAGCAAGTCAACTTTTTGATACTTAGGGATTGGGTCACTCTATTGTAGTGGCAACCTTGCATCCGAGTCTAACTAAGATGGCCACAAGGCGGAGAAATTCTCTACCATACGATTCTCGTCTCGTTGCGATAGTGACGACATTATCGGAACCGACATTTTGCAAGGTTTTTTTTTTATCTCTCAGTCGAGAATAATTGCGGTTACTTCAAGGAAAGCAATACGCACCATTTGATACACGTTAGTTAGTGTCGCATGAGTGACCTTTTCCGCATTTCTCCGTTGCTGGATGGAGCGATTGTAGTGGGTGCAAGGTCGCGCATCATATCGTCATCGGTTTGTAGCAAATGTGTAGTCAAGCGAATGTGTGATTCAGTCGTGTCAAATTGAATGTATGCAAGATGGTTCCATATCATTTGGCATGGGACTTTCATATATTATTTGGTTATATCACATAAATAAACGCAAATTGAACAAATGTATCGAAATTGTAACAAAAATAATTGTAACATTCCCTAATGGAGATCAATATGTCCTGCCTAAGTCCACCGTATTCGGAAATGCTGACCACGATTGGCGGAACCCTTTGCTTTCTCACTTGAATCGAAAAGCCTGGGCTGCAGGCTGCTTGGATTTGCTGCTCGGAAATGATGTCTAAAACATCGAATTGTTTACTCATTTCGATGCAGTTTTCACATTTAGCGACAATATAAATGCCTCAGGGAGTTTTGAATTCACATTGAGCCTTGCTTTAGTATTCAGTGAATCTTCGAAGTAACCTTCTAAGATTTTTTTTCCCAAGACGGTGTCCAAGAAGGATTACAGTAGAGAACACTATGCTCACTGTTCTACAGTTACCGTTAAACTGTTAAAAGCTCCCGCTAGACGAGTCGCATTGTTTAGCCGCTTATCTCTCTATCATCGTGTCATGGTCATTAAGAATATCGCACCCGTATTGAGCGGTGCCTTCCTGCTGGAACTTGGCCCAAATAAGCATTCCAGCTTTTGTTATGCTTCATGCGCCATCAGCGCCACCTGAAGAAGCTGTCTTCAAACGGTAACAACAACAACGATAAAAAAAACAGTTACCAGCTGCGGTTGGGTTGCTTTGTTGGTCAAACTCTGGCTGGATGACAGCAGCTGTGGTACGGAATGCACGACGAATTGACACTCGTCGCACTGCACCACACCGTTGGAAATACGGTAAAACCGCAGACACATCTGGTGCAACCGCACTGTCTATGATTCATGTCTATCGATTCAAAAGTTGCGAAACATGGCGGAATTTCCCTTCGGGAATGTCCATGCACACCTCAAAACTGTTTGCGGACATTAATTTGTCGAAATCCAGCTACCCTTTTACATAACTCAAAACGCGCAGCACGTTCGAAGTTTCCATCGCCCAGTCAAGGCCAACCGTGACCAGACCATGCACGTGAGTATTTTGTGATTTTTTAAAGGACTGCGCATACCATGGCCATCAGGGTCACTCGCTCGGGTTGTTCATGTTATGTCCATCTGTCAGTCAGACACCGTTGAATGGCTGAAGGGTGACCCTTGATTTGTATGTTAGGGGTGTGCGATATTTCGAAAAAATTCGTAAATGGATTTCCGCGGTCTGAGGAATTAAATATTTTAAACGTTTATAACTTTTTGCTGGCTTAACGAAATACCTTGATAAGCACCTCAATCGAAAGACAAGGCATCAAAGGTTCATATCGTTTATTTATTGAATCCCACATACCTGTCCAAATAGTTTTATAACTGTTTCAAAAGAGAACGTTAATTTCAAGCAAATCTATGAATAGGGGTCATTTGCTTTCCATTCTCAGCTTGGATCGCATCTCAGCAGGCAACAGATCGTCTTGCTCTGACCGGGCGTGCTTCTCAGGCACAGACATCAATAGCGAAGGACGCCCCCGTTTGTCTTGCTTCGCTCAAATCAAACTGTCGAGCGAGCGAGAGAAAATGCCGTCCGAAGCCAAAGCCATCACCGCTGCCGCCGCCAAGAAGAAGAACAGGAAGCAGTCCACAAGAGAATTTGCGGTCGAACTATGAACACGGTCGGGCGAGTGATTCTCGCTTTGCGGTTCGCCGCTTGTTTGCGTTCACCCAGCCATCGTCATCGAAGCCGCAAATTTCATCACGTAAGTTCTATCAGAAGCTCAACGCATCCCGCAACGGTTTCGTGCGGCGAGCCGAAATGTGCAGGGATACGGATGGGAGCATTTTAACGGATGAGCGTGAGGTGATCGAATGGTGGAAGCAGCACTTCGACGAACACCTGAATGGCGCTGAGAGCACAGGCAATGAAGGTCAGGACAACGGAGGAAATGCCTTCGTCGGTACTGCGGAGGATGGAAACCAACCAGCCCCCACTTTGAGGGAGGTTAAGGATGTCATTCACCAGCTCAAGAACAATAAAGCTGCTGGTAAGGATGGTATCGGAGCTGAACTCATAAAGATGGGCCCGGAGAGGCTGGGCATTTGTCTGCACCGCCTGATAGGCACAATCCAGGAAATAGAACAGTTACCGGAGGAGTGGAAGGAAGGGGTAATATGCCGCATCTACAAGAAAAGCGACAAGTTAGATTGTGAGAACTTTCAAGCGATCACCATTCTAAAAGCGGCCTACAAAATATTATCCCAGATCATCTTACGTCGTCTGTCACTTGTAGTGAACGAGTTCGTGGGAAGTTATCAAGGCGGCTTCGTTGACGGCCGATCGACAACGGACCAGATCTTTACTGTACGGCAAATCCTCCAAAAATTTCGTGAATACCAGGTCCCAACCCATCACCTTTTCATCTATTTCACGGTGGCATACGATAGTATCGATCGCGAAGAGCTATGGAAAATCATGGACGAGGACAGCTTTCCCGGGAAGCTCACGAGACTGATAAGAGCGACGATGGAAGGTGTGCAAAATTGTGTGAAGGTTTCAGGCGAACCCTTCAGTTAGTTTGGATCTCGCCGGGGACTGCGACAAGGTGATGGACTCTCGTGCCTGTTGTTCAATATTGTGCTGGAAGGTGTTATGCAGAGAGCCGGGGTACGATTTTTACGAGATCCAGTAAATTTGTTTGCTTCGCGAATGATATGACATTGGCGGCCGAACATTTGAAAGGGTGGCAGTCCTGTACATTCGCCTGAAACGCGAGGCAGCAAAAGTTGAATTACGGAGGCGTATCATCAGTGGAACTCGAAGAAGCTGCTGTGAGAAAAGATGCACACCCGCACCAAATGTACCATACGTACAAAACGCTCATAGGGCCGGTAGTCCTCTACGGGCATGAAACGTGGACGATGCTCGAGGAGGACCTGCAAGCACTTGGAGTCTGCGAACGTCGGGTGCTTAGAGCGATCTTTGGCGGTGTGCAGGAAAATGCTGTGTGGCGGCGAAGGATGAGCCACGAGCTCGCCCAACTCTACGGCGAACCCAGTATCCAGAAGATGGCCAAAGCTGGAAGAATACGATGGGCAGGGCATGTTACAAGAATGCCGGACAGTAACCCTACTGGTGTTCGCTTCGGATCTGGTTGGTACAAGAAGGTGTGGAGCGCAGCGAGCTAGGTGGGCGAATCAAGTGCGTATCGATTTGGCGAGTGTGGGGCAGAACCGAGGATGGAGAGATGCGGCCACGAACCGAGTATTGTGGCGTAAAATTGTTGATTCAGTGTTACTGTTTAGATGTTAACTAAATAAATTAATTGATCGACTCAAGTAGCGTTTTGTTTTGATTCGTGGTTAAGCCACTTTGTCTCTCCGTCTCCATACAATGAAGCGGTAAAAGTAGCTTTGTAAATCCGGAAAGGTTCTAAAAGTGAAAAATTGAGTTTGTTTAAAGTGGAATGTCGTCTGCGAAACACGTAGTATCGATAGAGTAAGTTTGTTTATTTTTCTGATTTGTGACAGTTTGAATAAGTTTTCGAGATATGGCGAATTACATATTTTTTGTAACTCGATGTACGATTTGTAGGAAACCAGCAGAAGTTGAAGAGGAAGAGAATTCGTGTATCGTTTCGTTTCGTATGGACAAGAAAAAATGCATATCATACACCCTTATTGCATGTGGAAACATGGCATGGCCATCACAAAAGTGTGAGAAAAAAAGCTCCAAATGTGCTCGCGTTTATTGCCATTTGAAAGCGTCGTCATTTGTCTGTCTGTCTGTCGTAGACGATGATATGAAGTGAGTAAATAAACAAACCGCACTGCCGACGACGCCTCGGTTGACTGGTTGGGTTAGCTCTTACAGTTTGTGATTTTTTAATTCCTTCATTTTAGGAGGAGATTCGAGGAGATTGTACGGTGATTTATATCAGCAGTTCGTGCGGCGCAATTTACACGCCCGTTAAGTTTGATGGCTGAACTTGGGCTTTTTTGTCGTCTTTTGAGCCGGACCTAGCCGCAGCTGAGGTCGAGTTGAGATGCAGTGGATTTTTTTCGGTGGTTATCCCGCTGTGAGTAGTCCCAAATATGCAAATGGTTTCATTAGGTTATGTCGTCGGGTTTCGACGGTGGTTCGGAGAAGATGGTTGAAAGGTTACGTCAGCTGGAATGGGCGCGCGTTGCATTCCTATTGTGAATATACGTCGTTTTGAAAGTTTGGCCCCTGCTATGAACTCTGACTTGTTCAATCCATCTGTCAAATTTCGTTTCACACGGCCGGTATTGCATTCACACCTCAACAGTCCGTTACGTGTATGAATGTATTTTGTTTACCATATATATTTTTATCAGTGGTTTCAGAGCCAACCGAAACAATAGGTTGGGTACCAAAAATGTTTTGATCTGTTCCTAAGATATGCCGTTTCCCTTAACACAATAGGGTCCTAAAGTCCTGTCCCAACTTTAGTACCAAACACTCAAGTTTAGCTTGTAGATCTGAATGCCAGTACATACTAAAAGGAGTTTAATGATAACCAGGAAGCGTAGTCTAGTTGAAATCAAAACTTGGTAGAACCTCTATTCGGATCTTGTTGATTTGAGGTACGAACAACTTCTTGGATAACAGATAGTTGGAAGTTTTTGGACAACTCTAGACAGCCGTTAGACTAATAACTTGATAGATAATATTTATCTGGCATATGAGTTAACTGGAGTATGAACCTTATTTATTAACAACCGCGAGATTACCGGGTACGATTGTAGATTCAAAATCCTATGTTCAAAGAAGTCGTTGAACTTGAAATTTGTTATAACATATTTTATTGAGCCCTTTCGAAGTTTAAACCTTTTTGCAAAGCTTCCAGTGTCGTATACCGACTTCTCAACTCGGAAAACTTATCCCCTCCCCTCGTTTACATCGTTGTAGTTCATATCCCTAGAACGCCACCAACAGCGAACGAAACTTGCTCGCTATTTTTCCGGAATCCTGCAGTGCCAAACCCGCAATCCGCAAAGTGTTGCCTATTGCTCCCCGGAGTAGTTCCAGCTCGTTGATTGCCTAACGGACTGGTTGATAGCTCGCGCGCGCATGAGGGATGCTCCCGAACCGAACTACTCCGGAAGGAACTTTTCCCATCAAAAGCTTAGCTGGGGCCGGGGGTATCAATTTTTGTCCTCCTCAGCTGCAGGATTTGTGCTATAAAAGAGGAGAGCCTTCCTTGTGTATAGCGGGCAATAAAAATACAGTCCCCGACAAGCGACTACGAGGTACGAAATACGAAGAAAACTGCACCACCGACAGATACTTTAATCAGATTATAAAAATTACTTTCCCAGGAGAGAACACAGCGAAACCGACCAAGACGATGAAAAGCGACGTCCCTCTTCTTGTATTCGTCGAAATTACGTTTGTGCAATGTCTTTCTTGCTTTCCTCCCGGAGACGCGGTGCGGGTTTGCAAAGTTTTTCTTATCTCGCAGTGTACTGTCCCGTCTTCCCTGTCCTCACCTCGAAAAGTAAACCGGCGTTACTCCCAAGGCCAAGACAATCCAAAGGAGTGAGTGAGCGACGCGAGGAGTACTAAATCAAAGAAATCAAGTATCCGACAAGAAGCCAGCCGCCAAGGAGCCGACCGTAGACGACGACAACGATGATGAAAACGGCAAAATATTTGCTGAGGTGGATTTAATTAAGAAAAATCCCTCCTTTATTGAGACCGAGAGCTCGAAAGAAGTTGATTTTTTGTTTTGTCTTTCGCCTGACATAGGTAGGTATACAGGGAAAATGCTAAAAAAGTTAACTTTTTCAACTTTGTTGGCACAGGAGTAAAAATGAATTATCAGGGAAAAGTTTCTGTTGAGTGGGATCGCTTTTGTGTGAGATACTGAGAACTTTCGGAGAGATCGAGGATGATTTTTTCGGTGAAAATTAATTTAAGAAAGTGGCGGTTTGTATTTGTGTTGTAACCAACAGAATTAATGTGATAAAAATTTCTTCTTCTTGGCACTACGTCCTCACTGGGACTGCGCCTGCTTCTCAGCTTAGTGTCCAATGAGCACTTCCACAGTTATTAACTGAGAGCTTTCTTTACCAAAGTGGCCATTTTCGCATTCGTATATCGTGTGGCAGGTACGATGATACCGTTTTGATTCATATTACGGACACTTAAGGCTTCAGTGAACTTCAACTAATCGAAACATATATAAATTGAATCGTTCCCTATACAACTTTAGCGTAATCAGGCCTTGCAAACACTTAAATTTCGAATGCTGGGTGAATATTTGGATTCCACAGCTTTAATTCACTTTAATCAACAAAAATGTTCGGCCTCTTCATGATTTTTATTCCGGACACAACCACACTTTTGCTTCATATTCCGGACACATTGATTCGAATTCCGGACAGCTCATGAAAAACACAATTAGAATAGTCGAATCATTACCTAAATGCACTAATCCGTTAGAAAGACGTCAAAACTAGTTGAACATTTGGGTTAATTCTACGAGTGGTGTGAGGTGACAATTGTCGGTGTCGTATAGCGAGGTGACAATTCTCGACTCGAGTGAAGTGACTCTCCATTTGATTTGCACGGCGAGTCACTTCACTCGAGTCGACAATTGTCACCTCGCTATACGACACCGACAATTCTCACCTCACGCCAGTCGTAGAATAAACCCAATTGTAAATTTTCATGGATTGCTATGTAAAATGTTTATAAAAATCATCTTTCAAATTGGGAACTTTTTGACGGCCCATTTTGAAACATTTCGAGTGAAATCTTTCCCATACAAAGTAGAGTGTCCAGAATTTGAAGCTGTCCGGGATTCGAATCAAAACGGTACTCTATGTCCAAGGAAGTCGAGGAAATTTCCATTACGAAAAGATCTTGGACCGACTGAGAATCGAACTAACCTTCAGCATGGCTTTACTTTGTAGCCGCGAACTCTAACTACTCGGCCAAGGGTAGCCCCGATAAAAACTAATGTATCCTTAAAATTAAGGTTCATTAAGGTAGTTTCTCTTGATATGCTCATACAACTATTGCAGCTGGATGATAATTGGCGAATTCATAAGTAGGGAAGCCACTGCTTAGAATTTCCGCGTTAGATTATTTGCCAAAAGCTTCAAAACTATTTGTGACAGTTCTGGGGGCATCCGCAATCATTCTTCATAGTTGCTCAACGTAATGTTGCGAAGAAAGATCGGAATTTGAGCATTTGGTGATTTCATTTGGTCACTATTTTAGGTATCGTTTTGTCTTTAATTCCGGACACTCAATTTAATGATGGTCAATTGCAACTCAATTTAAACGTCTTCAAAGCTATTTTAGACGATGCAAATAGCAACGATTCTTTAGATCGAGGGCTCAGATAAACTTATTTTTGTTAAATTGTGTTCGACATTTGAAGCAAAATGTTGTTTAACAGTTTTGCTTTTAAACGATGGTTAATACTGATTTTTTCTTGCAACTCTCCTAGTAAACAATTGTGTACAAAAGGTAACATAAAATTAGTTGCTTTTAAAGCACAAGATATCATGATATCTTTATGAGTGTTTCTAATAATATTAGCATTCCTTCATAAACTTCAGTTAGTATATATTCATGAATCGTTTCATTATTCCAAGAAAGTCTTCCGTTGATGACTTTCTCAGAGATAACTCACTAGATTGCTTCAGCTACTTATTTTGAACTTTCTAACTCTTGGATGACTGCCCTTTTCGATGCAATTTTCAACATTATCCATTGAACCCTTGGACGATAGCGCAGATTTCAGAGAAATATTCTTATTCTACCATTTTTTTCGTGATAGCAACCATAATTAGTGAAAATTTGGACGTGGCCTTCTAAGAGTTTTTTTTTTCCAAGTTATTATCCAAGAAGGATTACCACTGTTAGCTTTCGCAATGGGTCCAACAAAAATCGTAGGCACGAGTCCCAAAAAAATCGAAAACATATCTATAGGATTTAATGGATCGAACACTGAGAAGTACTGCTATATTGCTTAAGAAAACTTCAAAACTTCCGCCAGCATAAACATTTTTGTACACACAGCACGAGAGTACAATACGCAATCATCACTAGAAATGAATATATACACCTAGTGTCTTTTACCTTCAAATAACGCCATATTTTATAGTACCTGTAACGAGAAAAATGGAATTGAATTAGTTTTCAATGTTGACGATTAATAGAAAATGATAAAAATGAAGGCTAAAAAAATAAACTGGGTTATGTAGTGAACAGGTTGTATATGTATATTGACTACCAACATTGATAAATCAAGCTCTATGTCAAAAAGCAACGTTTGGCTTCGTTCTAAGTGGGCTATAGCTTTGGTTTGTTTAGGGGTATCCATTTTTTTACATATACGGATTCTACGTCAAGAACTGAACCAGAACCCAAATTTTCACAATTTTCCGTCCTTGGAACTATTTTTAAAACACGTTCGAAGTTTGTATGTAAATCACTTTTCGATCACACCTCGACAAATTTTATAATAGGACGAACTGTCATTATGTGAATTGAAATGTCATTTAGTTTACAGATTTAAATCTCCATTAATCATTCTCTTATTTAAAATCAAGATATTGAAGCGAAATAAAATAGTGTTATACTTAGAAAAATGTGCTCATTCGATCAAGCTATAAAAAACAGTATCTTTTTACTCCCATTTGACAGCCGGCCTCCACCATTGGTTATGCCACGTTGAAATAACGCGTAAATTGGAACTTTACAAATGCACATTTTTCGCATAAGCATGTATGGATCCGTCCATTAATTACGTAAGGGTAATGGGGGGAGGAGGGATCGGTGATTTATCACCAGCCACACAATTTATTTTTGATTTTCATACAAAAAATCTCACCATGGGGGAAGGGGAAGGTTGAAAAACTCCGAAAATTGTACAGGCCTGAGTGAATGCAAAAATACTATAACCCTGACCGCTAAGTGAATTCTTAGCGATTTCAATTTTGTGTTGTCAGTAGAGTAAAGTGAGGCAAAAGTTCGAGTGGGGCAAGAGTTTCTTTTTAAGTTTTCTAGCTCAATTCGTAACAAAACTTATAAATGTCATGGTGGTTTGAATGCTATTCAAGTAAGAGACTTTCACCCGAAATATCATAGAAGTCGATTCAGATTTACGAAAGTTATGCCTAGTTGTTGCTTTTCGACGTGAATATTGTAATTTTTAGTCAAACTTTCGTTGCATGGAATCAAATAAAGATTTTTTTCTATATTTTATGTAAGGTCGTTTCTAAGCATCCTTATGAGGTGTATTAGTTTTTTGCATAAATGTTTGGAAACAAATTTTCGGCCCATAGTGGGAACTCACGGAAAAATTTGCAAATTGCCTACAATCCATATAATATCTTCAAATTTAGCTAAATTTGTTGGTTCGTGCGAAAAATGTCACCAACATTTTACACTTCCACTAAGATTTGCGAAAACTGCTATTTTTGGTTGTATTACAATTAACCCTATTTTGGGAAATTTATTGATGAAAATTTAGTGTGTTTTTATCTGTAAACATAAGTTTATGACTGGTGTAAAGTATGTTTATCATAAAAATGTCGATATTTTGAGCTTCTGACAGCGAACATTCACCCCACAATAGATTCGACCTCTTGCCCCACCAATGGGGCAAAAGTTCGATCAAGACAATCAATTTTAAAACTGTTATAACTAAAAATGGGTAAATATTTTGACACAAGTTTCTTAAGTAACATTTTTAGGTTTTTGTTTTACTAAAAGCTGTTGTTACCACCAAAACTTTAAAACTTATTTCAGAAACTACTAGACTTAAAAGCTTTGATAAACCTTTGATAAAAGCCCGTAAACCCGAATACAGGAGGTTGTTAAGACTATATCTTTAAACAGTTTCTAAACTTATTAGTTTTGTATCGTATGGATACATCTGCCCTTGAAGTACACTAAAAAATATACTTAAGAGCCTTTGATAAGAGCCCGTAAGCCCAAACATCCCAAGAACTGAACAATTCTGAAAACATTCCAAAACAATTTTCAACTACCGTAAAACGGGGTACCGTTTTGATTCATATTACGGACAGCTTCAAATTCCGGACACTCTACTTTGTATGGGAAACATTTCACACGAAATGTTTCAATTTTTGCCGTTTAAAAGTTCTCAATTTCAAGGCTCGTTTTAGTAAGAATTTTCCATAAATATCTTTGAAAATTTATAATGCCCAACTACCTTAGATGTCTCTTTAGTGGTTTGACTATTTCAATTAATGATTTGACTGTTCCATTAATGATTATCATGAGTTGTCCGGAATTCGAATCAAAGTGTCCGGAATATGAGGCAAAAGTGAAGAAGCGTCCGGAATAAGAATCATGAAAAGGCCACACATTTTGATTTATTAAAAATTATTCAAGTTGCGGAAGCGAATTCTTTACCCACCATTCGAAAGTTAAGGGCTTTCAATGCTTGATAACGCTAAAGAATCATACAGAATGATTTATTTTGTATGCTCTCTGCTGGGTTATACTTCACTGAGGCCTTAAGTGTCCGTAATATGAATCAAAACGGTAACTTTGATAGTTTTTTCGAAGAAAAAACGCGTGGTATTTCAAAGAATTATAATTAATATTTTTAAAACAAGTATTGGCATACTAGTTATCGTTTGCAATTGATAGATTGCAAAAAATATTTTGAATGGATGTATAATTTTTCATATAATCGAAAGTCGTTTTTCTTTGTTTTGGAGTAACTTTGATAATGTAGTATAAATCGAACAAAATTGAATGAATTACGTAACATTTGACTACTACTACTTGAATAATAAAAAAGAGCAAACAAAACAATTCTAGAAAGATTCGCGAACTAGGCGAAACTGAAAAAAAATGTACACAATTTAAGAAAATATAGCGTTGAAATTGTAGCTTGATGGTCTATTCACTGCACTTGAACTTTTCCCTTATCGATCATTTGACTATTCAAAAAACGTAAATTTGTAGAAGACGAAACTTCACCTCATGCAAAACCACACACTTCATTAATTACGCCTGTGTTTTCGTTTATCAAAGTGATGGGCGCATCTGAAATCGAAATCACAACACAGCGAGAGTAAACTGCGACACTGCAAACAAAAAATAAACAAGGCGTACATGGCGGGCTTAATTGAAACCAGAATGTAAACACGGCGCAAAAGTAGTAGGCGACACTGAAAATAATATCGATTGCAGGCTCATAACATTGGGCGATACTGGCATTTTCGAGTACGTTTTAGGCGAAACCTTTAAAGATTTTTTGAGTACGAAATAACTTGGGGAATTGTAGGAGATGTGTGTGGTATTGATGAGGATTTTAAAACTAGGTTTATGAAATGTATATTAAGGTGAAAAGGTTAAAGTTTGAGTATATTTTCTCCAATTGGGATTTAAAATTTCACATGAGTATTTCATTGATTATTTTCTCATTGTTATTGATTTGTCAGATAGGCCCTTATCGCGAATTCCTCTCGAATTTTACTTCCACCTTAAGTCTGATTTGCTGCTGCAAAGTAATTTCGTGGACTAACTTGATGTATGGGAAATTTCCACGGGCCCTCCAAGCTTGTCAAACACATATATATGAACCGTAGCCAACATGATTTTGACATTTTTGGGAATCAGACACTTTTGGGAAATCTAACACGTTGTTCACTTTAACTCATAACTCATTAACGTCGGTTTAAGCTGGGTAAGGCGCATAATGGCGGAATTGATTTTCGTGTGTTATTGCAAAAAAAATACACGATTCCTAGAAATACGCAAGTAAACGAGTAAACAATTTTGTAAGCCACTAAATGAAATGAGAAACTATCTTCAACGTATTTTTATTGTAAGCTACGGGGAAATCGTCGTTTGAAGGTCTCCTGAAAATTTCTTGCAAGGAAAGTCGCTGTAGAGAATTTCTGCAAGGAATCGGTGAGAAATTTCTTTAGCGATTCCTCTTCAGCAGCAAATCAGGCTGTAATGTTTACTCTTCAATCTATAAAGCGCGGAATCGAAATCCGTAACGTAAGAAATAAAACTATATCCATTCGCTTCATACAAAACGTTTGCTATTGGTACCGATTTTGAACTTGCAATATTTTAATCTAGCTTGTCCATAAATACTTAAGGATGTATTTTTTAAGTAAAAAGTCGTCACCCATTCATAAATGGTCGGGGTTCTGCTAAACCGCACCAAGTGCCAAAATCTTTATTCCGAGATATTTTATTTTAAAGTTTTTTCATGTACTAGTTTATAGCGGATGATAATTTTAATTTTTTTATCGCTCACATGCGATTAACAGTGTTAAGTACACCGAGATTAAATATACTAGTAAATCATCAAAAATTTAGGATGTAATTGGATTTTATTAAACAATATGAAGCACTCAGTTCACTCTGGCTGAACAAACATTGAAAAATATGGTTCTCGGTTCGGTATGGTTGGATGTGTTTCACAGTTTTCAACAACACAAGTAAAATTGGAGACAAATGATGTTTACCATCACCGTGCATGTTGGAATCCATGTCACAAGTGTTTATGGGAAGGGTTCGTATGTATTGAATCAAGGTTCTCACGTGTTCATACATAGATCCTAATGATCGAAGAAAACCATGAATTCGATCTGCTAAAGCGCACCAAGTTGCTCCCATTTGGTGCACCTTTGCTGATCAAGTTCACAGTTCAATGCGTGAAGTGTTCACCAGGAATCACCATTTTTTCAGAGGTACATTGACCTGCTGATGTTTTTCTGCAATATAAAAATAATCAAAGTTGTTTGATTTCCATGACCATCGGATAGAACATCAGAAAAAAAGTGTCATCGGGATCCGAACTCTTGCCTTCTGAGTGGTAATCTAGTGTGCTACCACTAGGTCATCTTCACTTCTTGAAGGAATGGTGATAAACTTGAATCAAGTAATGTGCAGTTTTTCTGACGGGGTTTGATGGCGATAATGCCATTTTCTGAACAACTAAAGCGCACCAAGTCCACCTGAGTTGTTCTTACAGTATTAGATTAAATTAATTCGTTTTTTTTTTATTACGGCTTCTGTGTGATTTGATAAACATATTATATAACAAGCTAATGCAAGTTTTTATTGCATGTAAATGCCTTTACTTCATGTCTATATGTGATTTTCAGATAAACAGTACTTAGTGCGGTGTGGCTGGATAATATTTGAAAGAAAATAGATCAACGCCACCGGAGCAATATTTAATTTTAATTAATCAATTGCTGCCCAATTTCACTGACCTCCATTTCTATGAGTTGCTTGGAATGGATAAAATGTAAAAATATAGAAGGAAGTTGAAAAAATATAGCTTTATATCTGAAAAATGAATTTCCTCTGATGACGTGCGTTGGTTTATGGTTCGCTCTGGCTGAACAAAATTACAGTTTTTCTTATCCACCCAAAGAAAATTTTTGATCTAAGGTTACAAGGGACTGTTCAAATTACTTGATATTTTTATGGTAGAAAGGTAATGATTATTTGAGTCCTCTGGTGTAAAAAAGTCAATTAGGGAAAAAATGGCACTTGGTGCGGTTTAGCAGAACCCCGACCAAATATGGTTATTTTTCTACAAAACCTACACGTAAACATTTCTGCTTGCATGTTTCAATAGTTATCTCTGTGAAAGCTAAACAATAACCAAAAGGAGGACGAACAACTTGGGGTACTTCTGCCACCAACGCGCTGCTGTTCACAACAATCGGTAGAAAGTGTGAGAAACTCCAAACAACAACAACGTGCGTGCAACGAACAAGCGTCCGTCAATGCCCGCCATTGTTGACGACACCGTTGTTATTATTATGGTTCTGTTTGGCGTTTCACGGTCACTCACACGACTGCATGGGTGCTTTTCAGAGCGAATTGACAGCAATTAGAAAAGGGGTTGAAATGATAGAATCGGGAGCAGTACAAGGTTATGTAAGGTATAATGCGCCCCACAATAGGCCTTTTCATGTGACAGGTCCGTCTATGCATTTGTTTACATCAGTGGAGGACCGGTGCTAACACGGGCCTGTCATTTTCATAGAAGAACTGTCAAAGAGCTTCCCAATCAGCTGATTTGAAACATCATGTGAAAAGGCCTATGAAGGTACTGTCATAGGGCATGTCTGCATTTGTAGTGCTGTTAAATGCCTTTAAGCATTCATAATGCTGATTCGTGGCTTATTATTTGTGCTTATGTCTACTTGGGTCGATTTGACAGGATATTGAAAAAAAACGTCGCCTTATTAAATGACCATTTAATTGGGCACATTTTAGGTAGATTTTTCTTCAAAGCCTCCGAACGATTTGCGGAAGAAAATGTCACTTCACATGCTCATTTCTTTCTCTCCAAAGAAATTGACCACAGTAGATCGTTCACATAATTGGATTTGTTTCAACCGGCTAATCAATTAACACCCCCGCAGATTTACCGCACACGGCAACGACACTGGCTCTGCTGTCACCGGCGCGCTGTCACTGTCACATTCCACTTAGGTAGCAACAGTGCCACCTACACACAGCATACCGCGATAAAAAAATACATCACAACGGTACGACGAAACAATAAGCTCATTACACGGAAAAACCATTCTACTCAAAAAATAAGTTTAAAATACCCAAAATTGAGTAAAGCGATTATAGTCCCTGTTTGGGTAAAAATTAAACTCATGATTACATCATTTTTACCCTATTTTTGAGTTTATCGAAATTTACTTAATTTTAGGTAAAAATGGACTTCAAATAATTTTGCATCACTATATATGCAGTATACTGACATTGAAGGATGATCAAATTATTTATCTTTTGCATTCATCCACGAGGAACGTGCGAATGATTGCGAATCAAATTGTTGTTTGAGTTCTGGAGCCATTTCGAATTTATTTTATAAGCATATTATCAATTAAATGCTTAAGTTCCAAACTACTCAAAATCAACTATTTAGGTTTTTTCTCCGGATTAGGTAGAAAATACCTTATTTTGGCTGAAAATTTATTTCAGTGCTTTTAGCTTTGCCATTTAACATCGACGCCATTATTGTTTCAACCCTCAGCCCGTGCGCACGAAAAAAGTCTCTTCGCGAAATTAAATTAAAGAAAAAAATTGTTCGTGGATTGTGGCATCGGAGTGGACCGTAATTGTGGAGTTTGTGCCAGTTGTGTTCCGTAGTTGCTGTTGGTGTGCGAATTCGTCGGGTTTGTCATCTTTGCTTGGCTGCTGGGCAATAATTATTCGTCGCTTCTACGAATCCGGCCAGGCGTCAGGGTTCCGGTCGTGTTGCTGCTGACCAATTTCTTTTCTCATACCGAATCAGAGCTTGTGGTGCTGCTGTGCAGCTTCTTCATTCCTGCTGCGAGTCCGGGCAGAATCGGGTTGTGCCATTTCTGTTCGGCAGTTTGCTGTTGTGCAGGTTCGTCGGGTTTGCCATCGTGGGGCTGCTGGGCGGTAGCTATTCGTCCGTGCTACGAGTCCGGCCAGATGTCGGGGTTCCGGTCGTATTGCTGCTGCCGGGCTGCTGTGCGGCCTCTATTCGTTTCTGGTGTAAGTCCAGGAAAAACCCCAGCTGTAAGTACGGTTGACCGAATGATTTTGGCATTTATCTAAATTCTATTTCTCCGCAGGCCCCCCATTTAACATCGGAGTGGACCATAACTGGTTGTTGGGACATTTGTGCTCGGCAGTTTGCTGTTGTGCAGATTCGTCGGGTTAACCATTGTTGCGGGGCTGCTGGTCGGTAGCTATTCGTCACTGCTATGAGTCCGGTCAGGCGTCAGGGTTCGGATCGTGTTGCTGCTGCCGGATTTCTTTTCTCATACCGCTTGTGGTGCTGCTGTGCAGCTTCTTCGTTCCTGCTGTGTCCGGTTTGTGCCATTTGTGTTCGGCAGTTTGCTGTAGTGCAGATTCGTCGGGTTTGCCATCATTGTGGGGCTGCCGGGCGGTAGCTGTTCATCCCTGCTACGACTCCGACCAGGCGTCCGGATTTCGGTCTTGTTGTTGGAGCTGGACGTGTTGTTGCAACGATACGGGAACTGAAGAAGCTCATTGTAAGTATGGTTCACCGATTTGTTTTTTTTTTAATTTGGCGCATATCGCACATTATAAGTGCGGAATTAAGTCGGATCGATCTGGTGTCTTCACCATACTTATTCAGCATGAAATAACGAATAAGTGCGGCGAAGACACCAAACCGATCCAACTTTCGCTTATTATATTATAATAGAAAAAAAATACAATGAAACAAATGTACATTTTCTGATGTGAACTACGTTAATAAAAGAAAAACATGACAAACAATATAATTTGAAAATAAATGTGTATTTACTAACAACGTAAAAGATTAAAAAAGGATATGATTTTATTTATTGGGGGTTCACGAGCTTTCTTAAATCTTTTACGTCATGATGGATAAACTTTTCTTATATTTATTATCGTTTTGAGACTCCCTTTTCATATATACTGCTTCACGTTTAAAAAGTTAATCAACGTGTAAAGATTGAATTTTATTCAACTTGTCTGCGTTGCAATTCAATACTTAATAATGCATCATCACGGTGAAATGCGCACAATTGGGAATCGAGTTGCGACGCAGAAAATTGGGTGCAGATTAAACGGATCATCAAGAAGCAGTATATAACAGCTGCTTTTTATATGGTAACAATCTTTTTATTGACCTATTTAAAACAAACTGTATATCTCTTTCAATATTTTTAGCCAAAACCGAGATATTTCCAAATATTTGTACTAAAAGAGCATTCTTCTTTATTGGTAAATTTTACCCAAAGGTAGGTATATTTTACTCACGTTTGACTTTAATTTAAGCATTCGAATTTACCTAACGGGTGGTATCGGGCATATACCCAAAATTAGGTATTTCCACTTAAACTCGAATTTGGCTTATTGGGCCAAACTCTCATTGTGGGTTGAAACAACCCAAATTTGAGTAGAATGGTTTTTCCGTGTATGGAAACTATTTACATCTTGTTAGTTAGACGCCGCCGTCTTTGCCGCGCCATTATAGTTGCCAGCTCGCGCGAAAAAAAAAATCGCTTCTCACTCTAACCAGTGCCTTACCCCTTCATCTCGGCTTGCTGCGATCGGATTTCCAGCATCAGCATTGTAGACGATAATTGACACTCGTCGTCGTCGTCGTGGTCGTCGACGTCGGTTGGTGCAACTTTTTTTTTTCCACCAAGGTAAATTTCTCATGGCAAAAGTTACACACGGTTCGAACGAATTTCATTAACATCATTAAAAATTTCGACGTTGGGAGCTTGATTTAATTATGTGACGGCGGTGGCGGTGGCAGCAGTGAAAGTCACTGCGACCGACCACCCAAGCCCACAACAATCAAGTTCATTGATTTCAGAAGAGAGATTGCGTCACAAAAGTAGACTGAAAGGCATTGAATGTAAATAAGGTTTTTTTACCGTCGCTTGAACCGAACATTTGGCTCAATTTGTGCTAATATGGGAAACACAAACCATTGTTTTGTAACGGCTTCTTGAGAGTGATGATAGTATTACAAGTGTTTAAAATTTCCAAAGCAAAAAGTTTGACGTAAGATACAATGAGTTAACGCGAGAACTCTAGAACAATCAGTGCTGCCAAAATTGTGGATGCGCTGAACACTTTATAATAATAATCCAAAAAAAGGGTCTTAAAAATTTTGATGAAATCATGGTTTTATTTAATAACACGATAGAATGTGGTTTTACAATTGCTCTAGCAAATTTTACCACCCAAATAACAGCTAATAGGGCGATAAAACTGAAATGGCGATAGATGGCTCTTTTTCAGTGGTAGTAAAAACGAAATCCTGAAGCAAAGAAAGCACCATGGAAGATGAACTAAAAACAAAAAGTTATCTATTCACATTACGCTTGATTTCTCATAACTACTTTTTCGATCCAGTGTCCTAATTGCTAGTAATTTACGTTTTTCATTATTTTCCATACGTTTTGACAGCTCTCGACTACCATTCTTCCATGCGCTTGTGCTTGAAGTTTGAGATATTTGATAATCCAGCGTAGCGCGATCAGTGAGTGTATTACAGACATCAGTGTCGCTGCTCGGCGGCCAGTAAGAGAAAATGAATTTTTGAAATGTTGTTGTCCGTACTTTTTGCCGCTGGCGTCAACTGTTGGCGGTTATGAACAAAATAAACAGTCGTTAACCTATTCATAATTAAATTTTAATTTTACATAACACTGAAGAAGATTTCTCACAAAATATATGATCTCGCCCTAAAAGCCGTTGATAATCATGTGAGTAGCTCGTTGTTTCTGAGCATTTAAATGGATCTACACGTTATTTAACAACGCTATGGTGATAAAAGGATCATTTTCCACCTACCAGTAATGTTGGTTTGGTTGAAACAACGAGCTATACACGTGGTTACCAATGGCCTTTAGGGGGTTATCCCAGAGTACGCGAGATTTCAAAAGGAAATAATTGTAGGAATCCACTGGTAGACTTGCCTTACAACCAGACATCCCTGTCAAAACATTCCATTCAATGCCAGTATTTAAAATGGCCTCAATATTTTTTCAATGCACTCCACTTTGCACCGCTCCAACGATCGTTTATTGCAGTAATTGATTAACTCGTGTTTGAACAACCTCTTCGATTAATTGAATTTCTGTCGATTTGTGCATCTACGTAACCTATGAATGCTGTCAGGCAGCGGGGACGGCACCACTTCAAACGTCATTTTTTTTGCATCCAACCACTCACTCATCGTGTGTCCGATGATGCGTGTTTTTACTCACACACGAAAAAAAAAAAACTTCTTTCTTTCTCTGGTGTGGCTAACCAACCGTCAGTTCAGTAGCCCGGATAAAAAGTATTATGAATATGTAATAGATTTTATTGTAACAATACCATATTTTCCAACAGATCAACTATAAACGAAATGTAATTTGGAAGATTCACTTATTGTTTTGTAGCATAATAGGTTTTTGAGTAATAAACATTTTTGTTTCTGGTACCATATAAAGATCATGAAAACTTAAAAAAAAATCATTTTGTACTTTTAAGATTTCTTGGAGAAAACTCAACCGATTTGTATGATTTTTTCTGAGGAGCTCCTCATAACTTGACATTATATAGACCACATTTAAGTTTTTTTTTTGATAAATTGACTTAAAACGAAATGGCGATCAAAGAAATTTTATATTCCCCCAAAGAACATCTGAAAATCTTCAAAACCATATGATCAATGATCAATACTGATACAGATTTTATAAATAGAAGAAAAGACTTTGAAGGCTTGTAAAAAAATGGTCTAAAAATATCGAAAACCAAAAAAGGTAACGCTGTTTGAATATTTTTTGTGGTAAAAAAATGAAGCTGCCGGTAGAGGGGTTAAATGTTATTATGGTAACATGGTACATTACGGCGATTCAAATTTTAAAAAAAGTTTGAGAATTCAATCTCCCATATGCTCCTTACTATTCTTACCATAAAAATAAAGTTCTGTGAAATTTGGTGGTGATTTAAAGGTGGCTCAAAAACAATGTAGGTTTATATGGAAATTACTATGGAGAAATTTTGAGAAATGTTCCAAACACGCTAGTACTGTAATGTAAGTACAAACTTATCATCCCATATTGAAAACTCATTCTTCAAAGTATAATGAAGGATGTTGCTGAAGAAACAAATCCCTTTTGAGCTAATTTTATTTGAGATTTTTGTACATGTTTGCAGAGCTATAATCCCATATTGAGCTAAATAATAGCAAACAAACTCATGAATATCTCTTCTGCTATCCGTCGGATTGAGTTTCCCTCTTCAGCAAATCTCTTCATTATGGTTTGAAGAATGAGTTTTCACTATGGGATAATAAGTTTGTACATACATTACAGTACTAGTGAGTTTGGAACATATCTCAAAATTTCTCCATAGTAATTTCCATATAAACCTACATTGTCTTTGGGCCACCTTTAAATCACCACCTAGAGAGCTGAAAATTTCACAAAACACTATTTTTATGATAAGGATGGTAAGGAGCATATGGGAGATTGAATTTTCAAACATTTTTGAATTTTGAACCGCCCTAATGGTACATTATGCAAAAAGATTATGTAGCCGATGGAACTAAAAACCCACAATTTCCATGCATATTTCAAGAATATATCATTAATAACAAACAAGTTCTCGTTCATTTTTTCAATAACTGCATCTTGAGTAGCTTTAGTAGAAATGCAAAATTGCTTTCTATAATTTTGTACCGGATTTTTTTGAGAACCGTTCTCCCCGGAAATGTTTCAATAAATTTCTCTCTGTTTTCCTTCAAATATTTATCTCTAATCCCAGTTAGAATTCTTTCACAAATTTAATCAAAGCGCTAACCAGAAAGTTCTACTACAAAAAATCCGTCGAAAACTTCGAAATCTCATCACTATTTGTTAAACGAAGAGTCCCGTTAGAGGTTCTTAGGATCTAAACTTAGGTTCTTGGGATTTTCTTCAGAAAATTGTCCCAGAAACTTCACTACTAATATCGACTCTATATTCGACTTCTAAGTTTACATTTGATCCAATTTTTCTCTCAATAATTTGAATGAATTTCTTTAAAAAATATGTACGTCCAAAATGTCCCTTCGGATTTCGCTAAACGTACTACGTTAATTCCAGCGTTTTTTTTATAAGAATATTACATGCTAGAAGTTCAAAATTGAAATTCAAACATGATTATTCCATGTTTTCTGAATGAATCACGACAAAAATCTTCAAAAATAGTTCATTATTTCTTCATGAAAAACAAAATTCTAAATTAAAATATATGTATCTAAGTAGTCTTGATTAAAATTTGTTAAACAGTTTTTTATGTGTTTTTTTTTAGATTTAGTCACACCCCTAGGCTTAAAATCAAATTTTGGGTGTATTTTGTTTTCCGTGTCCCTCCCGAAATGTCAGATAGGAACAACCCCAGTGTAAAAACTAAAAGCCCTGTGGTGTTTTTGTCGACTGAGCGACCGTCAAACATGATCAAAAGTGTCAAGGTTCATATGTGGACCCAATTTTTGAATTGAAGCTTAAATATGATATAGCTGTTATTTGAGCGGGAAAAACTTTTGAAGTAGTTGCAGTAACATGCTCTTTCGTGTTATTGTATGAAAACAAGATTCCATTAAACATTTTATCTATAAATATTGTCGTGAATTCTAGTAGAAATTGCCCTATTTTTGCCAAACATTTATTCAATTAGATTCCATTACCATTTTTGTAATAGGGTCCACAAAAATGGCAATGGAATCGAATTAAATAAATGTTTGGCAATAATAGGGCAATTTCTACTAGAATTCACGACAATATTTATAAAGACATTCAGAGAGATATTTCTAAACATCTCCAGCCTGTCGTAAAACATTTGTCCCGACCTTGCTGTAACATTCAATAATCTATAAACCAAGGTATTTAGAAGAGAGGTAGTCCAATGTGTTAGCCATTTTGAAATATCAAATGACAGCTGGCAAGTTTATTTTGATTGTGAACTAACACTATATATAGAAACAACATACCATAAAAAATATTCCTCGACAAATTTCGCTTTTCAAGCACACACTTTAACTTGTTTTTGCTTTAATTTCATCGAATTCGTTTTTGTGATTCAGGGATATCGAGCGCAGGGCGTCACAAAGCAGGAATAGAATGTTCCTTTCACTCTCGTTCACATCACAACACCGAACAGTCTATGCTTTATCCTTCCGAATTGGAAAAGATATGGTTCTCAATCAGAACATCTTCTTCTGCGCTTTATAACACTGGAATATTACATTATTGACGAGAGTTCGAGTCGTGACCAAAATCTTCATGGATGCAGGAGAAAATTTTTGCTCCACTGTATTTATGTTTCTTGCAGTAAACAATCCCTAACAACGCCATAGAAACCAAAAAGTGAAAAAGCTGTCACTTCTATCTTCCCCGCAGCTGACCTCACCTCGCACTGACTGGTTGCTTAGATTGCTGAACCTCCCTTCAAGAAATCTTGCTATAAATTATCCAGCTTTTTACGCTGGCATGCTATAAACTTTGAATCACCCCTTTCTGACATTTCTTGCCTACACTTTAATTTTTATTTTTGGATCTAAGTAAGCTTTTTTTAAGTTGATTTTTTTCTTGTTGACAAAGCAATGCCAAAAATGTCGCAGTGCTGATTCTAGGAAATGATTATCGCTAATCTTGAAATTTCCTATTTTATACAAATGTTCTGATTATTTCAGGTGGAAAAACATAAGTAGCAGAGTTATTCGTTCGAATCGTTGTTGGAGAAAAAAAGGTGACTTTTCCATCAGTGTTTTGAAGTTGAAATAAATATGGAAATAATTTCTCCATATATGTGCCATTTTCTTTATTTTGAGCTTCTACAGGAAGGACTACGTGAACCAGTAATCGAAGTAAAAATATGGAGGACCTTTAAAAAACAGCCCAAGGAACGCCCATGGCGGTTCGTCTGATAGAGCTAGTTTTATGGATTACTGCTTTATTATTTTGGTGCTCTCACCAACAGAACGTGAAAATTATCAAAGCTTTATCCTCTAAATATGTCGCCCCACAAATGGTGGTTAAAGACTTATGTTTGAATGATATGAATGTTTAAGCATAATGCGTGATGACGCTGGACATTAATGGCGTAGGCATGGACGACCTGTGAACATCTTGTACCACAATTTGCGTTGATTATAAAATTTTGACGGTTCGCTTTTCTTGTCGCAACCGATAATGCAGAACAGCCAAGCAAACAAATGAACTCAACGTCGAAATGTTGTTTTCGATCTTATTAATTTTGAACAAATTTCTATTGGTTTGATGTAGCAATTTTTCCCATACATAGATTTTTGGTCCAACGGTTCCTAAAATGATAAAATAAGAATCGATAACTGATAAGTATCAAATAAGCTGGTAAAAATGGTAAATGAAAATTTTTAATAGTTCAATAAACAATCTGAAATCATTGCCAACTAAAAACCATAAAATCTGTAGGCAAGAAATGTCAAAATCGAATTTCCCTCAGCAGTTTTAAAGCTAGCGTAAAAAGCTGAGTAGACTCTATTGTACACCATTGGTAGTTAGGTTCAAACACGAATGTTCAACTATTAAATGAATTGTAGATTTTATTCGGGAAGCCGTGAGGTTGCGTCGGATGGCAAAATGTGCTCCAATTCAAAGTTGGTTGCCGTGTATACAGGTTAAACAAAGGCCTACTCTACTGATGTGCAGAAAAAAAAGCGCTGCTCCAGATAGAATTTGTGTGATGGCCGTCGGTGGCGCCACCATAGTCGCCACTGCCACCACTTTCCCGCCGAAGCGGCCGCCATTATAATTAGTTAAAAATCGTCTACATCGCACTTAATTTATCGCCAATTTTTGCGCTGTTATTGTTGTTTCTACCGCTCTAGGCTGCGCACTGCCTCCCGTTTTGATTCCACTCTTCACACTCTTTACTCGCAGATACATGTTCACGGAAACTGAGCGGCGGCAACACTTCATCAAATTGATTGATGGATGACATAATCAAATTCGCCCAGACACAACATTTAGACAGTGATATGTGACCTTTCTTTGCGAGGGTCGTGCTTTTCGCACATTGCATCCTGGCATCCCTGGTTTCAAAAATTGTGCAGTGTTGGCAGCAAAATTGATGCAGTTGACCAAAAACAAGAATCGTTCCGTTCCGGTCTTCTGCCTTTGTTGGTCCCCCTAAAAATTCCCACACGCATTCGGAAAAGGGTTCTTCGGCGTTTTCCCACGACCTCATTCCGGCACGCAGGGCATTGGAATAAAAGCAAAAGTTTCTCCCCCTTTTTCATTCGCTTTTGACAACGAGCGGCAGTCGCGCTTTTATAGGTTATAGGTATAGTGCTGCCACCCCAACAGAGCGTTGCTGCAATAAAGAACCACCAGAGTGCATAATAATAATAATAATGATTACCAACAACAAAGGTGAAATCCGACCAAGAAACAGAAGAAGGGAAATAATACTGTGGCAGAAAGAAAGAGCCCTTCCAGTAGTGCATTTGAAGGGCTTTTGATTTGGAGAGGCCGGCAACCTGCTGCGGTTGGACGGAATATTATTACCTTGCGGCCTTCCGGTTCTTCTCACGGACGGTGATGCCCTCTTCCGGTGCTTGTTTTATCATTGAGTAATTGTATTCTGGCTCTCACTCGATAAAAAGCTTCTGTTGTCTAACAAGATTTACAATATAATATTGTTTTTAATGGCTTTTGTTCTCGGAGGGACTTGGCTTGCCACGGCATAGTCAAGTATGGTGGTCCCTAAGAGTCCATCCTTATGCATTTCTGATCCATAACTCAATCTGCATTTTTATGAGTGGATGGTTCCTCCAACAGTACATAGTATTTTTTCTTTAAGTAAATGATCCTGGCGGCGGCTGTACCAAGAAACGAAGCCTGTGAAGTACCAGGTAGCCCTCCACTGTCTTCTTCTTCTTGTCATTACGTCCTCACTGGGACAGAGCCTGCTTCTCAGCTTAGTGTTCAATGAGCACTTCCACAGTTATTAACTGAGAGCTTTTTTGCCAATGTTGCCATTTTCGCATTCGTATATCGTGTGGCAGGTACGATGATACTCTATGCCCAGGGAAGTCAAGGAAATTTCCATTACGAAAAGATCCTGGACCGACCGGGAATCGAACCCAGACACCTTCAGCATGGCTTTGCTTTGTAACCGCGGACTCTAACCATTCGGCTTAGGAAGACCCAAATGCATAAGAATGTAAAAACTATTAGTGAAAGATCATTTCCCTCAATTCTAAATTTAGGACAAACTTACTTAATTTCCCCACACCTTCCTTCAAAAGTCTTCATAATTACCCACAACAGCTCTCCACGGAACAAACGCCATTGGCTCGGATCGCCTTCCAATAGCTACACACTAAACCACTTTCCGGCGTCCGGCGGAGAAGCTCTTTCGTGGTTTTGATTTCCATCACAAAGCCCTCGCAGCTTTGGAAAGTGATCCTTCACGCGATAGGAGCGCCATTCAAGCAGCACCGCATCGCGTCGCGTCGTGTCATCGGAGCCATGAATATGCGACGGCTCTTCTGCTGAGTCCCCAGCAAAACTAAACCACGACGACGAAGCACAGTGGCGTGCCTTCAAACAAAGGGTGGACAAATCGATCACAAACGACAATTTACTAATTTTTCTTGATCTTTAATTCTTTTCAATGTCATCTTCAATTCTATGTTGCAGTGTATTGTGTCCTTTTTTTTAATTTTTAATTTCTTTATTAGTATCATATCTAGGTGTTCTGTGTTATTAGACAACACTATCATCCTAATTTGGTAAAACAAATTTAAGATTTAATTAACATTTTGTTAACAACATATTACATTTCATTTGCCGTAGCAGTTCAGATTTTTTACAAGTGAGTTGATTTCACCTGCTTATAAGAGAAAAAAAAGTTTTGAATATACTTAACCTAACTTATCCTAAACATATAACGCATTAATCGTGGCAATAGAAGATTGTAACGATTTTTGCCTGAAATTATTTATTATTTTATTTGACATTTGTTCCAATGTTTCAACATTGGATATTCTATGTAACTCATTGGTACTATACCAGGGAGGAAGCCTCAGAATCATTTTCAAAATTTTATTTTGAATTCTTTGCAGAGCATTCTTCCTGGTATTACAACAGCTAGTCCATATTGGTTCAGCTTATAACATGGCTGGCCTGAAAATTTGTTTGAATATCAAAAGCTTGTTCTTAAGACAAAGCTTTGATTTTCTTTTAATAAGGGGATAGAGACCCAGACCCAGAGGGGCCCAGATAGCCGTAGCGGTAAACGCGCAGCTATTCAGCAAGACCAAGCTGAGGGTCGTGGGTTCGAATCCCACCGGTCGAGGATCTTTTCGGATTGGAAATTTTCTCGACTTCCCAGGGCATAAGAGTATCTTCGTACCTGCCACACGATATACACATGCAACAATGGTCATTGGCACAGTAAGCTCTCAGTTAATAACTGTGGAAGTGCTCATAAGAACACTAAGCTGAGAAGCAGGCTCTGTCCCAGTGGGGACGTTAATGCCAGAAAGAAGAAGAAGAAGGGGATAGAGACATTTTACATATTTATTACATTTGGCTTGAATGCCCTCAATGTGATTTTTGAAAGTTAAATTCTTATCTAGCATGAGCCCTAGATACTTAACTTCATCTGACCAATTTATTTGAACCCCTCTCATCGTGACAACATGTCTACTTGAAGGTTTCAAATAAAAAGCTTTTGGTTTATGTGGGAATATTATTAGTTGAGTTTCGGAAGCATTAGGAGACATCTTCCATTTTTGCAAGTATGAAAAAAAAAATGTCCAAACTTTGTTGCAATCGACTACAGATGGCACGCAGGCTTCGTCCTTTGGCGGAGAGGCCTGTGTCATCCGCAAACAAAGATTTTTGACATCCCTGAGGTAACTCAGGTAAGTCAGATGTGAAAATATTGTATAATATTGGTCCCAAAATGCTGCCTTGGGGAACATCAGCTCTTACAGGAATTCTTTCAAATCTGGAGTTCTGATAATTAACCTGAAGTGTACGATTTGACAGATAACTTTGAATTTTTCTAACAATTTATGTTGGAAAATTAAAGTTTTTTAATTTTACAATCAGACCTTCATGCCAAACACTGTCGAATGCTTTTTCTATGTCTAGAAGAGCAAGACCAGTAGAATAGCCTTCAGATTTGTTGGAACGTAAAAGTTGATGAGTGGTCGAATGTCCATGGCGATCCGAACTGTTCTTTTGCAAAAATTGAATTTTCGTTGATGTGGGCCATCATTCTGTTCAAAATAACCTTTTCAAAATGTTTACTGATGGAGGATAGCAAACTGATTGGACGATAGCTAGAAGCTTCTGAAGGATTTTTGTCTGGTTTTAAAATTGGAACGACCTTAGCATTTTTCCATTTGTCAGGAAAATATGCTAATTGAAAACATTTGTTAAATATATCAACTAAAAATGATAAGCTACTTTCTGGAAGTTTCTTGATGATGATGTAGAAAATTCCATCATCGCCAGGAGCTTTCATATTTTTGAATTTTTTAATATTAGTCCTCACTTCTTCCAAATCAGTCCCCCAGGCATTTTCGAAAACGTTCTCTTGATTGAGAATATTTTCGAACTCCTGAGTAACTTAATTTTCAATTGGACTAGTAAGTCCTAAATTAAAATTGTGCGCACTTTCAACCTGCATAGCAAGTTTTTGAGCTTTTTCGCAATCAGTTAGTAATAGTTTGTTTTCCTCTTTCAATGCCGGTATTGGCTTCTGAGGTTTTTTCAAGATTTCATATAATTTCCAAAAGGGCTTAGAGCCAGGGTCCAATTGAGAAATCTTATTTTCAAAATTTTTGTTTCTTAATTGAGCAAAACGTTTCTTGATTTCTTTCTGCAAAACCTGCCATATAATTTTCATGGCAGGATCACGAGTGCGTTGAAATTGCCTTCTCCTCACGTTGTTAAGACGGATCAAGAGTTTAAGATCATCGTTTATAATCACTGATTCAAATTTTACTTCACATTTTGAAATTGCTATGCTCCTGGCTTCAACAATGGAATTTGTTAAAGTTTCAAGAGCATTGTCAATATCAAGTTTTGTTTGTAAGGGAATATTAACATCAATATTAGAGTCAATAAATGTTTCATATATATTAGACCTGTTCAAATTTGAAAAAAATGTTTGGAAATCTTCCGGTCAAGCAGTATTCTGAATTCTCATGCTAAGAACAATGTCTGGTCAAATTTTCAGCTCATTTGATAGAGATTTCACTATGCTTCAAGATGAAAATGTGTTTTAAGGCTCATTTTAAGGTTTGAAAAATCATAACTCAATACTCATAAATCGAAATCACTTGCTATTACCACCTATTGAAAGCTAATTCTATTCTGTTAAAGTTTGTCAAACACGCCAATAAGATTAAATCAAGTTTAAACATCGTTTAATCGAGATTTGTTCTCTACAGTATCCAGAAATCACGGTTTTCTGTGTAAGCTCTAAAAAACACACATTGGTATTATTTTTCCAGGCCCTAGTCACCGGGAAACAAACATAATAAATCTATGAAATCATTAACCATTAACAACTTACATGTTGCTCAAGGAATTAAATTACAAAAAATGCCCAAAGATCGAACAACCCATCCCAACCTGATGATAGTTATATCGTGCATGACACATGTACCGTCGAATGAATGAATTGAACAAGTTAGCATTGCTTTTTCTTTCCGAGTAATGATTGTTTGGATTGTATTTCACTGACTATTCAGAACGACTTGAAAACAATCATTATCATTGACTGTGAAAAAGCAGTGCTAACGTGTTCATTTTTTACATTCCTTGAAGCTCACGGTGGTGTTCTTGGCTCACCCACAGCGGATTTACGAATGTGCTTCCTAATTGCCTATTTTTTACAATTTATTTTCTTAAGATAAAAGGTATTTTAAAACGGGATTGAGTTTACGAAATACATAGTCATCATGTTCTGGAAATTCAAAATCCAAAATTTTCAAACAGGTATGTTTTTCGGGGAGAACACTCCCGAAAAATAGTGATTTTCAAGAGCCTTGAAGCACAAACCTCATCCAAACTATGTTTAAACTTGCTCCAATCATAAAACCGTGTTCAACAAAAGTTCGTACAATTGAATAAACTACTATGTAGAGGTATTTCCGATAAGTTTTAATCACAGACAAACAGACGTCACACTCTCATCATTGTCCATCGACCACCTGTTTAACGGTCGATTCAAAAATATGTTAGGTGGCCATTAGGCCACCCGCAGCGCTTGCTTCATTTTTGTTCGTGTTTGACGTTTACACACTACCGCCATCTGTTGGCCCGTCGGCCAAACACGCTGATTTTAGCATTGGGCGTTATGCCCTCGTGACTATGATTTTGATCGAGATTTGTTCTAAGTGTTACGTCTGTTTGTCTGTGTTTTAATGTTCCGTTCAGTAGTTATGAATTTTCAAACTTGAAAATAGTCCAAAAACACATAATTGATTTGAAGCACCACA
Source organism: Aedes aegypti (assembly GCF_002204515.2). Lineage (NCBI taxonomy): Eukaryota > Metazoa > Arthropoda > Insecta > Diptera > Culicidae > Aedes > Aedes aegypti. The sequence goes on from NC_035107.1 coordinate 208,193,261, forward strand.
AGTTCATTTTGACATGAAAAATCAAAATATTGGTTGATTGAGGAACTTCCAGACATTTGAATATGTCTAATATATATTCCAGTCAGCTCGAAAATAATTGAAAGTGGAGCTGATAGTATTGAGAATCGCTTCTTGGGATATTTGAAATGTAACAGGGGCATGATCAGAATCAAAATCAGCATGAGTAATCAGTTGGCTACAAAGATGACTAGAGTCAGTTAAGACCAAATCAATCGTAGATGGATTTCTAGAAGAGGAAAAACATGTAGGGCAATCAGGGTATTGAATTGAGAAATATCCTGAAGAGCACTCATCAAATAAAATTCTGCCGTTGGAATTACTTTGAGAATTATTCCATGACCGATGTTTGGCATTAAAGTCACCAATGACAAAAACTTTTGACTTATTGCGAGTCAATTTTCGCAAGTCAGTTTTGAGGAAATTAACTTGCTGTCCAGAGCATTGAAAAGGCAAATAGGCAGCTATGAAAGTATATTTACCAAACTGTGTTTCAACAGAAACACCTAAAGTTTCAAAAACTTTAGTTTCAAATAACGAAAACAGTTGATGTTTTATACGCCTATGAATGATGATTGCAACTCCCCCACATGCACCATCAAGTCGATCATTACGATAAACAAAAAAGTTTGGATCTCTTTTGAGTTTAGATCCAGGTTTTAAATAAGTTTCGGTAATAACTGCTATATGAACGTTATTAACCGTAAGAAAATTAAACAGCTCGTCCTCTTTAGCATTCAGAGAACGAGCATTCCAATTTAAAATATTTAATTTATTATTTGGATCCATTAGAAAAACGTAATCCAATAACAATTTGATTTGTAAATTTTACACCAACTTGGACTGATTCAGTCATAGTGGTGGCTTTGAACATTGCATCAATCATTAAATTCAATTGTTCAGTTAGAAAATTAAAATCAGAGGCAGACATATCACTTGAAGTGGGTACATTTGATGATTTCCCATTGGAATTTTCGGTAGACGAAGAAGCTGAGTAAGAGTTACCTGTGGCGGTAGGGTTTTTTCCATTTGAATTGAAACAAGTAGAATGGGTACTCATGGAACGAACAGGGGAGGAATTCATATTTCCTGCTACGATATCGGCAAAGGATTTTCCGTGGGTAGATACATTCGAAATTGAAAGATTCGAACGGCTACCCGACGGATTAAAATTAGTTTGTGAATGAGCATGATTATGATCTTCCTGATGGGTATGATTCATGATCAAGCGATCGTTAACTGAAAAATGAGTATTGTTCGATACTCTACCAGGGAAATTCCGGAAACGACCGTTATCGTAACGGATATTATCTTTCATCTGCCTGGCACGAGCCTCAATGACTCTATTGCGCGAAGGGCAAGACCAATAATTGGACTTATGGTTAGCCCCCCAATTACAGCATATGAATTTGGTGGTATCTTCCTTCACTGGACAGACGTCTTTGGCGTGAGAAGAACCTCCGCAAATCATGCATTTAGCATCCATGCGACAATTTTTTGTACCATGACCCCACTTTTGGCACCGACGGCACTGAGTGGGGTTCTGGTAATTTCCTCCAGGTTTCTGGAAATGTTCCCATGTCACACGGACATCAAACAAAAGTTTTGCTTTTTCTAAAGCTTTAATATTATTTAGTTCTTTTTTGTTAAAGTGAACTAAATAAAATTCTTGAGAGATCCCTTTTCGAACAGTGCCAGATTTGGTTCTCTTTTTCATAATGATTACTTGGACTGGGGAAAATCGAAGTAAATCATTTATTCCATTTTTGATCTCTTCAGGTGATTTATAGTCACTAGAGAGACCTTTCAAGACAACTTTGAACAAACGTTCAGTTTTGTCGTCATAAGTAAAAAAATTGTGCTTCTTCTCTTCAAGATGTCTGAGAAGAAGTTCGCGATCTTTAAGAGTTTCCGGCAAAACGCGACAGTCTCCTTTCTTTGCGATTTGGAAGGAAACCTTGATTCCCCTAATGGAGTTCAAGATCTTCTGCTTAATCCCCCAAATTCGGAACAACTGACTACGATATGCGGCACTCTTTAAAAAAAGACACCGACACGTTAATGCTTCCAGTGGACGATTATGTCCTTTGAAGGAAGCACCACACTAGACAACGGACTAGCATGCAACGCCCAGTGGCTAAATGCCTTGTTGACACTAACCGCACGGCCACGAAGCCCACATCTCTTTGCTTCCTCACTTGAATCAAAGAGCCTGGGCTAGAGGCTGCTTCGATTTGGTGTTCGGAAAATTTGTCTAGAGCATCGAACTGATTGCTCATTTCGATACAATTATTCATTTCACCCTTGGAAGAAAGTTCGCATTCCGGGGAAACGTCCTTTCTTCCATTCTTGCCACGTGTAGTGACAGTTTTAAAACCCACTTTTTTGGAAGGAAGTAGTGAATTCAGAGATTCACCCTTCCTTTTGTTTGTTGTTGATACCATGTTTAATTAATAAACGAAAAAAGACGTGACCTTCGAAAGGTTTTTTCCCAAGACGGTGTCCAAGAAGGATTACCACCCTCTAGCTTTCGCCAACGGGTCCAACGAAAAATCGAAGGCACGGGTCCAAACAAGGATCGTTAAGGGATCAATAGTAGAAAAAATAGTACTGAAAAGTACTGTTTTAGTAGCACTGAAAAGTACCGTTTTTAATTTTAGCACTGAAAAGTACTGTTTTATTGCTTTAGGTAGTTTTACTTTAAACTTCCAAGAGCAGAGAGAATTCGTGTACGCACAGCACGAAGGTACGATGCGCACTGTCAATATTATGTAGATTTGCATATCACAAAGGGCATATCCACAAATTTCATAACGCTGAAGGGGGTGGGTGTGTGTCCTCATGATGTTACGCCTCTTACACAATTTTTAGAACATCCATACAAAAAGCGTTACGAGGGGGTGGGTGGGTGTCGGAATATGTGAATAAACCCAAAAATGTACATGTACATATTATTGACAATTCGAGTGACAATTAGAAGTTCGATAGTCAAAACTTCGGCGAAGTTCGGCGTCGGCATTCTAGTTTAGTGCTTCGCCGACGCATAAGGATTGCCTTTGTCGGCGTAGCACTTCGGTAGAATGCCGACGCCGAACTTCGGCGAACTTCATTTATTGAGGTTTTTTCACGGCCATGTGCCACTGTGCGACGCGCCAAAAGCGATGACACCGGAAACGTGACACTTCATTGAGACGTTTTGTTATAGTTTTCGCTTCGCGGACCACTCCCCATGGATGGAAACTGCGGCTCGAGAGGGGGCATAGGATAGAAGACAGTTAGACACTCAACCGTCGACGTCGTCATCGTGGAAGTTGGAATCGCCGTCAGGCAGCAGCAAGTTTTCGGTGCTGCTTTTGTGTGATATGCAAATCTCGAACCGGGACGGGAGCGAGTCGGGTATCCGTGTCAACGGCATGTGACGTGCCTGACGGATCTGCGACAGAGTGAAACTTGAACGGGGCGAGATTGAGTGAGGAACTTGAAGCGTAACTTTGTAATGAATGATACTTTGTGCTTGGTGGGAGAGTTCTGGGAAGTTTATTGAAAATGGAATCAAAGTAGGCCGGGGATTTAAACTTTTCAAGAATTCAAGAATAGATGTAGAAGGAGTTTAATTAACTTTACAGAAAATTGAAGCAAAGTAGGCTAGTGAACAGCTTCTGGTAAAAGCTTTCTAAGCTTCTGAGAGAAGCTTTCCCAGTTTCTGGTAGAAGCTTTCTATGTTTCTGGGAAAACAATGCTTTAGAAATTTATGGCGAGTGATTCCAACCACGGTGTGCCAGAAACCGTTATTAACAGAAAAAAATGTCCATGAATTTGGCACCCACCATTCGAAAGATATATCACTCGAGCAACTTCTCCGAGAATTTTAAAATATTCTAACGAGGGAATCGAAAGTTATCGTGTTTTGAAAGTTTTGAACTATTTTGGAAGGAAAATTCACATGCTTATGAACATTTCCCAACGGTGCATCATTATTAACTTGTAAACCAGCCAAATTATCACTAGCTTTGCATTAAGCATTCAAAACATGTGATATCCAAGCACCTTCTCTGCAAATTTGAAATCATTTGGTCGAGAAAATCTGAAGTTACAGTGATTTGTATTTTTATGATTATTTCTATGATGTGTATATTAGAGCTGATTGATATGCCTTTGTTATGAAAGTGTACATAGTTTACAAATAACAATGTCTATAGGACTGACCCTCGGAATTCAAAAGATACAGTAGTCAATTATCTTCGCAGTTAGTTTGAGAATATTTTATAAAAAGACAACACAACTAGAGTACTTTGAAGTTTCGGAGTGATTAAGATTTTTTTTTTCAATCGTCTGAAATAGTGTTGCCAACACGCATTTAATAATTTCGACACAAATTAACTTAACAGATTTGCATTCAACTTGAATCTTTCATTGAAGAAATTCAGTGCTTCATTAAATCACAAGCAAATGGGTTCGTTTTTGTAAATTTTGTTTCATTTCCGCGCGTTTGGCGGGGCAGTGTTTCGTTATGGCCCAAATAAGCATATTGGTGAAACTGAATAATTTGAAAGTGACACCTTGTTGCTCAGTCGAGTTTGGATTATCAACTGGTGAGATTGTTTTATTCTAGTGTTTTAAATATGCTAAATATGATGGTTCACATTTTATTCATGACAGCGAAGGGGATACGTTTATATAAGTGTTTGCTCAATTAACAGTCAGTAGGAGTTTATTGTAGAAATTAACCTTGTTTCATGTTTTGCAAAATATGTAAATGCAACAAGCCTTATATTTTGTTTGGTTCCTTGAATTATACGATACTGTAAGTGTCGACTTTTCCTTTAGATACTGATAGATTATTTTTTGGATTGATGCTGCATGATTTGCACCATGCAAAATCTTTGAATGGTTCGTCATCAAAAGTATCGTAATATTGATTCTTAGTCATGTTTTGGGCATACAAAGGGTTACTTTTTATTTTATTATATTCATTATGTTATTGACTTCATTATGTTTTGAGGGAGATATTACAGGGTTTAACCAAAGAAAATGATGTGATGATCCCTAGGACTATTGTAATTAGGCGTTTTGTTTACCAAGACGAAACTTTAATATAACCTCTTCCAATTTTCCAAACTACATTGACTTATCGTGGAAGTGCAGAGGATTCCAACGGCTTCCTCAAAGATAGTAACACGTAAATATTTATTCCATAACCCCAATTGACCTGTATTCGGACGCAGCAGTACCGCGTCCTGCTTATTACAAGGAATGAGAACTCCATTACTTACACACTAAGAGTGGAGCGATTAATCCTAAGTAGCATCAGTTGGTTCCTTGTGCATGTATAGAGCTTAGTGAGAGTTGAACACACGAAGACTAGCATACGCTCGTCATACACAGTTTGTTTTTGTTTTCCTCAAAGAAACTTGCACACGCTTTCCAGACTCATCAAAATGCATATTGAAATATTACCCAATTTGAATAATTTACACCCGGATTCTGGGTGTTTTTCGAGACAGAGTGCATATTGTTTTCGTCTAAGGTTCACAACCACATCTGCACTAGGGCACCCATACCATTGGGCGTGATAACCACTATAGTTGCTCTTGTAATAACGGAGTAGCAATAGTAGGCGGTCATTCACGCTATTAAATCACATTGATCAATATATTGATAAGAATTTGTTGCAATTAGTAGTGGTTGAAACATTGAACACGGTAATTGAATAATCAATATATACTTCCAAAACTTCAAAGTACTTTAGTTATGTTGTCTCTAGATAAAGTATTCTCGAACTAGCTGCAAAGATGCTTGAATAATACATCTTTTTAATGCCGAGTGTCAGGCGTATGGACATTTTATTTGTAATATCTGTGCATTAATATAACAAAGCCATAGAAAAACTCTAATTTAAACTTCATAGAAATAATGGTAAATATACAAATCACTGTAACTTCTGATTTTCTCAACGTAATGATTTCAAATTTACAGGGAAAATACTTCGATATCACATGTTTTGAATGCTTAATGCAAAGCTGATGATTACTTGGCTTGTTTAAAAATTCATAATGATGCACCGTTGAGGAATATTTATAAGCATGTGAATATCCCATGCAAAATAGCTCAAAACCTTCAAATCACTATAACTTTCGATTCTCTCGTTAGAATATTTTCAAATTCACGGAGAATTTGCTTGAATACTATATCTTTCGAATGGTAGGTGCCGAATTCTTGGACATTTTTTTCTGTTAATAACGGTTTCTGGCACACCGTGCCAACACATACGTAAAAAATGGTATCTGCTTTCAGGATTTATTCTTTCAGTCTTTGGAAGTATTGTTCTCAGCTTTTTAACTTAAAAAAAACTATTTTGGGAACCAATTAATCCTATCAAATTTGACAGCCCGTCCTTCCAATATTCAAAATCATAGAAACACTACGCCGCATATAATTTCCACCATTCAAATGCCAAACAAATTTTGGCACAATTGCACTCCATGACTGAACCCCCGGTGCGGAACCGGTAAACAACCGAGCGTAAATTGTGTCATCATCGAGAAATTGCTGCTAGACGCCGGCAAAACACGTTCTTCCGGTTTCCAAGAATTGTGCCTAATTTTGGCACCTATTCAACGGCATCAACGACTGCATAGGAACCGCCAGTCAACGAAGAGTAGCACAATTTGGACCAATTTTCCCCGCATTCAGTCTGAGTTGGCTGCGCGTCTTGGGGATGCTGCCGCTGCTATGATACGAAATTTTCGTCCGGCTAATTTCCCATATTTACATAGCAAATTAAGCTACGAACCCGGTTCTGTTTTGCTTCGTTTGTGTGTTTTTGGATTAGTTGCAAAGCATCGACGGCGTCACAGTTCTTCGAAGTACAGTGGGATTCCGTTTTTGCCATCAAAATGATTCAATTTTTAGCAACAAATTTGAATACGATTAAAATTTGTAACTCATTAGTGCTATGCCAGATTATGGATTATTTTCAAAATTTCATTTTGAATCCTCTGCAGAGCTTTCTTCCTGGTTTTACAACAGCTATCTCATATTGGTATAGCATACAACATGGCTGGCCTGAAAATTTGTTCGAAGATCAAAAGCTTATTCTTAAGACAACTTTTGATTTACTTTTAATACTTTTAATAAACATTTTACATTTGGCTTGAATGCCTTCAATGTGATGTTTGAAAGTTAATTTTTTATCTAGCATGAGCCCATCTGACCAATTTATTGGAACCCCTCTCATCGTGACAACATGTCTACATGAAGGGTTCAAATTAAGAGCTTTTGGTTTATGTGGGAATATTATTAGTTGAGTTTTGGAAGCATTAGGAGAAATCTTCCATTTTTGCAAGCATGAAGAAAGAATATCCAAACTTTTTTGCAATCTACTACAGATGACACGCAGGCTTCGTCCTTTGGCGGAGAGGCCTGTGTCATCCGCAAGCAAAGATTTTTGACATCCCTGAGGTAAGGCAGATGTGAAAATATTGTGTAATACTGTTTCCCAAATGCTGCCTTAAGGAACACCAGCTCTTACAGGAAGTTCTGATAATTAAACTGAAGTGTACGATTTGACAGATAACTTTAAATTATTCTAACAATGTATGTTGGAAAATTAAAGTTTTTTAACTTTACAATCACACCTTTATGCCAAACCCTGTCGAATGCTTTTTCTATGTCTATAATTGCAAGACCAATAGAATAGCCTTCAGATTTGTTGGAACGATACAAATTTGTTACACGTAAGTTGATGAGAAGTCGAATGTCCATGTCAGAACTCGAACTGTTCATAGGTGAAAATAGGATTTTCGTTGATGTGGACCATCATTCTGTTCGAAGACTCCGGTTATGTTGTCAAAAATGGAACCCAACTGTATAGACAATTCATGAATTTTGGCAACAACTCCAAATAGGCAATCGTTGGAGATCGTAAATTTTATTTCAACCAATCTAGTACCGCATTCGACTCCATCCCAGTAGCCCAGAAACCCGTCATCACGTTGGAATTTAATTACGGCCTACTACTCTGCGAAAGTGCTATCGCAGTCGTTAAAACTCGCACAAAACTAGTATTCCATCCCGAGGCTCTTCTATTATTACGAAGACGGCAGAAAAAGTGACATAAGAGAAACAACTCCACATTGAACTGCACCGAAGCAGTAAATTTAATGGCTGCAGCAGACGCAGACAAAAACAAAAAACGTCGTCGTAAAACTAACAAAGTCTCGAAGCCCGACGACGACGACGACGGTGAGAAAACACATGTTCTCGGAATTCCAGGATGGTCTACTTTTGGGCGAGCGAGATCAATAAATTTCCCAGGGACCCGAAGCCAAGACGAAAACAACTAAATCATCCCCGGTAATTGATGATTGCTTTGCTGCACTCTCTACCTGGCAGGGGTTGGTCGGTCAGCTTGGTTCTAGACCTCGAAGCCGTCACCGATTGATTTTGAAATAATTTTACAAAAAATGCCAGGAAATATTTATGCATTTTCTTCTTCTTCTTTTTTCTTTTTCCTTCTTGGCATTACGTCCTCATTGGGGCATACCCAACAAACATTTTTGCTTAATAACAGTTGAACAAATTACTTTAAAGTGTACTTCAGCTGAATAAACTGTCATTCGGCTACAAATGTTACTTGGGTAGTCTGCTTCTCAGCTTAATGTTCTCATGAGCACATCCTCAGTTATTAACTGAGGCTCCAACCGCTCGGCTAAGGAAGGCCCCATCAAATCAAACTTGTTTCCGGTTAAAAATAAGTAAAGAATTAACTTATACTGAAATTATTCAGAAGCTTCGTGGGCTTCGTGGCCGTGCGGTTAGGGGCGTCAGTCATTTAGGCGTATTGTGCCACGAAGCGTGGGTTCGATTCCCGTTCCAGTCGGTGGAAACTTTTCGTCAAACGAAAAATTCATCACTGGGCTACTGGGTGTTCTGTGTTGTCCGTTGCCTAATCAAGACTAACAATCCAAAAGGCCTCATCTCCAAAACGTAAACAATGAGAAAAATGCAATCTTGTTTTGTCAAACAATAAATCAAATTTAAATTATGAATTTAAGCATTGTATGTTATTTTACCGTCCAGAAAGTCCATGGATAAACTGATTTATAGCAATGAATATTCATTACTATCATTTTAGCAAAAAATCCTGCTAAAAAAACGAGTCAAAGGAAATGAGGCTTTTATTTCACCAAAAGCTGTGCAGCCCTTTTCATTTGTGTCCATAGACGCCGGCCGACGCTGATGAGGCCTGTGAGTTGACGCCTTTGTTTACTCTAAAATGTGTTGAGGCTTTCTAGTTGTGGCTTGTTTTTTCATCATCTTCTGATGTGGCCTTTTGAAAATCATTCAAAATTGATGATGAAATAAGAAATTTGAAGTGTAGAAGAGTGTTAAGTGGTGAAGTAAAGTACATGGAGATCCCTACCGCAAGAGAAGATTCGTGCGGTCGATTAAATATGTGATTGATTGAACCCTTCGTCATCCATGAACATTATGTATGTGCTACGCGAGTTTGTCATCGAGAAAATGTATGGAAATATTGGTTCAATTGAAATAATATTGCAATAGGGTCCTAAAATTTCTAATGAAATCTTGTTTTTATTTAATAAGACGAAAGAGCATGATCTTGCAATCACTTTAGCAATTTCTCCTGTTCGAACAACGGTTATATCACATTTAAAATTCAATTTTAAAAATAGGTTCAAATTTGAACTTTGACGCTTTAGAACATGTTTGACATTCACTGAGTCGATAAAAACGCCACAGGGGCTCATCTTTTTAACACTGGGGTTGTTCCTATTTGACATTTCGAAAGGGACACGGAAAACAAAATCACCCAAAACTTTAGTTTAAACCAAGGGATGTGGAAAAATCTCAAAAATCAGAAAAAATGTTTTATTTGGCCGTAAACTAACAAAAAGCATCCAAAAATTGAGTAAACATGTGTTTCTGGCATAAACTTAATCGTTTGGTACTAAAATTAGGACAGGGCTTTAGGACCCTATTGAACGTTATTTTTCATGCAATTGAAACCAAATCGTGTTTTTGTTGATAATTTGTGAAGTACAGACAGGCTGACACAGGTATTATTAGGTAGTATGATACAAAATACATCAGTCTACAAGAACCCGATAATGTTCGCCGTTTAGACAACCACTGTATAAAATAATACAAGGAGCAGTCGCTTCGTAGTATAACCTGCATCTATTTAGTGAATTTGGAACGTTTTTCGCAATCTACATTGCAATTTTGATGTTTGTTTAACAGGCCTCAACTCGGTTTCCGTCAGATATAGAAATGAGGCCTTTTTGAGAAAAGGCCGCATTTGCGATGAATATCCTGATTAGCGGAAAATGAGATGGGGCTTTTAAGAAAAATGTTAATTTTTCAACTTTTATGCATATTTTTAAATGACTATTGTATGTTTGAGTAAGAATAGGCTCTTATACACTGAAATCAGCAGAAAACCGATTTGTTTACATTTTGGACTTGAGGCCTTTTCAAATGCTGGTCTTGTAATGTTCGTGATTGTTCAGTCTGTGCAGCCTTTGGCTGAAGACGGTGTAAAATGTCTAAATTGTCTTTTAAATGAAGTTACGATAAAGTAGATTCTGATGTGATTCAATGTTTTAAATTCAACACGCGGGTACAGAGGGCAGATGAAACCACTGAAAGTTTGACTCCAAACTACAAGCATCATTGTGTGATTTTGGCACTAAAAAACATAAAGCAATAAGAGATCGAATTTTGGTAGGCGTTTGCGATAAACATTTACAAGTGCAAGTTCAAAAGTATTGTTTTTTGTTTTAATAAAAGATCTAGTGCGCTGAGACCTACAGTGTGTGCCGATAAAAAATGATTGATTTTTATTTTCAAAAAAATATATCTCAAAAACTAAAAAAACATACATCGCTGAAAATTTGACTGTAAACGTAAAATTTTCTGAACTTTCAAGAAAATATGAGAACAGCAATAGCTTCTTTTGTCCCGATGCATTTAAAACACGAAAAAAACGGAAATGTTTCATTTCCATGCAAAAAAGAAAATGTGAAATTTTATATTTTTCTTGAAAAATCAAAATCTTTAGCTTTAATTTCGTCCAAGAAAATTGCAAATCGGTCAAACGGTTCAAAAGTTATAATTAAAAAAAAATAAAAATTTTGCAAAATCGCGATTTTTCTAGTCATCCTTTTTCGAAAATGGTCACCCTAATAAAAAAAAAATCCAAAAACACGTGTATCCTTATTTCGGATAAGGAACAAAATAGCAAATTTTCACGGAATTCGGTGACCCACCAGATCGGTTTTTCATGGAATGGCTGCATATGCATTTTGAAGACTCTGGAAAGTGTGTGCAAGTTTCTGTGGGGAAAACAAAAACAACCTGTGTATGACAAGCGCCAGAGAGTGTTCGTGCGTTCACGGTGCTCCCCTGACCGTCATTATCAGAAAACAATCTCCATCAAATCTGTGCTCACTAGTCATTTCCTTTGACATTTGAACACCACGGTGCTCCTCTGACCGTTATAATTAGAAAACAAAATCTCCATAAAATCTGTGCCCACCAGTCGTTTTCTATAGCTAAGCTAAATGTCTGGGCAAAATTTGAAAAATATCGTAGGGCCCGTTTTGAAGTTACGCCCTTTTGGTTGTAAAACTCCACAAATTCATAGGAAATCTGAGATATTGAAACGGATTTTTATTGGCCGTGATTATCAAAAGAAATAAACCAACAAAATTTGTTTCAAAGTAGGTGTTTTTAGTTATTTGTAACCTTTAGCTATAGAAAACGACTGTAACCTTTAGCTATAGAAACCGTGGTGCTCAAATGTCACTAAGCTCTAAGTCTGAAACAAGCGATGAATCGATTGAAGATGCAGATGAGTGAAGAATCTGGTGATGATTCCTCAGGTGTATGAATGTGACGTTTATTAACTAAGTGAGTGAACCTTGGCTGGGGTTCTATAACACTTCCCCGAATACCATTACCTCGGATGTAACGTTACCCCGAATGACACATTACCCCGAAAACCATTACCCCTAATGCTGCGTTAACCAGTGCGTTAATCAGTGATTGTACCTTTTTTGAGTTATAGGCTGTTCTTTCGAGTTGTACTGTTTGAGATAAAGCCGTGACGATAAATGCGATTCGTCTATACTGCCCCTATCCGCATAATTGTTCCATGCGAAAACAGTATCAATATCAGCTAACCATCAGTATAAAAATGATTTATTGTCACAGCTACATTCTCAAAATTTAATGCACACATATTTTTATTCTTAAAGAATAGCTGCTGATTAAAAGAAGGATAAATCTTTGATAACAAGAGCATGAATACAGATCAAAATCAATTGATAAAGTATATTTTGAAGTAGGAAACACTTCGTCCTACTGAGTTTCCCATTGCCGGAGCTTTAGATTCTCTTTGTCATATGTATAGAGAAGACGTGCTTAACCTCAACTGGATATTCCATAAAATATACTTGGTGTTCATTTATCGAGTCCTCATTTAGCAATTTTCATGGCAATAATATTCGGGGAAATGGTATACGAGGTAACGGACCATTCGGAGTATTGACTTTCGGGGTGATGGTTTTCGGGGTAATGGTATTCGGGGAAATGTTATAGGAACTTGGCTAGTGCTTACAAGTTACTATAAGCAGGCTTGATAATTCTCCTCAACATCATCAGAGTTCGGTGACATACTCTAGAGCAGCGTGCTGCCAGTGCCTCTTTGCGAGGGAGCAAAAAAATGCTAAGCAGCGAGGCAACGAAAAATGAGCGAGGAAGATGCAGCACAAAAAAAAAACCGAGTTAAATTCCATCAAAAAAGGGTGCTCTCACAACTCCCCGAGGACTGTCTGTTCGGGCGGCAGACTCGAGAGTTCGTTTGAAGTGTGAGTGATGGTGAGCATCGCAACGAGAGAGAGAGAGTGTCTGAAAAAATCTTCGCATTTTTCTGCACTCTCACTCGAATCGCTTGAGGATCTGTGTTGAAAATTTTGAGTTTATTTTTTTCTCCTCAGAAAAACGGCAAAATCGCCTCCTCTTTGCCTCGCAGAGGAGTTTCTATCAAGCCTGACTATAAGGCAGTCTGACGTTTAATCACCATTCTCTTTCCTGCACATGGACGCATATGTATTATTTTCATACGGAAACCGTTTCCATATGAAAAAAAAACAAACACAAAATCCCATTTGATCTTGTTTCTGAAAAGAGAAGGGTGCGAGAGCCTTGTAGAGGAAAAATCAGTGCTAATGGAAATTGATTGTGGGTCTGCTGCCTATGTCATGGGATTTAGAACTTTCATCGAATTATTTAATACACCTCACCGCAAGAGTAACAGAAAACTTGTCGTTGTAGATGGAGGAAACCAAAAAGTTTATGGAGTCAATAAAGTTATTGTGAATTTTCAGAACAGAACAGAAAATGCATCTCTGGTTGTTATTGATAATAGTGAATCTGGCTGTCAACATCGTTTTATTCCCTTATAAGGTCGAGAGTGGTTAGATGTTTTCTTGCCAGATTGGTTGACCAACGTTGAAAAACCAAACAATGATTGTCTACAACCAACGACCAAGTTTTCTGTTCGAGCGATATTGCAAAAAAAAATACTAATGTTTTTAAGAAAGATTTTTCATCCTCTATTATTGGTTATGAAGCTGGGCTGGTACTGAAAGACGATCAACCAATATTTAAACGTGCATTATTATGAGAAAGAGTTTACGAATATTTAGATAAATTTTAAAATGAAAATGTAATCATCCCTATCAAAACCAGTAAATGGGCATCACCTGAAATTGTTTTTACTAAGAAAAAATAATCAGATCATATTAGTGGTAGTGGTAGCAGCCATGTAGTGATTCCGTTAAAATTGAGAAAATAAATACTAAGTATGTTACATGTTAACCATGGACTTATCCACGGTCTTCTTTTATCCTCGACTTTCTTTTTCTTTTCTGCACTAAATGCGGGAAATGTTTACATTAAATGACATCCGGACAATGAATGTTCACCGGATGAACACGAAGTGGAGTGCACAACGAAATCGTTTATTTTTTGTAAACACGGCCCGCAGAAAAAGGTTTTCTTCCCGCTGGAAGTTGCAGCGTAACGTCATCGTAGATTAGTTCATACCGATGTAATTAAAATGAAGCAACTTGCGAGACGAACAATCTACTGGCTTGGAGTTAATAAAGATCTGAGAGAGAGAAGACAGCTCACAGATGTTTTCTTGCCTTCTTTCTTCAATTCTCGGGTTGTGCACAACGGTCAGATGAACTTTTATTGATCAAAATCATATTCACCTCTTGTACGACAAGAAACAAACATGAAAAAGTATGTACATCAAGAGTTAATAGCGGTTTGCCAACACACAACTATATATGGGTATTCAACTTTTTTAAATGTGAAATCATCGAAAAACACCTAGAAATTTTAATTACGCTTACAAGAATTTTGACGGTTTTCACGTTCTACCCTTCGAATGTGCGATTTTCCAGTGAAAGTTTGTGACAGGTTCCCTCTGCTGTCTCCTCTCTTTCAGATAAAGATGTAGAGAATAGACTCCCTTTACCTTTGAGTCGCATGACCGATAAGCCATAACAAAATAGAATATAAAACAATCACGGTCGATACCTTCTCCTGTGGATATAGAGAACTTTGTGAGAGATTGTGATGCCTGTATAAAAATGTCTGTAGTACCAAAGCATAACTCAGTGGATACCAGCGGAGTGGATACTAAAGTACTACTTGAGATATGTCTTTTGAAGCTTTTTCTGAAGTATTCCTCCAACAAATATTTTGAGTAATGTTGCCCGTAATATGTTCTTTAATTTCTCTAAAGATTTACTCAACAATCACTTCAAGAATTACTCATAGGATTTTGCGTAGGATAGTTCAGTACACTTAATCTGGAAAATCTACAAGAGATGGCTTTATGCGCTCCTCTAGGGATCTTACAAAACATTCTTCTGCAATTACAGTGTCTTCCTGATTTTGGCAACAATTTGTCAACATATTGAACATTATTTTCAATGGATTCCTAAGTACTGAATTCTAGCATTTTGAATAAAACAAAGTGAAAATACATCAAAACGAAAATGATGGTGAACATTGAGAGCAAAGTAATGTGAGACGTCTTATGAGTAGAACTCACATGTATCAAAATTATTACCTAATGTATAGGAAAAGCAGGCAACTTGTATAAATCATTGTTAAATAGTTTGATGGTGGAAAACGATGGTAATGGACAGTAAAAGCGAGTATAATGAGAGCATCACACGTAAAGATAATTTGTGAAACTGTGGTAATCCCGATTGGTTTTGTAGCTGTTGTGCTTGTAAGAGTTTTTAAACATATCAATTGGATTGTGTCTGAAACGCCAAAATTTTTTTTTTTTCCAAAGATGTCATGAACTTAATCAATGAGTGATTCTTTTATTTATTTATGAAAACATTTCAGTTAACTCAGCAGCTTTGTGCATAACTCTAAATCCACATTTCCCAACAGGTAGTTCGCGAACCCCCAGCCATTTTAGAAGCACGCTGAATCGAGCACCTTACAGTGAGCCGTTTTTTTTTTGTTGGTACCAAGCTTGAGAATCTGTGCTCTAGATGTCAGTTTCAATAGAAGTTAAGAATAGTTTTGGCGTTGTCATTGCAGGAACTTTATAGAGGAATTATAAGAGCGATTCATGGAAAAATGTTCTATAGACATTACTGAATCCTCACAAATTCTGCATTTTTATTCCAGAATTTGCCTTGATTCTTACAGATGTTACAGCAAATTCCGCAGAATCATAGTCAGTAATGTTATCCATACTTGGACCAATTGGTTGAGTTCTAGAAAAATATAAGAAAAAAAATCAATGCATAACTCGATAACAACTCAAATTTCACAGTAAAATCTTTCAGACAGTTATTCTTAATAATTTTCGCATGCATTTTTTTTTTTAAGAATTCGTACACAATTTAACGGAATTCTGGTAAAAATATAAATACAAAGAATAACTTCAGACTTTCAGCATCAAAATTTTGCAGTATTTCCGCTATTAATTACATCGAATTCTTTAACAAATGTGCACACAATCTCCATTAGAAACTATGCAGAACGTTTTACAAGGTATTGTAACAGTTTTGTGTCCTAATTTTTTTCAAGAAATAATTTAAAAATTTATTTAGCCCAAAATTTTACTATCTTTTACTACAGCTAAAAAATAATCAACTTTTTTTAGGAACATTATTGGATATTCAAACAAGACAAATGCAAGAAATCTGTTGGACATTCTATTTGGAGCTTCCAGTATTTTTCAAGGAATACATTAACAAATTCTACCTGCCACATTTTCAAAAAATCAAATGACTCTATGATTACTCAAACGCCGAATCCACACGTATAGTTGAGCTCGAAACTTGTTGACAACGCCATGTGCTCGTCAATAATTAAAAATGATTCTCTACAAAAAAAATGACCCTTGTAAGCTAACCTCAGCAAGAATTTCACAAATCTGAACAAACGAACATAATTTTCGTCATAAAATTTAAGTATATCTGGGCGCTTGGTGTTGCCAAAATCCGGAAAAAATAAGCATGTAATGTTTAAACAGGTTTTGCATGAGTATCGTGTTATAACCAAAATTGCATATTTTCTGGAAAAAAAAAATCCCAACAGGAACAATCTTTAACGGCACCTACATTCAAAACCAGCTACTTTCAATAAGGCCTTGCTTTAAAGCTGCGCATTTGCAATCGAGAACATCTTAAATGGCCACTGCAAGTAATCTCACGCTTGTATGTTGGACAACAAATGTGCTTTACAGATGGTACTTGTACTCAGTACAAGCTGAACATAGTTTAAAAAATGAACGGAATAAGGCTCCCAGATTTTTTTAACATAACTCTTAGTAATAACCATGAATGTTTTGAAAGCTTTAGTGATTACAATGACAAAAACACGTGTCTTTTGAAATTGACGAATTTGGCAACACCCAGATTTGGTAACATAAAATTAACGCCCTGTTGTCAAAATCGGCAAGACACTGTATACCAAGAATTCATCTAAAGCAGGGTTTCTCAACCAGTGGTCCGCGGACCCCTAGGGGGCCGAAGCGACTTCCCAGGGGATCCGCGAAGCCATTGTGAATCATTTTTCTTGATTGCACAAGAGACTATAATCATGGGGTTTGCATTTATGGCATTTTAAATTTTATTAAATTAATTTACTTGTGTTTTCTAATAAACATATTTACTGGTGAAACGTTAATATTGCATGTCTTTAAAAGATTAAAATTCTAAATTTACCACACCAGGTTTGCATATTTTTTTCCAGGGCGAACATAAAACATAAAAATTAAACCAGTGATTCCCAGAGTGGGCGAAATCGCCCGTCAGGGGGGCATAACCTATTTTTGGAAATAAAACTTCCAACAATCTGATATGACCTCTGGGGATACCCGAATGAGTCATTCGAATTGTTTGATAATCTTTTGTACTGGTTTTTAATAAAATCTCCATCGTAATTCGTGACACATCTTAGACATTTTTTTATTTGGGGCCAAGCACGCTAATAAAATTCAATTTGGCCTATAAAAAAGGCCCATGCCTTGTTGAAAATCAAAAATGGGCCAAACATTTAAACTCATCGTTTTTTTTCCACATTTTTGGCAGTTTTCAGAATAAAATCGATTATTAACGTGTGGTAATAGTAAATCGTCACTCAACGAGCAAGAAATCACATTGATTGATTTGAATACTGAGAAATAGGAATTAAAAATGTGGTGAACAATGTTCAACTCGAATTTTCTCAGAGTCAATGATCTGAGCATTGGCCCTTTTAAATTGTTACGCGAGAAATATGCTTTGCTGTCACCTAACAAGGTTTTCAGTGGACTCCAGAGGATCTTAGAAGTATCCTTATAAAAACTTCTCCATCGGTCCTACAAACATTTCTACAAAATTTCCACATGAAAGTCTCCTGTAAATTCTCTACAAATTCCTGGAAGGTTATTCCAAATACTATTAATATAATATTGAATATAGTTTATTCGGACTCTTTAAATTTTTTCCAAACGCTTGATTACTTGATCATTTAACAATACGAATAAATAGGTATATATTTCTACTGATAGCCGAGGCTACTAAGAATAACTTGGAATATTGAGATCCTTTACATGCATAGATGCAAGATGCTTTCAAGGATTCCAGTGCAAAAACACCCCGACGTCGGCGCACAGGTCTAGCCCGGTTCCGTACCTGAATTGGGACCCGAGATTTCTGCGTTCGCTCGTACCGACACAGTGCCTGAGAGAGAGAAGATTAATGATCGTGGGAGGGACCTACCTGCTGGACGGAGGAGCCGACATCCTTAGCTTTGTCGTAAGCCGGCGTGAAGGTATTGGGATGGTGCACGCCGAACACGAAAGGGCCGTCATTTTCCGGAGTATCCCCGCGGGGCGGCGGCGGTGGAGTCTGAATCGGAAGGATTCGCTGCGGTGGAACCGGAGGAATCGACAGATTATTGCCACAGGATGACGCATCGATAAGCCGACGACGTGGCAACGTAGGACCGGACTGAACCATGTTCACCTGATTATGGTGGTAGACCAGTTCATCATAGTCGTCGTCATCGTCTTCGTGATCGCTATTGTTGCGATTGGTACTGACGGTCGTAAAATAGTGATTTGTGGCTGGTGCTACCGGGCACTGGTAGCGATGATCATTTGTCACGTCCGAGAACTGAAAATCAATGTTGTTCAAGGCGTGATGAGTTGGGGAAGGAGGACTCCCGTACGGATAACCTTTGTTGGAGTTGAGGTTCTCGTATTGACGAGTGATGAGGTTGAAGTCATTGTAACCACGAGTAGGGGCTTTGTTCTTAACACTGTTGATCTGCTTACTGCTGAGGACTTGCGGTTGCGCCATGTTAGCTCGACGCTCCAACAAAGGGCGCGTCGAACGATTGAACGGATGCTCGCGGGATTGCATCTTCGAGGAGGGCAATATCTGCGGCGGCATCTAGTGTTTGTGGCCCCGCCCAGGGAGGAGACACTGCTAACAATTTATGAGCCCACCACGCTCCAATGGTGCACACCGAGTCAGAGTAATTGAATTGCCTTCGCTTCTTGCCGCTTCACTATTTTCAGGTTACCACGTAAAACCAATTTCATCGACTCGACCGACGAAGCGCAACGATTCCATGCACTCGAACAATGACGCAGCTGAGGCTTTCTTCCTTTATTGCACCCACAATTTACTACTTTTTCAAGCCTAGCTTCACCAACGCCACCACGTGGCCAGCACTTTCACCACAACGTATTCAAAAACAAAATCGCAGCAGGCTTCGGGCTGCACACACAAGGCACACTCTTCGTTTGCTTTCCTGCTTCTTCACTCTTCTTTCCTCGCACTCTTCCACGCCGAATCAAATCGAACCTTAAACGAAAATTACATCAGGCTTTGTTGATAACAAACAAACGCGAACTGCAGCTCGCGAAATTTCGATCACTGCAGCAGGCCGTCGCCGTCTTTTCGATGTTCTTCTTTTTCCAGTAGCTTATCACCACCACCCGGCTATTCAATTCACACTCCCCATTCATCCATCTGCATAGATTCTGATGCCGTGTTGCGATAAACGACAGCAAAATTCGAAACCAATCGCAGTCACTGTCATGCTTCGAGTAGTCACCCGTCACCTGTTCTTCTGGCGGCAAGCTCTGCTTCTCGACTCGACCTGACGGAGACTTCGGAGACACTCCCCGAAGTGTACTGATAACACGCGTGTTCCGGTTCCCTTTGATGGTGTGTTATTCGCGAAATTATAGCACTCTGATGCAAGTGTCTCTAACCCTATCAATCATTGTTCGCTCAGAGACAAACAGACGTGGCACTTCGAACGGAGTTTCTTTAAAATCTATAGTCGTGAAGTGTAGTCAGTGGTAGCCACGTGGCATGAGATAATAGAGCAAAATATTGAATGCAGTGAAAAGTGTACTGCGACCTGTCAAACTTGGGTATCGTGTGTAGACTCAATGTAGAACTAGAAATGGCACCTATTATGGGCCCAATTATTTTGTCTTTATTTCGCCTTCGGTCAAACACGAAAGAAAATGATGCGTGCGCCTCAGTTTTTGAGGAATAGAACTTATTAGTTTTCAAATGATCGTTCAGAGCATGGTCACTAAGAGCATTCATATGTGTTACGTCTGTTTGTCGCTGTTCGTGGGCCGTAATCGTCAGCAACCGAACGTGACTTTTTGCGGTGTCAAGTGCCGACCGTCCTTTGCCAATGTAAACAAACCTAGGTAATAGGCTGCGAAATGTTTCCCCCTTTTTGACAATCAAATATTTGCTCGATTTAATAAGCAATCGCTATCAGTGGTCTTATCAATGTGTGTGTGTTGACGTGCAAATGAACAAATAAGCTGTCAATCGACAGAAAAAAAAATTGCCGAAAAGAACCCATGCTTCCTTTGCTTAAAATTCAAGCAGAAATTAAACCTTTTCCTTGAATGACAACCCACTCGGTCGCGATGTCCATCAACGATTTCTGTTTACACACTGAGCCCGACAATATTGACTTTTTAGAGACGGCACCGAACAAAGTAGCCATAGCGCGAGCTCATCCGGGCGTTGTCAAACAAAAACAAGCAGTCCTGCCCCCCAAAACAACGGCCTGCCTTGGACCGAATCATCCCCTTTTCGACAGTTTCCGACTTTTAATTACTGTTTACCCGCCTGCTTTGATCTGGCACAAAAGCGATGCACATGCGGATGCGAGCGACATCAACGGGGACGTAATGTTTGAGTTTGTTATCTCTACCTGGTGGCGGTAGGCTGCGCTGGGATCGCTAGACAGTTGCTGCTTCCTGCTAAAATGTTCGGAAACGCGTTGTTGTGCCTGATAAGACCGAACGGCTTATGTCAATAGCACCGAAAATGGTTTATCATTGCAATGTGGCGTGTCCCTTTAGGCTGCGTTGCATTGATGATGCGTGACGCATTGGAAACCTTCGGTAGAACACGTGCTAGAATTATTCGGAATCGGAGCAGTCACAGCAAGCGGGAGAATCTAGTACTCCACTGAAGGTGAATATTCCTCAAAGACTAAATAAAGACGATCATGTCCAACGCATTTGGCCAACATTTTTACTCGTGAAGTAATAGCAAAGGCGAAGTAAAGACATAATAGTTGGGTTCAGAATGAGTACCACTTCTAGTACTACATTCGGTCCCTTGGTACCCAACTTTGACAGATCGCAGTAAATTGTTTACAGCATTTCAGATTTTGCTGCATTACTTCATGTGCAATAAAATGTTGGGCTACTACAAGAAACCTGAGATGAGACTCGCGAATATGGTCTTCTTTTTCTGTGATTGGTGAGTTTTTTCTTATTTCACTCTGTGTTTACATCAATTATGCGCAAGCCGTTCAAACTCTCACATGAACATCTCAGCAAAAAATATTGCGTTTGCATCACTGCGAAGCATAAATAACCTTTTGAGTGAAATTCCATGCCAACAAATGTAGCAGATATTAAAAATAATCAGTCTTGTGTTTAGATTCAACAGCATTTTTGGAAAAACTGCTCCGCTGACTGAGGTTTTTAATAACAGTTTATTTTGAATTCAATACTTTTATCTTTTTAAGCAATAAAAACGAATGACTGCATTTAACGTCTCATGCCAGTGGAATCTGGGCTGTATATGACGTGAATATTTATTTTCTTTGCGATTCTCTCTCAGCAAGAAACATGAACGTCTATATTTTGTTTTTAGTATTGGGGAAACATCTAGAAAGTGTACGACGATCTGTGAAACTTAGATACCGGAAAACCTCACGAGGAACTAGGTGGAGTACTAGAAGTAGTTCCATTTATATGCTCGACTCCTACGTCATAATTTCGCCTTTGGATAAACCAAATACTAAATAAAGACGTAGAAGTCGTGTTCAGAATGGGTATCACTTCTAGTACTACATTCAGTACCTCGAAAAGCATAACAGTATGTACTCAAGTTTAGCAGATTGCAGTACAGATTTCTAAATATTCTGCCCTATTAAGAAAGCATATCAAGTTTTTGTATAAAATTTTTGCTAAGCAAACATTTAAGGCTTTTGCGTTGGTTGCTTGCGTTGATTTCTAAAAAACCTCAAAAATTGTAAAACAAACAAAATTTGAGAATTAATGGCATATATAAAGTAATCTAAAGTACTCAAAGCTTCCCCATCTAAACGAAAACAGCTTCTGTTAGTAGATTACTAAACTCAGTCAGAAGCTTTTCATAGAGAGAACCATAGACAGTTTCTACCAGCTTGCTAACAATTTTTTGTAGATGTCCTGGCTTTATGGAATACTTTTCATGACCAATTATATCTTATCTGCTGTGAGAACTTTTACATGTTTCAAAGTATTCAAATCTATGCGAACGTTGATAGCATATTAAGCAGCTTGAAAAGCTTCTTCTAAAATATATACAAATTTTACTCAGATGGTGTACGAATGTCAACTTTAAGCTTTACAAGAAGATGAACATTTTTTTAGAAGGTCGATAAACAACTCCTATTAGCTGAAAGAGCATACTGCAATAGAAATTTTTCCCAATAGCTGAAAAAGCTTCATACGGAAGCTAAGTAAGCTTCTTACAAGGGCTGAGAAAACATTTCACAGAAGCTGAGAAAACTTCTCTCGAAATCTGCACAAACTAAAACAAATCTCAAACAATACTTCCCAAAACAGGGAAATCTTACCCATAAGCTGAGACAAATTCGTCCAGATGCTGGAAAAGGGAATTTCGTGGTATTTATCTCAGATGTTTCACACAAACTTTAAAAATTCCCTAAGAAAGAAAAGAATCCAAAGCTTTTGTAAAAAGCTCTTAAATCTTTTATAAGATACTCTGAAATCGCCTGTGTGATGCTCTGGAACCGTCTGTGGAAAGCTTCAGAAGCTTCTGTGAGAAGTTTTCGTAAGAAGCTCTAAAAGCTTCTGTGAGAAATTTTCGAATAGTCGAAGAGCAGCTTTCCAAGCTTCTGGGAGAAGCTGTCCATTTTTCTGGGAGAAGCTGTCCAAGCTTATGGGAGAAGTAATCCAAGCTTCTGGGAGAAGCAATCCAAGCTTTTAGAAGAAGCTGTCCCAGCTTCTGGGAAAAGCTGTCCAAGATCCTAGGAGAAGCTGTCCAAGCTTTAAGGAGAAGCTGTCCAAGCTTCAGGAAAAAGCTGTTCAAGCTTCTGGAAGAGATTGTGGAAGAAGCTGTCCAAACTTCTGAAAGAAGCTATCCAAGCTTCTGGAAGCAGCTGTCCAAGCTTCTGGGAGAAGCTGTTCAAGCTTCTTGAAGAAGCTAGTCAAGCTTTTCGAAGAATCTGCTCGTGCTTCTGGGGGAAGCTGTTCAAGCTTCTGGGAGAAACTGTTCTAGCTACTGGGGGAAGCTTTCCCAGCTTTTGGGATAAGCTGTCCAAGTTTCTGTGAGAAGCTTTATAAGCTTCCGAAAGAAACTTTCAAAGCTTCTGAAAGAAACTTTCAAAGCTTCAGAGAGAAGCTACCGAAGCTTCTGGGAGAAGCTGTCCAAGCTTCTGAGAGAAGCTTTCTAAGTTTCTTGGAAAAGCAATCCAAGATTCTGGGAGAAGTTATTCAAGCTTCTGGAGGAAGTTGTTCAAGATTCTGGAAGAAGCTGTCCTAACTTCTGGGAGAAGCTGTCCACACTTCTGGGAAAAGCTGTTAAAGCTGTTCAAGCTACTGGGAGAAGCTGTTCAAGCTTTTGGGAGAAGCTGACCAAGCTTGTAGAAAAAGCTGTCCAAGCTTCAGAGAGGAGCTTTCCAAGCTTCAGAGAGGAGCTTTCCAAGCTTCTGGAAAAAAATGTCCAAGTTTCTGAGAGAAGCTGTTCAAGCTTCTAGGAGAAACTTTTTAAGCTTCTGGGAAAAAACTGCCCAAGTTTCTGGAATAAGCTGTCAAAGCTTCTGGGAGAAGCGGTCCAAGCTTCTGGGAGATGCGGTCCAAGCCTCTGGGAGAAGTAAATCAAGCTTCTGGGAGAAACAATTCAGGCTTCTGGGAGAAACAATGCAAGCTTCTGGGAGAGAAATTTTCTAAGCTTCTGGAAGAAGCTGTCAAAACTTCTGGGAGAAGCTATCCAAGCTTTTGGGAGAAACAATCTAAGCTTCTGGGAGAAGCTTTCTGAGCTTCTGAGAGAAGCTTTCTAAGCTTCTGAGAGAAGGTATCCAAACTTTTTGGAGGAGCAGTCCAAGCTTCTGGGAGAGGCTTTCTAAGCTTCTAGAAGAAGCTTTCTAAGCTTCTGGGAGAAGCTGTCCAAGCTTCTGGGATAAGCTGTGAAAGCTTCTTAAAGAAGCTGTTCAAGCTTCTTAAAAAAGCTGTTCGGGGACGGACCTGGTGTAGTGGTTAGAACACTCACCTCTCACGCCGAGGACCTGGGATCGAATCCCATCCCCGACATAGTCACTTATGACGTAAAAAGTTGTAGTGACGACTTCCTTCGGAAGGGAAGTAAAGCCGTTGGTCCCGAGATGAACTAGCCCAGGGCTAAAAATCTCGTTAATAAAGTCAAACCAACCAAACCAAAAAGCTGTTCAAGCTTCTTAAAGAAGCTGTTAAAGCTTCTTAGAGAAGCTGTAAAAGCTTCTAAGAGAAGCTGACCAACTTTCTGGGAGAAGCTATCCAAGTTTCTGGGAGAAGCAGTTCAAGCTTCTGAGAGAAGCTTTCTAAGCTTCTGGGAGAAGTTTTCTAAGCTTCTGAGAGAAGTTACCATAGCTTTTGGGAGGAGCAGTCCATGCTCCTGGGAGAAGCTGTTCAAGCTTCTGAGAGAAGCTGTTCAAGCTTCTAAGAGAAGCTGTTCAAGCTTCTAAGAGAAGCTGTTCAAGCTTCTAAGAGAAGCTGTCCAAGTTTCTGGGAGAAGCTTTCTAAGCATCTGGGAGAGGCTTTCTAAACTTCTTGGAGAAGCTGTCCAAGCTTCTGGGAGAAGTTGCTCAAGCTTCTGGGGGAAGCAGTTCAAGCTTCTAAGAGAAGCTGTCTATGTTTCTGGGAGAAGCTATCCAAGTTTCTGGGAGAAGCTGTTCAAGCTTCTAAGAGAAGCTGTCTAAGTTTCCGGGAGAAGCTATCCAAGTTTCTGGGAGAAACTGTTCAAGCTTCTGAGAGAAGCTTTCTAAGCTTCTGGGAGAAGCTTTCTAAGCTTCTGGGAGAAGCTATCCAAGCTTGTGAGAAGAGCTGTTCAAGTTTCTGGGGGAAGCTCTTCAAGCTTCTGGGGGAAGCTCTTCAAGCTTCTGGGAGAATTAGTCCAAGCTTCTGAGAAAAGTTGTCCAAGCTTTTGAGAGAAGTTGCCCAAGCTTCTGGGAGAAGCTGTTTCTAGCTTCTGGGAGAAACTTTCTAAGCTTCTGGGAGAAGCTGTCCGAGCTTCTGGGAGCAGCTGTCCAGAATTCTGAGAGAAGCTGTAAAAGATTCGGAGAAAAGCTATCCAAGCTTCTGGGAGAAGCAATCCAAGCTTCTGAGAGAAGTTGCAGAGCCTCTGGGAGAAGCTGTCCAAGCTGCTGGGAAAAGCTGTCCAAGCTTGTGGGAGAAGCAATCCAAGCTTCTGGAAGAAGTTGTCCAAGCTCCCCCAGAAGCTTCTGAGAGAAGTTGTTCAAGCAGGTGGGAGAAACAATCCTAGCTTCTGAGAGAAGCTGCCCAAGCCTATGAAAAAAGCTATTCAAACTTTTGGAAGCTTCCACCTTCTGGAAGAAACTTCTCAAGATTATGAGAGAAGCTTTCCAGTCTTCTGGGAGAAGCCGTCTAAGCGTCTCGAAGATCCTTCCTAAGCCTTTGGGAGAATCTCTCCTGGTTTTTGGAAGAAACTTGTCAAGCTTCAGAATACATTTTTCTAGCATCTAGGAGAAGCTCTGGAAGAAGCTTTTGTGAGAGCCATTTAGTTTTCTGCGAAATGCTTTCCAAGTTTCTTGTTGGGCGAAGTGTTGGATGTCATTTTCGGACTGACGCTCATAGAAGAACATAAGGATTTTGTTATTTATCAGCTCAAAATCAAAAATAATATGTTCATTTTTACAATTATTCCCTCTAAGTACAACTTAATCTCAATTTCAGTTTCTTGAGTAACAGACGCCTCCACACTTGACAAACAATTTCTGCACCTCCTTGCTCAAAGAAAGGTTTTCCATAACACTTCTTTAATAAGATTTCCATGCTTCAAATAAAAGTTATTCAACCATCAAGGAGAAGCTCACATATCATCTTTTACGGAATTCTTGAAGTAGTTCTCCAAACTTCTGTAGGAAAAAAGCTTTCCGATTTTCAAGAAGGATCTGTTTAAGATCAGCAGAAAAGACATTATGCATCTTTGTTAAAATTTTGTCAGCATTCTGAGGAATAATGAAAACACTCATTGTGCTTGATTGAAGGACTTGTTAGATTTTGAAACTGTCTCCGAGTAAAACAACTGAAATTCATTCAAATTTAATTCTGTGTTACTCATACACATCCTGGTAATCAATGGTGGTCAGTCGCGTGAAAATTATTCCAAGCAAGTTTCTTCAATGTACACACACTTCTATGAAGATTGGCATGTGCTCAGTTGATCATGCACCGTAGAATGGCAGATAAAACAAAATCCTCCGGTCATCCACTCCAATCCATCGCTAAAGGCTTCTCCCCCGTTGTGCACGTGTGTCTTGCCTTGTCATCCTGCTAGACAAAAAAAAAACAAGTGAAACCGTTATTCACGATTCTCTGCCACCGGCAACAACAGGTTCCAACTTGCTCTCTTGTGCACGAGAGGCTGTGTCTCAACCAATTGCGACAAAATTGTCCAAGGCTTTTGTTTCTCCATAACCGTTGTATAGGTTTGTTCTTGGATCTAGGATGGCGCACTTTTTCCGGAACATTCGTTTCTTCTGAAGTTTCGTCGCCGCTGTTCAGAGTCGAATCGAGCAGCTCACGCCGCACCATGTAAACAGAGCTAATTAACACACGGCGCAAACCGCACAGCCACCACAAATCAGCCTTGTTCGACTTTAAGTCACACGCGCACTCTGTGTGTGTCGTAATCTTCGAATCCAACCTCGCCGCTAGAAGTCGAAAACCGGAGCCTCTAAACCCCCAGTCAGTGCCTAAGGTTAATATAGGCCTGCGGTGAAACTTCAACTTCTTGTCCCAGGCGCAACACAGTAGGCATTGCGTCCAAGGCATCCCAGCAGACACACATAGCAACCGAACTTTTCTTTCTTCACCATGACGATGGCACACTCTCAAAACAACACTACGGGCGATTCAAAACCAGCATCATAGGGGAGACTGGCTGCTCCGTGCAGATTCTCTTCTTCGCCTTTGCATTGGTCTTCTTACACTTCCACTTCACCCCCTTTTTTTGTCTTCCCAACGACAGCCGCTGCAGCGCCGGAGGGCGGCGGTTTCAAAAATCTAGCGCAAGTAACGCGATTCCAACCACAACCATAATCACCTCTGGATCGCTATTCCCCTCCGCTGCACATACACAACAAACACGCAAGTTAAACAAAAAAGAAAAGCTCAAACAAAAAACACTAACCGAAGGAAAAATCCAACCGTGCGTGCGAATCACGAAACACACTACACGCGAAGCGACGCAAACGCAACGAGTTTACGCGACGGCCAACGAACTGCAACTGACTCAAGCACCGAAATCGAACCGAACCGAAGTTGGCTGTGGATCGAACGGTATCCCACGACGACGGTGACGGCGACCTGTTGATTGCACCAATACCACCCTGGAATTAAGGTGCAAACGCAAAACGGGTAGGGCAGGTGAGCGAGCCGAGCAGTAAGCACTACGCGAGCGCGGTGGACGACGACGACGACGATGCAAGAGCGAACAACGAACCACCATCGAGCAACGAAATGCGCAAAGCCGCTTACACTGAGCGAGCCCGCACCGCTTGTGTTTGTGCTCAGCTATCATGATGGGATGAAGTGGACGGAAGACGCCGAAAATATAAAGGTGAATGGTACGAAATTTACCTGCATTCGGGCGACCAGACGAGTGGCGAATACCAACAGGCCGTGACTCAATCACGATGGCAACCCGAATGCCGACCAGCAATGCCAGATCTATGGAATTTTCCGAAAAGTTTCAATCTACAGGTTTTGTAGAACAAACTTAGGGAAATCAATGTTTTGCTTCTGAAAGTAACGATATTAATTTGAAGAAGAAGGCAGCTTTCATTCCTCTTATACATTAGAGAAACGTGAGAGTCAAATTGAATTAAGATCTCCGATTTCAATAGCATTTTCTGTTTAGTTTTAATCCATTAGTTATCGATTAAATTTGTTTTTTTTTTATTAACTTAGAAAATCAGGCATAGCTGAAAAACGCTCCACATTTTGTACTGTTTAACATGATTTCTGCAAATCCCTAAAATGTGTAAGCACAGCAAAAAAAAAATAATATCACGTCAAATTAGATGTACACTACACTACCCGTCATAACTACGGACTCGCTCGAAAAAGTATTGCAACACTCAATTGCATATTGAATCACCCTGAAAAGTTTAGCATCACCTCAAAACAGGAACATTTATGATGCTATATCTCGAGATGCTGATGATCCACAATGGTCTTCAGCAAAGTTGTTCAGCAGATCAAGGACATCCGGAAAGCAAATAGTTTGATTCGCAATTTTGCCGCTATGTGGCGCTAGTGAGCGTGTAAAATTTAGCATTTTAGACAAGTTCTATCTTGTGATCCATATGTGATTGAAAGTTCAAGTCTTCTGCAAAGTTGTTCAGAAGGTCAAGGACATCCGGAAAACAGGTAAATTGATTAGAAATTCAGCCGCTAGTTAGCGCTAGTGAGCAGATAAAAATGAGCAACTGTCTCTTCATCCAAATAATCCAAATCCGACTTGCAAACTGTTTGGTTTTAAATTTTGCTGCTAAGTGGCGCTGGTGAGTATGTAATATTGAGCATTCGTTTTAGTTTTACCTTTTGATCCAAGTCATCCGAAAAGCAAATCGTTTAATTCTTAATTTTGCCGTTAGGAAGCACTTGTTGACATATTTAATCGAATGAATTCTATCTTGGGAACCAGATGAAATTGAAAGCTCGAGTATTCGGCAAAGTTGTTCAGCAAGTCAAAGGCATCAGGGAAACAGATTGATTTATAAATTTTAAACTTCACACTCATAATTTTGATCAGGAAGAATGTTCAAGTTTTTGGCAAACTTGTTAGAGGCTTAAGGTAATCTGAAAGGCAAACAGTTTACCTCGTAATTTTGTCACTAGGTGGCGGTAGTGAATACGTTGAAGGAAGAATTTTAAGCTAGTTTTGTATTGTGATTCAAACGAAACAGCAAGTTTGAGTCTTCGACAACGCTGTTCAGACAGCGAAAGGTATCCTGACGTCACTGACTGTACTGAGTTCCGAGGTTGCCAAAAAAAAAAACAAATTTTACTCTGGTGCTTCAAAACTTTGTCGAGAAATGGAACATCAAGTTATGGAGGGTTGATTGTTAATAAATCTCATGATTTAATAAGATAGAATGTCCATAATGTTGTTCAGATAGCCTTTGGCATTTGGATGTGATTAAGGTCAAAATCATAACATACTGAAATGTTTCAGGTCTGATTCAAGTGATTCATACCTGGTTCACTTCATTTTTAGGATTGATTCACTTAAAGTTCAATTGATTTCAAATGGTTAATGTTTGGTTTACTTCATTTTCAAGTATTTCAAGCTTGACTCACTTTATATTTAAGTGTTTCATACCTGTTTCACTTCAAATTCAAATGATTCAAGATTGATTCACTTCATATATAGGTGATTTTGGATTGATTCACTCCATATTTCAGTGATTCATGTTGTATTCTATGCATATTCAAGTGGTTCAGATCTGACTCACTTGATATTCGAGTGATGCAGGTCTGAATTACTTCATATTCACCTGTTTAAGGTATGAAATACTTTATGTTGTCCATGTTCAAGCAGTTTAGGGCTAATTCACTTAATTTCCAAGTGAATCAGGCTTGATGCACTTTATATTCAAGTGTTCCAGGTACGATTGACTGTATTTTCTAAAGATTCAGGGCTGATTTACTTCACTTTGAGTAATTAATTCATTTACAAGTGATTCACACTCGATTTACTTTATATTCAAGTGTTTAAAGTTTGATTTTATTTATTTGGGTCTGATTTGCTTCATATTTAGGGAGTTCAGAACTGAATAACTTCATTTTCATGTGATTCAGGTTTGATTTACTTTATTTTCAAGTAATTAAGTTATGTTTTAATACTTGTTACAATGGCTCAGGTCTGATGCTTTTAATTTTTGAATGATTTAGATTGAAATGTCTTCATATTCGAGACTGATTCGTCATATTCATATGTTTCAGGTTTGTCATACTTCATATTTAAGTGAATCACGTCAGATTCACTTCATATACAAGTGATTCAAGTCGAATTTTCTTCATAGTCAAGTGATTTATGTTAGATTCGCTCCACATCCAAGTGGTTTGTGTCGGATTCATTGTGTATTCAAGTGCATCAGGTCTGATTCACTTTATAGGTCTAAATTACTTCATATTCACGCGATTCAGGGATGCATTACTTCATATTCAAGTAATTCAGATTTGATTCATTTCGAGTTTATGTTATTCATTTTTGTTTAACTGCATTTTCCAGTGACTCATGTCTTCCAAACAGTTAAGGATTAATTCACTTCATTTTCTAATGATTTAGATCTGATTAACTTCATGTTCAAATAATTTAAGACAGATTCACTTCATTTTCAAGAGATTCTGGATAGGTCTACTTATTTTTTAAGATGATTCAGGTCTGACATCATATTCAACAGTTTCATGTCTGATTCATATTTCGGTGATTCAGTCCTGATTCACTCAATTTCCTAATGATTAGATATTCAAGACTCCATTTTTCTATCTTATCTGAATCAGAAGATATAACTCGCTTGAAACTCTTAACTTCATTTACTTACTAGTGGCACCAACCGGATTTTTTTTTTATTATAAGGTTTGCTTTCCGGACGTCCATGACGCTCTGAACAACTTTTCCGAATACTCGAGCTTTCTATTTGTTGTGAATCACAAGAGAGAACTAGTTTAGCACGCTAAAAAAAGTTATAAAGTTATAAAGTTATAAGAGTTTGAAATATTTCATGCCAACGTAACGCTCTTGGTTTTGAAACTCCAATTTCACTCCTGTATAGAGAAGAAATACGTAGTCCTACGTCAAAAAGCTGCCGGCTAGTTTTCATCCGTATTTATAGTTTTCAATTTTTTTTTTAATTATTTATGTAAAACTCTTCTTAGTGATGCAGAATTCTGAGAATATGGGACAAGATATCAGGAGATTTTGTGGAAATCATCAATAGCTATTTAAAGCTCAAAAATTTGTATAAAAATGTAAATTGGAAATTTACAGCTGAGCTGAGCGAATTTCAAATTATGTTCAAGCTTCCCATGCGTGTTTAATTTCTGTCCCGTACTAAGTCAAATCTACGGAATCAACGCTGAGAAAACCTGGCATCACTGAAGCCACCCGAAAGCAATGTTTTTGTATGAAACTTGAACGGCTCGGTGTTGGTGCTCGATGATGGTTGATAGTGCATCGTCTTTTTGTGTTTGGCTTTGCCTGCTTGCGCGCTCATTCACAAGATTGTTTAGGTCCGATGGACTGCACTGCACGGGCTTGATCATCGTTCGTTCGTCTTGGTTGCACTTCACCAGGTAAGCGATTAAGTAGCGCGGATGAATCAGAGCCGAAACTGGACACTGACTGACTGGCTGACTGACTGGCTGGATTGCTGCACGATCTCTGCGCAAAGGAGTTTGCCAGCTTAGGAGAGAAACAGATAGGTGTAGGGTAGAAGCACCGGTTTTGGCCATACGCCAGTTGTAGCCATAGTGGATTATACACCGTTTTACATAGCCAATCAGCATGAAACCTTTTGTGTGCAGTAGGTCACATTCATATGATAGAGCTACATTCATTTACTTGTCCAAATTGATTCAAAACATAAGAAAAACAATTAATTTTCCTTATAATTTTAGCTCCCATACACCTAATTTGGCCAGGGCACTCCTAATTTGGCCACTCTCATGAGAAATCAATGCAATTGGCCAATTTAGGAACCGAAGTTAAATCTCTGGCCGAAACTGGTTCCGTTGGCCTATATTGACCAACGGGATTATCAAAGCGAAAAAATGGTTTTGGCTCAGTTTTGATATTTTACACAAATAATATGGATTGAAAGCTTGCATTTGACATATTTGTTGTATAAATACGGCTTCCCATTCAGTTTTTATTGACATTTTCTCTTAGGCTGGCCAAAACCGGTGCTTTTACCCTACTCGTTGATGAGAGATATAATGAGTTGTTTGTTGCGCAGCTTCGGATGGAAAAGTTCTTACAAAAATTCATTCGGGTAATCATGTGCGCTATGAATAGATCGTTCAAGGCTGCAAGAATAATTACTTTGATCATGATGAGCTTTAATCCGATTTTGCAAACAATCCAACTTAAAACTTGAAAACTGTTGTGGTAAAGGTGAATTATCTGCGAAGAACCACTGTACTGTAATGCGGGATCAAATTGATCATTGGGGCGAATTCTGTCATTTTGGAAGTAAATTACAGGTAGGGTAAGTGTTTTAATAGTGGAGGTACTAAGCACGATTCAAATTCATTTAACCGCTCAAAATTCAAGACGTGCAATGGATGTACATATTATTATTGTCACGGGAAGTAATGACCATTTACTTTACGAAACAAATAATTTCATCGCAGTAATCAACGTCATGTCAGTGAAAAATAATATCTCCTCTATGGACCGATGCACGTGTTCACTATTTGACGTCTGAGCGGTGCCGTGTTATTTATGTGACCATGGAAACTAGTGAATTTGGCACCGCCCAAACGTCAAATTAGTGAACTCTTGCATTGGTCCATTGGTACACTGTTCCTTTAGTTGCGATTTCTTTTTAATTTATGTTCCTATAGTTGCGGTATCCGTTGAATTCTTATGGGATCCTCCATTATAGGAACACTTAACAACAACTATTAGTACAGGTGAGCAAAGTTTAGGCAGTTTTGGTGGTATTTCATTATTTTGAAGCAGTTTAAACGATATTTTCAACTATTTCGTGTATCAACAAGTCAATACGTCGATTGACAGTATCTGTGTTGTGGCTCTGAATAATATTAGTATAAATGGCTCTACCGAAACTATAGGAACACCCAGAACTAATGGATCACTTGCCTTATCCTACGATGCAAGACGAAGTTGTTCAACGAGCGTACACCTGGAATTCCTACAAGGGTTCTTTCAGAACTTCGGCTATTAGGAGTTCTTTCAGAGATTTAACCTGGAATTCCTCTAGAGATTATATTAGGAGTTTCTCAAAGAATTCCACCAGGATTTCTTATAGAGATTTTATAAGGGGTTCCGCCAGTATATGATCAGGAATCACTCCAGGCATTACTTCTAACGTTCTTCCAGGGTTTCATCAGAAGTTCATCCAGAGATTTTATCAGGAGTCCTTCTATTGATTTCGTTAGGAGTTTCTGCAGGGATTTCATTAGGAATATTTCTAAGATTTCATTTTGAAATAGCCGGTGTCCAGACAGACCGGACCAAGTGTTTTTTTATTGGTTTCAGGAAAAAGTACTCCAGGCATCCGAAATTTCAAAATATTGGCGTTATTTACTATGATAATGGAACTTATCTATTCGATGATACATCTGTATTAAAGCATCAAACATAATACTCTTGCTATTTCATCATTTCAATTCTTCTAAAGGTTCTTTCAGAAATTTCTCTAGGGTTATTCTAGGTTCCACCAGGTTATTTACTACGAACTCCATCAGGAATTCCTTCAAAAGCTCCGCTAGGATTTCCTCTAAAGATTTCAACTATAAACCCCCCACATAAATCCTCCAGGGATCTTGCAAATATGTTTTCGGTGATTTTCCCAAGAAATCTTGAAAAAACCCTACAGGGATTACGCCAAGATGTTCTGGAAAGAAGAAATTTGTTAAGGGATTGGATCACAACTTGATAATCAGGGATTTTACCAAGAATTGTTTCAGAGACTTCACCAGTATTTTCTCGAGTTATTTCACCAGTAATTTTTAGATAGAGAAGATTTTCAAGGGATTTTCCCAGCAATTCTTCCAGGCACGGTGCGCCCCTGACCGTTATTATCAGAAAAAAATCTACGTCATACTGTGCTCACCAGTCGCTTTCTATAGTTAAGCTGCATGTCTGGGCAAAATTAAAAAAAAAATCGTAGGGCCCGTTTTGAAGTTACGCCCTTTTGATTGTCAAAGTACGCACATTCACACGGACTTTTTTAGGCCGAGATCATCAGAACAAATATACCATCAAAATTTGGTTCAAAGATGGTGTAGAGTTGTAAATGAGAAGATCAACAAAATATGGAGTTACGGCCGTTTTGAGGTGTAACCATTGAATATACTATTTTTATCATATTAATTATGCATTATAATACCATTAAGCATGTTCCAATGTTTTCGATGACACATCGATCTTATATGCAACAAAAATCTTTTAAAATTAACTGATTTTTCGGGAATGATTCGGGGCAATAGCATTCTGCATAATGATGTGTTCAGGGTGATGACTCTCGGGTTAATGACATTCGGGTAAATTGGATTCGGGGCTATGGGGTAGAATCTTTTCAAAAAAGGTTTGATTTGAGTATTGGTTTTATAGATTTGTGAAAAATCTAAATGTTGTGATGTATGCTACAAATGATCACAAAAGTAATGATAGTGATCTAGAGTGCCATAGTATCAATAGTGCATTATAAAGCAATTGAGGCGTAAGTTCTGGGACAGTACAAAGCTAACTAGAACAGCCGAGGGGCAGCTAGTTGGGTTATAACAACATTTCAAAATTGGCTCCGTTATGCCTTATATCGCTTGAGCCTATGAAAAATCAGTCAATTGTGAAAGACTTACATGCCAGTGCAATGTGTCATTGAAAACATTTGAACATGCTAATCGGTATTAGAAAGCATAATCAATCTATTTAAAATTAGTGATTTTAATAGTTACACCTCAAAAAGGGCGTAACTCGAAATTTCGACGATCAATCCATTCAAAACTCCGCCCAGGGGTTACAATCAATAAAAACACCTAGTTTGAACCTAATTTTGATGGTTAATTTTATCTGATAATCATGGCCAAAAAAAAACCGTTCAAATATCTCAGGTTTCCTTTGAATTTGTGGACTTATACAATCAAAAGGGCGTAACTTCAAAACGGGCCCTACGATTTTTTTTAAATTTTGCCCAGACATACAGCTTAACTATAGAAAACGACTGGTGAGTACAGATTTGATGGAGATTTTTTTCCTGATAATAACGGTCAGGGGAGCACCGTGCCAGGGTTAACACTGATAATTTCAGTAGAGTTTTACAGATTTTCACCAGAAAAACAAAACATACCAGTGTTCCGCCATAAGTTCCACCAGAAAAACCTTCAAAGATTTTACCAGCATTTCCTTTCTAAGAATTCATTCAGAGATATCAGAAATTCCTCCAGGGAATGAACCAACAAAAGTCAACAAGACCTTTTTTAAAACCACTAATATATTCACTAGAGAATCTACCAGGAATTTTGCGAAGGATTCTACTAGAAAAGAATTCGCTGTAGAAATTCTTAAATACATCCCAGAGAGATTTTTTAAAGAAATTCCTGAGTTCCCAAAGGATGCTCTAAGGTGATTCTTGGTAGATTCCTAGGAGAAATTACAGCAAGAAATATTTGAAAAAATTCCCGGAGGATTTGATGGATGAATTTCTTAACAAATCCTCGGTTGAATTTCTGATAGATTTTTGGAGTAATTTCTGAAGGAATCCCAGAAGGAACGCCTTCAGGGATATTAGGAGTAATCTTTGGAAGAAACATTGGTGAAATTTATAAAATAATTTATTGAGGGTTCCGTAGAAGATTCTCCGGAGGATTACCGTGAAGAATCTCTCAAAAAATTGTAAGCGGATTCTTTAAAGGAATTCCTTGTGAAATCCCGTGGAGGAGGTTTTGGTGAATTATTTTGCAGTATTTCTTGTGGAATCGCTAAAGGATTTCCATGATGAATCCTTGTAGAAATTCTGAGTAAAATCACTGTAAGAATTCCTGGAGAGAATCTCTTGCTACAAAAAAAAATGTGTAGGAATCACTGAAGCATTCCCTGGAAGAATTTTTGGATGAATATGTGGTGGAATTTTTTGAGATATTCTAGGAGGAAGCCAGGGAGAAGGCTACGGAAAAAGTTCTGGGTGATTTCTAGTGATGATTTTCTTGAGGAATCCCTGGAGAAGTTTCTGAAACTGAAATCTGTCGGAGAATTCTCGAAGGCAACCTTGGCGTTAGCCATGAAGAAATCACTTGAGGTGTTTTTTAATCGATCTTTGAATGGATCAGTGGAAAAAATCCAGAATAATTTGTAGAGGAACTTTTGAATCAATTTCTGGAAGGATGCTTGATTGAATTTCTGAAGGACTTTCCCCGGAATTATTTCCGGATAAATCTGTTGATAAATCACTGATTAAATTCCTGGTAGAATCCCAGGAAAAAAAATCTGGAGGAATGCCTAGTATAACCTATAGATTCCTGGAAACGGAACCCTACTCTAACAGTGGGAAAAATAACTAGCGAGCGAAAGTGGAAGACGAAAGCCTTTAATAGGGAACTATTTGTTGAATCACTTCGTCAAGACGGCGATAACGATGATATTGACGCCAGCGAGCTAACACAAAGGATGGTAACGGTTTGTGACGCAACTATGCCACGAAAACAGGAGACGAGGAACAAACGGCGACCAGCTTACCGCTTACCAGCTAGCGCTGCTTGTCTCAGAGCCAGAAGGTGGGCTTAGAGAGCAAGGATGGGAATGGAGAGCAGAGAGCGAAGGACGGCTTTTCGAGAAGCTAGAACTGCACTCAAACGGGAGATCAAGCTTAGTAAATCTAATTGCTACAAGGAGCTGTGCCGAGATACATATACCAATCCGTGGGGTAATGCGTATCGAGTCGTTAAAGATCAAGGGCCCTTCGACACCAGCGGAGATGTGCCCAGATAAGCTAATGTTGGATCGTGGAGGGTCTCTTCCCGAAGCACGATCCAACGTCCTGGCTCCCAATGCCGTACGGTGAAGACGCAAAAGCAACCGCTGAGGAACGGCAAGTGTCTAACGACGAGCTTGTAGAAGCGGCGAATCGACTATCGAAGATAGCCCCTGGTCCAGATGAAACACCGAACGTAGCGCTGAAAGCTGTCATTCTGGCACATTCGGACATGTTCAGGAAGGTGTTGCAGAAGCGGCTTGGCGAACTTTACAGGAATATGGAAGATCCAGAAACTGGTACTGCTGCCAAAGTCAGGGAAGCCACTGGGAGATCCAGCCTCGTTTAGGCCCATTTGCCTGCTGGATATACTCGGAAAGCTCCTGGAAAGAATCATGCTTAACAGGCTGCCGAAGTGTACAGAGAGTGAGCACGGGTTGGAAATGCAGTTTGTATTCCATAAAGGCTTATCGACGGTAGACGCAATTCGAGCAGTACTCGAGTGTGCTGAAAAGGCGTCGAAGCAGGAACGAAGAGGAGATCGATACTGCGCCGTGGTCCCGATAAATGTGAAAAACGCATTCAACAGCGCCAGCTGAGAGGCCATTGCCGCAGCACTGCACAGAATTCAGGTTACATACTGCACGATCCTGAAGAGCTACTTTTAGTGCAGAATCTTGGTGTACGACACAAATGAAGTTCAGAAGTCAATGCAAGTGAGAGTGGGCATCCCTCAAGGCTCCATTCTCGATGCAACTCTGGCGAGACTCTGGAAGGAGTGAAGATGTCAGTGATGGAAACAATTGAGGGCTGAATGAGCGGAGTAGAACTGCAGATAGCTCACTACAAAATTTAGGCACTGTTAGTCAGCAACTGCAAGGTGGACCAGCAGATGAAGGTCAAAGGCATGTGATTGCACCGAAGCGCGTGTTGAAGCACCTGGAAATAATGATCGACAATCGGCTGAATTTCAACAGCCACGTTGATTACGCATGCGAAAAGTCTGAGAAGGCAATGAACGCTATAGGGAGTATCATGCCAAACTTAGGCGGTCCAAGCAGCAGTTCG
The DNA here is from genome assembly GCF_002204515.2 of Aedes aegypti. Taxonomy (NCBI): domain Eukaryota; kingdom Metazoa; phylum Arthropoda; class Insecta; order Diptera; family Culicidae; genus Aedes; species Aedes aegypti. The sequence goes on from NC_035107.1 coordinate 208,231,418, forward strand.
AGGCGTCTGCTAGCTAACGTCTCGTCATCGATACTGAGTTATGGAATTGCTGCTTTAAGGCAAGGCACTAGAAACAAAGCAGAACCGCGGAAATCTGAACAAAAAAAACTTTTGGCTGATGACAGTGCGAGTCGCGAGTGCGTATAAAACGATATCGCCAGATGATGTATGCGTTATAGCCGGTATGATCCCCATTTGCATCACTTTGGTGGACGATATCGAGTGCTACCAACAAAGAGACGTCGGACATGTACGGAAGATGGCCAGAGTCGGATCTATGGCGAGATGGCAGCACGAGTGGGACTGCGTGGAGAAAGGAAGATAGACCCACCGGTTCACCCTAAGCCTGTCAACGTGGATGAATAGGAAGCATGGAGAGATGAACTTCTACCTGACACAGTTCTTATCAGTTCGGCGATGTTTTAGAAAGTATCTCCATAGATTCGGGCACGCAAAGTCGCCACACTGCCCAGACTGCCCAAACATCGAGGAGACACCGCAACATGTAGTTTTTGACTGCTCAAGTACGCGGAAGGGCGAAACAAATTTCTTAGAAGCAGCGACGGAGATTTAAACCCCGACAATATCGTGCAGAACATGCGCCAGCATGAAAGTACGTGGCACGCGGTGAAAAGAGCGATAACGCATATCATGTCTGAGTAGTTCGAGCGTCACGTAGTATCGGTGATGGGTAGTCTTAACACCTGCGGAACACCATGTACATATGGTCCTCTACGAGAATGTAACGTGGACTATGCTTATGGAGGTCCTGCTAGTTCTAAGAGTTTTTGAACTCTGTGCGGTTAGGACTATCTTTGACGGAATGTAGGAGAACGGTGTGCGGCAGTGAAGGATGAACCAGGAACTCATTCAACTCTACGGTGGGTTACAAAGATAGTTGGTACAAGAAGGCGTACAAGAATTTGGCTAGAGGTATCCTCAGCTTATCGATATTGATCAGCAGACGTATTTCATGATCAATGATTTTAAAATAAGAATAGAACATTATCAGACAATTTTGTAGTGAATCTGTAGCAGTAAGATTTCAGTGTACTCACTTCAAATCATTCAGCTTGAAAACAGCGGAAGGTGTTGAAGGCGCCATCGAAAACAGTATTTTCCATTCAAACAAGCTCCATGTTGTGCTCCGTGAATCTATGGTACCAAGAGAAGTTCAAGGGAGTAAAGTGGGGCATCCCAAACATCACACATGCATTTACCATCGGACCGGGAAAAAGATTAAAAACATGCGAAACAAACGAGAACCTGCATCCCCGTGGCGGTAAAGTGCCCGTATACTCACCGTTCGCAGCCCCAACTAACTAACTAATGGACGCCCGAATGGGATGATGGGGTCCTGCTTGGCATGGTCTTCGCGCTTTACATCCTTTGAACTGACCGCTGCGCAGCGCACAGTGGTCCAGATTTAAAAAAAAAAAATACACATTCTTAATATTTTACTACTTTTGATCATGACAAGTATTTAGTAACATTTTCAAATCGTGTCTTGGATATTATCGTCATTGGTTTTTATAGAACAATTTTGTTTTACTAAATTGCAGGTTTTTATACAATATTAGGATTTTAACTCTTTCATAAAATAAAACATACTAGGCAAAATTAGGTAAGAGAATTTTCCTCTAATCGATTCGTTAATGATGGTAGTGATTACGATAATAATGACGACTGTAGTGAGCAGTAGGTTGGCATGGAAAACGAAGTACCATGTACCCCCGCTAATTTTAATGATACCTCATGCAAACTATCGGGGTCCATTTATAATTAAAAGTTCTAGTTACCCTACGCATAACAAAAAAACGTGTTTCTGATCATCTAATTGCAAGGTTTGTTTTGATTTCGCATCCCGTTTCACTGCATTGCGTTCCATGAGCTAAATGACGTTTGAACCAGTTTTAATTTGAACAAATAGAGGTAATGTCACTGTTGGAACATTTTTTTCTGGCGGAGATGGGCGTGGCTATAAATGTCAGCGAAAAAGAATGCAGTTTAATAAAACAAAGGGAACACCAGCGACATTCGTCCTCTTAAGTTTTCTATCTCTATTTTGGAACGAGATGCAAATTAGCGGATGTCAAAATAATAGGTATTCAGATTAAAAGCGGTCAAAGCTATAGCCGGTACCCGGTAGTAGATAAACTGACAAATGTTGGTTAATGAACCTTTGCAACCGAATCTCTCAGAGCAAGCCCCAGCATTGACCATACAATAAAAGATTGGTCCAAATGCCGAAGGCAGCGAAAGAAGCATGGTCAAGTCCGAAGACAGCTTTCCAGGAGTGCGGAAGTACTCGGAAGATAAATTTGCTTCTTAAGCTGACTCGGTTGGAGTTTAAAGATTTTTCGTCGGTTGAGGAGTACGTGGACGAGATAATGTCCACTAGCCACAAGCTCGAAGAAATCGGATTCAAGTTGGACAACGAGTTGCTTTCGCTGATTTTACTAATGGAGTTGCCAAGGCGATCATGGCTTGACGCATCAGGAGTCAAGCTGACTGTGGACGTGGACAAATAGAAAATTCTTCTCGATGTGATCCGTGATCTAGATGCAGGATGCGGAGATTCGAACAGACCTTGCTGATACGCAACAAGAAGAAAACCAGCAATAAAGACAAGTCCAGCGTGCGATGTTTCAAGTGCGAAAAGCTAGGGCATTTCCCATCAGAATGTCAAAAGAAATCCAAGGCAGTCGAAGGTTCCGGTCGTCAGAAGCAAGCGGCGTTGCTAGCGTTGAACAAGTCGATGCACCAGACGGAGGACTGGATTTTGGACTCTAGAGCAGGGCGGCATATGTGCAGATCCAAAGCGGCTCTCGTGATTCCCAAAAAGACAACCGAATCAAGGCCAATGCCCAAGAGATTCCCGTGGCGGCTGTTGGAAGCGTTAATCTGCAACCCGACTTGGAAGGTACGTACACCTCTAACGTATATCTCTAAGTAAGTGGTGGTGCACGCGTCCAAGGGGACGTTATCGCGATGAAACGAGAGAAAGGTGGCCTGAACATGTAGGATCTCTCTGCACGAAACAAATGGTTTGCCGAGAAACTGTATGGCAATTTCGACGTCTGGCGCATCTCAACGTAGACAGTGTCAAGCGGTTGACTACGATGATGGTATAGACCACTATGCTGTGAACCATGCGCAAAAGGCAAACACCGAAAGCTTCCGTTCAAGTCGAGTGGTGTTCGAGCATAGGAAGTGCTGGAGTTAATCCATTCGGATCTGTGTGGACCAATGGAGAAGGCCTCACATGGCAGTAGCAAGTATTGAATCACGTTCATCGACGATGATACCAAAATGACATATGTGTATTTCCTGAAATCCAAGGCGAATGCGTTCAGCGCATTTGAAGAGTTCAAAGCCTACGTGGAAAACCAAATGGGGAGGAAGATCAAATGTCTGAGTATCGATAATGTACCTAGGAAAGCAGATTCAAGATTTCTTGAAGAAAAGTGGAATACGGCACGAGAGGACGGTACACGCCGCAGAACCGAACATCGTAAAGGATCAATCGTATGGAGAAGGCACGTTTTTTGTTAGCAGATTCGAGGCTTGGTAAACGATTTGGGGTAGAGGCTGCATCCACGGCAGTATACCTCGCAAACCGATCTCAAACAACAAACAGTTGTTTTCCGACAAGAAGCCAGATATATTCATTTTTCAATCTATTTTATTTATTTGGTTAACATCTAAACAGATAACACTAAATCAACAATTTCACGCCACAATACTCGGTTCGTGGCCGCATCTCTCCATCCTCGGTTCTGCCTCACGCTCGCCAAATCGGTACGCACTTGATCCGCCCACCTAGCTCGCTGCGCTCCACACCTTCCTGTACCGACCGGATCCGAAGCGAACACCATCTTTGCAGGGTTGCTGTCCGGCATTCTTGCAACATGCCCTGCCCATCGTATCTTTCCAGCTTTGGCCATCTTCTGGATACTGGGTTCGCCGAATAGTTGGGCGAGCTCGTGGCTCATCCTTCGCCGCCACACACCGTTTTCCTGCACACCGCCGAAGATCGTCCTAAGCCCCCGACGTTCGAAGACTCCAAGTGCTTGCAGGTCCTCCTCGAGCATCGTCAACGTTTCATGCCCGTAGAGGACTACCGGCCTTATGAGCATTTTGTACATGGTGCATTTGATGCGGGTGTTAATCTTTTTTGACCCCAGCTTATTGTGGAGGCCATAGAGGTCCGACTTCCACTGATGATGCGCCTCCGTATTTCACGGCTGACGTTATTGTCAGCTGTCAGCAAGGATCCTAGCTAGACGAACTCGTCGACCACCTTGAAGGTATCCCCGTCTATCGTAACACTGCTACCTAGGCGAGCTCTGTCGCGCTCGGCCTCACCGAGCTATTTAGCATGTATTTTGTCTTAATCGTATTCACCACCAGTCCAACCTTTGCTGCCTCGCGTTTCAGGTGGGTGTACAGGTCTGACACTTTTTCAAATGTTTGGCTGACAATGTCCATTTAATCTGCGAAGCAAACAAATTGACTGGATCTCGTAAAAATCGTACCCCGGCTGTTGAGCCCGGCTCTAAGCATAACATCTTCTAGCACAATATTCAACAATAGTCACGAAAGTCGATCACCTTGTCGTAGTCCCCGGCGGGATCCAAACGAACTGAAATGTTCGCCTGAAACCTTCACACAATTTTGCACACCTTCCATCGTCGCTCTTATCAGTCTCGTGAGCTTCCCGGGAAAGCTGTTTTTCTCCATGATTTTCCATAGTTCTACGCGGTCGATACTATCGTACGCCACCTTGAAATAAGTATAAAGGTGATGCGTAGGGACCTGGTATTCACGACATTTTTGGAGGATTTGCCGTACAGTAAAGAACTTACTTGTTTCTTGAGACCGGCACAGCTGTTCCATCTCCTCGCACTCCGTCTCCTCCAGGCGACATTTTTTCTCCCGAAAGAGGCGGGTCTGCTGTTGCCGCTTCCGTCTATAACGTTTCACGTTCTGCCGGGTCCCTTGCTGCAGCATGACCGCCCATGCTGCATCCCGACTAAGGGTACATAACAAAATTATAGCAGCATATGTTATTATGTTATAAGTTTTTTTCGAACATAGGTTGTTACAAACTTGATGCAGGATGTTGTTAAAATAACTAAAATTATAACAAAAAGTGTATGAATAGTAACATAAACATAACAAAATGTGTTTTAATTCTATCAAAAACATATCATACCAAGTTATAATGTTTGATACAAAGTATCAAAATTATAATACTGTTCGATATACGATAATATTGTTTATTATTGAAATGCATAACTATCTATTTATTTTGTTATAAAGTTGTTAAAAATGAACAAAAAAATATCTTAAAGGGAAATAAAACACATTATGTTTTATTTCTGTTTTATTATGTTCTATGGATAACGGAGCCTAACAAAATTATATCATAATATGATATGCATATCATATTCTGATAAAATTTTATTATATTTTTGTTACAAGCCTCTAGTCGGGATCTTCTCCTCCAGAATCTGCCTACATTCCTCGTCGAACCAATCGTTCCATCAACTCCGTTCCACGTAACTCTCAGCTGCATTGTTGATGGCTTCCTTCACTGTTCTCCAGCAGTCCTCAAGAGGGGCTTCATCCAGCCTACCTTCTTCCGGTAATGCAGCCTCGAAGTGCTGCGCGTATGCCGCTGCGACATCCGGTTGCTTGAGCCGCTGTAGGTCATACCGGGGCGGCCGTCGGTACCGTACGTTGCTAACGACGGAAAGTTTTGGGCGCAGTTTAACCATCACCAGATAGTGGTCAGTGTCGATGTTAACGCAACGATAGGTCCTGACGTTGATAATGTTGGAGTAGTGCCGTCAATCAATCAGAACGTGGTCGATTTGTGATTCTGTCTGCTGTGGTGATCTCCAGGTGTATCGGTATGTAAGGCTGTGCTGCAGGCTTCCAATTTTTCACTCACGCGATCATCACATATGGATTTATCCACCTCTGCGATAATGAATAATCCTAGCATGACATGAAAAATAAAAGTTGCTCACTTCGGCACTCACGAAAATTTTTCATCTCTCACTCCACCTCTCACCATTCTGGCGGAGTCTACAACTGTCAATACGCACATTTGTCCGGATAAACAAACCCAATATTTTATCACTCCGGCTGAAAATAGAAAGAAGATCTTATCGCCAGTTGTCTTTCAGTCAGTAATAGGTGCACAACTTCCCTCACATTCATTTTCCAGGTTCTAAGCCAGCCTGGTTCACATCAAGATAAGGAGTATGTTGTTTTGAGAATCGGGGATGTGTTTTTCTAGTGCAGTTTACCCAGTTGTGGATGTAGAAATCTCATGCCATCCTTTGTCTTCTTCTTTTTTCTGGCGTTACGTCCCAACTGGAACGGAACCTGCTTTTCAGCTCAGTAACCTTATGAGCACTTCCACAGCTATCAACTGTGAGCTTATCTTACTGACTGACTATATTTGGATTCACGACCGGAGGGAATCGAAGCCACGAGCTTGGTATTGCTTAATAGCTTCGCTCGCGTTTCTCGCTATATGGGCCCGCTAAACTCAGTCGGGTCTTCTATAGCTCGAGAATAGGGACCGTAGAGAGAGCTGTAACCTATTCGCGGCATTTTTTTTCCAATTGATCATGGGATTTTTAAGAGGCATAGAAACCAAAAAACGCTCAATATACCTTACAGTGTGGCTTATGGAAATGGGCATTACCAGAAAGGGGCGGGGGAAGTGTCATCCCTCCCTGGCCGAAGGAAATAAAATCAAATTCGACTATTTAGTTCACTACGAAGGTTAATAAACTGTTTGAATTTTCAAAGACTGTTTTAAGCATTCATATTCAAGATAAACATGCGTCATGATGAACTAAAAAACACAATTTTCGAGACCATTAAATTTACAAAATCAGTCTTCTGTCAAAGATCTTTTGAGAAATAATTCAAAGAACTTGGCATTACCCCTCTTGGCCGTTGAATAATTCAAACTAAGGGGCCGTCCATTGATTACCTAAGGGATTATGGGGGTAGGTGGGGTTTGAGATTTCTTAAGGGTCATGCAATTTATTTTTCACACAAAAACCTTACTATGGGGGAAGGGTTTTTTTTAAACTCCCAAAAATGTCTTACGGTAAAGGCCCAAACGCAATGATAGCGGAACGGCAACGGAATACGGAACCGGTTCGCCAGCATGAATCACATCATCTCGACTGAGCTGCCAACGAATGAAAGTGAACCAACACTTAGTCGACTAGCATGTTATAGTTCATCCTGGCGAACCGGTTCCGCTTTCCGTTGCCGTTCCGCTTTCATTGCGTTTGGTCCTTAATAATTGGACATCCCCTAAGCTAGGGACGTTCCGATACTTTCGATATATCAGAATATTGATATTTTGTTTTCGATATTCGTTATTTTTGTATCGATATTTCCTATTCAATATATCGGTGACATCGATATTTCCTTCCGATATATCGTATAAGAATATTAAGAAGGCAATTGTAGGATTTCCTTCAAATATAATTTCCAGTTGTATTTTTTGAACATTAAAAGAAAATATTTATCACCATATCGGTTAAGATACCTAGACCAGGCGAAAGAAAAACGATTGTAAAATAATGAATTTCTCTGATATGATTTTTTTATCACCAGTTAGCTTTAGAAGTTGAAATCTTTTTAAATAACTAAAATTCTAACAAAATTTGCACCAAATAAAACAAAACTTTATCAACGCTTAAAACTATAAAACAATTAAAACATAATATGTTACAAGAATGTTACAAATTAACAGAATTATTGGAATCTATATAACTATAAACAGTATGTATTTGGATGTTCTTACAAAAAAACCAAACGGAAAAGGATGTAAGTGACATTTTGGTTGGTTTGAATTGAGTATGTTGAAATGTTTTACTGTTTCCAAGTTTTTTACCGATTTTTGGTTATTTTTTCTGTCAAATAACATAATATGTAGAAGATTGGCTTGTATGGAATGAAATATAACAAAAAAATTTTGTTACTTACTCCCCTTTGCTTCTAACCTTCTGCAATGTCAAGAATAAAACACATTTTGTTAATTATAAATAGTTAAGAAAAAGTCCATCTTGTTAACAAAATTATATAAGCTTCTGTTTTTATGCGAATTGCCGCGTAATCGGTTAGAGTCCATGCTAGATTACACGATGTTTAGCGGAAACTTACATGATGTTGATATAATTTTACACGATGTGTCATGTAAATTTGCGACATATCTGGCATTCCCTTTATGTGCATGATTTTTCGCTGAAATTTACATGGATTTTTCTTTTTGTGTGGCACAGAATATATAAGCGTAAACAAAAATCATTTTTACTTAAAATTTAACACATTTTTAAACATACCATTTCTTTTCAGAGGTGTGCAAAATTTTCATCGTCATCTGTTATTAGTTTGGAAAATTATCATGTAAAATGCTACTTTATTAAAACAATATCACCGCATCATAATTTTTAAATACATTGTTAGGTATTTCTGATCTAAAAATTGTTTGTGGGTTCAACCCAATATTTTTAAGGCTGTTTTGAATATTTGCGACTACTTTTCGATACACTCCTTAGCCCTAGAAAAAATACCTGGCGTAATGTGTAAAGAAATTACTTAGAGATATCCTACAAAAAAGGTAAGTGGAATTTAGATTTTCTTGAAAAAATCTGGAATTGATAGCTAAGAATACAACGACAGCAAATCTGAAACAATCCTTGTAGAAATTCTAAATTTTTGAAACGGTTCGAAAGAATTTAATTATAGGTACTCGTTTGAAGCATTAGTCGAACTCTTAGAAAAATGCTTGGTAGAATCAAGAAAAAAGCAATATGTGTAATAGCTTACGAAGGAATCTCTACAGTAGGTATACAAAAAATGTATTAATGCATGAGCATGAGCATGATTGACCGCCCGCAGTTGCTACTCCGTTATTGCCAGAACAGCTGTACTTACACAAAGAACCAATAGACACTACTCGGGATCAGTAGCATCCTCAATGTGTAAAAACTGGTGCTCTCATTATTATAACAAACAATATCGGCGCCGGTTGCGTCCGAATGCAGGTCAATTTGGGGATGGGAGGGAAATGTTGATGTGTTACTTGCTTTATAGAAGCAGAGGTGTCCTCTGCACTTCCACAAGAAAACACTAGGAGTTTGGATATGGGAAAGGATTCGTTTTGGTAAACGATAGAGATGTAACACCCGCATAACGAGAACCGGACACGATTGATCCAGATTCCGTCGCTTGCCCGCAAAGGAGCATGCAATATATTCAACAGACCAATTTCTACTGACGCACATCTTTGTTTTTTTTCGAATCCGCACACTTCGATCTTCTTGTTTTCACCGGCACACCGCGAACCGGACACGATTGATCCGGATTCCGTCGCTCACTTACAAAGAAGCATGCAACAGATTCAACGGACCAATTTCTACTAGGTATATAAAAAAATGTATTTATAAAACATTTAGGCGTTTTTTGTTGTACCTCTGAGTGATTTGCATCTGGTAGCAGGCGAACAAATGCAACAATAAAAAAAAACAATTGTGAAAAAATCTGAAGGAATCCCGAGACATTTTCCCGAGAGATTTTTTTTTTTTTTATTTCTTGGAGTAATACTTCCTAAGCCGCACACATTGCTTCAAGTAAATCACAGCAACAACTGTTTAACATATTCAATAGTTACAATATGATACATTGCAACATGGAAAAATACTGCTGTGTAACCGAAAAAGCATAAACAGTCAAACCTTATGTAACTTATTGGTCGTTACATAATAAGTTTACTAGCGACTGCTATGCAATTTGTTTGTTACACATGAGTTTCTCTGCGACAAAATAATAGCATTGAAAAAAATGTTTCATTCAGACAGTTTTAAAACCGAACAACCATTTTGGACTAATTATCAGCAAATGTCATGCATATGATCTTTGAACACGTAATTTTCCGCAAGTCCATTTCAAATTTAACATGCAGATTTGAAATTATGGTGAAATTAATTTTTTAACTTACTCAAAATAAACGCGCTCATTAAATATCGAATTATTATTATTTGAATTTCACATGCAACCTGGATTGTCTGGGTAATATTCCATTATAACTGCAATAACAAATGAAAATTGATGGACCCTATTTTATAAATCGAGTCGATCATGATGGCTCGACTGGAGTCACTGTTGACCACAAACTATGCTCAACACGGCTCTGTTACACGAGTTTTTCGACTATTGACATTCAATATGACAGGATTATATGACCATATATATTATATGGCAGTCGACAGGTGACATCTGAAATATACATGCTTACTTTGTTCGAAAGTGAATGAAGACGAGTCATATGAATCTGCTCGATATACAAAATAGACCCCTATAATTCAAATTATCAGTTTATTTTTTTTAAGACAATTAATCTAAAATGATGACAAATATTGATAAGTTGTGAATTGTGAATTCAACCACTTTAATTCATCACTGAGAAAAAAAAACTACGAAAACAACAACAGGTCATAAAATGATGAAGAATTAATTTCAAAATTCACAATATTTATATGTATAAAAACTTTTGGCATGCAATGTTGACCTTGATAGTGGTTCGTTTGTCATACACCAGTAACCCAGAAATCTCGCGTAATTTTATAACTGATGTGTAACTATACTGAAACTGCTATTAAATTTTACTGCTGTCAATATGATACATGGCAACCAAACATAAATTCTATGCTGTTGCACACAAGTGACTCAGCAATCTGTATGTAACATAGTTTTTTATTTGTTTCTGGGCAACCAAAAATTCAACTTCAATGTAACTCATTCATTTTGACAGCTTTAGGCTAAGTTACACACTAGGCACAATTCAACACCTTCTTCTTCTTCCTCTTTTTCTTCTTATTCTTCTTGACATTACGTTCTCACTGGGACAGATCCTGCTTCTCAGCTTAGTGTTCAATGAGCATTTCCACAGTTATTAACTGAAAGCTTTCTTTGCCAAAGTTGTAATTTTTCACATTCATATATCGTGTAATGCCCAGGGAAGTCAAGGAAATTTCTATTACGAAAAGATCCTAGACCCACATTGTTCAAATTATCTTCAATCCTCAACTGTGCTATGAAGGTCCCAGACTATATTATGACACTACCATGAACAAAAACTAAAGAAATGAGTTTTTTTTGTGAATTGTTCACAATGTTGGAATGAAAATTTAGTCGATTATGTGATTCAAGTATTTATTGCCATATTTATACCGATAAATTAACAATCTGCAACATTCGAATTTATTGTTTTACATGTTTCGAACGATCGTGAAAATAACATTTCCTCCCTCCCATTATAGCTAAGCAATCCTTGAAGCAAATTGAACTACTCGACTGGATCCTTTAATGCAAGCAAGATTGATTTTTCCAGGAGGGCGGGATTGCATTTGATTTTTAGGACATTCTGTAAATTTTCACTCTTGATGTTGGTTCTGGACTTTGTGAATGTGTTGTTGAAAGAGCTGAAATCCCTTTCAACTGAGCACTGAGTGGCTGCAGCTGCCAATACAACTTTCACCACGCGCCAAACATCTTCATCCTCGAATCGTTTGCGGGCCCAAAATTCAATAACGTTGAAATCTCGCGAGTCAGCATCTACTCGCTCCTGATGTTGGATATTCCGAAATCGTTGTCTCAAATCATCGGTTGTCATGTTTGGTACACCAGCTCCGATTTTGTTGGTAAGATAGTTATTTAAGCTGAATTTTCCGGAGGACGTTGATGCATCAGAAGCCGCGTTCGACGTATTCATTCCACTTGTGCATGGAACTGCTGGAGGCTGTACTACTGGATGTAAACGATTGACTTTCTCAGATACAGCCAATAGATAGTCCTTTAAATTGAAAAATATATGAAAAGTCTTTTCTTTTAGATAATTAATGACAGCTTACCACCACACGTTCTTTCTGCTGTGACGAGAATAATGTAGAACCGTGAAAGGAAAATCTGGGGTCCAAAAACACGGTTGCTTGAAACGCGTAGTTTTTAAAAAGAGCTGCTTCTCTTTCTTGCATTGCCCCGATGATCGCAGATTGGAAAATATTGTTCTCCAAGCACGATACGCGTCCAAAGGCAGTCATCCAATGACAAAAAAAGTCGCTTAGGGTGCAACTCGCTTTTTGTATTGCTATTGTGCAATCGTACAATGGCTCAAAGGCTACAACGTAAGTATCGATAAAAGCCCACAGCTCAACCAAATCTGAAACATATAAGGGTTGTTCGTCGTATTATTGAATTCAATAAAAGCGTCCATACACTAGGGTCTGTCAATTAATTACGTAAGACAAATTTTCTTGAATTTCTCCATCCCTCCTACGTGAGACTTTTTGTATGAAAATAAAAAATATAAGACGTTAGGAAACTCAAGCCATCCTCCCCCCATAAACTCTTACGTAATTGATGGACGACCCTTTAAGCCACGCTTCATGGAAAGAGGGTTGTTTAATAAAGTAAGATGAAATTCATACAAAACTGTTCAATCTTCCATACAAAATGCCTGGCGAAGTAAGGAGAGAAAATTGAATTTTTGGATGATTAATTGAGAAGAAGGTAAATCAAAGCCAAACCTTAAATTTCCAAAAGCACCAATCTAGAGAACCAAACATACGCTTGATCTGAAAACTTGATCGATTAATCACTTGCCGGTGCTGACCAATCGATCACGTTTTCAGCTCAAATGGATGTTTAGTTATCCAGAATTGTGCTCTTGAAAATTTGAAATTTGGCTTCGATTCATTTTCTCCTTAATGGACGTGCTTATGCTGTATAAAGGGTCAAGTTCTTGAAGTATCTATTGATATTTCATTTGATGGTATAAAAATACTCACTCAATTCCTCGAACTCTTCGGCAAGCTTTATAAAAATGTCTTTCTGGTCTGCAAGGCTTCGCATCATGTTGTAAACGTTATTCCAACGTGTCGGTGCTGGTACTGGCGGTTTTTTTGCACCGGATAGTTCGAAAAATGTGTTATACCTTGTATTCCGCATTGTATTCACGACTTTTGTGACCATCTTAATCTTATCCTGATGTCCTTTGCAGGCATCAGACACGACAAGTTGCGTGGTGTGGGCACCACAACGAATTGCAACAGATTGGTGTCCAACGACGTCCTGCAAATCATTGAGCAGCCCCTCTACTGCATCGTCTTCAAAGTCATCTTCAAACGCACCGCTCGCTGGCGTTTGTACCTCGTCCTCGTCTTCTTCGGCGCATCCATCTTCGAGTGTGTCCTTCTCAACTAACTGAGTCATTTTTACCATATTTCGACCATTGTCGATGGTAATACTATAAATCTGACTCAAGTCGATTTTATATTCTGTTAGGACTCCATACAGCTCATCTCTCAGATTGACTGCGGTATGCCGTGTGTGCAGTTCAACCATAGCTGAAGTAAAAAACAAGATTTTAATAGGGTGCAGAGCCACTTGGGCACTTCCATGATTCGCTTTGGCATGGGGGGTTTTTCTCGGCAGAATCGTCTGATACGTTGCAAAATGAAGCACTTCAATACGCCGCATATTGTGGCCAAATATGAGCTTCGTAGCTTTCAATAAACCCCTCTGTCGCAGTGAATCAAAAGAGCCAAGAATAGGATCCGTCTCCCTACCAGACATTGCAGAATTCGCTCTCATTTGAGTATGAAGCACGATCAAAGCAAGCAAAGAAAAACATCCCATCTGTTGCGGTCCACGATCGTCGTTGTATCGCAAGGTGTAACAAGTCTGATAAATGGAAGCAGCGAGCGTGAGCTCCAAAGAGAGAGCGATGATAAAATCCATTTTTCTCATAGGACAACATAGGAGACAGATTCAATTCTTGGCACTTTTGATTCACTTTGGCAGTGTTTTTCTTTTAAAGCTACTAAGCTCAAATTTCATCACAAGATGCATTGTATTGAAGTGCTTCTTATTGCAAATTTTCAGAAAATTCGGTCGACAATAACCATCAGTGCCCAAGTTGCTCTTCACCCTAGGATGTACAATATAAGACAAAACATTTGCAACTTTTTCGATTTTCCTTACAAGATTACCAACTTTGGCAGGTTAGGTCTCAGTTATTTAAATATCGAATCAAATGAAATTTTCACAGCATGACAAACATAAATTGTATTTCAAAATATATATGTTTATAAACAACTAAGATCTATCTTGCCAAGTTGATAATTTTGTATGGGAAATCGAAAAAGTGGCAGATGTTTTGTCCAATACTGTATGTTATAGAAATAGCTTGTTACACTTACCTAGAGTGCGTTTGATGAACGTTCCATCTGCCATTATCTTTTGATAATTAATTCCCATCAGGCTTCTATGCATTTTGGTGGCAATGTCAGTTTTGATCGAGATTAATCCTTCTGCATCTGAACGGATGAGCTCGTTCATCGAAGACGCAACTTTATTAACATACTTAACTATGTTCGTACTGTTGATAGTAATATGCAGTGGCTCAGCATATCCCTCGATCAATTCTCGAATAGCTTCCCAGCTGATTGCGTTGAACGGTAAAGCATGTTTTGTTACAAGCTTTACAGCAATGCCCACCAGTCGTTGCGTTGTCATGCGTACGGGAATTAATCTTTCCTTCTTTTCCGGTGTCGTATTTGTTTCAATATTACCGAGATTCAAATAAACAAACTCTGCTGGATGAAGTCGTTGAATGTGGCGTTTGAAATTCCCGGCGATGAAATTATGCTGCGTATAAGGACATCCGTCGACAACAATGCACTTGTAATCTCCGTTTTCCAGCCGTCTTGTCACTTTAGATACAGTTTGTATAATATTACACTTTTTCTTCGAAACAGATTTAGATTCCATTTCGCGAATAAAGAACTAATTTCGATAATATTTTAGAATTTACATAAACCGAAAGCTGCAATGGCACGCACTTGATTTGAGATGAGTGTGTTGACAGTTGTTTGCACAAGGCGACAAACATCATAACAACATTGGAGTAGACAGCGGTTGAGGCCGAACTGTGGGGGTAAACAAACAGCTTAATAAACATTACATTTTTTTCTGCTTTCACAAAATTTGTGTCGTTATACGAAAACTTGCATTATGTCAAGCATTATGAATTTTGCATTTAGACAAGCATAGATTATATTGCAAAAATAAAACACCACCAAAAACGGAATTCCAAATTTGTGTTTATATGAGCAATTTCGCCAACATCCCAAAGTGTCTCTTATTTTGGACAGCCGTCAGAGTGAAAAAATCCTACAATCCCGTGAGTGGATATGATTAGTGAGTGCTATTCTGAGAGAGCATGCATTATCACGCAGGTGGATTGGAGTGAGAAACCAATTCCATCGTTTTCATGGGGAGGGATAATTTCTCCGACTATTTTATCCGGAGAATATAACAACGCGATAGCTCGTGTTTCGCGTGAGCGAGTGAACAATTGGAAGCTTGCTGTGCTGGAAGTAGGTGCTGCGAATGTCCATATTCTTGGAGGCGGCGAAATCAATTAATCGTAAGCCGTTTTCGTTCGTCAGCCAATGGGCGCTGAACTTTCCAATAGTCGGTCTGAACTCCTCCTCCTGGCCAACCTGAGCGTTTAGATCTCCTATGATGATTTTGACGTCATGGCATGGGCAGCTGTCGTACTCGCGTTCGAGCTGCGCGTAAAAGGCGTCTTTATCATCATCAGTGCTTCCGGAGTGAGGGCTGTGCACGTTTATTCTTTCATTGATGGGCCACCCCCCGATCACGCGCCTCTACATATCACCCATCTTTATAAAAGCTGTTCCCAGCTCGTGTGTGTTTTCGCAGCTCTGGTAGATGGTATAGTTATCTCTAAACGTTCGCACCATTGATCCCTTCCAACACACTCGCTACAACGCTACGATGCCGAATCCGCGGTCCTTCAGCACGTCGGCGAGTATGCGTGTGCTTCCGATGAAATTGAGAGATTTACAGTTCCACGTACCGAGCTTCCAATCGCTAGTCTCTTTACGTCGCTGTGGTCTTCGCTGATTGTCCCGGTTCGTATTCACTCGTTGATTATTCGTTGATTGATTTTTTTTTATGGCTGGCTTGCAGGGTCTGACACCAACGCCCTAGATTTCCGGAGGACCATTCCCCCTAAATGTTCGGAGGACCATAGTGCGCAGTTTAGTTTAGAGCCCGTCTCTGGCACTCGGACGATAATCAGCCGCCCCTGACATGGGGAACAGACGCTGTTGTGAGCCGCTCCTAACATGGAGTACACACGCTTCAGGTTTGCAGAAGCAAAAACAAAAGCAAATCCCCCCTTCTCTGTCAGCATACGACCAAAGTTCTCACCGGATCTTCCCTAAGGTTACTCGTACCCCGGCCAGTACCGTGAGGAGGTAGGGATAGAAGTTGCTGGGCAGGAGGCTAAGGACCGCACAGAGTGGTCTATTTTATTCCTTCAGGTACGTGAGGTACCAATGGTACGCCATGCCCAGCCATTTATCACTCTGGTAAAGATGCAATAGTGAAGTTTTAAAACACAATTAAGGTTTTTTTTTTGAAATTGTGCACTAAACAATTTTCCTCTGAAATTTTCGTATGTATTGTTAATTACCTGATATTGTAGATCGAATTTTTGCTTTGTTTTTCAACTATTAACGTATTTGGAGATCGATTTTTGTCAGTTTTCTATGAAACTGGACCACTGTACAGCGGCCAAACGAGAAGCCGACATAAGAGTGGTGGGGGCCCATAATATATAATAATTATCGCGGGCACATTCGCAGCAAAAGCTCTCGCAAAATGGACCGGCACGAACAGAAACTGCACCGAAAGTGGATCATAAAATGCACATGTCTCGCGTCCAGAGGGAGAAAAGACACACCGCGAGCGCCATCTACAACAGCATCGAAGATAAGAGTGAGGGCGCGTCAAGGGGGCCCAAAGAATGCCGCCACCGCCAGCCACGGCCATCAACTTGCACATATAGGAGGACGGTTCGGGCTGGACAGGGTCCTGAACATTTGCCAGACATGCAGCTTTCCAATCGAGATGAAATATTAATTATAAGCAATTTATTTTCGGGTCGGTTATTTTTCATGGAGAATCCATTTTTTTTGGTTGCATCGGGAACAAGGATGTTGCATTACGACGGACAAGCAAGATGCCAAGTTCTGTTTTATGACGTGGTTGGTTGATGGGTCGCACAAGTGACAGATGATATCAACCACACTGGGTACGAAGATGGACCACAAAAGCGACGCTCATCAAGAGTGGCAGGTGACGTGAAAGCGCGAATTATGAATTAATTATGCTGATGATTGGAATTTGCAAGCTGGTGCAGCTTTGAAAAGGGCGAGGTTGATAACCTTTGCACGTGCGTGGCTCATGAATTCCCATCAGCAGTAAGTGGCGGCGTGTCCACTGTTTACTTTAGCGTCACCCTTACCTGGAACGTGTCATCCAGCTGTTCGGTGACTCAAATTCGGTCACCAAGTGAATTCGACTGTTTCCGTTATCAGCACGTGTTGTGCATTGATAAGCCCATGGTTTCAAAACTTTCGATCGCTTGGTAGCACCCTTTTCCAAAAATAGTCATCTCATTGACATGGGCGTAGCCAGAGAAAAGACAGAAGGCCTGGTTCCCAGCTAATTATTCTTTTCGGAATTCGTTCTTTCGACGTTCGTACAAAGCGTCAAGCCCACTGAAGTCAAGATTATTAACACTAGGAGCCACGGGATCAAAAAAGCTACGCGAAGCCCCGGGATCAAAAATATTTGAAAAGATTTCCACCTATATCTCAGCGATGACTTAACTGATTTTCATTTTTTTTTTTTCGCGCAGCTCATGTCAAATCTTATGTCTATATCCTCATGATTTATCCGGTTTGAAAAAAACTGTTCTTTGGAGTTTTCAAATTTCCTCTAGAGCAATAAAATCAATACATTTTTTTCGTTAACTGAAACTGCATGAGAATCATGACGAAACTTACCTAAAACAGTTATTATTTGAAATTTCTCAGATTTGAAGAAGAAAAATAAAACGTATAAAAACAATATTTTGCGCATACCTAACGAGAAAAAATTGGGTAGGTCACTTTTTTCGACAACTATAATTTCTAGTGCTTAGGATATGCATGCAAGCGGATTGGTATGTTCGACAAAGTATTTTGTAATAAGTCGCATCAAATTTTGATCGCTTCGGTTTTGATCTAGATAACTTGTAACTGATTTGGATCAGTTTTAACTTCTAATATGAACGTCTGATTTGAAAACTTCCTTCTGCAATGTTGTAAAATAAGACATTTTTGACATGTTTTCGATATAAATCTTCTTGTATGAGCAGGAATATAAATTTTTGATAACACTTTAAATTTATGTAACTGAAAAGAATCAAGAAATATCTTATTAACTATTTGCATATGTGTGTGTAATCCAACTAACACCCACTGTCCGGCAGTGATATTATGGAAAAAATCTTTCTGCAATGCTAAGCGTTTATGCTTTGCAGAAAGCTTTAGTCCAGGAGTTAGAAGGTGATAGCTCTATTGCAGATCTCAGTGACCCATTTCAGAATGGCTGGAGAGACACGTCCATTCAGAAGTCACTGTCACTAACAATAAGCCCCGCATGTATGCATTACCGTTATCAAATGGATAATGATAATGCAAACACACTTCCAGTTCAAAAGATGTTGTCTTTAGAACCGGCGCGTATGTAGTTTGTTTTGCAAGCATAATACTCAGAACAATCTCACCGAAAACCATCTAAGGCGGCGTTGCCATCACCATGGAAACCTTCGACCCAACCTTTGGCTGTGGGGTTGGCCTTTCTTCCCCCTTCACGTTGCGCATCCGTTCATCGCTACACCATACCACTTTTTTCACAGTTTCGTATTGCAAGATATTTTTCATTTGATCTTATGTTTACGCACATTAATTCCTAAATCACTATTTTATGTACGTTCTTTAACGGTACCATTGCACAGAGCACTAATTGTAACGTTCAATTTCCGGGGCGTTCGGCGTCTCACTTTCACGTTCCCGGACACACGAAAGTCACACTTTTCTTCCAATCATTGGCCACTCAAAGATCAATCATCTGATTAAATTCCTCACCGGCAAAATAAAAAAATAAATAAAAATGAATCAACTGAAAATTCGCGCAATATGCACTGCAATTCACACAATCTCGCATCTCACATTCACATGCACTCTGTCCAATTTCTAATGCTCTTATCGTCACATCACACAATCAACACTTTTCTTCCATATTTTTGCCGGGTGGCATAGCACCATCAGCCATTTGAAACGTTTCCGAAATTTCCGCGACCCGAGATGAAACGTGACAGCGAATTTGAAAAGCAGCCACACGCGCGCAAAGCCTGCTGCGATCATCTTATTAACTATTTGCATATGAACCAATATTTAAAGCAATGGCATGTTGTTTTTTCGACAATAACTCGATATCAGCAGAACTTATCCAGAGAAACTCTGTATAAGATTAAAAACTAGTTTTAGA
The DNA here is from genome assembly GCF_002204515.2 of Aedes aegypti. Classification (NCBI taxonomy): domain Eukaryota; kingdom Metazoa; phylum Arthropoda; class Insecta; order Diptera; family Culicidae; genus Aedes; species Aedes aegypti. Next base: position 208,250,933 of record NC_035107.1, read on the forward strand.
ACCTGTTCGCTCGAAATATTGTTCTTTCAGCATTGAATTTCTAGTTAAAATCCAGTGAACATATTTGAGATAAACAGACACTCAATTTTCACCAACTAAGAAAACCCCTATTTCGTTTTTTTGTATTTTGTAAATTTGAATTTGAAGCGTTTATTCGATAAATAATACTAGAAAAATCCAAATTCTAACTTTTGTAATAAATATATCCGTTTAGTAGAACGACTTCCAAAATTTCTACAGCAATAGATTCAAACAATATTCAAAATGAATGCACACCTAAAACTTCTCAAAATAGGTGGTGTTGTGGCCAACAACAAGCCACCGGGGTGGATTATGCCGCACCACACCGGTGGACGAACATGTCTTATGTTGAGGCCACAAATTCACTAAACTGGCAACACTCTACTCACCTGTAGGGGAACTGGGTGTAAAATGCGCCGTTGGGGAAATACGCGCCACCCTTGTTTTGAACGAACGACGTGCTTTGGGACGCTGTTTTTCACCCGAAATAATAGAAAATGTATTAAAATGCTTCTCTATATATATTTTTGAATGTTTTCCTGGCAAAAATCGTGAAAAACTCGAAAAAACGTTTTTCGCTGTTTTCGTTGTAATTTTGTGTTATTTTCTATGTCATTTTTCAGGTCGATAAACAACAAAACTTTTGAAACTATCACCGAGAATCGACTTGTGCACTCCCATAGTGTGTATTCCATGCGAAATGGTGTTGAATTTATCCTTAATAAGCGTATTGAAGGACTTAAATTTTTATCAACTCGTGGGGCAAAACGGCCACACCTATTTCATAACACCAAAACAGCCGTTTGAATTCTAAGCAAACGTAATAGTTTCGTGCCAATTTGAACCTTACAAATGCACATTTTTCGAATCAGCATGTACAGTTGTGTTCAGAATAATAGTAGTGAAAGCCGATTTTCATACAAAATGCTCAACTTTGGCATGCTGTAACTTTGTTTCTATATGAGCAATCGGCATGAAATTTTGGCAGTGAACTACAAATATGCTCAATTTCATTATCAAAAATTTTTAAAATTTTCACACTACCGGCTAAAAAGTTAAGCACCAGGTGAAATCGCTCAAAATAATAGTAGAGAACACAATATGCTTATTCAAGCAAATATTAACGTTATCATATTAAAATAATATACCTAGTAAAACAAGACACCTATTCAGTGAATCGTGCATTTAATGTTGCACTCAGATCTCCACTCAATCAATCATTAATCATTAATTTGCTCTGATATATCAATGTCCTGAATAATAATGAGGACATCGAATTCGTGTGCTATCGAAATTGCCCTATTTTTCAGTTATCTAAATTTGTCGACAATTCAACGAAATAACTTTTTTATTATTTCAATGTTTTAGTATGTAAGAAGATTAGTTGAATTATCAATAAAGATGGTTGTATACAAATCGCTAAGATTTTTTAAACATGACAAATATAATAACTGTTTAATTTCTCTTATCTGGCCACTGTTCAATATATTATACAATATTTTGAAGCCTTACTTATTACTGTTTCCTTTGTCAATCCGAAATACGATTTCTACTTTTTCCTGAATTGTCAGCTGTAAACTTGTTTTAGATTTTCACTGTATAAACAAATATATCAGAAATTCAATTTAACGTGTATAAATTGGGTATCAAAATTATGTAACTTAACTAGGAAATATGTTTGTGTAAACCATTTTTCATAATGACTTTGTAGCGCTACGGTTTATCAAACTATTATCCGCCACATTATTCTGACGTTTCAGTCAGTAATAATATCAAACGTTGTTTGGAATTCCTGGATTTTAATGTTTCGCTTTAGCCCGATCGCTAAGGAAAATATTTTAAAAATAGGGGGGGGGGTGGTTGCTTGATATGCTACGTATTTTCCTAGGGGGGTATCAGTATTTGTGACTAAATGCTACGAGGGGGGAGGGGGGTGTAAACAATCAGTGAAAAAATGCTACGTCATTTCTGAACGGTCCCTTACCCGATCTTCCCTAAGGTTACTCGTACCCCATCCAGTACCGCGAGGAGGTAGGGATAGGAGTTGCTGCGCAAGAGGCTAAGAGCGATACAAAGGGATCTATTTTATTGCTGCAGGTACGCGAGGTACCAATGGTACACGGGTACGCCATGCCCAGCCATTTAACGCCCCTGTTACTTATGACATCAAAGTTATAATAAGGTCATTCGTACGTACACTGTACCGCGATCAATTATCCACATTTTTCTAAAGAATCTTCTTTAAGAATTAATCAAGCAATTTCCTTAGGAAATCAGTTTGAAATTTGAGAATCCCATAAATAATTCAGAAAAATATCTTTTGAAAATACACTAGTAATAGATCCAGCAAAACTAATTCCTTAAATTGTATTTATAACATGAAAATGTGAAAATTATTTTACCCTTTACAGTACTGGGTGCTCAAATTTTCAAAATAATATATCTTTGTCATCGTTCGGTTAATATTGATGAAATTTTTAGGAAAAATCAAAAATGAGTTATATTTTCACGGTGCTCCCATGAACGTTACTATCAGAAAAAAAAAAATCTCCATCAAATTTGTACTCACCAGTCGTTTTCTATAGCTAAATACACCCGATTCTGTTTTTGCACGGATTTTTTTACACGGCCATAGTTTTCATATATTTTTTTTTCCGCCAAAACCTTTGTTTTTGCATGAAACGTCAAGAAATGTTGTTACTTTTTTTGCACGGTTTTTGAAATTTTGAACTGAAAACTTTTTTGCACGGTACGCATCCCCCGTGCAAAAACAGAATCGGGTGTAAACCAATTTTGCATCACATTTTAAATATATAAGTCATCTGATGATCACTGTCAACGAGAACCCATTTAAATATCTCAGATTTTCTTTGAATTTGTGAACTAATACAATTAAAATGGCGAAGCTTCAAAACGCTTTCTTTAAAATTTTGCCCAGACATGCAGCTTAGCCATAGAAAACTAAAAGTGATCATATATTTGATGGAGATTTTTTCTGATAACGATCAGGAAATCACTGTGATTTTTTATTCATGCATAAAATATTTTGAATTCGATAAGGGCCCCGGATTTAGGTCCGAATATTTTGGGGTACCTAAGGTATTTCAAAATAAAAATTATGGAGTAAATGCAAGAAACTCCATTAACAAAAAATTCAAATATCAATGCAAAAATGATCACCTTAGTCAGTTTGGAAACTATTGTGATCATTTAGGTATTGTAGGGACCGTAAGTAGCCACTTTCAGAATATCATGCAATGATACCATTCGACGGCTCAAAATTGATGATTTTTCATCAAGATGAGATTGTGTCATGAATTAAAAAGTGGTCCAGTTTCACATTATTGTCCTAAGAACTTTCTTTAAAAATTGACCATTCTTTGCATTTGTATGCAATAGTCTCAAAACTAAAACAGGTGATACATTATATAAAAGAAATCAGTTTATTGCTGTTTGCGTTTGACGTGCAAACCTTGGTTAACTGGGCTTCAAATGCGGTAACACAAAGCAATCAAAGGATACTTAGCAATCATGATCCGTATCACCGCCAAACTAGCAAAGAAAATCAAATTTTGACTTCGCAGTCCTTGTGAAAATCTTACCACGTTTGGTGTTCCCATATTTGATATTTGGGGATTTTTTTTTATTACCGTACGGGTTTGGGCCGAAGGGTCTCAGATTTTCATGAAGCTTTTTCCACAGGCAGGGCTCATGGATATATGAATAAAAAAAAATTGAGAAAAAAATCAGGGTCGCCTATTTTTCCGGAAAACTCAGGTTGAATTTTTTTGTTTTCCCTTGACACTACTTACTTTGAAAAATCATAACTCAAGAACGAAGCATCTTAGAAACAAAGTTTTTATATGAAAATTTGAGCAAATTTTCCCAAAAATCCAAAAAAAATATGAACTGGAAAAAGTTTTCAACACAAATTTCCACCGTTGGGAAAATTCGTAAAGAAAAGCCGGAAAAACTATGCCCGAACTCGTGGAAAATTTTCAAAAAAATATTTTCGAGAAGGTAATTTTATAAGCTTTAATCACTGAAATTTTTGGAATGCACTTTTTTTTCATTTTTGAGTTATGGCCAATTTTGTGAAAAATGTCCAGATGTGCCATATAACTTTTCTTTGAAAAATCATAACTCAAGAACGAAACATTGTAGAAACAAAGTTTTCAGATGAAAATTTAAGCAAATTTTCTCAGAAATCAAAAAAAAAAAAATATGAACTGGAAAAAGTTTTCCACAAAATGTTCCACCGTTGGGGAAATTCATAAAGAAAAGCTGGAAAATCTATGACCGAACTCGCGGAAATTTTTTAATAAAATATTTTTAAGAAAGAAACTTTATAAACTTCAATTCTGGTAACTTTTAGGATGTACTTTTCTTTAGTTCCTGATCTATGGTCAATTTTGTAAAAAATGCAAAGATTTGCCATACATGCCTTTTCGTTTAAAAATCATGGCTCAAGACTCATCATGACTTGTCGAACCGGATTCAAATTATCTCAAAAATATGAAATTTTTGAAATGGAATCAGTTTCCCAGGACATTTTTCACTGTTTATGAAAACAAATATTGAAAACCCGATTAGCTATTCCAGCTTTCAAACAAAGTATATTGTTTTCGTTCCTAAAACATAATCAATTATTGCTAGGATGAGCTGTTTGAACCATATATTTACAAATTTATAAGTTCATAAACAAAATTTCTTAAGAACGATACTACATAGAAACAAAGTTTTCTTCAATCAGAATGTAGGCAATTTTTTCCTGTTAGGTAACTACAAAATTGACTGTTAAATAAATTGGTAGACAATATGACAAATAGGTATTTACCAAATCAAGTTTAAAGCGTTGAAATGGCTTGAGAATCATAAGTTTACCAAAAACTAACAAAGAGCAGTGAGAAAGTGCAAGTGTTGTCTATCAGCTGTATATTCCTCGTTATTATTTTTTGTAAAGTGAAAAAAGTTTTCCCGAAGCTGTTGAAATGGACAAAGTTCAATATAACGAATACAATTCTTTATGCTGTAACCCCTTCGGACTGGACGGCCACAAATCAGTAAGGACAAATCTACGATCGATCAGCCAAGGCCTCATCAGTAAGCTTCATTCGAATGGAGTTCGGTGGATTACGGAAAAGATGAAAATTTGCGTGAAGTGCTCCATTACCGGTGACCAGAAGGCTCTCGTAACGGATCTTCTAGAAGCAATGGCGTTTGAGGAACAAGTTTCACCACTATCTTCGTTGGCGTCGCCAAAGGAAACTCCTTCCTCGGGTGAGTCAGTTGGTTCTATAAATAATGTACCGTAAAACGGGGTAACTTTGATAGTTTTTTCGAAGAAAACTTCAATATTTATGCATGCTGTTTCAAAGAATTACAATTCATATTTTTAAAACAAGTACTGACATCCTAGCTATCGATTGCACTTGATAGATTGCCAAAAGGTTTATTCTGAGTGGATATATTATTTTTCATATAATCGAAAGTCGGGTTTTTGTTTTGGGGTAACTTTGATAATGGAGTATAAATCGAACAAGATTGAATGAATTACGGAACATTTATAGGGTGTTGCATACCTCTAGGCGTTTAACGCTATATGGAAATTTCTGACTCAGATTACAAAAATGGTCCCAGTTTGTAAAAATGGGTTTCGCTAAAAGATTTGAGACTGAATTCATGTTCTACTATAACTAGGCTGTCATGGGTAAGTGACGATCTCATTATGACTCCTTCAAATAGTGGTCGTAGAACAGATTGTTTGTAAGCGTTGCAAAAATGCTAAAATCTTGTAAATTTTTACTATTTGCATAAAAATCCTCAAATGCACTTGATTCCAATGGAAATAGCTTTGACCTGAAGTGTCATACTAATACTCTTTACTTTTGCATTCGTTTTCCTTAACTGATTGACAGAAACTTCGTAATTTCGTTTAATATGTTGAGGGTCTCGCACTATCAAAGTTACCTCGTTTTACGGTACAAAAAATACAAGAGCTTGCTAAATTTTTGGAAATTTCTTTTCAAGTAAAATCTTCACGTTTGGATGCTTCTAGTAGTAACTATCGCAATGCTTCTATGGACGAAATGTTCAATCAAATTTTGAGTAAAATAAAGACTTGGTTTCCGCCTAATATTGTCGATGTTACAGAGGATTTTAATTCCGTTTTATTTAATTTGAACTCAGCTGTTACAAAAGCCGAACCTGACAAGAAAATTGAACTTCTAAAATTACTTCCTAGGAATTGGTCATATGCCAAAGTTAAAGCTCATTTTGACGTGTCTCAACACGTTATAACTGAATCAAAAAAATACAATTTAGGAATTCAACCACTTTCAAAAGTAGGACGACCCTCGCATGGATCAGATGTCCAAGACATAGTTTCAAATTTTTACCTAAGGGATGATATCAGTCAGCCATTTCCTGGCTTGAAAGATACCATATCTATTAAGTTACCCAATGGAGTGCGCCAAAATGTTCAAAAACGCCTTTTGCTTGACCCTTTGGATACTTTATATAAACAATATTTGGAAACCTGTAAGAGTGAACAGGAATCTGTCTCATTCACATCGTTCTGGAAACTTAAACCAAAACAAAGTGTTTATACAAAGGATTCATCAGCCATGAATGTTTGTGTTTGCATGATACATGAGAATATGAAATTCATGGTTGATGCATTGAAAAAAAACTAATTGCTTTGAAGTTCATAATACAGAAAAAAAAACTTAACACCTTTTTGACTAGTCAAATGATATGTCCAGATAGTACAGATGATTGTTACTTGAGGTCCTGTGAGGATTGTAAATTAAAGAAATTAGATTTTGTTGCCAATCGCTTAGATGAAAACAACGTTGAAGAAGTTAAGTATTGTTTTTGGATTATTTCTCCTCGTTGTGAAATTATCAACAAAGAGGAAAATGTAAATGATTTTATAGAAAACTTGAAAAATCTCACAGAGAAGTTTCTTGTGCATCAATTCAAAGTAGATAAACAAAATAAATTTATAAGAGCTAAAAAGGAATCACTAGTTGAAAACAAAGAAATAATGTGCCAGATGGATTTCGCGGAAAATTATTCGTGCGTGATACAAGATTCCATTCAAAGCCATTACTTTGTACGACCTCAAGTAACAATACATCCATTTGTAATTTATTACAAAGACAAATCTTCGATCAAAGTCTTAAATTTTGTTGTAATTGCTGACATAAAAAAGCATAACACGACATCAGTTTATGCTTTTCAAACAAAACTAATTTCAAGATTGAAAAATAAATTTCCTGAGCTTGAAAAAATCATTTATCTTTCTGATGGTTGCGGAGAGTAGTACAAAAATAAATCAAATTTCAAAAATGTATGCAACCATGAAAATGATTTTAAAATTAGAGCAGAATGGCACTTTTTCCCAACCTCACATGGAAAAGGTCCATGTGATGGTATCGGTGGCAATATTAAGCGAATGGCTAGAGATGCTAGTATTAGAGAGTCAGCGGAAATTAATAACGCCAAACAATTTTTTGACTGGGCTGTGTCGCAATAGGTGAAAGACCAATGTAAAAAAAGATTGGGAATTCATCTATGCTATATAATGACTATTCAGAGGCTGAAAAATTACTTCAGGAGAGATTTTCTAACCTTGTTCCAATTCCTGGAACAAAAAAAAAATCATTCATTCATTCCAAAAGACGAACGAAGCATTTTTGCGAGTGAATTCTCAGATGCACATGAAAACCAAGAAAATACAGAATGCTTTGTTCTTAATACTACAAAGAAATGAAAATCTTCTGGTGGTAACAACCAAAGGCAATCTTCCCGGTTGAAAAAATAGATAGTTTTAAGATGAAATGTAAGTTATGTACTGAATAATTGAATAAATAAAATTAAAGAAAAATATAAAGAGAATCTTATTTGTTCCATAGAAAAGAAAGAATCCCTTGGAATGGAAAAGAAACAGTTTTTTCAGCTTTGCTTAAGGGTGTAATTTTTCATGAAAAATATGATCCAATCCGACTTATACTTCATTAAAACCAATCCCATATCGTTTCTTTCAGATCTTTTAGAAAATTTGCAATTGCTTTGATAAAAAAAACCTTGTTTTTCTGATGCTTCGATTGAAATATGGGTTTTCAAAAAAAGGCTAATACAAAATTGACCATAACTCAGGAACAAAAAAAAAGTACATCCTAAAAGTTACCAGAATTGAAGTTTATAAAGTTTCCTTCTCAAAAATATTTTAATAAAAATTTTCCGCGAGTTCGGGCATAGATTTTCCAGCTTTTCTTTATGAATTTCCCTAACGGTGGAAAATTTTGTAGAAAACTTTTTCCAGTTCATATTTTTTTTGGATTTCTGAGAAAATTTGCTTAAATTTTCATATAAAAACTTTGTTTCTACAATGTTTCGTTCTTGAGTTATGATTTTTCAAAGAAAAGTCTTATATGGCACATCTGGACATTTTTCACAAAATTGGCCATAACTCAAAAACGAAAAAAAAAGTGCATTCCAAAAATTTCAGTGATTAAAGCTTATAAAATTGCCTTCTCGAAAATATTTTTTTGAAAATTTTCCACGAGTTCGGGCATAGTTTTTCCGGCTTTTCTTTACGAATTTTCTCAACGGTGGAAAATTTTATGGAAAACTTTTTCCAGTTCATATTTTTTTTGACGTTGGATAACGTCCTTCGGCAACATATGGGGGTACAATTTGAAAAAAACAAAAAATTGAGCATGTAACGAAAAATGGTCAGGTTTTGACCGCTAATAACTCAGCCATTTGTCGATAGATTTTCAATATTTATACATCAATCGATCGGAAATTTATCTACGCGTCGATTCAAACACTATTGATTATTGACAACAAACTATTGAAAAATCGTAAAATGTTGACCCCTTTCTTATCTAACTAATCACGTTCAAGCACATTTTTGGATTCCGCTTCCCACTATAAAAGCGCACCGGTCCTGCTTCTTCCCTCAGTCTTCTTTTTGCGGTCGGACTGTTCACACGGTCCACACTGTAGCCGTCGCTGAAAAAACGTGATCGAAATTGTTTTGACCTTGAAAACATGATTTTAGTACTATAGTGTCTTCGGGAAAGTTTTTCCATAAAATAATCGCTATTTTATGAAAGTGTCAATTTGGTGATTAATCCACCTAAAAGTGAGAACGAAATTTTATTTTTCGTATTTATGAATTTAAAAATAAACTTTATTCGGGAATGTTGTAGGTAATATTAGAAGAAACAACTTTGCTGAAGACACCGTATGCATATTTTTTTATTTTCATGTACATTTGTGGAGTTTTTTGTGGAACACCCCTAAAAATCACTTTTTTCATCATAACTTGGTTGGATGATTTTGTACAATTTTCAATTGTTCTAGTGTTATTTGTTACTTGCAAAAACGCATATCTTTCTCCAAAAGAGCATATTTTTATCTCTCATACTTTTCGAGTTATTGAAGGTTTTATATAAAATTTCGCACCTTTTTGACACTAAAAATCATTAGGTCGCGCACATTTCCGCAGTTTGAAACATGCTCATCCAATGGTTTGAAACTAATACTATGAAATGCAGAGAAAGCCGCTTTTAGCCTGCTTTAGCCTGACGGTCAAAAGAAAGTCTGAAAAAATGTTTACTCACATGCAGATATAATTTACACTTATTCACTACCCCCCTATATTGGCTTAACTTGAATATCTGGCATCACTGTATCGAATTTTATAGAATCAAATCAACAATGACATCAATCAACAACAGATCGGAATAATCTGTTCAGACAGGTTTACCACAGACAAACAGACTAAATATCATACACTCTTTTCATCGTTCACTTTTCTACCGTTAGTTCCATATATGAAGTAGGTGGTCAATTAGGGATTTCGGCTCCGACTACTTTTGCTGAATACCGATTCAACGGTACTACATCGATCAGTATCGGTAAGGTTTATGGACAAAAGGTCGAAAGACAAAACTTCGAAAGGACAAAAAGTCGAAAGACAAAAAGTCGAAAGGACAAAAGGTCGAAAATTATTTGCTTGGGGTTTTTCCTTCTTTGAAAAAAGATTTTCGACCTTTTGTCCCTTCTTTTTTGTTCTTCGACCTTTTGTCCTTTCGACCTTTTGTCTTTCGACCTTTTGTCATAGATCGGTAGTACTAGTAAAATACAGATAGTGAAATTTTTCCCCCTAAACCAATGAAAAATATTATAGTTTTCGTTTGTTCATAAGAAATCCCTATATTTTAGTTTTATTCACAGTTACAACATTTATGCATTTTACAATAAATAGTTGATAATTTGTGGAGAATGAAAAAAAAAATACATTTGTTGAAATATTTTAGAATATTAGTAATAGTTATCGGAAATATTTACCATCGTGTCATGTGATTTGCCATCACCAGAACCGCTTGATTGACGAAGGTTATTTATCAGCATCATACAATATCAAACAGCGGAATTACTGAAATCTTAAGATGATCATATTAAAGATCATGTAACAAAACTTGTTCATACATTTTTATATGATAGTATTTTGTTGAATTTGTTCATTTGTGGTGATCTAACCCATGTATAAAAGGGACCATTAATAAATTATAACCTGCTTACACTGCTCATCTACACTTACTTGTCCCATTTTCTATGTGAACCTTATGAGCTGCGAGCCAAATATGCGTAGAACGGCAGTACACGAAGGCGATTGTGGATTGTTTCTTCATAATTGTGTAAATATGTTTTAATGCGAGAAAAACGGGAAGTATGCATTTCAAACTGTTTAATTGCTTTTTGGTTTATATGAGTGGCACCCAATATCAGCATCCGTACTTGCTTTGGTTAAGTTTAAATTGATATTTCGAATATTTAAGTTGTATTTACGATTAATAGATATTTTGAATCGATGTTTGGAGCATCTAGAATCGAATGAATTGATTTTCTAAATTCGAGTTTTTGATTCGATTCTTTTTGTAGAAATTGATAAATATTTCTTAATGAATTGATGGGAGAGAAACCAAATTTTTAATAAGTGAATTTGTTGTATCGAATATGAAAACTGATTTTATTGAAAGATGTTGGTGTCGACTGCTAACTCATTTGATCCCATCCCAAACTTCATAAATTTCAATTTAAATATATAGATGCAAAGGATTCGATTAAATCAATAAATAGATTCGACAGTTCAAATGTGAATCGATTCAGTAACATCGATGCTATGGAGAAATTTGCTCAACGCTTTGTTCACTGAATCCTTATACGAGGAAGTGAGGTAATCTCTTTCTTGGTCTCTATTGGACAGTTGACCGAAGAGGCTCAAGAGGATCTCCAGAATTGATACTGACTAAGAATTATAACACTGTTTGTTGGCGACATCAAATCCTGTGATTACATCTATTAGAGCATTCCCGAGAAAAAAGTGTTTGCTTATCAGGATGCGAAAATCTTTTGGTTAAAAAAGATAACGAACAAACCAGTGATAGCGAAGCTAAAAATAATGATGATAATCTTAAACATTATTATTGACTGATTTATGGATTGCATATGACTTTTAAAAGAAAAAATAAATGTTTCATAGTAATATTACACATTTTTGTTTTTTCTGCGAGCTCTGAAAAATTCTCAAGAAAGGACTGAGACTTCCTGCAGAAAAATAGCAATAAGTGTTTTTCTGCAAAAAATAAACAGCTAACGTTGGAAAGGTGAACGACGAAAAGTGTGTTGGATATATTGTCTGTTTGTCTGTGATAAACTTGTCTGAACAGATTATTCTGACCTTTTGTTGATTGATTATATTGTTGACTTTATTGCATAAAATTCGATACAGTGATGCCAGAAATTCAAGTTAAGCCAATATAGGGGGTAGTGAATAAGTGTAAATTATATCTGCATGTAAGTAAACATTTTTTCAGACTTTCTTTTGACCGTCAGGCTAAAGCAGGCTAAAAGCGGCTTTCTCTGCATTTCATAGTATTAGTTTCAAACCATTGGATGAACATGTTTCAGACTGCGGAAATGTGCGCGTCCTAATGATTTTTAGTGTCAAAAAGGCGCAAAATTTTATATAAAACCTTCAATAACTCGAAAAGTATGAGAGATAAAAATATGCTCTTTCGGAGAAAGTTATGCGTTTTTGCAAGTAACAAATAACACTAGAACAATTGAAAATTGTACAAAATCATCCAACCAAGTTATGATGAAAAAAGTGATTTTTAGGGGCGTTCCACAAAAAAATCCACAAATGTACATGAAAATCAAAAAATATGCAAGAAATTTCCAATATTAGCGAACGTTGTTTACTTGGGTGATCAATGTTGCCCCATATCAGCTGAATCAAAAAATCACTTAAAACATTTATTTAAACATGTTTAAATCTTTCGAAAAACAAAATAAAGTACATAGCTAGGAGCGGTGGGTGCCAGTACTTGTTTTAAAAATATGAAACTTGTAACATTTGTATTGTGAAATGAAAAATTTAAGAAAAACTAAAAAAAATGATCAATGTTACCCCGGATTACGGTAATCGTCTTCGGTAATCTTTTGGTGTGTTTCTGTCTAACAATGGATTGACAACCCAGTTCGATCGACGGTGACTAGCCCCAACCGTCCTTTTCAAGACGACCATTTCATTTTGAAAGAGTTGTGAGAATTTTCCACCGTGAAGAGCGACATTACTGGTGATTGGATGTGATTGATTCAGATTTTTTGGGAACCTAGAGAAAACTTTGTTTGCCATTTATCTCCGTTGAAAACTTATCATTCGAAATTACAATTGATTACTAAATAAATTAATTAATCAATTGTGGCCCTGCAAAGGGTTGTTGTTTGAAATTGTGCTTTAAGCGCGTTCGCCACGGATACGACGAGCCAGCTGGATGTACTTCGGCATGATGGAGACACGCTTGGCGTGGATCGCGTACAGGTTGGTATCCTCAAACAAACTGACTAGTTAGGCCACGCTCGCTTCCTGCAGGGCCATGACGGTCATGCTCTGGAATCGCAGATCGGTCTTAAGGTGACACGGGAGACCGTGTTATTTTCCCTATCTTTTGTCTCACTCTAACAATTATCATCAAAACTTTGCAGAAGCAAATCTCTAGTTTTAGTGAACCGATTAAACTGAAAATTTAATGGGTTGTGCACTACATATATATAATGCTAGGGATACATTTTTCGCATCGATATATTGAGTGGTACTTGAGATTAACTTTTCAAATGGAGAGAGTGATTAAAACACCGTCCCGTGACCTGAATCAAGAAGTCCTGATCGATTTCACCGCCAACAACAACGATTGCTGTGGCGCACAAGATTCGCAATCTCTGCACCTGTTATGATGTAGAGCTGGGCTTGTCAGATGATTATGGTGATATTTGCGCTGCCGATATCAAATAATGAATTCACTATAATGAATGGCACTACTGGTTTGCCTCTACATTTCTCCGGATACCACAATGAAGCAGAAGAAGTTCTTCATGGCGCGGAACTTCTTCGAGAATCAAAAGGAGACCATGCCAATCATCGTGACAGGTAACTTCAACATCGATTTGAGCAAAGAGGAGTACACAGAGTTAGCGGACTTCATGGACAAGAACCTCAACCTCAAACTGGCTTCGGAATCCACTAAAGCAACCAATCTTAGTGGATCATGAATGGACCTAATGTTCAACTGGTGTTTTTTTTGGAGAGCAAAAGTTACCGCTCATGCTTCTTCTTCCATCAACCGGTTCTATCGGTGTTGAAGTGTTAACCGAACCAACCAAATAATAACACTCAATATCCATAACAGATCAGAATTGACATGAAACAAATAGTTTGAAAATTGATTAGATTTTTAGATTTCTAGGTAAATCTTTCATAAGTTCGTGACGGTGCTAAATCAGGAAATAGAAGAAGCTAACGTTATCCAACGTCAACTTGGCGGTCGTATCTCAGAAACAACCTCTTATTTTTTTTTTTTTTTTCAAATTGTACCCCCATATGTTGCCGAAGGACGTTATCCAACGTCAAAAATTGGGGTAGATGTACCAATAGTGGAGGTACTAAGCACGATTGAACTTCATTTAACCGCCTAAATTCAAGAAGCGCAATTAATGTACATGTTAATTTTGCAACGGGAAGTAACGACCTTTGACTTAATGTGAAAAATGATTTAATCGCAGTAATCCACGGCATGTCCGTGAAAAATAATACCTCTACTATTGGTACACTGTTCCTTTAGTTGCGGTATATTTTTTATTTATGTTCCTATAGTTGCGGTATCCATTGTTTTCTTATGGAATCCTCTAATATAGGAACACTTTACCGCAACTATTTATTTATTTATTTTCGTCAATCAATAGTAGACTACATGTTTGCTTAATTCTATGTTGTATCATAGGGCAAACGCTCCCTTAGTGGAGGTAGTGTGTTTTAGCATGTTTCGCACTAATAAATGATTATGTGATATTTTTCTATGATGTAAGATGTGAAAATGATGCGAGTAATCGAATAATATCCATGATTTTTAACCGAAAAACAATTTAAAACAATTATTTTGCTTAATTTTTTTGCTCCTTTGCACCTATAGTGGTGCATCAGTACTCATAGTGGAGGGTCCCATTAGAAATCAATGGTTTGCGCCACTAAAGGAAACATTCTTAAAACATACCTCCACTAAAGGAACAGTGTTCCTATTATTGGTGCAAGGCTTTTTGCAGTGAAATTTTAAATGAATCGTGATTTTTATACATTTGAGTGATAGGAGGATTTGAGATCTATCGATTGATACATTAAAATCATATATTTCATGATTTTATCACCATGTTTTAGCAGTTTTCCCTTAGGTGCACCACTAATGGTACACTTGCCGTATCTTAAGGAATTAAATTATTGTCTTAGCTTTGTTCGCGACATGGTCAGATCAATTTCTGTGCAATGCTGATTATAAAGAGACATCATTCGATTCATTGGGCCGAATTTTGCATAGTTAGTTCGATGATTATTTGATGCAAACAAATTCCGATTTGTTAACTGTCTAGCGGGCGTGTAGAAATTCAAACATGATAAAAGATTGGTGGAATCAATACGCTGCGATACAATATCAATGACAAATGAAATCATGGCTATTTCGCGACGCTCATTTAATGTTTGAATATCGATAAGCATGCATCGAGCCTCGTATGATGGCAGTGGAAACGTTGTCAAGCCTAATTTGCGTAAGGCATATACAAGAAATTGCTTCTGTACTGATTCGATTCTATCACCATGTGTTTTTATATGTGGGGACCACACAATACTACAATATTCTAGAACTGATCTTACTGATCCCGAACTGATGGATCCCGAAAATTGTAGCTTAAACGCTTAATAAAGCTCAACATATTGGTAGCTTTATGGATAATCGTATTATAATGATCAGTAAAGGTAAGTTTAGAATCTAATATGACACCTAAATCTCTAATCTAATCGCACTTTTGAACAATTTGATTTCCTAAAGAGACAGTAATCTGTGGTGTATTCCGTTTTCTGCTAAATGTGATTAAATTACATTTTTTGACGTATAATTGAAGTAAGCTTTTGCTACACCATATATCAAATATACTTATTTCATTCAGATAAATGTCGCTATCTTTGTTGCTATTGATTTCCATATAATGTTTCATATCGTCGGCATAAATAAGAATTTTAAGATGTTTAAGCACATATGAAATATCGTTAACAAATAATATAAATAACAATGGACCTAAGTGCGAACCTTGGGGAACTCCTGATGTAACGTGAACAGGTTTAGACAATTTTCCCTCAAATCTAATTATTTGTTGGCGATCTGTTAAATAAGATTCAATCCAGTTGAGAAGTCTCATCGCAATTCCCATTTTATTGAGCTTGAAAATCAACATAGGAATGTCTAGTCTGTCAAATTCCTTACTAAAATCGGTGTAAAGTGCTTGGACGTGGTTACCTCTATCCATTGCATTCAAAGTGTAATTTACAAATTCCAAAAGGTTTGTTGTAGTAGAACGACCATCATAGAAACCATGTTGTGTATTCGTTATTCTATGTTTTATTTGGCTAAACACATTTTTATTTATAATTGATTCAAATAGTTTTGGAATGGATGAAATAATAGCAAGTCCACGATAATTTCGAACATCAGATTTTCTTCCAGACTTGTAAATGGGTATGAGATACGATCTTTTCCATTCTTTTGGAAATCTGCCCATTTCTAGTGACTTGTTGAATAGCCAAAATAATGGTGCTGTAAATTCATTAGCTAAGTTTTTCAATAAAATAGGTGGGATTCCATCTGGCCCTGATCCTTTGGTGGAATCTAAATTCTTCAGTCCTGTTAAAATGTCCTGTACCAGTATTTGACTTACACCGATATTGTTTGTAAAATCAGGAAAACTAGAAAAATATTCAAAATCACGATCTTTATCCGAAAAGCTAGTAAAAGTCTTTTGGAAAAAAGTAGCAAAAAGATTGCACATGCCATCTGGATTATCTGCTGCTCTATCATCCAATGTTATTTTAGATGGAAAATTGTTAGACTTCATCTTCGATTTAGCATAACTAAAGAAGTTCCTAGGACAAGATTTTAAATCATTTTCTATTTTTGTGTTGTACTCTTCAAGTGCAGCGGATATGGCTTGATTAAGTTGGTTGACAATATACAAATAATTTTCTAAACTTTCTCGAAATTTTTGTTTCCTGTAAATTTTATGAGACTTTTGCTTACGATTTTTTAAATTAGTTATTTGCTTATTAATCCAAACAGGGTTTTTCGATCCATTTTTACGACGTCTTTGCAATACTGGAACTTCCATCTGAATAATTTCAGACAAAATTGAATAAAAATCCGTCACTGCACTTTCTAAATCTCCTTGGTTTTTTAAAACGGATTGCCAATCTATTCTATTTAATTTTTGTTTAATTCCGTCATAATTAGCGTTTTTATAATCAAAGAAATTCTCAAAGTCACAGTTGTCAGAATTGTGATTATTGGGAACAAAAATTGAGTACTCAATAGCTGTGTGAAATGCTTCATTTTTCCATAGTGGAGAAAGAGATTCATTCACACAGAAATCTTCGATAATATTTGAGAATAAGAAGTCCAAATAACAGTTTTGCCGGTTTTTTACATGATTTATTTGATTTAAACCTAAAAATACAGCTTTTTCAAAAATAAATTGTAATTGTAATTCTAATTGAATCAATTAACTGCTGCTGTTGGCACTTTGCGGGTGTCAATTCCGGTTTTCAAATTATGCTGGCAATCGTCGCAGAGAGGAACCATATATGATAAGATAAAACTCTCCTGATGGCGTTGCACACCAATGCATGCCGCGTGGAAGTTTTTGCAGCAGAAC
This sequence comes from Aedes aegypti, assembly GCF_002204515.2. NCBI lineage: Eukaryota > Metazoa > Arthropoda > Insecta > Diptera > Culicidae > Aedes > Aedes aegypti. The sequence continues at coordinate 208,268,288 of NC_035107.1, forward strand.
TCGCACTTCCATAGGAAGCGATCGTCACTGATATTGCAAGATTTAACACAACACTGCATTCTTACCGGTCGCGGTCGGATGTTTGTAAACAGCAAAAAAAAATTAAAATAACTACGGAGCGCTTAAAAATGCGTCTACACCCGACGACTGACTGACAATGAGTGAACAAATTGGTACAAGTAAGAAAAGTTTTAGAGTTTTAAGTGATATTTCATCAGTTTTAAAGCAATTTGAACGCTCTTTTTAACTATTCCGTGTATCAACAAGCCAAAACGTCGATTGGCAGTGTCGGTTCTGTGGCTAATGTATTAAAATCAGTGAAAACGGCACTACCGCAACTAAGGGAACACTTGCCCTGGTTGCATTGCTAATATTCCAGACATTCTCGATGTACAAATGGTTGATGTTAGTGTGAAACAGTCCTATCTGTCCCAATAACTTGGGAATTGAGTTAATCTTATGATTCAAACTGTGAAACTAGGGACAGATTCATTGAGTTATCCTTCGAAGAAATTTTACAAGATGCTTGCAGACGATCTTTTGGGGGTATTTTTCCTGAAGAATTTGAAGGTTAATTTTGGGCCTCACTCGCTACTAAACAAATCTTCATCATTTTAAATTATTCTTAACATGGCTACGTCCATGCTCATCTTTAGCCATCCACAACAATCCTATGTACTTTGCTTATTATCAGAAGGCTACGATTTTACGCTTTCGATTGTAACGGTTGTCAAGTCAAGGCATTCGTAGTATAAGAGGTCACCCCAACGCCAAAACGACAGCTGCGTTTGTAATCTCCCTCACATCCCATTGCGCTCCAGCATTGGCTTCATGTAACTGTCATAAAGTATAAGTCACAGTGACAGGCAATTTTAGAGCTGCCAAAATGTTGCTGTTCACAGTTGTAGTTACAAGTCCACCACGCCTGCTATGGCGTGAATCGGAGGAGAAGCCAAACTAGACGAAGTCGCACCAAATATGGCCTTCTGCGACCGCGCTCCGATTAGGCTAATTACAAAGCCCTACCCTCTTGGTCCGAGTGGGCTTCGTCTGATTAATCCTTTCTTGGCTAATGCGTGCGCGCTGGAAGGATCTCCGGTAATTCCACAAATTACCCGTCTACCATTTAGCCGGAGATTATTCAACTAGAAATCCGCAGGAGATCTCCACGCAATGCGGCATGGGGGCTAAAAACGTGACGGCAAACTACTTCCTCGATTGATGGGCTTTCAGTTTTACGCGGTTTTATGCGTACGTAGTTGGCTTCAGTGCACTGAGAGCGTTTCAAGATGATCATTAATTATGTGATGGAGGCTTGAGGCGTCCAATTTGCATGCTATGACTCCGCGTCATTGCATTGAGTTGAAGTGACCAGCAGGTTTTGCTGAGAAAGACCTAAGCATCGTCAATGAAGGATGCAGGAACTTGCGTAAAGAAATGAAAAAAAAAGCTTCCAACAAATGCAGGGAAAGATTTCAAATAGCAGGAAAAGCTGTGTCCAGATGATGCAGAAGCATATCAGCGGAGGGCAAAAAGCTTCCTTGAAAAGATGCCTGAGAATGATTTCAGTTCGAAATTGGGATAGCTTACAACGGGTGTTCAGGCCCTGCTCAACCGTACGACGCAACTTAGTCACTGACGTCCATCTTCCGGATACTATTCCGGATTCTCGTGGTCAACTCATATTATTGATCAATAACGGCGCTGACCAAGTCCTTACAGTCAGTTGGATTGGGGAAGGAATGTTAATGTGTAATAATTGTTGCTTCTAGAGACCGAGAATACCTCTGCATCTCCTCAATCATCAAATAATGTTGAAAAAGAAATATTGTTACAATTTGTTATGTTGTGCTAACAGAGTAACACAATATGTTACAATTCTGGTAATCTGCTGGTCGGGATAGAGCCCCTTTGTTACTTTCAATTTGGTACAGTCTTACAGGTTTCGTTTGTTACTGTCTCGACATTTCCACTTGTACAATAAATAATTTTCAGACCATCTCTAAATTCAAACTAACCCAACCAGCTTGTACAAGCAAGCCTTTACCCTGTAGCGTTATTTTTGCTGTAACAAACACCTTCCCATCCAAAACATTCAACTTTAATCCTCTTGGAAGCGGATTATGATTTCGGTAGGTAGAAAGGTAGCAAATCATTCACTCCAACTACCAACCATAGAACTTTGCTAGAGCCTACTTGGAAGAATTTTCGAAAGGATCCTCCCACCGAAGGGCGAGACGAAGCGCGGAAATCTCCTCGAGCTAATTGCTTGGCAATTCCACTCCGGTAAACTTTGGTCGAATGGTTGGTCGCGTCGTATACTTGTTGATTGCGCTTCTGCGGAGTGAAAATTTTCCAAGCGGAAATATCCGAGCCTTGTTTGCAGACATCGCGTGCGAACTTCCTAGCTAGCCGCAAACAGCGGCAAACAGAACGATGAATTATTCAGAAATTGGGTTTGTCGAAAAGTTTCTCCTGCCTGTGGCGCTAACAGTCTCTAAGGAAACTCAATATGGGATTTAGAGATTTTTTTTGTAAACGCTTAAATTTGGCAAAATCTTTCGTAAGTTTAATTGATAGACCTTGAAAGTTTCTAATTGGATTCGTTCAATTTTGGCACGAATACTTTTTTGTCTAAGGCATCATCGAATCGTTGATATTCTTAGTCACATCAAAGCAGGCCGTTCAGCTTCGAGTGTTGTCATCGGCTCGCAGTAAGCCATTGCTTTCGGCACAATTTATGGACAATTATCGCCATCCGGAGAATGAGTATCCGCTGGTTTCCCCCTGTACGTCGAAATCAACAGTGCCGGTAGACGTTTCACGACCTTGACTGAAATTGAATCTAGGGTTTCGTTCTACTTCGTCGTAAGAGCTACTATTCGTCGTATCAAACTTAAAATGTTCCACTACGGCGGATATTCCAACTTACCTGCAACATAGATTCATTTTCCAAATGTAGTTCTGTGAAAGCTTTTATGATTCGTCCACCGGTACACCAAAAATGCAATGAAACTAATGTATTTCGATAAATAACTTCAGTTCAATTATCCACTTTGCACTTTTTCACCGAAATCGCATGGACGAACACGATTTGAGAGAAATGCTTAGAGATCGACATCAGTCACACCACTTTCCAACACAAGTTTCTTCCTGCTCCCGTGGGTGACTTACTTCGCCAGGCACTTATTTTCACTATGGAAAACCTTCGTACTTCTTCACTGAAGGATCTCATTCCAATCACACGCCGTCAAACTACAATAAATCATCAAATTTTACGAAATTTCCCCAACCGCCGCGTATGATTGAGAATGTAAACAAAGTTCTATCCGTCGTACTGAGAAAAAAAGCTTGTAGGCATCAATGTGTGTGCGACGCTCGACGTAAAAATACGGTTCCTTTGATTGTGTTGTTTTCGCTGTACTGTGAGCAAATGCCATAATTGTACGGTCAAAAGGAATTGTGTTCATATGTTTGGGCTGAATTTTGATGACGAACAATTAATTTTAAAGGAAATTAGTATATTCCAACATGCTGAAGGAGTGGAGGGAGATGCCCGTAGATCTATATAATCTAGTGAAACATTTTATTATAGCGTTGATATATTGTGTTTTAACCACTCAATACATCACAGTGCACCGTAAGTTGTGAGACGAATCTGGAAACTGATTGCGACGGAGTTGAAAACGATACGACGGATTGAGAATACGATAAGATGCATTTTCTTTGCATTATTTCCAAAAACAGATCAAGATTTATCAAAATGTTATTGTACAATGCTAAAGCCGTTTTGAGAAAGAATTGTTTGGCATCGGTTTGTATCAGCATCATTCACTGCAATACTGGGAAAATTGCAGTTCTCACTGATCAATGCTTAATACGATGGACACTAGCACATCACCCTACCAGTTCAGTTCTAGCAGCCATCCGCCGTCGATCGATGTGTCATTCAGAGCTTCACGAGCCAATCGGCGCACTAAGGGGTATTTGGCGAATCTAGCTGGCAAAAAGTAATATTTTTAAGTTCGCTCATATTTTGCATTAATATTCTACATATGGTACATAAACAGTTAATAACAGATTATATTCAGTTTTTGGCTGTGTCTCTCCAACTTCGATTTTACCCACACTATTCAGATCCTATTGCACCTGATCAAGCCACCTCGCTAAAAATTTTACACATAACATTACAATATTGTACACAAATGTGAATATGAAAGTAATTTGAGTGATATAATTAGGAAAGCATTTATAATATGATTATTTCCATAACCATGTTCCTCTTGTGAGTACATACTCTAGTGAATGCAGAGCAAACGTTTTAAGATTCAAAAAAATAAGTGTGAAAAACTTTAAGCGTTATATATCACAAAGATTGTTGCACGCCTGGCATAACCTCGAAACTCCATACAAAAAATGTCAACAATTCCAGCAGTCAATGTCAAAGAGCAGGACAATCAATTGAGCGTGATGAAAGAGGAACAGATAAGGAGAAATTTTCGTGACGTCAGCATGCACTTTTCGAAACGTTTTCCAGCAAAACCAAATGAGTTCGTTGGGAACACTAAACAAAAGCTGCAAGTGCCCTATTCATTGTGCCAATACGAAAGTACAAGGCTCGGGTGTACGGAACATGTTTTGAATGGACAACCAAACTTGACATAGACGACCAAACGCATTGCAGGCAATGTGGTTGAACTGTCGTGTGCTGTACAAAAGGAGTTTCTGCAGGGATTCCGTCAGGAAACCCCTTAGAAATCTTACCAGTATTTTTTTTTCAGAAACTTCAACAGGAGTTCCTATAAAGGTTCCACCAACAGCATTGCATCTGGAATTTTTGTAGACATTATATCACGAGTTCTCAACGAATTCCATCAGGATTTGTACTTGGAAATTTATAAGGAGTTTCGCAAAGCAAATTATCAAAAATCCCGACAGGAATTTCAACAAGAGTTCCTTTAAAGATTCCGTCAGGAGTTCCTTCAAAACTTCCATTAGAAATTCCATCAGGAATCACATGAGAAATTATTCTAGAGATTACAGCAGGAGCTCCTCTAGGGTTTCTATTAGGAGTACTTCTATCAGGAGTTCCTCCAGGGTTTCCACTAGGAGTTCCTTCAGAGATTCTACCTTCATACAGGAATTATATCAAAAGTTTCCCTGAGGATTTCATCACGAATTTCTCCAGGGATTATATCGGAAGTTCTTCCAAGAGTTCCATCAGAAGTTTCTCTAGGGTTTGCTTCAAGAGTTTTTCTATAGATTTCATTAGGAGTCTCTTCTGGGATTCCATCAAAAGTTCTGTCAGGAATTCTATCAGGAATAATTCTGAAGGTTCCTTCAGGAATTCCTCCAGGATTATTATGGGTTCCATCAAGAGCAAGAGTTTCTACCAGAATTTTCTTCCAGTGGTTCTCTAGCGAATTTTTCATGGGATTCCTTCAGGAATTCTTCAAGGAGTCCTCCCGGTATTCCTCAAGGGATATCTCCCAGAACTGATCAAGGGATGCTTCTGGAAATTCCTAAACGATTCTTACCAATTCCTCCCGGAATATCTTCAATAATGCTCGAGGGCTATCAGGAATTCCTCCAGGGATTTCATCATAAATTTCTAATAAGGGATTTCATCACCGGAATTACTCAAGAGATTCCTTCCGGAATTTCTCAAAAGATCCCTTGAGGAATTCATCAGGGGAATCCTCCCGGATTTTTTGAAAATATTTCTCGCGGAATATCTCTTGGGCTTCTTGAGAGTGTTTAGAAATCAACCCAGGGTTTTCCATAAATTTCTTATAAGGATTACACCAATAATTTGAGAATTCACCAGTATATCCTCAAGCAACTATGTCAGAAGTTTTCCTAGAATTCAAAAAAAGGAATTCCTTCAGGGAATCCACCAAGAATTCCTTCCAAGAAATTTCGCTAGGATTTTCTCTAAGGATCCCAACTCTAAGGAATTAACTGGAAAACCTTCAAGGATTTCAGCTTAGATTCTTATACAGGGTGATTACTATATCCTGTCAGTAAAATAAGTAATCATAGAAAACATATGGTTGAATGAATTTTAATTACCAGTGCATATCCAGTTTTGGACATCTAGAACATTTATCTTTGCAATACATAGATAACATATTATTTTTTTTTTACTTCAATTTCCAGCCACATGCGTGGTTTCAGAAGCATTACAGTTAACACGAACGTTATTCAAAAGCATATATTTTAACCAAAAAAGACATATTTTTTTCGCTCAAATTTTCCATAATCAGTCTTATGCTATTTCCTAGTTAGTCTTAAAGATTGTGGTAACATGCTGTTTCAATCAGGCAATTTTTCCAGCGGAGTTTAGTCAAAAATACAAATCTGTGGAAAACATGCGTGCTAGGTGCAATGCCTTTAAAACAACACATATGGCTAAAACTAAGGTAAATGAAAAAAGATTTAATCTTTACTTTGTCAAAACAAACTTTATAGATATGCAAAACAGGATGTTTACTGGAAATTAAAATTCATACATACATCTTTTATCTACGATCATTTACTTTACTGACAGGAATTAGTAATCACCCTGTAAAGATTCTAGGGACTAGACATTCTACCATAAACTTCTCCAATATTTTTCCAGTGATTAAACCTCTAAGAGTTCTACCAAAAAAATCTGGAAAAAATCCTTCATTCTCGATGATCTTGAAGAATCCCATAACGAATTTCTCAAGGGATTCGACCACAATTTCCTATGAAGATTCTAACAGTAATTAATTCAGATACTTTACCAGTTTGAAGGAATTTCACCAGGAGTTGTTCCAGGGTTAACACTGGAATTATCACTAGAGTTTAACCAGAATTTCTACAAGAAAAATCTACCAATCTACCAATACTTCAAATGTTTTACTAAGATTTCCCTTCATGCAAGAAATACTGGAAGGAATTGATGAATAAATTCCTTTAGGAATCGTCGGAGATATTTCTGGTAGATTTTTGAAGCAATTCCCCGTGAAATCCCGTCTAGGAAATTTTGGTGAATTCTTTTGCAGTGTTTCCTTGTGGAATCGCTGAAGGCTACTTGGAAGGATTCTTGATGGAATTTCTCGAGGAATTTCTTGACGAATCATTGGAGTAGAATCACTGTACAAGTTCCTGAAGTTTATCTCTGAATGTATTTTTGTAGGAATTTTTGAAGGAATTTCTAGAGGAAATTGTATAGGAATCCCTGAAGCAATCCCTGGAGGAATGTTTGGATTATTCATTGTAGGAATTCATGGAGGAATCTGTTTATGAATTTTAAGGGAAATCACTAGAAGAATAAATCCCGGAGGAACCTGAAGAAATATTACTAAACAAAATCGCTGAAGAAATTCTTGGTGGAATTTCTAAAGGAACTCCTGGTGGAATTTAAGGAGGAATCTTAGACGGGAGCCCTGAAAAATCCTGGTGAAATGCCTGAGGGAATTTCTGGTGATGAATTTATTGAGGAATCCATTGAGAAGTTTCTGAATGAATTCGTGATGTGATTTTTATGTAATGAGTGATGGAATCCTTGGAAATAACTTTTTGAGGAATTTTTGAAGAAATTTTTATAGCAATCTCTTGAGGAATTCCTGGAGGCAGCCTTGGAGTAAGCCCTCATAAACTACTGAAGAAATCACTCGAGATTTTTTTTTTATTGATCTTTGAAGGAATCAGTGCAGAAATTCCTGTATAATTTGTAATGGAATTTTTGAAGGAATCTTTGGAAGAATGCCATCAAATGGTATGCCTGAAGGATTTCTCCTCGAAAAATTTCTGGTTGGATCAAGCTGAGCGTCGTGAATTCAAATCCCACCGGTCGAGAATTTATTCGGGTTGGAAAATTTCTCGACTTCCATGGAAATAGCATTTCTTCGTTCTTTCCTCACGATATACAAATGCATAACTGGACAATATACAAAGAAAGCTCTCAATTGATAACTGCGGAAGTGCTTATAAGAGCAAGCTCTGTGCCCAGTTGGGACGTTACACCAGAACAAAGAAGAAGAATAACGACATCAAGATTGAGAAATAAAACAGACGACATCACACAGAACAAAGTTAACTTATTAAAGTTTAATGTAACTTCCGTTTACGGTAACGGCTTTCGTTTTACGGTAGTAAATCACCCACGATATATTGAAACAACATTAACAAGTACAAAAAGTTTTCGTAATACTTTTGGTCATCTAGATCGTCCCAATACCCCTTGGTGCGGCTCGGCCCAATCGACCAACCGACCGAATCGCTCGCAGGATCCCCTAATTACAGTAATAACCATAAGTCAATCAGAGCTACTTCTGGCCGCTCCGTGCTGTGGCAATAGGTAGTTTAGAGATACCCTCGTAGCAGTCCACACAGGTTGAGCTGCACACGTTTCGCCGAAGTGATTGAAACAATAAATATCAATTATAGCTCGCGGACATTTGTGGCCGGACATGTACTGGCCGACCATAGACACTCTCTTGGGGGTTCAGAAGGTATTCGGTGGGAAGAGAGGAAGGGAACTGAAACGATGGAGGCACTTAAAATCAATCAATTCTGCGTCTGCGTATGGAAAAATGACGAATAAAATGGACAAGTAAAGATTGAAATGAGTGAATCATGGTGTGGATTTACTAACATGTAGTATCAAAGGTTGCGTGTATTGTAATGGAGCTTCTCCAGGAAGCTAGGGGGGTTTCTCCCAGAAGCTTGAAGAGTTTTTCGGTGCAACTTGAGGAGCTTCTCCGTAAAGCTTGGAGGGCTTCTCCCGGAAGCTTGGAGAGCTTCTCCCTGAAGCTTGAAGAGCTTGTCCGTGAAGCTAGGAGTGCTTCTTCCTGAAGCTAGGAGAGCTTCTCCATAAGTTAGGAAAGTTCTCCCAGAAGCTTGGAAAACTTCTCCCAGAAGCTTGAAAAGCTTCTCCTAGAAGCTTAGACAGCTTCTCCCTAAAGCTTGGAGAGCTTCTCCCTGAAGCTTTAAGACGTTCTCCTAGAAGTTAGGAGAGTTCTCCCAGAAGCTTGGACGCTTCTTTCACAAGCTTGAAGAGCTTCTTCTACAAGCTTGGAGAGCTTCTCCCAAATGCTTGGAAGCTGGAATAGCTTCTTCCAGAAGCTTGAATAGTTTCTTCTTGAAGCTTGGAGAGCTTATCCCAGAAGCTTGGAGAGCTTTTCCCTGAAGCTTGAAACTTCTTCCACAAGAATGGAGAGCTTTTCCTAGCTGCTTTTAGAGCTTCAGTCATACAGAAGCTTGGAGAGCGTTTCCCATAAGCTCGAAGAGCGTTTCCTAGAAGCTTGCAACTTGGAGAGCTTCTTCCTAAAGCTTGGCAGGCTTCTCTCTGAAGACTGGAGAGCTTCTTCCAGAAGCTTGGACGCTTCTTCCACAAGCTTGGAGTGCTTCTCCCAGAAAGTTGGAAAGTTTCCCCCAGAAGCTGGGAAACCTTTCCCAAGCAGCTAAGATAGCTTCTTCTAGAAGCTGGAAAAGCTTCCTCCAAATGCTGGGCAGCTTCCTCCAGTTTTTTTTTTTGTTTCTCTATTATGGTGAATGTTATAATTAAGGCTAGTTTTTCACCTGCTTCCTACAGAAGGTAAGAAAGCTTTCTCCAGAAACTGGAAATGCTTTCTCCACAAGTTGGGAAAGTTTCCTTCAAAAGCATAAAAGATACTTCCAGAATATGGTAAGCTTCTTTAAGAAACATGGAAAATTCAAGACGTTTTGCCGGATTATAAATCATTATGCACGCTTGTTGGAATTGATTCGCTCGAAATTAGAAGAAAACCAGCTGACGCTTTGTTCCTAAAGGATATAATTGATTGTAGATATAATTCTCAATAACTAGCAGGGCAGATTTCATTATACAGGGTGTTAGGTTCATGAGTGCAGACATTTTAAGGGGTGATAGAGGACCATGTTAGATGAAAAAAATCGTTCTACGGATATGGTCAATTCTTAACTGTTACCGAGTTATTAAACATTAAATGTTTTAGGATATGTTTGTCTTTAAGTGGTTATAACTTTGGAATAGTTCAACGAATCTCAATTCTCTTGCTTCCATTTGAAAACTATTTAAATTTCCAATATACTAACAACTTTACATCTAATGGGTTTTGCAAATAAATTCATTTTTTAGAGCAAATAAGTTCAAAGGTACTGATTTTTCTCTTGTTTTTGTCAGTTTACTTTAAAAAATGCGTTATAAATTTCATGCTTGCCTTAAGCAAAGTTGTGTGCTTCAAGCTGCTCTACAATTCGTTCTTTGACACCAAACTTCTATCTCTACGCGTTCTCTTGCAATTTTGATTTGAACACGCCACTTTGGGTCATAAATTTTGGTCCGTAAACGCAACAGGTAACAGTTCATTTCACCCCACTGTGTTGCAAAAGTTGACGCATTGTTAGCATCCGCGCACAGCACACTTGATCTCAGGTTTAGACAACAACAGACTGGCGCGTATGATTAAGCACACGCTGCTGTGCGTTCTTTTGCATGCTGTTTGAAACTTAAAATAAATCGTTTTTGTCCGATGGAAATCAACTTTTCAAAATGTTGAAGAAGTGTAGTAAAACATTGATCGGTTTGTTATTTTTCTGTTGATGATTGATCTGAATTGTAAGCAATAATTGTCATTGCTCGTAGAGTTAATGTTTCAAAGTACTGCATAACCGTATTGATGAAACAACATTGAACATACAGAAAGTGTTTATCTGGTTGATTCATATCAGTTTATTTGAAGACTCTGTGCAATGTTCCAAAGACTGCAAGGATGCTGCTAAACATTTGAAAGCAGTAACACGCTTACGATACTTAAAAGCTTTGAGTGTATCCCAGTCCCAGTTTTACTGTGAATCTCATTCAACTGTTAACGCCAGGAGTTAAATTGTTAAATGATTCATTCAAAAATAACCTAGAAACTTTGCTGAAAGTTTCCCCAGCCCTATTAACTATTCAAGAATATCTCGAGAAATTAATTCAGGGATGCATCCAGACATTTAAAAAAAAAGTGTCTACACCGAGGAATTGTCAAATAAACTCTTCTATGAATTTTTCAGCTCTCCTTTAAGAAATTGTTCATGGTAACCCTCATCAAATTTGTAGTGGAATTCGTTTAAAAGTGCTTACAAAATTCATACTGATATTTACTAAGGTATTCGTGTTGAAATTTATCTAGGGATTACACCAGGAATCTCTCAGGTTCTCTTATAAAACCAGGATAATCGTCAACAAATTCAAACTGGATTTTCTCCAGATATTTTTTGAGGAATACATGTAATTTTCAACTCAATTCTTCTTAAATTATACAACAAATTCTTCAGAGAGGTGCTGAAAAATGTTTGAAACAAGAAATCACATGAGGATATCGAAGAATGAGGTGATGGAAAAATTGAATTCCAGGAATCCTTGAAAAAACCTTCAATAGACAAGTTTGGTTAATTGTGTTTATTTTAAAGATCCATTCCTCCAGAATTGATCTGGAAATTCCTCCAGAGTTTCTCCAGAAATTTTTCTATACATTCCTTCGGAGTTCTTCCAGTTATTCTTCCGAAGTTCCTCTGGAGCTCCACCGTTCTTCCGAAATAGTCTCCAAAGCTCCACCGAGAATTTGTTCTTCGGCAATTCCTTGGGACTTCATTGGGGTACTCTGCCGAAGTTTCTTCTGGAATTCCTTCGAAGCTCCACTGATTTTTTTTTCAAACGTTGCTTCCTGAATTCCTCTGGGATCCATCCCACAATTTCTCCGGAGCTCCTCCAGGAACTGTACTGTAGTTCCTTTAGGAATTTACACGCAAGTTGCTTCAAGAATCTGGCAGCTTCACCAGAAATTCTACCGCAGTTTCTCCAGGAATCCTGCCGGTTGTTCCTCCGAGAATTTTCCAAGAATCCACCCGAGAGTTTTCTTGGAAGTCCGGGAGTTCTTCCACAAATTCCTTTGAGAGGTTCTCCAATAATTTCTGAGGATTCCTTTCCAGGGAGTTTCTTCAAAATTTTCATAGGGAGTTCCTTCAAGAATTCCTTGAGACCTCATCCTAAAATTCCTGAGTTTGTAAGAAGTCGCTATGAAGGAAATCCAATGGAATTCCCTGTAGAGCTCTGGAGGAACTCCGAAGGATATGCTGGATAGAATGCAGAAGAATAACTGCAACAATTTTGGAAGAATTTCTTGAGCAACTCCGGAGGAATTACCGTTGAAGCTACGAAGGAATTCTCGGAGGAACTCTGAAGGAACCCTGGACAAATTCGTACAGGAACTCCTCAGCCGAGTGGTTAGAGTCCGCGGCTACAAAGCAAAGCCATGCTGAAGGTGTCTGGGTTCGATTCCCGGTCGGTTCAGGATCTTTTCGCAATGGAAATTTCCTTGACTTCCCTGGGCATAGAGTATCATCGTACTTGCCAAACGAGATACGAATGCGAAAATGGCAACTTTGGCAAAGAAAACTCTCAGTTAATAACTGTGGAAGTGCTCATAAGAACAATGAGCTGAGATGCAGTCTCTGTCCTAGTGAGGACGTTAATGCCAAAAAGACGAAGAAGACTTAAGGAACTCTTGAGGAATACCAGGAGAAACTCTTGAGAAATTCGCGGTGGAACTCTGTGATATTTCGCGGAGAAAATCTAGGAGAATTTCCGGAGTAACTCTTGAGGAATTCCTAGCGGAACTCCAGAGGGTTTCCGATGAATTACTGCACGAACTCTGGAAAATTCCTGGAAAACTCCGAACTTTGGCGGTAATCCGAAGAAATACCTGCTGGAAATCCAAAGGAATTTCCGAAGAAAATCTGAAGGAATTACTTGAGGAACTCCGACACAAATTCCATGAGGAACTCTGAAGAAATTCGTAGCGGACCTCCAAAAGAATTCCTGGAGGAACACCGAAAGATTTGCCGGAGGAACTGCGGGATATTTTCTAGAGTAACTTAGAAAAAAAATCCTGAAGGAACTATGGAGGAAATCCTGGAGGAATCTGGCGGGGTTTGACTGTAACTCTTAATCGTTCTGATATTACGGCTACGCAGTCTTTCAGAAAATGAAACGAGGTTTATAACTTGCCCTACGTTTCGAACAGGGGTTGGTGTCTTGGAACTTTGGAGAAATTTCTGGATGATCTCCAAAGGAACTCCGAGGATTTTCTGGAGGAACTCCGAAAGAATTCCTAGATCCATAAAGGGATTCCCGGCAAAAATTTTGAATGAATTCTTGCAGAAATTTTCAGAGAAACTACGATGGAACTCCTTGAGAAACTCTGAAAGAATTCCTGGAGAAAATCCGAAAGAATTCCTGGAGAAACTTGGAAGCCCGGAGTACTTTGAAAAATTCCCGGTGGAGCTCTGGGTGATTTCCAGAAGGAAGTCTGCAGGAATGCCTGGAGGAGTGCCCAAAAATTCCCACAGAAATTCCTAGGAGAAATCCCTGGATGAATTTCCTGGAGCAAATCCTTGGAGCAAATTCTAGATGAATTTATGTAGCTAATCTCCAGAGCCGGAAATACCCGGAGAAATCGCTATTGGGAATTCCCTGAGGAATTCGTTGAGAAAATCCCGGAGTAATTCTTGGAGGATATCTGATGCAAATTCCAAAAATTTCCTGGAGGAAATCTCCGGAAAAATTCTCTGAAAAATCCCCAATATAATTTCATCCACAGAGGAATTCCTAAAGAAAATCTCCGGAGGAATTCTTGGAAAACATTTCCGGAGGAATTTGTGGAGGAAATCCCAGGAGGAATTTTGGGAGGAAATCCCCGGAGGTGCTACTTGAGGTACCTCTCGTAGCAATTCCTGGAGGTAATCCCCGGAGGAATTCCCAAAACAAATCGCTGGAGAAATTCCTGGAGAAAGTCCCCGAGGGAGTTCTTGGGGGAATCCCCGGAGGAATTTATAGAGCAAATTGCCAGACGAGTTTCTGGAGGAAATCCTCTGCGGAATTGCTATTACAGATCTCCTGGGGATTTCCTGAAGAAAATCTCCGAATGAGTTCTTGAGGGATATCCCCGTAGGAATTGTTGAAATTGCCGGAGAAATTCCTGAGTGAAATTTCCGAAGAAATTTCTGTGGGAAATCTCCGGATAAATTCTCTGAATAAATGCCCGAAAGAATTTCTTGACAAAATCTTTTAAAGAAATTCCTGGATAAAATAACCGGAGAAATTCCTGGATCACATTTTCAAAAATTCTCCTCTTTCCTTTTGAATTCCAAAATGCTTCCCTTTGTTTCTCGATTGTTTCCGAAATCGTTAGTTGGGAAAGTTTCCTTCAAAAGCATAAAAGATACTTCCAGAATATGGTAAGCTTCTTTAAGAAACATGGAAAATTCAAGACGTTTTGCCGGATTACAAATCATTATGCACGCTTGTTGGAATTGATTCGCTCGAAATTAGAAGAAAAACAGCTGACGCTGTGTTCCTAAAGGATATAATTGATTGTAGATATAATTCTCAATAACTAGCAGGGCAGATTTCATTATATGAGGGTAGAACAGGTTTGAGATTGTCAAGGCCGTTTCAAAACTATGCTAGGAATGAACATATATATCGTATGATGTCATTTTATAATGCAAACCATGATTGTTTAAATGTCGAAATGTCCAAAGAACAAATTAAGTATGCAATAAGATTTAATTTTTAATTGTATTGACGGAAGAACATTGTAATTAGTTTAAGATAATGGGCAAATGCCTACAGTCACAATAAATCAAATCAAATCGTCCAGATACGTGATACAATCAAGTCTCCTATTAGAAGATGTCACCCACTTTACGCTCGTTGCAATTCCAAACATTATATGACAGTTAAAAATTTCTCATGAAGCAAAAATCATTTTCAAGAGCAGTGAAGGAAATAATGAACCGATGAAATTGCCGTTTTACCAAACCTCATTTTTTGTGAAAAATTCTCAAGAGAGTCCACTCAATTCTCAACTAATTAGCAAATATCTCGCCAAGCACAAAGGAATTCCTTTGAGCCTTCCTCTCGCTACAACATAACCGGGCTGAGTATCGACCTCACTTTGCTTCGATCTGCACCGATATTCGACTTTCCGCCAACCGCAGACACTTGATGGTCAATTATTGTGTGGTGGTGCCTTTATAGAGACAGCCACTGCTGGAATTTGGTTTGCGTCGTCGGCAAAAAGGCTTTGAACCCTCTGTTTAGTTGGCGTTGCTGCCGCTGCTGTTCGACTGTCAGTGCAGTGTGGTGTACCTTCATCATCATCACCATCAGCACCATCGTTTCCATTCGTTCATCACAATCAATCATGTGTGCGAAGAACCGTGAGCATTCTTCAAACGGCTTCAAACGGATGATCCGAAGCGAGGGAGTACAAACCAAACTCCGCACAAGGGGTCCCAACAGTGCGCCGCAGAGGGGGTCGAGCTTTCGTGTGCATCATAAACACATCACAGCACTAATAACTCGCTCTTTTTTCGAGCTTCTTCCGTCCGTCTCTCTAGAGGTTGTTTTCCCATCGGTGGCCGACCGACAGTGAATGAGGTAAACACATCATTTGAACATTAATTTTCGCCGCGCGTTCTTCCCTTGCCGTTGGTTGCCATCCGAAATGAAGTGAACGATACGTGGGGTTAAGAAGACCACTCTCTGGGGCTTGGATCTTGGATGGACCGCGCATTGAAGCAACCTGTTCACGTTTTCCTCTCGGAAGGTTCCTGGAAGAGCTGCCAGTTGGGCAGATATGGGGGCTCGCAGTATTCCACAGGGTGACTGGCAATCATGCCGAGCAGGTTTGGCGCGTTGAGTTGTAGTTTTTCTACTATATTTATTCCATCATCAATAATCAACTCTTTGACCGGTTGGATGACGGATAATAATTAATATGTTTTCAAGTTAGTTGCATGGCGGTTGTGATTCACGCTATACACACTCAGACAGTTTGACGAACATTGACGTGGGCCCAAGATAAGTCAAACTAACTAATGGTTCAACAACCGTTTGATGAACTGCCAAAGTTTATTGCGCACACATTTTAACGAAAAAAAAAACTCTATTTGTGATAATTAATGACATGACTGGGGTTGGGGATTCACTGACGTTCTTGTGCTGATATATTTTTACGATTTGGTTGGAGGGCTGCAACTATCCACTAGATTCCCGGAGGACCATTCCTATTAAATTTTGGAAGGTCATAGTGTACGACTTAGCTTGTGGGCTCTCGCTGGCACTTGGACGAGGATCAATCGCCCTTGAAATGGAGTTTGCAACGCCTCCCTGTCAGCAAATGACCAAAGCCCCCCAACGGAGGTACGGACATAAGAGGTCTATTTTATTTCTTCAGGTACGCTATGCCCAGCATCTACAAATCGTATTCCTAAGTATATCGTCAAAAAATTTCTTCCAGAGATTTGTTCATTTATTCTGAAAATATTTTTTTCAAAATTTATTCCAAGTGTAAAGCGATTAGATGTAGAATTAGAATATTTTTCTTTGGCGATCAAACCACTGTTCTGTGATGGAAAATATGCATTGAATTGCAAAGTTTGGAAGCAAACTTTTAAAATTATTTCTATGAAGCGATTTTCTGAATTCCCTAGATATTTTGTGGCATATTTCAGCGAAATATTTTAACAAAATCAGCATACACAACCATGTTTTTCGGAATATGAGTCTGTTTGGAATTTGAGACAAAACGGTATGTTTTCATTATGGCTGTCGACAGTGTCGCGTTCTTAAATTTAAAGCTTAATTTTCAGTTTAATGAATTTTAAAATTGTTTTTATGAATATTTTAAATTAACTTGTTTTCTTGAAGCATATGCAATATTCACTAACAGAAACCATACATTCAAAAAAAATAAAATAATTCGAGACATTATTAACTAGCAGAACTAGTTGTCCAGGCAAAAGTCATCTTACCATCTAGTAGGCTGTCAAATAATTAAATATGTTAATTATGATTCTTTTTTTCATAGTTCAATTATGATTCTTTTTTTCGAGTGAAACCAATGTTTATTATATGCAGCATTGAAAATGGACTAACACTATTTGAACATTTCTTTTCATTCACTTAGGAGTGGGAGATTTTTTTGAGTCCTATCGATTAAGACTTAGCCACAAGATGCACTTTTGAACCATGAATCGTGATGAAATTTTTTGGCCTCAAGTTATTTGGTCCATGGCAAAAAACGACACTCTAAATGAACTCCCGTAATCAAACTCTGATCCTCAAGATCAGTAGTCGAGAAGCTTGACCTCGGGGCTATATCACATATGTAATTGCTTGGCATCAAATGCGAATGTTGTTTGAAACACGACTGCGTTGATGACATTTGATAGCTGATTTTTTCAATCATCATCCATCATTGAAAAAGCAAAGCTGCTATGTTCAATTTTGTAACATGTCAGCAATTGCGCCATATGGCAGCAGCTCTAAATGCCGGGGAATGATGAATGTCGTATTTCCGATGTTTTTTTTACAATTTATCTGCAATTCGGATACAAAAATGATGTACTACAATAATGTTCATAAATGACAATGGAATGATACTACGGTTGAACTTCTATGATTAGGCATGAGGTTAAGAATCTTGTAGAATAAAAACTGTGGAGAAATGTATGTTTTACAGGTACTTTAATGAACAGAAATCAATTTATGAGGTCAAAACCAGCTCTAATCGGCATACAGTGTTCTCAAAAGTTGTAAAGTACTAATAATAGTATTGCAATTAGGACTAGTAGGTGACTGGTTGAATCCCAGACATTTTGTTTTTTTTTTGTGAAACTGTCTATTATGCATACCATATTTTGGTATCATACCATAATTAGGTATTGTTCAGTTGTCAATACCTCATTTCGGTATTTTAATGGTATATGAAAAATATGTTTGAAACAATTAAAAATACTTCATTTTGGTATTCGATAGCTATTGAGGACTGCTAAAGGTATTGAACTATTATTGAAAAATTTCACTTTTATATGAAAATCCATTATGTATTATTTAGGTATTACAATACCTGATCTAATTATCAGTTTGATATTTGTAGAATATGCAGAAGGTATTATTTGAGGTATTTTACCTCTTATGCAGGGCTCATTCATACCTCATTCAGGTTGTAAGTATTAGAAATTATCTGGTATGGAATACCTCAATTTGGTATTCAGAAGTTATTTTCTTCTGCTCGGGGAGCAGATTTTTTTTCAATAATAGTTCAATACCTCCAGCAGTCCTCAATACCTATCGAATACCAAAATGAAGTATTTTTATTTGTTTTAAACATTTTTTTCAAATACCATTATAATACCAAAATGAGGTATTAACAACTGAACAATACCTAATTATGGTATGATACCAAAATATGGTATGCATAAGTTATTGCGAGTTATTCTTTCCTCCTCCGGTAGCAGCTGTCAAATCAACATTTGTTATCATAAGTTAAGTCGCTTAAGATCACAGGTTAGTTCGGTAGAATATTGATACACTCGCATTGTATGTTATTATTAATCACATAAAATATGCACGCATATCGCCTCCACTTTTGTACGTAGAAGGCCTTTTCGCGACATCTTATAAGTGAAATTTTGCACATACAAAGCCTCCAGGTGGTTTCGTTATACGTACATTTTGGTTGCCTGGGTACCGAACAAAGCTCTTTGAAACAAACAAAAACTGAAACTTTAATTTTTAATTTTTTTCTTCCATTTTTTGATTTATGTTAAAAGTACCTCACAAAACTCTTAGTAACAAGCCGCTCTGATCCAAAACAATAGGTGAAATATAGGGGAAGGGGTGGTAAAATGAACACCTTAAGGATATCATCGTGTTTTTGATAGAAAAACGAGGAAATTGTATAGGTCTATCACACAACATAAAAAATAGGGATGTTATTTATAGCAGCGACACGAACTCAGACTAAAAAAAATAAATTTTTACATATTTTTATCGCTAGCGAAAAACGATGCAAATTTTAATTTTACCTGCACTATGAAGGTAAAATGAACATCATGCAAAAAACGTGAGCAGAACAAATACTTTTGAAGAATTTCATCTCCATACCTAAAATATATCAATTAATGATTGTAACCCATTCAAAAAGAAATCGAAAGGTATCAGATTTGACATCATATCCTAACGGTGAAGTCAAACCTAAAACCTCAACACTCCCGAACTAAAAGTTACGTCAGCTCTAATTTTCAAACGTGGTTTTCTAAAATCTTAGCTTTCGTTGACATTTTCACTTCAATTGACCTCCCTATCAACCTAAACACTACTATTTATGTTCTAATTCGTCCGTGCGTGATAAAAATTCAATCAAATTTGTTTTTCTCGGTAAAAGGCACGGTGTTCATTTTACCACCCCTGTTCATTTTGTCACCACTTCCCCTACTGCACACTACAGAAAAGCCTAAAAATCATTTAGATTCCAAGCCAAAGAATTGTACACTAATTATCAATTGAAACCCTTAAATTTCACACAGACATCATTTCATCGATTTCTAGTAATTCTTGAATGTTCAAAAAATGGTCCAGGCCAGGTAAATACGGCCCTGACAGCTACCATTGAGAATTATTCATGTGATTTTGGTAATTGAAAATCACATGAAAGATTCACAATGGTAGCTGTCAGGGCCGTATTTACCTGGCCTGGACCATTTTTTTAACATTCAAGAATTACTAGAAATTGATGAAATGATGTTTGTGTGAAATTTAAGAGTTTCAATTAAAAATTAGTGTACAATTCTTTGGCTTAACTCAGATTTTTTTCCAAATATTTAACAAATTTTTTAAACCAACATCTTCAAATATTTTTGTAAAGAAATCTTTTCATAGATGTCTCCAACAAACCTACCAGGAGTCACTGAAACAACTAGAGGAATCTACGGGTGATTTGAAGCATGTTTCGCTTGAAATGTTATAGACATAAATGTAGGAATTTCTGAAGGAAATAATGAAAGATTTTCCTTGGATTAACGTGTATAGTATTTTTTTATTAGATTTTTTCGTATGCATTCGAGTTTTTCAGGAGAATTCTTGAAGTAACAATTTGACTTGCTTTTTTTCGTAGTTTTTTCTGAAAAATCTTATTAACTCAGTAGTGCATCTGAAAGAGCATTGGGAGATATGTTGAAAATTGTACTCAACTCAATTTCGAGAGCAGGTTCGACTGACTTCGGGGTCTTTTCGAAAGTCATTTGAGACATTTCAATAACTATTTTACACAGATCAAACAAAACTACCCTATTTGTAACCGAATCCGTTTCTTTCAACTCATTTGGAACCATTCTGGCCGGTTCCGGATACTCTGGAACCGGTGCCTGAAACATCAATTGGGGACTACGATGTGTGATCAGCACAAACCATATCAATAAAATGATGCATATTGCGTAATTTTAGCAACATAGGATCATTTAAGGGTACTTCCGGGACCCTGAATAAAGACATCAATCCGATGATTCCAAACCATACGATATCAATCTTCAAGTTGTCTCACTGGGGTATAATCCGATGCATGTTGAGTAATTTCTTGCAACTTAGGGTCATTTACAAGTATTTCCTGGATGTTCCAGAGCCGATTTCAAGACCTTACTCAATATGCATCATATTATATCCCCTGTGAAAAAAAAAACTTGAAGGTTGTGTCGCATGATATTAATTGCAATCAACGGGTTGACGCCCATTTCTAGGGTCCCGGAATCGGCTAAAGGATATGCCAGAACTGCTTGTAGATGACCCATTGTTGCATACAATTATTCAATATGCATTATATTATACTTTCGTTGTAAAACCTTGAAGATTGATGTGTTGCATGATAGGGTTTACTATCGGGTTTATCGGGATCCTGGCAAAGGACTCCCGGGGTCAGCTCCAGAGCATCCCGAAATTACTCAATAAATATGCACCATATTATGCTACCGGCAAAAACCCTTGAGATTGATGTGTCACATGAAATGGATAACCCCAAGGATTGACGTCCTTTTTGGGGTCCAGGAATCGGTTCTAAGATATTACGGAAGTACTTGTAAATGACCCTATGTTGAAGATCGACGTGATTTGTGCTGATAAAATTTTGGTCTCCAATTGATGCACCAGGAACCGGTTCCAGGGTATCCGGAACCGGCCAGATTGGTTCCAAGTGTGTTGAAAGAGTTGGAATATACTAATTGTTTATGATTCAGTTACAAACTACAGTATTTTGTTCGATCCGTGTAAAATAATTATGGAAATGTCTAAAATTACTTTCGAACGGACCTCCAGCAGGACATTCGTATGAATCTGAAACTGACCGTCCTACTTAGGTTCACAGTACAGTACTAGGTAATGAAATTTGAATAGTGTTCTGAAGCTGTTGACAAAATTTTATTGAAATCGACTGCAAATTATAGAAATTAGAGCCAAAAGATCACAAAAATTTGGTTGAGAAAAATAGGGTTGAAGATTGAGACAAATTTAAAAACACGTTTGAAGTTAGTATGGAAATCACTTTTGAATCAGTCCTGAGAAAATTTTACAGAAAATGCAGAAAAAATGATTAAACATTTTAGTGGAATCCTTGAAGAAGTTCTAGAGGAAATGCCTGGGAGAATTCCAGAAAAAATGCCTGGAGGAAGTCATGAAAGGATCACTGAAGGTTTACCTTAGCGATCCTTTATAGAGAGATAAGCGGAAGTAAAATGGAATGATTTGGCAACAGACCTGAAGTGCAGAGTTTGCTCGGCGTCGAGAATATTGTAACACGGACATGACTCCCTCATTGCTAAAAAGTGTATTTTGTTTCGTTATAGATCTTTGAGCTGCATTTTAAAACTAATAAACAGCCAAAAAATATCAACAAATAAAAATCGCATTGACAAAAATTTTAAAAAGGATAATATTTCATATATTTTGCTTCATGCAAAACAACTTTTACCGAAATAAATTCAAGCAGATTACATTACTCATCAAGAAAAAATTAAAACAAACATAACGCATGTTCGTTTGGCTCACGCTTTGACAGCTCTCGCTGCTCGATTGGCTCGCACATTGACAGAAATGTCAGCTTCCGCGAATCTCTCTTATAAAATATCGCTAGTTCATATACAGTCGCCACTCCACATTTCGATATCGAAGGGACCATCGAGATAGCGAGAGATCGAGACAAATAACAAATTTTTGATGAATACTAGTTTGAAAAACACTCCGTTGCCAAGAAGATAATTCACAAACAGACGTCATTTTGCGCTTCTAATTTGTTTTGAATCCCAAAATGTTGGTCTAGTAACCTTCGATATTGGTCATATCGACATCTTCTTCTTCTTCTTTCTGGCGTTACGTCCCAACTGGGACAAAGCCTGCTTCTCAGATTTGTGTTCTTTTGAGCACTTCCACAGTTATTAATTGAGAGCTTTCTTTGCCGATTGACCATTCTTGCATGTGTATATCGTGTCGTACGAAAATACTCTATTCCCTGGGAGTCGAGAAAATTTCCTTTACGAAAAGATCCTCGACCAGCGGGATTCGAACCCACGACCTTCAGCATGACCATGCTGATTCAACGCGTTTACCGCTATGGCTATCTGGGCCCCTTTGACATACGGAGAGAAAATTGAGAACAAAAAATCAACAGAAACACATCGAGGTATGGAGATATCGAGATAAGGAAGATATCGAGATATGGAGAGTGAAAATGTATGCAGACTGAACGGACTTATGAAAACATTGATATACACGGAGACGGAATTCAACTCAATTTTGGGTTGTTTCAACGCAATTCCGTAGTTGAGCCAAATAACTCAATTTTGGCTAAATTTCCAAGGTCCCCACTAGGTAGTTTGGCTTTAATTCCATTAGAAAAATATACTCAATTTTGGGTTGATTTAACGCAAAATTGAGTTCTTTCCACACAAACATAAGAAAAGTTGCATTTACCCAAATTTGGCTTATTGGGCTAAAGTACTCCCATTGGGTAGATGCAGCTCTCTCTATTTTTGACAACATTCGTGTGGGAGAACGAGAAAACCGAGAGATTTTGGGTTGAAACTATAATCGATATACTTAATTTTAGGTAAAGTAAACTCAAAAATTAGGTAAAAATATTTCTCCGTGTAGGGAGAGATATCGATATGTAGAACATCGAGATGTGGAGAGTCGACTGTAGTTTGTGCCGTGTATGGGAAGCATTAGAGTCTTCGCATCGGAAGACGTCTTTGTGTAGGCTCTCATAGAGACCATGACAGCACCAAAAGAACGGCTCAATGCATTCTACGTCTACGACTATGAATCAAAGCGGTGGGTGTTGTGTAATCGGATGCCCACGAAGGACGGCTAGCACCAGCTATCTTAGCTAAAACAGCATGTGACTTTCAATCTCAGCGTTCCTAATCTCGGCGGTGGGTAAAGCTTCTGTTCTATGCCCTCCGTCGAGATTTGTATTTTGCTCTACGGTGGCCACCGGTTAGCTCCATAACGAATCTGATTTCAGTTTCGAATTACATCACGTTTATTAGACTTCATAGTGCCGTTCCACCCCCAGCATACCTAACAGACCGCACCGTAGTCGTCCTTCGATAAAGTATCAAATGTTGCTCCCCTCATCGAATAACGAGGATGGCTTCCACACCACCGTCCGATGCCGTTTCATTTTCTATCAAACAGAGAACTAACCACAACCACCATTCACAGTTTGATGTTGGGCTGAATCACAATTATAGAATTGATCCTCTCTTCAAATTATTGACATCGTGACGTTGTTTGCCCGGTTGATGAACCATTCACATTACTAGTTTTTGTTGTACAGCTCGCTCTCGTTGTAGGACGATAATTGGATTCGCGTAGATCGAGACTCGTAGCACATTTTGGATAATTGATGATGATGATGATGATGATTATTTAGCCACCATCAGCGCAAGGATTACCTATGGCTGCAGAATCATACCAGGATGGTATGATCTACCTGATGGTTTGTTGTAGCAGGGCTAGTTAATATCTTTGAAGACCTTTGGAAGACAACACTAAGGCTGTTTTCTCATGACAAAAGGCTGGCGACCCCACGCACTTTCATCCAGTCAACAGTTCAATTAACTCCCTTAGGCTACCTCTCCCCAATACCCAATATATAGTAATATATCATACATAGTGTTATTGAAGTATCTTACCGTAAAATTATAGAAATAAAGAAATTAAAAATTATACTCAGCTTAATCCAAATAAACTCAAAAACAACGTCCGGGAAAGTATTTCAAGCTTGAAAGTCAACCAGTTTGAAACATGAAATGAACATCAAAAAAACGACCTCTTGAATATTTTGCATCCAACAGATCCAAAAGTTCTTCTACAGAACGGATTAATCTGGAAAACGGATCACTTCAAAACGCTCGTCACGAGCTCCAAATCTAGAAGAACAGATCACTTCCAAACGCTCGCCACAATCTCCTGGAACTTGTATCCGAAGCGCCACAGCACACACGGAAACCGAAACCTCGAACAGCTTCTATGGTTCGGAAAATTTTCTCCTTCTGAAAAGGGAGAAAAAAACACATTTTGGATAATTGATTCCATTATACTGAATTTCTTGATACATTGACGACGTACACTGGGGCAGATAGCTATTTTTGACGGTCAAAACGGTATTTTTTAAATGCATCTTAGAAGCTTGGTGTCTTCGACAAAGTATTTTGCAGCGTCGTTAAAGGACCATTTAATGAAGGCAGCCCACAGTTAAACACAATCCTGAATAACTTATGATTCAAGGGAAGATCTTCTTTTTCTTCTTGGAATCAACATCCTCACTGGGACAGAGCCTGCTTCTCAGCTTAGTGTTCAATGAGCACTTCCACAGTTATAAACTGCGAGTTTTCTTTGCCAAAGTTGCCATTTTCGCATTCGTACATCGTGTGGCAGGGTACCATGAGAATTTATGCCCAGAGAAGTCAAGGCAATTTCTTTTACGAAAAGATCCTGGACCGACCGGGAATCGAACCTAGACACCTTCAGCACGGCTTTGCTTTGTAGCCGCGGACTTTAACAACTCGGCTAACGAAGGCCCCTTAAAAACTTGACAACAAATTGTATTATTTTTCATCAACTTTGTCAAAGACATGGACCTTCTATAAGGAGATTCTGCATGTTGAAATCAATTAACCAATATCTCATAAGGTACATGTCCTTGTCTTCATATTCGTGCACATGGAAACCGCGTAGATCGGGGGATATCTGTAATTGATGAAGGATGCCAACTGAAAAGAATTTTCATTGAAATGTAACGTAATATCATATAATTATGATGTAAACCCACACGTGACTCCTCCGTTGCCCAGCAATCAAATTTCATTCCAGCAACAGAGAGGTCATATGACCTCAACCACTATTTCGTCCGAGGTCATTCCGTCGACGGCTCGTGGTGAAAGAAGGGAAACCCGATTTCCTGCCGAATGGCTTCACCAATAGCGTTGAAGATGGGCACGGTTTCTTCTTTTGTTTCTTGTCTGCGCTTTCGTTGGTAACAGTCCATTAAACCTGCCGTGTGCCACAAGAGGCACGGTTTGGCTAGAGAGTGCCTTTAAAGAAACGAAAATCAGAGACCGGTATCACGCAGCAGTCGGGAGTTTAAAAATCACCTTCGCCTTTCAAATCGAAATCGAAAACCACAAACTCATTGCCGAAATAAGCGCATTCCGCCTCTGCCGCAGAACGAATCAACCGAGGAAATGCGAGGCCTTGGTCCGTTCCGCTGCCTTTGCTTTGACTTCCCGTCGAACAATATCTGATCGAACACATTTGTACGCGAGAATTGGGAATTATTTCCATTTTGGACACCGTCTTGGGAAACCCTCCTTGAAGGTCACTGAATATGATTGCTATCAAAGCGAAGGGCGAATCTCTGAGTTCACAACTTTCTTCCAAAATAGTGGAATAAAAAACTGTCAAATTCAAATGATTCCAATGCTGCCTTCCAGTTAGTTGTTACTAACAAACTAATGATACATAAAATCTTATGTTGATACATTGAAGTGAATTTCGTATAAAGTTATCAATAAGTTTAGACAAACATCATTATTAAAATATCGTATTTACCTGCTTATAAGAACTGCAACGGAACATAAAATATAATACGTTGTTACCAGAGTGTGAATAGTAGTTTTACTAAATTAGATAGATAGTGTTGCTATATATGAACATAGATTAAAATATGAATATATTGTTTGAAAGTAATTTAAACAACAGAATTATTTATTTCAAAAACAACACAGCGGAAGCACCAGCCGTAAATTTGACAGATGAATGATGAGTGGGCTTCAAATTGTTACGTGCAAACGTCAAACACATCGGCAATATGTTTTTGCCGATCACCCAGAAGCAATCGCCGAGGACCACCACCACCATCAGATCATTATAATCCTACAAAATATGATCGACAACAAATAAGCAGACGATGAGAGGACGAAGCCTCATCAATTTTTACGATCGTGTGCAGATGAACGAAATGCAAATCGTGCGCTGTGCGTTCCGTCTCGCCTTGTAGCAGAGAGAAAGAGGACTTCGAAAGCTTCGTTCGAGTTCGATACGATGAGTTTTGGGCCCGAGGCCAAACTTAGTGGTTCCTCCGGGAGAGGCGAAACCATTTCATTAGGGAAGGTATATACATACGCAAGCCAGCAGAACCTACCGATCAAAGATGATCGTCATAATGATGATGATGGGCATGTGATGCTTTGCGCCGGCGCATGATTGGTTGGCGTGATCGCAGAAGAATGTCCTGAAGACTCGGAGCCAACTTGGATGTTCTCCGACCCCGAACCGAAGGGAGGAATGTTCCAAAATTATAGGGGTTATGAAGGCTACCTGTGGCGCTATTTCAAGGCACTGAAGGAATTCCATAATTTAGAGGGCGATGTCGAGCAGTCCATGAAACTCGTCAGAAGATTTCAATGTGCCTATATTGTCATGCTGCACACCATGACAGAATTGGCTATTAGGAATGACGATGTTGAATCCAGTCTGACAAGATTCTTTTTTTGTTATT
Source organism: Aedes aegypti (assembly GCF_002204515.2). Lineage (NCBI taxonomy): Eukaryota > Metazoa > Arthropoda > Insecta > Diptera > Culicidae > Aedes > Aedes aegypti. Next base: position 208,295,206 of record NC_035107.1, read on the forward strand.
AATAAGTAATTGTAAAATTGTAAATTTTATAATTTCAAAAGTGATTAATCCTTTGGTCGCGACGCTTGCACCTTTGAAGAAGAGCGATGAGCACTTAATCCGAATCCGGTTTGAAGTTAATACATATCGTGAATCGCATTAGCAATCATAGATGACTCCCAGAACCTAATCTCATCTAACTAACACAATATCCTTTCCATGACAACAGTTGAAATGCAGATGTAGACTCGGTCTCTAGTAATAATGGTTGCCTAACTAACATTCCTTCTCTTCCCCGATGACCGTAAGGACGTTGCCGGCGCCGTAAATGACATTTCAATTTTAAGGCAAGTAGGCCGTCATTGAAATTTGTACGCGTCGTTAATGGTTGTTGCTAATTCATCTCACGATTTCGAATCAAAGAAAATCAGTTGTTTTTGCACTGACTCAGCTGAAAAAGTGTCAGCATACTTCATGCATGTTAGCGCGTACAGTGATACTTTTTCAAGTCAATATAAACTATCAAGGCTGAGTTTTATCACTTTGAAATGCAATCTAAAAAGTCATCATTGTTGCCAAAACGAATGACGGGCTAATTAGCCTTAAGCTCTTGTGCACATTGAGAATGGTAAACTAATCCCGAGCCCCATTCATTGGATCTTTGGGGAACTTTGATTGTTCTGGTCAAGCACAAAGAAGCAACTACGAATTGTACGGTCATATACGCTCATGCTCAATTGAGAACTTTTGAAGATATGGATTTTTTTTAATTATGAGCAGTTTGATCATTTTATCATTTTGTATTGAAAATTTATACAACTCGATGCCAGAGAGTCGTACATACCAAGTGTTATCATTTTTAGAGTAATTCTAGATAGATAGATATATGCCTTTATTTAAGATATTTGCAGCCCGGGGTTGACTATAGATAGATAGATAGATAGATAGATACACAGCAAAAAATTCTCAAATTTACATGGCACGTAATTTTTTATGATAATCATGTAAAACGAGTTGCAACAGAAAATTCAACGATAATTAATGTAAACTGTCTCATTGCATTCGATAATGCTTGCAAACTTGAGTGAAACTGAAACATTTCATGATCTTCCATCGAACATTCGCCAATGTTGCATGCTTTCTTGCATCTTGAAAGTGAAATTGCAAACAAGAATTCTTGGATTACATGATTCTACGCTGAATATTCTGTCAATAATAACACAGCGTAACAAAAATGACATTTTTGCATGTCTCAAGAATCAAATTATGTGTCTCTAGTAGGTTTGGGGTGTCTGAATCTGATGCCGTTTTCAGAAATGTTCCAGCACGTCACAATTTTTAGCTACAGGTCGCCAAAGTTATATAAAACACTGGTTTCATTGATGTTTACATAAAATTTAAACAGTGATTTATCAAAAAATATTATGATCTAATCTACCAAGCATGCAAAATTGGACTTTAACTTTCATTTCAGATATAATTTGATTGAAATTGCATGATTAAATTGAGGTTAAATCGATTTTTCAACATGCTTGCAGTCTCCATACGAAATTCTTCGTTTCTCTTATATGGAAAAATACAATTATTTTCTAAACCAACAAAAAACAACATTCGAGCATCGGAAATATTATGATTATTGATAATAAGTATTGTCATACACATGAAATTTGAGTTCTGAAGCAAATTAAGCAAATAAATTGCCACACAAGTTGGAAAACTTGCATGCAAGTTGGCTGAAATAGTCAAATTTATCATTTTCGACAGCCAATATCTCAAAAACTAGACGTGCTATGATATTTCTGTAAATGGCAATGGATTCAGCAACCCTTAATTAAGTAAATAGTGGTATTTTGGTGCTCGAGACAAAATCACATGGATGGATCGACGGCTTGTCATTTCATGTGCATTATTAATGATTGAATTTTCAGCGTGAAAATCATGTAAACCGTGCCGTTTTGCATGCAATATTCTTCGAGAGAAGACGTTTCGCGTTCAATATTAAGGATTTTGGTAACAATGTTGTATATAACAGATGTGTTTATAGGATTTATCATTGAATAATTTGCTTAGAAATTCCCTTTTGAATATGCTTTGGATATTTTTCAAAATTGTCGTCGGAATGTCCTTTGGAATGTGCTTCAGAATTTCTTTTAGAATTTTATTCAGTTTTTTTAATTTTTTTTTTTTCGGGATTTCCCTTATATTTTGAAAGTTTCCATCGAAGTTTCCTTTGGAATTTCTTTTGGAGCTGTGATTTTTTCTTCGAAATTTCCTTAGAAATTCCTTTTTGAATTTCATTCGGAATTTGCTTTGAATTTTTTTATGGAATTTCCTATGGAGTTTTCGGATTTTTCTTTGGAATTTCAACAGAATTTTCTTCAGAATTATCTTTGGATTTATTTCGGAATTTCCTTTGGAATTTTCTACGCAATATTCGTCAGAATTTCCTCTGAAATTTGCTTCGCAAATTCCGTTGGATTTGTTTTTAGTTTCCTTCGGAATTAACTTTGGCATTTCCGTCGAAATTTCCTTAAGAGTATCCTTTAAAATTCCTTTGCAGTTTTCTTTGAGGCTACTTATCAAATTTTCTTCAGAATTTCCTTTGGAATTCCTTTATTACTTCCTTCAAAATTCTCTTTGAAATTTCTTTCGGAATTTCGTTTGAAGTTTACTTCCAAATTTGTTATAGAGTATCCTCGGAATTTCCTTTGGAATAACCTTTGGAATTCCCTATGGAGATTTCGGAATTTTATTTAGAAGTTTTGATTGGAATTTTTTACGGAATTTTCCTTTGGACTGTTTTACGTAATTTTCATCGGAATTTCCGTTGAATTTTCTCGGAATTTACTTTGGAATTTCGTTCGAATTGTTTTTTTCGGAATTTTCTTAGGAGTATCCTTTCAAATTCCTATGTATTCTTCAGAACTTCATAACTCATTTACTTTAGAATTTCCTTTGGAATTTCTTCATGAATTTCTTTCAGTAAGTTGCTTCAGGAAGTTATTTTGGATTTCTTTGGAATTACTTTCGGAATTTCCTTCTTCAGTTCTTCAAAATTTTCTTCGGCGTTTCCTTTGGAATTTCTTTCGGAATTTCTTCTTGAATTGCCTTCGGAATTTCCTTTGGAATTCGCTTCGGAAGTTCCTTTGAAATATCTTATGGAATTTCCTTTGCAATTTCTTTTAGAGCTGGCTTCGGAATTTCATTTGAATTTTCTGCGCAATTTTCGTCCGAGTTTTCTTTGGAATTTGCTTCGGAACATCCTTCAAAAATCCATTCGGATTTATTTTTATGGAATTTCCTTTTGAATTTGCTTTGGAATTTCGTTTGGAATTTATTTTGGAGCTACCTTCGGGATTCGATTTGGAATTTTCTACGTTATTTTCGTCGAAATTTACTTCGGAATTTCTTCTGGAGTTTCCTTTTGGAGCTTCATGCTAAATTTGATTCGGAAATTCATTTGGAATTTCTTTTGAAGCTTTGAAATTATTTCGGAATTTTCTTCGGAAGTACCTCTATAATTTTCGTTTCCTCTGGAATTTCCTTCGGAATTTTCTCTGAAATTTCCTTCGAAATATCCTCTGGAATTTCCTTCGGAATTTCCTCTGGAATTTCCTTTGGAATTTCCTCTGGAATTTCATTCGGAATTTCCTTTGGAATTTCCTTCCGTATTTCCCCTAGAATTTTCTTCGAAATTATCTCTGGAATTTCCTTTGGAATTTCCTCTGGAATTTCTTTCGGGATTTTCTCTGGAATTTCCTTCCGAATTTTCTCCGGAATTTCCTTCAGAATTTTCTCTAGAATTCCCTTCGGAATTTCCTCTGGAATTTTCTTCGGAATTTCCTCTAGAATTTCCTGCGAAATTTCCTCTGGAATTTCCTTTGGAATTTTCTCTGGAATTTCTTTCGGAATATGCACTGGAATTTCCTTCAGAATTTCCACTGGAATTTCCTTCGTAATTCCCTCTGGAATTTCCGTTGGAATTTCCTTCGGAATTTTCTTCGGTATTTCCTCTAGAATTTCCTTCAGAATATTCTCTGGAATTTCCTTCGGAATATGCAAAACTAAATTGGAAATATAGTAGTCCACACCATAATCTTTCGGTCTGTAGATATTAAGGTTGAAATTTATACAATGACACTATAATTAAGGAAAGTAGACGAGACTTTTGCGAGAAATCATGGTTTCAAACTGTACGAAAAATGATGCACCCTAATGGAAAACGAGAGAAACTTCCTAATGAAATATGTTAACAGTGTCCTACGATGATGTCGCATATCAAATGGAACTAGAGGCGCATTAATTCAGAGGAATTTAAAGCCTCTCTAAACAAAAATGAAGACAATGGCCTACGATTATAAAAGAGGTGTTAAAATACTATTGTGCTAAATTTAAAATATCTCGATTTTTTTTTAATTTTCGGCAAACAACAATGGAAAATAAGTGAGCCACCCTAATAAAATATCACGAATCTAATGAAGGAAATGCCCTACGATGATGAAAGAGGTGATAAAATACTATTGTTTTTAATATCCCATTCAAATTATGATTTTTCGACAGAAAGACCCACCGGAATGGAAAATAAGTGAACCACCCTAATAAAATACCACATATTAAATGTAGAAAATGGCTTACTATAATGTGAGAGATGTTCCAATACTATTGTCTTCAATATTCAATTAAAATTCTATTTTTTATTTTTTTATTTTTTAACAAAAAGGACCACCCTAATGGAAAGTAAATGAACCACCCTAATGAAATATCACATACACTGAGGCAAAAAAACTTAATAATTTCTTAAGGAATAATTATGATTTGGCGCCACAACGATTATTGTTGAAACTTTTAAGTTTTACTTATGATTTTGGTGAAGAATTCTATTACTAAATTTCATAAGTAAATCAATGAAAAATAGTAATAAGTGCAATGATATGTGTCCAATTAAATTTATCAATCGCTAATAATGGCTGTCTTTTATATCAGGCGAGCTCAAAAATTGACATGTTTTGATGATTACGATTAACTTGTACCCAACATCGATAGCGGGGCAGTTCCTTTAGTGATTGCTAGAAAAAATATTTCGAGTGATGGCTTTTAAATAATTCAAAGCTCTCACTTATGAAACTTATGATTCCATTTTCGAAATGGTTATGCGTTTAATGAAACCAAAATTTGGCTGGTTCATAAGTCTTGATTTATGGAAAACCTAAGTTGTTTTGCCTCAGTGTATAATATGCTTTCAGTGGCCAACAATGATATAGGATATGTTTCAATACTATTGCCTTGAATTTCTCAGCAATTGAATTCAAATCGTTCATTTCAAATTCAATTCACTCCCCCAACTCAAAAAATTACTAAGTCCCAAAAGGTCGATTTAAAAAAAAATCCTAATAACACCAGATCTCGACGTTTCATGCGTTTCTTAGACATCTGGCATCAAAAAAAAAATTTTCGATTTCGGAAATTTCATGTGGGAGATTTTTCATGGGTCAAAAAAGCCAAACTTTGACCGCTTTGAGGGTCCACTTAATGAAGTCCGATTGAGCTCAAATTTTGCATGGGGACTTTATTCGAGGAGAAAAAACTTTTGAGCACTACCATTTTTTGAAATTCGAAAAATCGATTTTCATTGGCACCCTATTACATACGGTTACACGCTTCTAACGACAATCGGTGGGGGCCCCTTGCTGCATCTGCTGCACCTTCGATGTCGCACCGACTGATGATTCGCCCTTGAGCAAGAGGGTTTGACTGCTCTGTTCCATGGATGCACTTTCTCTCGGCTCAAGATGTCATGCAACAACCAATTGTCGCAAGTCCGACTGCACTACACCGACGTGACACTGATGCACGTCTCGCCTTTTCTCCGACTCAACCAATGCACTCGTGTGACACTATCTCCTACGAGGTCGCAAGCCTTTGTTGCATGCCTCTCTCGCAAACCTCGATCGTATGGTGTGTAGTACACGACACGATCGTATGGTGTCTAGTACACGACACTGAAGACGGCCTTACAGTTGAGGTCGAAATATGCGTATCTGTCAAAGGATACAAACTCTAGTGGAATTAAATGGTATAGTACTAAATTCGGTTTTTTCATCTACTTGTAGAAGAAGGATATGTACACTGAAAACATTCTACAAGCTGGATCAATGTGTTTCACACGTAAATTTTCACTAATTGTAAAACACATCAAACGATGGTGTAAAACCAGTCGCTATCAGCAATCCAAATTCAAATGTAAAACACGTTAATTTACAAACTATCGAAAACTTTGCAGTAGGATTTATTAGCGATTACTTAATTTTCTGATTTCAGGCACCCATTACAGGCACCCGGTTTCTCCAAAAATAACATGTCATTTAACATGATACGCATGGATGGCAAATGTGAGTCCTTGTCATGATAGGCAAACTAGTTCTGCTAATGATGGATATCGCCATTGTCAAACACGTTCAAATCATGTGTAAAAGCATTTGCTATCGAACCAAAGTCAATCCTTCACAGAATCACAAGTTTTACACGTCATTTCACCTTGCAATTCGACACGACAGATCCACGTTGAAAAGAATTAGGATCGAACGTGTGGATTATTTTCAGTGTAATAGTAGAGAAGTTTAAATTGAAATCAATTGTAAACATACTTTGCGCAAACATTTGAAAAGTTCGCCCATTTCCCGTGCCTGTGTGTGTCTCAAAATATAAACCAAATCGAAGCTTTGGATTACTGTGCTGGTAGAAAACAAAGCGTCTGAATGGAAAAGTTCCTCTGTAAAACTTAAATCTGATAAATTAAAGTGCACAGTCCGGAATGCAACCAAAACCGAAGCAAATCCCGAAAGCGAAGAAAAGAGGATCAAAACAAATAAACTGATGATGATGACTGACCGACCGAAGAGCAAATCGGCTGGAGCAAACCCGCATCGTCTTCGAGTAATTCATGGCGATCGTTGATGAAGAGAAACGGAAGGGCAGAAGACAAAAGGGTAAGTTGTGTTGCTTCTGCTAATGTTCAGGTGAGTGGAAAATGCAGTCGACGATAACAAACAAAGACTAAGCGATGGAGACAACCGGCATCCATGTGGTGTGTGACTACTGCTGGACAAGTGTTTGTGGGAGGGAAAGCAGCGAAAGGGGGCCCCTGGAGGAGACGCAAACTGATGCAAGTTTTCAACAAGTAAAGTTGAACACCTGCCGCTTGTTGTTTCTGTCGGACCAGTTTTCTGGTGCTTTCTCGTGAAGAAGTTAGCAAAGCATCCAATCGATGGCGGAGGAGCGTCCCGAGAAGGGAAAGGTCACTGTCACGGTGAGCCGTGGCGTCGGTGTACGGCAACGGAGGGAGTTTTTGTGTTTCAATAGGTTTTTGATGTGGGGAGAATCTCGGATCAGGTTCAGACTGGATATGTTGGTACGATATACTTTTGCACTGCTTTCCTGGCTCTTCTGGCAGTTGTTAGATGCTTGGCGGTGCGAGGAATTTCGAGTGGTAAAGATTTCGATAGGGTGATGAGAAAACCAGTCGGTTGAATCGTCAATTGCACGGAATGGAGGATTTTGCCGTGCTCGATAAAGTGGACGACTGTTTTATCGGAACTGGATGCAATGGAAGCGTAGAAAATTTCGACATCGCTACGGCTCAAGATCACGGCACCGCTTATAACAGTCGTAAATCAAAGTGCTTCATCAAGCCCATAAATGCCGCCATTGTCGTATAACGTGGATGCCACATTTCTCCATTGTTGCCCATGGTTGGAGCGACCAGAACAGAAGCAGACTACTATGCCTACCTCGCTAGATTACCGTTTTAGAGGAAGCCATGTGGCAACGAACGGCAGCCTACTTGGACGAAGGGTGTCGAATTTCTCAATCACGCAGGCGGAACAATAAAAACACCAACAATCAAGTGCACTGAGGATGGGAGAAAAGAAAACACTGAAAATGTGTGTCATGTGCGTTTTATACACGCCCTGCCTGTATTTATGCTAGGTGGGATCTCTCTAGCAATAAAATCGAATGGCTTGACTCAGCTGGTATCATTCGGGAAAGTTTATCCCATTGTCGTAAACCGAGGAAGACCTACAACGTCATCAACTGGATGATGATAAATAAACTCTTATCACAGTAGGCCAGCCACAATTGCCCAACTCATGGAACCTGTCGACGCATTCGATGCGAAGCCTACTCCAATTTTGTTTACAAACAAACTACATAAATAGAGGGACGCTTTTATCGCAAAGCCATTATTGGACGCGGCGCATGCTGCTATGGCATTATCTAAAAATAAAACTTAACGAAGGTCCCCATCGAAAACACAAACCAAACCAAGTGACGAGATATGATGCAGTCGAAGGGTTCGGTCCCCACCTGATTGACGAGCAGAGCAGTTCTCTGCCGTTGGTCTCCCGTGTCTGATTCGCGCGCGACATTTTCCACGAAATTCTCCTTCTAATTGCTGATCACGTCATTCTGTATCAGTGAATCCAATTGAGTCAATTCTATTCTCGATTCCTACTGGAGATCGACAAACTTTCTCCACATACTCTCTCCGTTATATAACGTTTGGACTAAGGTGATCATCAGTTTACGATAGGCGCTAACCGTTTACAGACGCATGCGCCTCCACGCGTCTATTTTTGTTTAGAATCTCGAGGCAAAACAGCGGAGCCGAAAAATTTTCTTCGTCAAGTTCCTCAGCTGACATGTTGCTTGGCTCTGATCGCTTAGTGTAGAAAAGTCGCAATATCGAACGATCAACAATCAACAGTGGAAAATGTCCAGAAAATTACCAGTCCGAACACTTGGAGAGATCGCGCTTGCAGAAGTGGCCGGTTCCATAGTAGGTGCCATTGGAAGCATGCTCCAGACTACGTACAACTTTGGTGTTGAACCGGATTTTACCTTTCTCATCGTGGAGATCAAGTCCTACATGGAAACGATGGGCGCCACCAGCGCTATATATGAAGACCTACTTCGGGTGATCCTCTGCTCGGACTCGTTGGAGGCAGTAATCCGCTTCTGCTGTCTACAGACCTTGCTCAACGAAGCGGTACACACTTTGATGACGGAGATCTTCCCGTACACCTACTACGAGCGAATTCTGCAAGTGATCGCAGCACAGGGCCGAGGACTGCGCCAACTCAACATGAAGGGAGTTTGGGTAAAGGAGGAGTACATGTGTTTCATGTACGAGATCATCAAGCATCTACCGCAGTTAACCAAGCTTACAATACCGCACATTGCGAATGACAATCTTCTGAAACACATCAGTGATTATTGTAAGAATCTAAGACATTTGGATATTAGTGGTGATACGGACATTACCGATATCGGATTAGAATACCTTAGCTATGGTGAGTCTCGATTTAATCTAACAGTCCTTGACATCGGATCGCTCGGGGAAGAAAATGTCTGTCATACAGACATCGCTATGCTACTCATGAACCTCCCCAACCTAGTCAGCCTAGTCAGCTACTCCTTCGTGGGACGAAGTCTTCAATACATCCTCGATAATAAAGATCCAGCCTTCCGCTGCAAACTAGTCTACCTACACGATACGGGGACCAAAGCAAAGGCAATGGATGCCATCATCGATGCTTGCCCTAATCTGCAGGACCTCTACATCGATTCACCTGAAACGAACACCCTCGTCAAACTCTCCAAAGTCAACCTTCGCCGACTGAAACTCTACAAATTCAACTGTTCGGAGCTGCTCACCCTTCTAGAATCCATTGGCAACTTCACGAGACATCTCACCGTTATCAAAGGTCGCGGCACAATGGAAATCCACCGACTCATTCGCTGCTGCCCGAATCTGATCGATCTAGATTTTTACATGATGGATTCATTGAGCTTTTCGGGCGATCACGGCTTCCTCGACCTCCAAGGCTTGGAAATCCTAAGCAGCCCAATCTCGCAACCTGGTCTACGCAACTTGCTAAGTCTTTCAACCACGCTGAAAAGACTAGCCATCGACAGTGTCACTTTTACCGACGAAGACTTCAGCACGTTGATGATCGAAAAGGACTTCTACCACCTGGAGGACGTCTGGTTCACAACCGCTCCAAACCTTTCGATGGCTAGCGTTGAGGTGAGTTTGAATAATCAAAGCATTCAACATAAGTCACTAACTTTTCATTTTCGCCCATCACTTTTAGATCCTCATGGATCGGTGCCCAGAGCTGCAGAGCCTTGGGCAGCTGAGCGGTTGGTCCCTCACCCCGGACGACGTAACACTTCTCCGTGGAATCCTCAAAAGCTGTAACTCCTCACTGGTACTGTCGCCAGCAAGTATTTTCCCCTAATCTCATCTCATCCTTCCTTTTTGTTTTTGTCTTTGTCTATTTCCACTCCCGCCGATCACCAAACAATCAATCAATCACGATGCTCCATGTACGACTCCAAAGTACATGCGAACATTTCGCATTCCCCTCCGATCATTACGCAGAGCATTCCCATTGGCTGTTTGAAAATTGTACAATTTGATTCTTGTTCTGGAGCAATGCGATCCCAACTCCTTCCTTCCTTTTCTTTTTCTTTTGTGTTTTCTTTTTGTTCCCCACTTCCGTTCCAGATCGTGCAATCACTCTGAATCAGGGAGTTGACAGTGATGCGGCGTTTGTCAGTAATATCCGTCCATTTTGTGGTCGAGGTTGGTAACCGAGCGCAGAACTATATCGATCGATTGGTGGCACGTTTGTGATATATTATCGAAATACATTAATTCTAATAGGAGTAATAAAGAAATTTAAAAAAGGAAAAGATTTACACCGGAAGTAATTTATCTTATATTCTTTTATCTTTCCATCTTCGTATGTTGCTATATTTCTTTCCTTATATATTTCAGTTCTTCTATCTGTCCATTCTTCTTTTCATGTATTTTTCTCTCCTTATATTCTGTTATCCTTCTATTCTCTAGTTCTTCTATACTTCTATCCTTCCACAGTTATTGACTGAGAGCTTTCTTTACCGAAGTTGTTATTTTTCGCATTTGTGTGTTAGCTACGATGATACTCTATCCCCAGGGAAGTCAAGGAAATTTCCATTACGAAAAGATCCTGAACCGACCGGGAATCGAATCCAGATACCTTCAGCATGGCTTTGCTTTGTAGCCGCGGACTCTAACCTCTCGGCTAAGGAAGGTCCTTGGTCTTTATATTATACAAGCGATTTGCCATCATCGTTTAGAGAACAACCAATACACAAGCCTTTATCCTCATAAGAATCAATCGCCAAACAGGTGAATGAAGTGCCATATTCAAACAGTTGTAGCGGAAGTCCAACTTTACATAGATAAAACCCCACAAGAGAGTAAATAAAACATTACAAATGCGCACAAACATATTCACTATGAATAAACACTGTGCTGGCTGGGTGAAATTGATGACGCTATGAGGTCCAGGCCAGATTCTTGTTTATTCTTTAATGGCCTCTGGCCCAGCAAAGCACGTCGATTGAAAGACAGGAGACGACGACGATAATTCCCCCCGGGAAGACTGGCCACGATGAAGAACATGAATTGCAACTTTTACCTTGTGTGCCTCCCAATCTCCGTCCTCCAAATTCATCTTTACCTCTGATTCGGGCGGGATGCGATTGAGCCGCCTGCGATGGACCCCTGCTTTGTTGGTTGCTGACATTGGCGTAGCTAGGTATTTTATTCCTGGAGGGTGTCTAGTGTATCATGGTGTCAGGTGTGTAATACAAATACCCGAGCAAAGTCGGATAACTGGATGATATCAATTTTATAACGAGTTTATTATCGCTATTATTATTTTGATATTTTATTATCATTGATAATCGAATGATAACCAAATTTGTTATCGTTGTATCCGTGACAGACTTGTTTGATAACAGGTTGATAACAAAATATGTTATCACTCATCTATTCCTTAACGTGTTTATAAAGCGTATGTTCATAAACAAAGTTGACTGTTCGTCATACATAATTTTGTGAAATATTTGAAGCGTAATTTTAATCCAAAACACTCATCTCTCAATTTTTTTCATGATTTATGACCATGAAATAAAAAAAAATATAATGATGCAAATTGTGTTATCAACTTGAACTCAGTGATAACATAATTTACTATTACTTTGTTATTCGACAAACCAATTTGAGTTCTCATTTTTGTTTTGTTGGCTGTTAATTCAGCCAAGATGATAACCTTCCTTCGCCGAGTGGTTAGATTTCGCGGCTACAAAGCAAAGCCATGCTGAAGGTGTCTAGGTTCGAATCCCGGTCGGTCCATGATCTTTTCGTAATGGAAATTTCCTTGACTTCCCTGGGCATAAAGTATCATCGTGCCTGCCACACGATATATGAATGCGAAAATGGCAACTTTGGCAAAGAAAGAACACTAAGAACACTAAGCTGATAAGCAGGCTCTGTACCCGTGAGGACTTTAATTCCAAGAAGAATTAGAAGAAGAAGATGATAACCAAATCAGTTATCTAATGATGATAACCAGGCAACAAGATTTATTACCATTTTTTTATTCACCTTTGCTCCCCAGAGCACCTGACACAGGTTCCGCCAGGGCCTCTTTGAGGACATTTCCGTTTTTTTGTCGGAAACATAGCGTGCGACGTATCAATCTTCATGAATTCGGGAGAACATGTCAATAAAAGAAGACAAACCCCGGTACAAACAGATGTGGCCACTCCAGATCTCCTGGCACAGATTCCACGAGGGCCTCTTTGGGGACATTTCCGTTTTATGTCCAAAACATACCGTGCAACGTCTCAATCTTCTTGAATTCAGGAGAACATCCAATCAATAAAGGAAGAATAAACTAAATATCCATAGATGTGGCCACTTCTCAGCACCTGACACAGGTTCCGCCAGGGCCTCTTTGAGGGCATTTCCGTTTTTTAATCTAAGTATAAATACATACAAACTGATGTGGATCCTCTTCACTGATGCAGTTTTAGGCAGGATCTTTCTGAACAGATGTTTTCCACGATTTTTGGAAAATCTGGTATGCAGATCTTCATGAATACGCCAGGAATGCACTGTGCAACTAGTTAAAACTCAGCAGAAAGCTGAGAAGAAAACTGACAAGGAATCCACCAGAACCTTGTTTCAAACATCATCAGAAATCCAACAAGAATCCTAAAAAGGTTTTGGCTAGAATGTTATCAAGAATCTATTGTAAACTTCGAAGAAAATTTTCTATTAATTACTTATTCTCTATAAATAAAAAAAAACTTAAAAGGAATTCGATTTAGAACTCCTCATGAATACACCATAAAAACAGTCTTATGATTTATGAAATCCTTTTGGCTTACTGACCTTTGGCATATTTACTGCCAATAATTGTTGTTGCTGACGATATGGACTTCTGTGAGTTTTCGGATCTTCTTTAGCAAACCCAGCGTTGGTGTGTGAATGCTTTAAGCTGAAATGTTTTATTATGTGATAATTAGATTAACTTTAAGTGTTTTTAATGTGTTAGACTTACAAATTTTAATCCTCTATAAAGTCCACTGTGTCAGTCTTATGGAATCGACTTTCTGCATGTAATCTATTTCATATAAATGTTCATTTTAGCTAATTCATAGACGTATAAATTCATGTTTTTACTTACGATTAGGATACAAATTCAATCAAGATTTTAACTAATATGTACTAATAAGATATAAGTTTTAATTTGCACATGTGATATCAGTTACTACTTTCTTTTCTGTTTTCTTTTTCAATATCAATGTCAGTTGTCTCATCATTATAATTTGTCCTGTCAATGTCAGTCGTCCTGTCAGAATTTGTGATCGGTTCAAGGCCAGTATACACCGAGTGACCGTCGCTAACAATTGTTTTAACAGTATAAAAAAAAGAACCTATTGCCTATTGCCAGTTTAAAGAAGGGTAAATTCGACCAAACGTCGGTTCCGTCAATCGTACCGCTTATTCATGCCTCCATTCATTCATTCAATTTCACGTGCAACAGAATAAAAATTTTGTTTAGAATATGTTAAGGATTTCATCAGAAATTAAACATTAAAATCCCTTTCATTGTTATGATATTTGTTAATAAGCCTTAATCATTATTTCACCTTGCGAGATTTCGTGTACGAAAAGCGTGGTTTTCCATCATTACACAGCGTAACCAAAATGGCGTTTTTGCGCGCCTCCAAAAAAAAAAATCATGTTTCTAGTAGATTTGGGGTTGCTAAATCTTACGCCGTTCTCGGAAAAGTTAAAGTACGACACAATTTCTAGCTATAGGTTACCAAATTTTAATAACACACTGGTTTCAATTATGTTTACATGGAATTTGAAGTATGATTTATCTTATTTTTCGTGATCCAATACACCATTCAGGCAATATGAGACATTAGATGATGCAAATTTTACAGTTGTTGCTCCCCTGTGCTAAAACAGTGTCAATTATGATGAATCTCCCGAAATTTGAAGTGATTTTGAAGAAATTTAATTGGCGAAAAATGGCGAGTGCATTTGAAGTTTGTATGGAAATTAGTTTGGAAAAAACCTTTTGTGTTCAGACCTCTAACTGCTTGCCATCTATGGAAAAGTGAACTAACTGTTCTTATGTGAAATCTTCCCAGCTACAACTTTGCCGAAGATCACATTTTTATTGAACATAAGGATGCTTTTCTATTATTGATAACAAAGTTTAAATCATGCTGAGATGATCATTCAATTATTTTTCGAACAACACTGCTTTTTGGCTGTAGAACATAGTAGCCTGGAATACTTTGATCTATGGATCAATGCATGGGTTCATTATTTGACGTTTTAACGGTGCCCTGTTATTTATGGGACCATGGCAACCAGTGAATTCGGCACCACTCGAACGTCAAATAAGTGAACTCGTGCATTGGTCCATTGGCCTCTGCACAAAAATCTACCTCTCTCTTCCACTCTACCTTGAAATTTGTAAACAGCAAGGCCAGTAAACGTCAAACTCCCATACTAAATCAAAACATTGCAGAGGCCTATTCTTCCCGCCAGGAGCACCACTGTTGCCTGTCGATCAGTTGGTAAAGCATGTAAAATGTAAACCCACTTTATGATGCTGAATAACAATTTATCTTGACATCCAATCAAAATGTGGCCTTCTGCAAAGTTGTAGCTGAAAGGATTTCACATGAGAAGAGTTTGTGCACTTTACCATAAAATAGTATGACGAAGAGATAGAGGGCTGAACACAAAAGGTTGGCGTTTTTCATAGTAATCTCCATATAAACTTCAAATTGCGTGTGCATAGTCAAATTTCTTCCGAATTATTCCAAACTTTGGGAGGATGCTATTTGCCATAATAAAAATTGTTTAACCCCTCTACCGGCAGCTTCATTTTTTCCCGCAAAATTCAAATTCAAATCGTTATAACTTTTTTGTTTTTCAATATTTTTGCACCATTTTTTCGCAAGCTCTCAAAAAACTCTTCTAGTTTAAGGATCTGCGTCGATATTGATCATTGGTCATCTGGTTTTGAAGATATTCCAAAATTCCTTGGGGGACCGACCCGTAATTAGAACCCCCCGTTAATTTCTCAGGCTACAGAAATGTAATCGTATTCAGATATTCACTTTTCGGAACAATACATATGTGAGAGTATGTTGTGAAAAAATGAAGCAATTTGGTGCAGCCGTCTTTAAGTAATGACCATTTAGGTTTCTGGAACCATGCTGGCCAAATGAAGATCTTAAAAACTCCAAAAAACATCATGTCGTAATTTTCAGATGTCTCCAAGAATAATGAACCGATTTGTATGATTTTTTCAGAGATGCTTCTTATTACCTAACATTATATAGCCCATATTTTAATTTTTTGATAAATTGATCAAAAACAAAATGGCCGCCAAAGACATTTTATATGGAAAATGTCGGTCCCCCAAGGAACTTCGGAATATCTTTAAAACCAGATCACCAATAACACTGCGGAACACGTTTTTGTCTCAAGCACCAAAATACCGCTATTCACTCAATTAAGGGTTGCTGAATCCATTGCCGTTTTCAAAATTATCATAGCACGTCTAGTTTTTGAGATATTAGCTGCTGAAAATGCAAAAATTGACTATTTTGGCCAACTTGCATGCAAGTTTCCTAGCTTGTAAGGCAATTTATTAGCTTAGTTTGACACAGAATTCAAACTTTATGTGTATAACAATACTTATCGGCAAAGTTTACAATATTTTCGATGCGGAAAAGTTATATTTTGATGGTTTAAAAAAGAATTGTATTTCCCCATACAAGAGAAACGACGAATTTTGTATGGAGAAAGCAAGCATGTCGAAAAAATCGGTTTAATCCAAATTTAATCGCGCAATTTCAATCAAATTTACTCCAAAATGAAAGTTTAAGTGCAAAAAAACATGCTTAGTGGATTAGATCACAAAAAAGTTTGATAAATTATACTTTAAATTTAATGTAAACATCAATAAAACCAGTGTTTTATACAACTTTGGTGACCTGTAGCTAAAAATTGTGACGTGCTGGAACATTTCTGAAAATGGCATCAGATTCAGCAATCCCAAATCTACTCGAGACACATAATTTGATCCTTGAGACACGCAAAAATGTCATTTTTGTTACGCTGTGTAATGAATATCGACACGGATTCCTAAACTAGAAGAGTTGTTTGAGAACTTGTGAAAAAATGGTGCAAAAATATTGAAAAACAAAAAAGTTATAACGATTTGAATTTGAATTTCGCGGGAAAAAATGAAGCTGCCGGTAGAGGGGTTAAGCATGGGAGAGCCGAAATTTCTAAAATTGCATCACTCTAATGCTTAGCTTTAGCTTAGCTTAGACTGACTACACATATCAATGGTTGCTATTCCGTGATTGACCGAAGTCAGTGAAAATGCACAAAGAATCAACTAGAAGTTCGGCTGGGATTGGCCATAATCTTCAGTGTGCATAATTCAGTGCCTCTATTTATACATGGTCAATAATGGCGCCGGCCACGTCCTTGCAGTCAGGTGGGATTGGGAGAAGGAATGTTAGTGAGTAACCTTTGCTATTTGGAGACCGTGTTTGCCTCTGCATCTCCACAAAGGTTACTGGGAGGGATGTTTGTTAATGGGCAGTATCGTTGGGTCACAGGATTCACTTTGATAAGCGATTAGACCATGATGAATAATTATTTGTGAGATATAAACAGGGATGAGGTGCGACTCAAATCTCTTTCGGTGCTACACGCGCTGCTGCGAGATAGCACCCAAAATTCGGAAGAGACGTGCAGGAGTATTTTTCTATGGACTGCACCCTGGCTGTGCTGACACGCAATGTGCTTTGGGATGCATGGTATCGAGTCTCATTTTCACTCTTTGCGTTTCGTACACGCGTAAACAAATTCACTTGAATTCATTTCATTAAAATGTGACTGTCACAACTCTTAAACACGTTGAACATAATTCGTCACCACCTTATGTTTCTGACTTTACCAAATATGTCAAGTTCCACAACAATAAGTTTTTGCAAAGCACTTGTTAAGCTTGTCCGCTTTCAAAGCATACTATGTTGAAAATATTCTAGAGTGGATTTTGTGCTTTCACGAAAGAGACTGAAGGAGTAGAGATTGTGCTTTGCTTTGTCTCGCACAAAAACAAATTGTCTCCTGCGGTTTGCTTTGAGTTTACTCGCGAAGAATGGGAGACGCACAATCAATTTCTGAGTGGCACGCATGTTTTGGCACTGCACTGAGTTTTCAGACATTCCCTGGATATAAACATGCTTATATGTAAATATAATATTTTCATTTGATATGAACAATATCTATGTAGAGAAAAATTATGCCGACACTTGAGGTGACGAACCTTTCAAAGTTTGTTGAATAAAGTGAACCTTTCACAAGTCTACAGTTGTAGTGTCGAACCATTCAAAGTTTTTTTTAATTACAAAAATAAAGGTAAAAAAAAAATTAGACATATATAATTTATGAATCAGAATTTATGTCGACACTCACATTGACGAACCATTCATAGTTTGTTGAAGAATCATATTTACGTCTCACCGTTGCAACGATTAAAGGTGCAGTCATACATATTTTATAGATTAGAAATAGTAGCATGAAACGAGCTCACCAATTGATCCGTCATCCTTGAGCAGCAACAATCCACTTTCAGCTTTACTCGTTTACTCGGCTATATAAAAGCACTCAGAGAAAATAGGGGCGTGACTCGAAAGGGAAAACAACTGACGACTGCTCGGGCTTTCTTGACGCACTGCCCAGGAGCAAACGTCAACGTCGAAAGATCAAAAAGGACTAATCGAACGCGGCACTTTTTCACTCGACCGACGCGCGACATGTTTGATCCTGCCCTCATCGTCGGCCCCGCAGGAGCAAGCGTCAAGGTCGAAGGATCAAACACAACTCTGCAATGATCAATTTCTCTTCGCATTGTTATAGAAAACTGATTCACTTTTTATATTTAAGTGTTGTACGTAAAGGGTTACTAAATTTTGGTTCGTTTGCATAAAACTGCGAATTTATTTATTTTGACAATTTAATAGGCAAAAGAGAGCATCAATGAAGAGAAATTGATGAATTTAGATAAGCAAAGATGAAGGAGCAATATCGAATTCCTTGGCAACACTTAAATTGGAGACAATGCTTGAGATTCTATTCTGATCCAAGGTTAAAAAATAGCTTGTATCGGTCTTAGCAGTGATTAAAATGTAGGAAAATTGACTTTGATTGTCAATGTGACATTTTTTTTTTGCATTATCTATGTAGAAAAAGCGTAAAAAGTACAAATTATTTTTTTTTTTTCAAAATGTTTGGTCGGATTAATGCGGTTAAAAATTTTAGATTGAAAAAAAGAACAAACATGATCAAAACAAGGAAATTCAAGACTACAGATTTGGAAAAATGTACTCTTTTTGGTGAGATCAAATATGATAACCCTACCTCGAATAGCTGTTCCAAATTTGCCCATATTTGCAAGGTTGACGTACAACCAGCACTATCTTTGTTGAGAAAATGTGTTTTTGTGTTCCCAGATGTATTGCTGAATATATCAACAATTTCGGTCAAATAATTTTAACCATTTCTTACTTTAGTCATCTACAAATCCATACGTCGTTTTATCCGTCTAATCAGTGAGTTTGATGAACAATTATATGGATGAATTAACGTAAACACCAATGTATCCTTGATATAATATAAATTGACGCTAATATTGAACTGTTCGGTAATCCAATCCGCATGGTTATTAAATTAATTGATTCATTACACGTGATAAAGATGGATAAATTATGGGTGAAATTATGAAAAAAAAACACCACATGCTTGGTTGGGATTTGAACCCAGGACTCTTGTATACTAGACGAGCGCTTTACCAACTAAGCTACAGAGCCACTTGGTGACCCAATAACTCAGTTATTGGTAATGAACTTCCCGAGCAGAAGAAAATAACTACTGAGTACCAAATTGAGGTATTCCATACCAACAAATTTCCAAAACTTACAACCTGAATGAGGTATAAATGAGCCCTGCATAAGAGGTAAAATACCTCAGATAATACCTTCTGCATATTCTACAAATACCAAGCTGATAATTAGATCAGGTATTGTAATACTTAAATAATACGTGATGGATTTTGATATAAAAGTGATATTTTTCAATAATAGTTCAATACCTCTAGCAGTCCTCAATACCTATCGAATAGCAAAATGAAGTATTTTTAATTGTTTTAAACATTTTTTTTTTTCAAATACTATTATAATACCAAAATGAGGTATTGACAACTGAACAATACCTAATTATGGTATGATACCAAAATATGGTATGCAAAAGTTATTGCGAGTTATTCTTTCCTCCTTGGGTTGATGTAATAGTTCCGTAGAATATACCATGCATTTTTAGCGATCACAGCTTCCTGTATCAACCTCGGCTGTACGTCTTCTATTAGAATCCTGATGATGTGCAAAGCCAGGTCATTCTTCGTTTCACATTCCGGCGATTTTTCCTTCACTTCCGACAAGATATCGTCTACTTGTCTCCACAGTCCTTCAAAACTTGTCGAGCACGCAATTTCCAGGTTTCATATGTATCATAACCTAGCCTCTGGAAACCATTTTTCACATACTCCATGCATCTTGCTCACTCGTCACAATCTGCTCCAAAAGACTGCTAACAAAGTTATACACAAGCGTTTCCTTCTTAATTTCCTGCAATTCTGGGCATTAGTTCTTCATTGGAAGAAAATAAGAATTGCAATAAAACGGAAGATTTGGTTTTTCGGTAAATGTTTTTGTTAGGTAATGAATACAGTAGAAGTAGAAGTAGAGTGTAGTATATTCCAATTATACGTTTGACGGTAAATTGTATTCTGGAAAACAGCATTCCGTTCCGGGTAAATGTGTGACAGCAAAAAGTATGACAAATTAAAGTATGCTTCGTTACTTAAATAATTCTTCACTTCCTAATATGATTATGACTCTACTTAAATAAAATTTATTTAATATACAAATTCTTTGCAAATCGGAAATGTTTTCCATTTAATATTCATAATTATTAAAGCATTCTGGGGAGAGGTCCCCTGTTCCTACGCCAATGGTCGCTGGGTGATGGGAGGAACAATTTGCTTAAAAGCTGACTTCCAGATGCAGCAGGCGGCGACGGCCATCATGGCGGGCAGCGGTGGCGTTTTCCAGTGAATCTCAACTTAAGGTGGCTCAAGTTAAGAGCTGGCCGTGGCCTACTCTTCGTGTTCCCGGACACACCCGACTGGAGAGAAACAATCTAAATGGACTGGTTTTTTGTTCGGCTTAAGAAAAGGCGAAAGGTCGCTGACCGGCCGCACGAAAGATGTTTTCCGTTTTTGGTTATGGGTCTTCAAATTGAGGGACAACACAATAGATGAGTATGGAAAGCGCATGAAAGGAAGCATCGAAAGCGTGAAACTAGGTAAGGTATCGATAAGATATCAGCTGGACGCATGGCGCAACCTTATCACTTATTCATGCTGCAATCTAATCCACTATTTGAACACAATGCAGCTGTTGTAAGTCGCATAGCTAAGGGAATGAATCGATACATACAAGCTTATAATCAGTTACGTAGTGCATGTGTAAATTTCACGCAGTTGTCAGAAATTATTTTGTCCTTTGCGATTTGATCATTCTCAGATCTACCGAAACGCAAAAATACGTAGAAATAACAAAGAATTCTCGACAACATCACATGCACTGCGTAACCGATTTTAAGCGTGTGCTTTGGCATATGTTTTCGATGAACGTAAACGCAATCAAGTAAGCCACGATAAAGCGAAAGTGAAGAACGCCGCGCTTGCGATTGTCTCGTGCGAACCACGATTATGGACACTCGATTTGCAGCAACGGCGCCTGCTTTGTTTTTTGTTGTCATGGTGTGTGATAAGGGCGCTCTTATACATGAATGATTATTCTCTCACGCAGAATGAAAGATGCTCGCGGAGTGAAAGTGGACCCAGAGATAAACAGACGTACACACTTAGATTCGGAAATTATACCCGGTCAACGGATTATCGAGAATCCAACAGCAAATTTCTTGGTAATTGTTTGTAAAACTTTTACCAAGATTTCGGCAAATGTTTACTGAATCTCAGATACGTTCATCGATATCTCGGTAAAAAAATTGAATTGCCACCGAGACCCCAGAAATGTTTGATAATAAAACATGTTTTTTTTTAATGTCCTTAAAACATTTTTTCGTCTTGTCCTGCGTCCCCGGTTTCAGTGGCCCACAGGTGAAATTCTGAACATTTTAACCTTTCTTGTAACTTGGGGTTATTTTTGGACAATTGGCACAATCTGAAATTTTTTGACTTTTCCTAACTTCTGAAAATGAACATTTTCGTGCTAGAAGGAGCTTTCAGCGACCTCTAAGAGCGGCGCTCCAAAAAAAGTGACACATCATTTTTTTAATTTAAAATACCCTTGAATGGAACCCCGGAATTTTTTGTGAGTATTTTTAGTTTTGGCACCAGGGTACAAAGATACCTGAAACCTGTTTCAGAAGAAACTTGCTCATACCATTTACAGCCTTTCATACGCTTGTATGATACGACGGTTCAAATTTCATGGGTTTTCATTCCGACTTACAAGTGCACAATTAGATTTGGCCGGATGATTCCTTAATCCAAAAAATCCTCCAAGATAATCTCCATACAGCAATTTCTCCAAAAATTCCATTATCAGTTTTTCCAGAGATTCCTCCAGGAAGAACTTGAGTTCGCTACCAGATTTTCTAGACCGGTTTCAATAAGGCTACAGCAATACCATCAGTAATTCGTTAAAGAATTTTGTCAGGAGTTCCTTCAGGGATTCCTCCAAGGATTATTGCAGGGATATTTCTAGAGGTATGCATCTAGTGATTTGCCCGGGCTCCAGTGATTCCTCCAGTAAAATTTTTACTGAGATTTCTTTAGCAATTTTTCCAAGGCTTTCTCAGGTAACTTTTCCAAGAGTTATTGCATACATTTTCAATTTCTTCAAGGATTATTTCAGATATTTCTCCAGAATTTCCTCAGGTAGTTCCCCTTCCTAAGATTCCATTAGAAATTCATTTAGGAATTCTTCAAGAAATAACTTCATGAATTCTTATAGGAATTCCTCAAGAGCTTCCTTCAGAATGTAACCTCTCAAAATGGTTACATTTGTTTTTTTGTAAATATTCCCTGTAAATAGTTTTTTTGTTTATTATTATTATCATTATTATTATTATTCTTATTATTATTCCTTTCATTATTCTACATATTATTATTATTATTTTTCTTATTACTACCCTTATTACTATTATCATTTTTATTAAAATCACGGCTGCTTAAAAATAATATGAATTTAAAATTGAAATGCCTATTCCTGAAATAAAATGAAATTTAAAAAAAATGAATTATACAAATAAATACCGAATGCACTCCACCATGAACATCCCCATCCCTATTCCCATTCTACTCCCATCCCTATTCCCATGCTACTACTACACACCACCGCTACCAGTGAGAACTGTCACGACGTTGGTAGCGATTCGACAGCAGCGATGAAATAAAACCGTTTGTCAACAGACAAACGGTCTCTATTAGGTGAACGAATTCGAACGATTCAGTAGTTCGCGATTTTCACTCCCGATTTTTTTCTTCCAATAATTAGTGAACGATTAAGTTCGGTGTTTCGGTGAAGTGCGGTGGATTAAGGCACTACGGTATCGCGGGAAATCAGTGGTGTGACACCAAATTCCGTCCGGTCCATTTGGCGAAACCAGGATCCGTCAAGTGCCGTGAAGTCCAAGCCTTCGGTGCGCTGTTACATCACTCCGGACCATGAGTAGGCGAGTGTGAACGTTCGAGAAGGAGCCCCGTTGTTTCAGTGGGTTTATTGGCCGACAAGGGGAATTCGACGACCTACCAACTGAAGACTGGCCCCGTTCGGATCGCATACCCAATCTACGGCGGATAGCGGAGACTCCTGCCACGCCAATCGAAAGGGAAGAAGCCAGCCAAGACATAAAGTGGTAAAGTACAAATTCCAATCTTTCCTCCTTTCCACTTCCTTTGTACAATATGTTCGTTAAAATAGGAAATTAAATATGGTAACTAAGTGAATTTATGAACTCTTAGAATTATTGCAAGCTAAGCCCTGTTTTTCCTCCATCTCCTCGTTTTTGTCCACTCCAAATGTTAAATTTTGACGTAGGACTACGTTTAGTTGTTTTTTTAAAGGGAAGTTTTTCCGCCCATCTCCCCAATTTCCTCTTGGAGCATTAAAAACGACCCTGAGGCCCAGGACAAAGCCCGGTTGGGGACAATAGAGGTTCCCAACCTCAAGAATCTCTAACAATTGGCGCCCAACAAAAAAAATAAGAAAAGGTTTCCACTTCACTATTGAAGTGGAACCCTTTTCAGATAAGCTCCGGGAGGAATTGGAATCCTTTATTCCAATTGTTCTATTATACAGGATTTATTGTATTCAGTTGTATCGGGATAAGAAAGGGATAAGTGAAAGTGTTTTCTTTTCGTGGAATCGTTCGGATGATGATAACTGCTGCTGTAAGTCGTTCTTTTCCTTTCAATTCATCTTTACAAATTAACCTTGTTATCTCTTTATAGCAAAAGAATAAATTAATCTGAATAGTAGAGTTAAATAAATAATTAGTGAAATTTATATTACACAGTGGTTCAAAATTATTATGTTTTTTAATTTTTATTTTATTATTTTTTTTATTTTTATTTTTAAATGTTTTTGTGTCTTACACAGTGGTCCAAAATTATAATTTTTTAATTTTTATTTTATTTATTTTTTTTATTTTTTAATTTATTAGTGCCTAGCTTAATGATAAAGCATAAATATATGCTTAATTTATTTGAAATTTTTTGCTTTTTGTACATTTTTTCAATTTTTTTTTAGGAATAAGCTTTGATTTTTTGTTACTTTTTTTTTGCATTTTTAAGCAAAAAGTAGCTTTTGATTTAGTTTATGGTAGGTTTAAAATTTTTGTAAATATTTTTTGATTGAATTATTATTTTTAAGCATTTTTTTCGATTTTGTTGTGAGAAATGGCTGAATCACTGGAAATCCAATTCACACACGCTGTTGAAAAGATTCGGGAGTGGTACCACAGCTTAAGGGTGGACCACTTATCACCTGAGGAGTTGGACTTCGAGTTGAAAATTCGCTCGATCGTTATTCGGGATGATCCCACCTACTCTAGAAAGCGTAGGAGTCTTAGGGATCACCTTAAGCTGGAGAAAGAGGATAATAATAAAATTGAAGTGGAATTACAGGTGAACTGGGAGGAAACAATACAGTTCTGTCGACAAAATTTCGACGAATTGTCGGCAGGCTTACAACATGACAAAAACTTAAGGGTGAGGGGACAAGCAAAGCTTTTGCATTTCGGTCATCGGATAGTCCTTCTTTTGAATCAGGTTAGGGATTCGGGGGAAACAGAAAGCTTCCTCAAGGAAATGCTTGTTGATGTGGTGAATCTCCTGAAGCAGTATTTCCACACTGAAACAACTGAACCTGAATCTCATAATCGAGAGGGACTGGAGGATCAAACCTTAATGGACTTGTTCCGGACTGAGCTTGTTCCTGATGCCCATCCCCGATCGCTTGCAGATTCAGGTACAGTAGTTTCTGGTGTAAATACTACTTCAGAAAATACTTCGGTGGCTTCCCGGTTTGAAGGTAGTGACTGTGTGCGCTCTTTACTAGCTCGCATTAAAGAGTTAGAAAAGGAGATGGCCAGAATGGGAGGACAGCGTGTGGAAGAGTCTCAACGCAGGGAATCCGAACTTTCTAGTGGAAGTCGACAGCCAGTGGTGAGTGTGCCGCTGGCTAATCAAGCTCCTCCAACTCTTCATTCCTCTTTCCCCTCTCTTCCGATATACTCGAACCTTTCACAGGGGCAGAGTTCTTCGGTGGCGGTCGATCCTTCTAGGCCGATCACTAGTGTAACCTTCTCGTTACCGCAAAGCCATCTCTCTACACAGCCACAGCCTCCTTCAACCTGGCAAAGCTATCTGCAGAATAATCCTTCCATTCATCCGCAAACCACCAATTCGTGGTTCGGATATCCAGCTGCAAGTTCAGTACCATTTTCAAATCCGAGCCTCGGGACTTCGGTCTTGAATAATGGTCAGACTTCAAATCCGTGGCTAGGGAATCCGATTCCAAGCGTCATTCAGTCAGCTTATTCATGGAACAATCCTATAGAAACTTCGGCTTCAACTTCAACTGCCTTTCCTTCATCCAGCTTCGTTCCTTTCAATCCAGTTCCGTCTGGCAATCAGGTGCGTCACACCTTGCCGGTGTCCAAGTGGACCATCGCCAAATATGACGGTGAAGATCAAGGGCTGAAGTTGAACCAGTTCCTTGGAATGGTTCATGCGATGGCTGTTGCTGAACATGCTTCGGAAGCTGAACTGTTTGATTCAGCGATTCACCTTTTCAAAGGTCCAGCATTGCAATGGTACATGACCATGCGCGCTACAGGCCGGTTAGTCAACTGGCAGCATTTGGTGCTAGAGCTTAGGCGGACGTTTATGCATCCCGACCTAGACACCTTAATAAAAATGAAGGTTTATCAGCGTCAGCAAGCCCGCAATGAAACCTTCCTTCAATTCTACCACGGTATGGAAGAGCTTTTTGGGACAATGAGTGTTCCTTTGCCGGAACACGAAAAGGTCCAAATCCTTCTTCAGAATATGAGAATTGATTATAAAAAGCAACTTAATTTCATTCCTATTGCTGACCTTCCGACACTTGTGTCCGCAGGCCAGAAAATAGATGCCGTAAACTTCTCAGTCTACAACAAAGTGTTTGGACCTGAGAAGTCGGTTAATACGGTTGACTTTTCTGAACCGAAAAAGGGCTCATCTCAGGATAATCCCAACAAGCCACCCACTCCACATCAACAAGCCTCGTCGAGAAATTCGAAGGCCCACACTCCTCCTACACAGACCAATCAGAGTCGTAAGGGTTCCCAAACCGGAACCGATACTCCTCGCGGACCAGCACGGGCACCAACCACTTTGGAAGACTTGATCGAGTCTCATCAACCATTATCAAGCCGACATTGCTTCAATTGCGGCAAGTTTGGGCATCGGATGGACCAATGCAGGCTCCCGAGAGGGGTACTGTGCGAAAACTGCGGTTTTCGAGGTTATCCGTCAAACAACTGTCCATACTGCGTAAAAAACGCGTTGGTAGCGAGCCAAAACCGCCGCCCGCTGAACCCAAACTACTAAGCGTAAACTCTTCTACGTATTTTCAACCGGCTTCGGAGAATCTTTATCCGGAGACTCCGGCGTCGTACACCATTACGTATCCACGTGTGAACGACAACCGTCCTTACATATCGGTTGACATTTATGGGATTACTGTTTCTGCCCTTCTAGATAGTGGAAGTAATCTCACTCTCATTAATGATGCAGTGTACAATACAGTCAAACCAAAAAAACTGTTTCCACTGCGAGACCCACCCAACCTGCGAACAGCGAGCGGAGAAGCGCTCACGGTCCGTGGGAAGGTCTATCTACCATTTTCATGGAACGGTGTGGTCCGGGTTGTGCCGACTCTCGTTATTCCAAACCTAGCCATCAATTGCATTTGCGGAATGGATTTCTGGAAGACCTTCCGGATCCAACCCACCGTTGTAGGGTGCGCTACGGTTGAATATACCGGGGCAGAATTCACTTCGTCTCCGTTGCGTACACCATCTGTCCTCTCTGCTTCCGAGCAGAAGACAATCGATCACATCAAATCTCTTTTCATTCCCGCTCGCCCGGGGAAATTGTCTACCACTCCACTGGCGGAGCACAAAATTGAGCTCGCCGAAGAATGGCGGAAGAAGCCTCCGGTTAGACAGTTCCCGTATGTCATGTCTCCAAAAACACAAGGTTTGGTGTCCGTAGAACTGCAAAGATTGCTCGACGCGGGTATCATCGAACCTAGTAACTCTGATTGGTCACTAAACTGTGTACCAGTCGTCAAACCTCATAAGGTTCGGCTCTGTTTGGATGCGCGCAAGATTAACGAAAGAACTGTTCGTGATGCTTACCCCTTGCCGCACCCCTGTCGAATCTTAGGCCAACTTCCAAAAGCGAAGTATTTATCGACGATTGATTTGTCGGAAGCTTTCCTTCAAGTTCCACTTGAAAAGGCTTCGCGGAAGTATACGGCCTTTAGCGTGCAAGGTAAGGGGTTGTTTCAATACACCCGAATGCCCTTTGGCCTTGTCAATAGTCCGGCCACGTTGGCTAGACTGATGGACCGGGTTCTGGGCCACGGTGTATTGGAGCCATATGTCTTCGTTTACCTCGACGATATCGTCGTGGTAACGGAGACATTTGAGCATCACGTCCAGCTACTTCAGGAAATTGCACGCAGATTAAACAGAGCCAACCTAATGATAAACCTGGAGAAGTCTCAGTTTGGGGTGCCGGAAATTCCCTTCCTTGGGTATCTTTTGAGTTCTGAGGGTCTTCGTGGGAATCCTGACAAGATTCGACCCATTGTCGAGTATGAAAGGCCCACCACGATCACCAAACTCAGAAGATTCCTAGGGATGGCGAATTATTACCGGCGGTTCATTCCAAACTTCAGCGAGACTTGTGGGCCTTTGTCGGATCTCCTGAAGTCGAAAACAAAAATCATCGGCTGGAATGAAGCCGCAGAGGGAGCGTTCTGTCGCATCAAGGAGCAGCTCATCAGTGCACCGATTCTGGGTAGCCCGGACTTCTCCCGGGAGTTTACTATCCAGACGGATGCTAGCGATGTAGCTGTCGCCGGAGTTCTCACTCAGCAGCAGGAGGATGGTGAGAGGGTGATATCCTACTTCTCCCGGAAGCTCACCACCCCGCAGAAGAACTACCACGCTGCTGAAAAAGAGGCTCTGGCCGCTCTCCTCTCCATCGAAGCATTCCGGGGCTACATCGAGGGCTACCACTTCACCTTGGTGACGGATTCGTCCGCCCTCACCCACATTCTTAAAACGAAGTGGAAGGTCGGTTCTCGATGTAGTCGGTGGAGCTTGGACTTTCAGCAGTTTGACATGACAGTGGTACACCGGAAAGGAAAGGAGAATGTCGTTCCAGATGCCCTGTCGCGTAGCATTGCTGTAGTTCAAGATTCACCAACTTCAGTATGGTACACTTCTCTGATGGAGAAGGTTACCCGCCGGCCTGACAACTATGTCGATTTCAAGGTCGAAGACGGCAAACTTTACAAGTTTATCGCCGTCAAAAATGTGCCATACGACTCTCGGTTTGAGTGGAAGCAAGTTCTGCCAACCGAGGAAGTTTCCGGAGTGCTTAAACAGGCTCATGATGATAAGTTTCATCCCGGTTTCGACAAAACGCTAGCTCTTGTCCAACAGCGCTACTACTGGCCCAAAATGGCCAAAGATATTAGAGCCTATATACAGGCCTGTTCAACCTGTAAGGAGGTCAAGCCCTCTTATGTCCAAACTACCCCGGAAATGGGTAAAATGCGCTGTGCTTCCCGACCGTGGCAGATTATTTCCATGGACTTCATTGGTCCACTGCCACGTAGTCGAAAGGGAAATCAGCATATCTTAGTCATTTGTGACTATTTTTCCAAGTGGGTAATGATTCAGCCGGTGAAGAAGCTGGATAGTTCAGCCATGTGTGTGATTTTGAAAAATCAGTGGTTCTATAGAAATTCTGTCCCTGAAATCATAATCACAGACAACGGCAGCTCTTTCGTTTCGAAAGAGTTCAAGGAACTTATAGACCACTTCAAGATCACACACTGGCTGAACTCCCGCTACCATTCCCAGTCGAATCCCGTGGAGCGCGTGAACCGCAGTATAAACGCGGCCGTCCGCAGTTACGTCCAAGAGGACCAGCGAATATGGGACACCAAGATCCCGGAGGTGGAGCTGATGCTCAACACAAGTGTTCACTCCTCCACGGGATTCACACCGTATTTCATTACCCACGGACAAGAGCTAGCGGAACAGGGATCCGACCATCGTCTTTCTCGACACGGTGAGGAACTTTCTGCGGAAGACAGGGAGGAAAGACGCAAGCAGATGTTCACTAAAATCCATGAGATTGTTCGCAAGAACCTTGAAAAATCTCATGAGGTTTCCAGGGATCGCTATAATCTGCGAAACCGTACTTTCGCTAAGTCGATCACGGTAGGTCAATTGGTTTACCGAAAGAACATGAAGCAGTCTTCGGCTGCTGAAAACTATAATGCCAAATTAGGGCGGCAGTATTTACCCTGTAAAGTCAAGGCCAAGATAGGCTCGTCTTCCTACGAGCTGGAAGACCTCAGTGGGAAAAATCTGGGGATTTGGCCAGCCGTCCATCTCAAACCCGGGTGAACATCTGCATCGCCTTTCTTCCCTGACCTCCAATCTCGAATCCCCTAACAAGGATTCAATAAATCGGTGAAAACATCCGAATACTCACCTGATTGCTTTGTTGTGTTTCTCATTCATTCATGCCTGTCCGTCGTCGTCGTCAGAACCATAATATTTTGTTTTTCCTCCTCGTCGACATTGTTCGCATCATCTACTTCTTTTTCCTCTTTCTTTCGTTCCCCATGTTTACCCTTTTAACAAGGGTCGAACTAAGGGGAATGTTTACCATTTTCATAACGCCTCCCCGGTGGCGGATTTCGATAGATTAGTTCGTCGATCCAACCGAGGGGTCTGCAGCGATATCGCTAGGCTTCCTCAAAATTATTTAGAATAGGGTACCCTAGAATCTTAATTTAGTATATATAGCGTGTGAATGAATTGCATGTTGTCTTGGGAAATAAAGTTTTATCCCAGACAACCGTATGAATGAGATGAATGTATGAATGAATTTGTATGAAAGGTGGGGGTAATGAATGTGTGAGTGAACGCGTATATTTTCTAATCCAGAGAAAATCTCGGCGATGATCCCATTATTATGGAAGAGATTTCCGTAAAGTTTATTTTCTCTCCTAATAATAGATTAGTTTTAAAATAGGCTATAATTGAGTTAATTTAAAATAGAAGTTTAATTTATAAAGATTTGATGATGAGAGGATGGATAAGAACGCTTTTATTCTGACGAACCTGTATTCTGGAAGGCTGTATTTTCCAGATTCACTTATTATTTCGATACAACTCAATCATTGTCCTCTTATTTCAGCTTATGGTAATTAGAGAGTACAGTGGTCAGGCTCGCTCTGCAATTTCATGTAATTTGAAGGAAAAGAGCCTCCTTTCGTGATCAATCATTGCTTCAAATTATCACTTAAATTGCAGGGGAGAGAGCCACTGTAGGAGAACTAGCTTTCAGTGAATCTATCACGAATTCGGGAAGTAGGACTACTGCTTCTCCAATTCGATCGTGGATCGTGGAAGTTCGCCTCTCCCGGTAATTCCTTTGATCTTAAACAGTGACTACTAATCTCGAAAAGAAGAGCTCCCACCGAGGAAACAATCACTTTTCCAGATTGGAAGTCACCAACAAGAGAAAAAGGTTTACTGCAAACTAATTATCCTAAGAGGGAATAAGATTCGTAGTTCGGCAGCCAGACTCTATGGCTGAAAGTTAGGTGATTTGGTGGAAAAGAGCTCCTCTCTGCACGGAAAAATCATTCCACTAAATCAAAATAACCTTCAGCTAAAAGAGAGCTGCCAAATAAGAACTCCTTACTTGACCTTCTCCTTCTAGTGGACAGTCTCTATTATTAAGTGTTACGTGATTTTGTGGAAAAGAGTTCCTCTTCATGGACAAATCATTGCACAAAATCAATCTAACACTTAACAAGAGGAGGGCCACACTGACCTTTTTCCCTGACCCATTTCCTTTTCAATGGACAGTCTCTATTATTAAGTGTTACGTGATTTTGTGGAAAAGAGCTCCTCTCCATGGACAAATCATTGCACAAAATCAATCTAACACTTAACAAGAGGAGGGCCACAAAAGTCCTTATACCTAAATTCCCATTCCCGACTTCTTTAAAAAAAAAGACAACGTTTTTTTTTATTCTGGAGTGGGGGATGAATGTAACCTCTCAAAATGGTTACATTTGTTTTTTTGTAAATATTCCCTGTAAATAGTTTTTTTGTTTATTATTATTATCATTATTATTATTATTCTTATTATTATTCCTTTCATTATTCTACATATTATTATTATTATTTTTCTTATTACTACCCTTATTACTATTATCATTTTTATTAAAATCACGGCTGCTTAAAAATAATATGAATTTAAAATTGAAATGCCTATTCCTGAAATAAAATGAAATTTAAAAAAAATGAATTATACAAATAAATACCGAATGCACTCCACCATGAACATCCCCATCCCTATTCCCATTCTACTCCCATCCCTATTCCCATGCTACTACTACACACCACCGCTACCAGTGAGAACTGTCACGACGTTGGTAGCGATTCGACAGCAGCGATGAAATAAAACCGTTTGTCAACAGACAAACGGTCTCTATTAGGTGAACGAATTCGAACGATTCAGTAGTTCGCGATTTTCACTCCCGATTTTTTTCTTCCAATAATTAGTGAACGATTAAGTTCGGTGTTTCGGTGAAGTGCGGTGGATTAAGGCACTACGGTATCGCGGGAAATCAGTGGTGTGACACCAAATTCCGTCCGGTCCATTTGGCGAAACCAGGATCCGTCAAGTGCCGTGAAGTCCAAGCCTTCGGTGCGCTGTTACATCACTCCGGACCATGAGTAGGCGAGTGTGAACGTTCGAGAAGGAGCCCCGTTGTTTCAGTGGGTTTATTGGCCGACAAGGGGAATTCGACGACCTACCAACTGAAGACTGGCCCCGTTCGGATCGCATACCCAATCTACGGCGGATAGCGGAGACTCCTGCCACGCCAATCGAAAGGGAAGAAGCCAGCCAAGACATAAAGTGGTAGAGTACAAATTCCAATCTTTCCTCCTTTCCACTTCCTTTGTACAATATGTTCGTTAAAATAGGAAATTAAATATGGTAACTAAGTGAATTTATGAACTCTTAGAATTATTGCAAGCTAAGCCCTGTTTTTCCTCCATCTCCTCGTTTTTGTCCACTCCAAATGTTAAATTTTGACGTAGGACTACGTTTAGTTGTTTTTTTAAAGGGAAGTTTTTCCGCCCATCTCCCCAATTTCCTCTTGGAGCATTAAAAACGACCCTGAGGCCCAGGACAAAGCCCGGTTGGGGACAATAGAGGTTCCCAACCTCAAGAATCTCTAACAAGAAATTCTCGCAGGGATTTCTTCATGAAAATCACAACATGAATTATTCTAAGGAATTTTCCAGGGATCTCCCTTGGAATTCTGCCAGAGATGCGTTCTAGGTCTCCAAAAAATCCTCCGGGATTCTAAGAATGCTCTAAGTTCTCTAAGAATGAATTCTCTAAGAATGCCTCCAGAAATGCCAAAAGAGATTCGCCCATGAATTCCTCCAGAGCAGGGAATGTCTGAAAACTCAGAGCTGTGCCAAAAACATGCGTGCCACTCAGAAATTAACTGTACATCTACCATTCTTTACGAGTAAACTCAAAGCAAAGTGCAGGAGAAAATTTGTTTTTTTTAAACCAAAGCACAATCTCTACTTTTTCAATCTCTTTAGTGAAAGCACAAAATTTCACTCTAAAATAATTTCAGCAAAGTATGCTCTGAAAGCGGAAAAGCTTAATAAATGTTTTGCAAAATCTTATAATTGTTGATCCTAATATGTTTGATAAAGTCAGAAACATAAGGTGGTGATGAATTACGTTCATCGTGTTTAAGAGTTTTGACAGTCACATATTAATTAAATGAATTCAAGTGGAATTTTTTACACGTGTACGAAACGCAGAGTAAAAATGAGACAACTCGATACCACGCAGCCCAAAGCACATTGTGAGCAAGGTGTGTGCATTTTACTCTGTAGCCAGAGTAAGGTGTAATCACTTGGAGAAAGCGGCTAGGAGGCCATCCTTAACTTGCTGGCCGTTTTGTTTACAAACATTACTGCCTTGCCTGGATGATGATGATGATGATGATTTAGTTCTACTGTCTATTGTAGCAAGGCATCTGCCTATAGCACTGGAATAATCTGAAAAGCGATTTGATCAAGATTGTGCTGTTGTTCGTGAGCAGTCAGTCTCCTGTATGAAGGGCCAAAAACGGATGTGGGGACCCGCAAGCAGAGACACTTGCACGAAACCCGCGGCTGGGGAAAAGAATCTCCTTCCAGAAGAAAGTTTTCACAATTGTACAATCAAGCCCTCGATTGACTGAATACTCTCAATAGATGGGGTTGAAGAGCCCGCCCTCAACAATAGTGAACAAGTTTAAATACATATTTTTTTCGGTACACGCAACAGCTAAGGGTTAGACTTTGTGAAGAAATTATAATTTTCACAAGTATCAACTAATTTATGCCTATCAGATGCATTTGAAGTCACTGCTGACCTTAAGTGTTCGGAATATGAGTCAAAACGGTACTTATTTTGCATTTTTTTTATTCCGGATATCCTGTAATGTAACTACGACCCACGCAATTCAACAAGTCGTTACAATGTCACATATAGCGTCACTCGTCGCTTATATGCAAATCACACGATGAACGCGTCACGCTTCGCTTGACGCGCCGCGTTACTATGTCGTCGGCCTACAGCTTTAGGTTGTTGCATTTCTAACCTCTTCTAACTCCACACGGAGAAAACGGAAAACCCATATTTGAGTATTTTTTAACTTACTTTTGAGTTATTTTTCTCTCCCTATTTCATTTGCTCCTCCTATTGTTGTCAGAGAGCGAAGAGCAAAACAACCCAAAAACCGAACCTTAGTGCGTTACCTCAAATTTGAGTAAGTGGCACTGTACTGGAAGTTGAGTTATTTGATCTGTCGATTGAGTGAAAAGAACTTAGCCAGTAGGTATTTTTTCGCATGGCTGCAAATGAAAACAACTTCTACCCAATCAACTCGAAATTAGGTTAACCCACGAACCCCCGGAATTGAGTGGAATGAACTCACTTTTGAGTACTTCATTTTCTCCGTGCACATTTCGTCGTTGTCATGACAACATAATGCTCGGTGCGCTAAGTTTCATGCATACACGCTTACTGATCTGAGGTACCCATGGCTTCCAGTAAATTCTATGCGCAATTCTACCACATAATTTTATATAAATTCTAAATCTGCAAAATTTTCTAGCGGAATCTCTGAAGGAATACCATATGAAAGAGAGTGGAAAATCAAAATCTTGTTGAATCAAAATCTTGTTGATCCAAAATCTTCAGACATTATTCAAAAGTTGAGTGTTTTGAAGGCTCTTTATCGCAGAGGAATCATACAAAATGATTTAAATTAAATGCTTACTAATGGTTTACACACAGACAAACAGACGTCACACTCTCATCATTGTCCATCGACCACCTTTTTAACGGTCGATTCAAAAATATGGTAGGTGGCCAATCCGCCACCCGCAGCGCTCGCATTGTTTTTATTCGCGTTTGACGTTTGCACACTACCGCCATCTGTTGGCCCGTCGGCCAAATAGAATAATTTTAGCATTGGGCGCACATGTCCTCGTGACTATGATTTTGATCGGGATTTGTTCTAAGTGTTACGTCTGTTTGTCTGTGGTTTACACTTCACTGTGGCCTTAAGTGTCCGTAATATGAATCAAAACGGTATCTTCGTATCTGCCACACGATATACCGTTTTGATTCATGTTACGGACACTTAAGGCCTCAATGAAGTATAACTCATCATAAAGCATTTAAAATAAATTATTCGGTATGATTCCTTCGCGGTATAGCGCCTTTAAAACACTTAACTTTCGAATGCTAGGTAGAGATTTTGAATTCGCACCATGAACAGTTTTAAATAAATAGAAATTTGTGGAATTTTAACTTTGTACATAGAACACCTTTTTAACGGTCGATTCAAATATATGGTAGGTATCCAATCCACCACCGGCGGCGCTGACATAATTTTTTTTTTCATGTTTGACGTTGACACACTACCGCCATCTGTTGGCCCATCGGCCAAACACGCCGATTTTAGCATTGGGCGTACATGTCCTCGTGACTATCATTTTGATCGTGATTTGTTCTAAGTGCTACTTCTGTTTATCTATGATGCTAGTGGTGATTAACACAAATTACCTAGATGTAGGAAATGAATGTAATGTAAAAGTATATAGAGAAAAAATATGGTGAAAATTCACGAAATAAGGTTTTGTGCATAAGGACATAAAAAGGCGTTAAACAGTGTGTTATTCCGTAGACGAGAATTAAATTCCATGTGATATTTTCGACGTTACTTAAAATCCAGAAGTGTTTATAAATCAACTCTGTAAACAAGTTTGGTAAGCTATACAAAGCATCACAATCATTATAACAAGCATAAAATGTAGTAGTTCTCAAATTAATAAAAAAAAACTGAACTACGCAACTTTCAACTAGTGAGAATAGGTTTGAAACCAATCTTTCAAATCAATATCTGAAGTAAAATAGGCTAAAGGTTGGTAAAGTAATTTTTGGTAGAACCGCGACACCAGTTTTGACATTGATCTTGAGATATCGGCAGGTGGATTTGGCAAAGATATTAATCTAATGAAATAGTAGTATGAGACTATGATCATCGATTTAAAAAATAAGTTGCTCCAAGTTTCACCCTAAATCAACCATAGACTTCTTTCTTAGAGTGTCCTCCAAAAGGGCCAGAAAGATACAGCTGCAACTTTCGAGATTTTGACCATTTGCAGGTACACTCCTTGACTGTTTGAAAATGGGTTGTTTTCGATAAAAATAACACAGCGTAACAAAAAGACATTTTTGCGTGTCTCAAGGATTAAATTATGTGTCTCTTGTTGATTATGGATTGGTGAAACTGACGCCATTCTCAGAAATGTTCCAGAACGACGCAATTTTGAGCCAAAGGTCGCCAAATTTGTATAAAACACTGGTTTTATTGATGTTTACATGAGAGTTAAATTATGAATTATCAATTTATTTAGTGATCTTATCCAGCAAGCATGCAGAGTAGGACTTCAACTTTCATTTAAGATATAATTTGGTTTGAATGGCACGCTTTAATTGTGAATAAATCGATTTTTTCAGCATGCTTGCTGTGTCGATACATAATGGATTACCTGCTTTGCTCTTGTCCACAGTTGATCAGCAGAAGTTTTCTCGTTTCATTTTGTATGGGGAAAGGCATCTTACTACAAATTTCTCGTAAATGAAAGCAATAATCGAAAAAAAAATATTTGGTAGGCGTGATAGTCATTATCATCATGTATAACCGGTACCAAATATATTTTCGAAAATAGTTCCCAATTTTGAGAAGTAATTCCTTAGATGTCTTTTGCCATACAGATTTTTTTCGCATTACCTTTTAGCGATTTTTTGTGCATAGACACTAGCGCATGTACGTTACGGTGTGGCGATTAGCGAATCAGGGCATGCATTTAACCCATTCTTCATTTCTTTTATATGGAAAAAATACAATACCTTTCAAAACCATCAAAAATAACCTTTAAGCATATCAAATATTATGAACTTTGCTGATTAGCATTGTTTAACACATTTAGTTTGATTTCTGAGGCAAATTAAGCAAAAACATTGCCATACAAGCTGGTAAACTTGCATGCAAGTAGGCTAAAATAGTCAAATTCTACATTTTCAACAGCCAATATCTCAACAACCAGAGGTGCTATGATGTTTCTGAGAACGACATCATTGTGGCAATCAGTGCGCAGAAAGGATCGTTTGTTCGCCAAACTCGAGCGACCCAAAATGCAGTTAACAGGGGTTCTCAACCGACTTCCAGTGACGGTGCACTTTGGGTTCGAAGAGCAGATCGGGAATTTTGAGCCTTCGGTGATAGACGTGGAGCACAGTGAAGAGTTCGATTGTGCGATATGCAAGCGGGCCAACAACGCGGAGATTCATATGGTACAATGCGGAGAATGCAAGCACTGGTACCGTTTTTCTTGCGCGAAAGTAGATAAAGCTACGATAAAGTACGATCCAGAGATTTCATCTGTGCGTAATGCGTACCGAAAGTTCCTCCGCCCCCCGCTAGCTCTAAGACTGGCCAATCTAGCATTTCAAGCTCACGGCGAGCGCAGATTGCCCGGGATCTCCAGAGGATGGAGGACGAAAGATGTTTACGAGAGAAGCTGGAAGAAGAGCGGTTGCGGAACGAAAAATTGCTGATCGAGAAGGCGATAAACGAGAAGCTGGAGCGGGAGAAAGAGTATTTGGCTCGGAACCATGGGCTACTGCGCCAGCAGGATGAAGATGTGGTGAGTGTGAAGAGTGGACGAAGCAGTCAGAGCCATGCAAGCAGCCGACAAAAGGTTAAAGAGTGGTTGGATAAGCAGCAAATAACCTCTAGTGGCGACCATGCTATCGATTCTCGTACGAAGCCACAAGATCATCAACCGATTCCACCAGAACATTCCAGTGGGCCAGTCAGATCGTCAAGCCCCGTAGAAGTCCGTGAATTCTTCGTCAGTGGTCACCAGCGAGCCCTAGCAGGAATGATGGAATCAGTCCTTCGCACGATCGACAACATTTTTATCGGAGACAGTCCTTGATCTCAGGAGATCCAGGACAATTTCGCGAACCATCCTTTCGGCCAACAACAACGCTATTCCGAGCGTCAAGTGCAAGTCCCTAATCTCCTACCGCTGGTCAACATTCAACCGTATGTTCGCCTTCTAGATGACGATCAACCACCGAAGAGTTCGGAGTTAGCCAGAAATGCAAATCCGCTGAATGCGGACAAACTTCCGAGGATCATCCCCAAGCTACTCGGGATCCCTCGATCATATGCAGTGTGGCAGGGCGAAGTATCCGATTTGCGACGTCATCATTTCCGTGATCAGCGGCGTCCTGATGAGCTGGAAGAGGCCCATCGTCAACAGCAGCGTGAGGACTTGATCCGACTACTGAAGGAGGAACAACGCGAGCAGGACAGGCAACGCCTTCAAGAAATCAAAGCCATGTTAAAGAGACAGCAAGACGTCGAAGCGTAGCATCAGGTGGAAAACGATTCACGGAGGAAGCGAGAGCTGGGCCTTGTCAACTGGTTGAAATTTTTCGAACAGCTGTACGCGCGGGAACAAGCTCGGCGTGTTGAAGAGAAGCAATCCTTTTTGGTTAAGGAGCAGCAATTCATCGAGCAGTTGGAGGACATGCGCTTAACCTCAAGCAAAATTCGGCAACGCACAGTACTCAACGATTGTTCATCTATCGGGGACGGAACAGCGCTAAGCAACGAGAGAGCGTCCCGTAGCGGAAAAGCGCACATCGGCTGAACAACATTCGGAGGAGTACCCGCACTTCACGGCCAACTTGCCCACATCGGCTGAACAGATTGGGACCTACTCAGAAACTATCCAGCGATGTCTAGCCGTGAGTACAAACCCACCAACGGCGCCGGTAAGTAGTTCCCAAATTGAGCCAAATAAATTTACCCAAAATTTTCGATGTGATGAGCGAAACATAGTGGCATCTTGTCCTTCTTCACCCGTCCACCATATCGCAAGTTCTGTCAACTCTTCAGACGCTGTCAGGCCGGAGCAGATCGTTCACAACCTTATGGCCAAAGTTCGAGGATCGCCAGCCCCCAAAGTGGAAAGGCTGGAAACGTTGATCCAGTTTGGATTAGCGTTGGGCAAATTGGACCAGAACATCGATGTTACTGAATCGATTCTGATTGGATATTTATTTATTTATTTACTTGTCTTCGATTTTAACCGTACAGACAGATACACTTAATATCTAATTCTACTTCTAAACATGGGTTTCGACACATTAAAATCAAAATTTACAAACACTTCATTAAAACGACGACAACAAACATCAAACGGGTTATTCTGACCATAAAGCGTACGGTGAACAGGTAAACGTAGAAATTCAGTGTGTCGAGTAATTATGTCGAATCCTTTCACAGATTTAATTGAATCATTTGAATAGATGTTTCTGAATCGATTCGATTTTCAAACTCATACGAAAATTATCAAAACACGCTCTTAAAATAAGACACAATGCTATTATATTTGATTTTCAGGTTCCTTCATTACATTTTTCAAGACATTACATTTTTGAAGACAGATTCAAAACTAAGTGTATAGTTCAGCAACTGACTACAAATTTCTAATCAATTTCATTCTTTTGAATCCCAACAAAAACCGAATGAAGAAAATCGATTCATTCGATTTTGAGTGATCCTAACATCGATTCAAAAAATCGATTAATCGGAACAAAAAATCGATGATCAGAACATCGATTCAAAATCGCGCATTGCTAGTTTATACTAGCCGTCAAAAATTTGTGTGGTCACTTGCAAGCAGTGGGAATGTCGAATCCTATCCTGCAACAGGAGCTTGTGGATAAGCTGCCGGTCAACATCAAGTTCAACTGGGCACTGTATCAAGCGAACTTACCGATGGTCGATTTGAAAACGTTCAGCGACTATATGAGGAAAGTTACTACCGCTACTATTGGTGTGACGAACTTCTCGTTTGCATCGAAGCCGATGAAGGATGATATCCCCAGATCCAAGGGTTCTTCTTTTTCCTCTTGGCATTACGTCCGCACTGGGACAGAGCCTGCTTCTCAGCTTAGTGTTCTTATGAGCACTTCCACAGTTATTAACTGAGAGCTTTCTATGCCAAAGTTGCCATTTTCGCATTCGTATATTGTGTGGCAGGTACGATGATACTTTATGCCCAGGGAAGTCAACGAAATTTCCATTCCGGAAAAATCCTGGAATGACCGAGAATCGAACCCAGACACCTTCAGCATGGCTTTACTTTGTAGCCCGGACTTTAACCACTCGGCTAAGGAGGTTCAACATTGGAATTTTTCCATTCGTCAGAAAAATATGCCGACCGAAAACGTTTGTTAAATATATCAATTCAGAATAATCAGCCACTCTCTTGAAGTTCCTTGAAATCCTTCCAGTTTTGATGTTTGTCCCGCATCTTCATACATTCCATACATTGTGCGCTTGTTTAAAACGTCAAATGATAAGAAACACGCTTCTTCGTGTGAAAATTGAAATTTCAAAAATTTCGAAATTGCCGTTTAAAGCACGGTTGATTCAAAATTAGTCTGGTTGTCTGTGGCAGGACCGATGAAATTTATACCTGACTGAAAATAAAATTGATGGTAATCTCGATGATATATTTTTCACAAAAAGCCTCAGTTGACGGTTGACTTCTTGGACTCAAAAATATTATGACAGCGTCCCATTAATAACAAATCGCACACCAACCAGCTGTACCCATTATATTTCTT
This sequence comes from Aedes aegypti, assembly GCF_002204515.2. Taxonomy (NCBI): domain Eukaryota; kingdom Metazoa; phylum Arthropoda; class Insecta; order Diptera; family Culicidae; genus Aedes; species Aedes aegypti. The sequence continues at coordinate 208,335,903 of NC_035107.1, forward strand.
CTCGGGTCACCATTGCACACCAACTGTATACAGATTAGCATTCAATCGACGGGCGGGAATAATTATTCCATCAGTCAGTCTGATTATGCGGTTCTTGTGGGAAACATATTCTTGCGCAGTTCGTCTTCTTCGTCCAGTGCGCGTCGCGTAACGAACGTAAAACACAATCGAAAGTCCGCAAGTTGCGTGCGCCGCCCGCCCGATGATAATCTCTGTGACTCCGGTGGTGAATGAATTTGTACAAATGGCCCCAAAAAGGCGACGACACAACGTGGGTTCATCTTCCGTCGGCTTTATTCGGACGCTAGTTGTGGCGTGTGGCCTTGCCGTCATTCCGCTTCAGGGAGCTCCAGCCGGGTGGGAATCGTTTCAGACCTCCAACGTCCACCAGCAGGTTCCCACGAAAGAGATGGTGCGTAAGACGTTCGGGCAACCTGCCATTAGGGTGAGGTTTATTTTCGAAAACCTTAAGTTGTCAAAATTTACAAAATGGAAAATGATCATCGATCCCGAAGTAACATCCTGTGTAAAAATGAGAATTTTCGGGTTTTCAAACCCGAAACCCGACCCGAACCCGAACCCAACGGGTTCGGGTTTGAAAATTTAAAATTTTTCGGGCTCAGGTCGGGTTTGAAGGCTACAAAATTATCGGGTACGGGTCGGGTTCGGGCTTGAAAAAAGTCGGGTTTGGGTCGGGTTCGATGAGAATTGTGAACAGAGTTGTTAGGCGGCATCCACAAATTACGTAACGCTCAAGGGGGAGGGGGGGAGTAGGCTCAAGCGTTACGGCTCATACAAAAATTTAAAATTTTTCATACAAAAAGCGTTACGGAGGGGGGGGGGAGGGGGTCAAAAATTTCCAATTTTAGCGTTACGTAATAAATGGACGCCGCCTTACCTGAAAGCGTTTCTATGCATCGGAAACAATGAATTTATTATCTTTTCGAGCTCGGGCTTTATTCGGGTTTCTCTTAGAAGACTTTTTCGGGTTTCGGGTCGGGTTCGGGTTTGAACAGCGAAATTTTTTCGAGTTCGGGTCGGGTCCGAGTTTGCTTTTCAATTATTGCCTCGGGTTCGGGTCGGGTCCGGGTTTGGAAAAATAAAATAAGCCGGGTACGGGTCGGGTTCGGGTTTGAAAGAAGTGAAACCCGACCATCTCTACTAGGTTTGCATGACGCTGGACATATGTATTTGTAACAAACACGTTTTTGCAAGTCATATCGCTTGCAAATAGCTCTATTCCAACCTAAAACATTGACCTGTATTATTAGCTAATCAGTTTGTGTCGTAAAGATGTTATTTGTGGTTTTAAGACTAAGTAGCCTGTCATTTGTTTTGGCAGCCATGATGACACTGCAGCTCGAAATTTCAAACTAATAAAATTTAGTCCACATGATGAATATTGGTTCGAAAAGGTATCACTATGCGCGCTCACATGTGGAAAGTATACTGATACATTTTTAATTAATTCAATGCAAAAATAAATGATTTTCTTTACTTCCAAATCGTGAGATGAATTGACAACAGTCATCAACGACGCGTACATATGTCAATGACGGCGTACTTCGCCCTAAATAACTCAATACCAACAAATGAAATATTTCGCAGTTTATATGTGTTTTATATGCATTGCATTGGGGGCCCAGATAGCCGTAGCGGTAAACGCGCAGCTATTCAGCAAGACCAAGCTGAGGGTCGTGGGTTCGAATCCCACCGGTCGAGGATCTTTTCGGGTTGGAAATTTTCTCGACTTCCCAGGGCATAGAGTATCTTCGTACCTGCCACACGAAATACGCATGCAAAAATGGTCATTGGCATAGTAAGCTCTCAGTTAATAACTGTGGAAGTGCTCATAAGAACACTAAGCTGAGAAGCAGGCTCTGTCCCTGTGGGGACGTAACGCCAGAAAGAAGAAGAATGCATTGAAAGCTGAAAAAAAAACTATATTAGAACTTTAGATCATTTGAATATTTTATTTTTTTGTTTTGTTGGGAATAAGTTTATAAACCATCCATTAGATGCTATTATAAATAGCTGTTGAAACTATTGGATGTATATAAGCCGCCATTGTTGAAGCTGTTATAGCTATACATGGGCCGTATATATAGTATATAATTCTCGAAAAATTGATCAGATTATGTACAAAACATGAAATAATAACTCATATATAACTAGCTGTGTTACTTGGGCTGCAACGCGGTTGAGTGACGATGACGATTATTTTTCTAGTTTTCTCGTCGACTTTTTCCATTTGACGGCGACGATTGTCTACTCTCAAAACCAAGGTCAAAACGATACTCTGGTCAAAAATGTCACTTTAATGCCACAACTTGGAATGACTCAATGAGTCGAGCCATTTTACCCCATTTATTGGGCCATGGCGTCCTATATGAGTCCGACCATGAATCTACACCGTTAATCTGCATCAGAGGCGCGTCCACGTTCAAATCCATGGGTAGGACAAACGTTAGCAAATATTTTGTGCACAATGAAGCTAAGAATAATTTCAACTCTGGACTGTAAATTCAAAGTTTTTATGTTTGAGGAGCTCAAACGCAAAAGGGTGTAAGTGACATTTTGGCCGATTTTGAGTTGAGTTGATGAAATTCTACTGTTACTGTACAAAGAATTTGTTCAAGATCCCACAAGAATTCATTCCTGATTTTCCCAATGAGAACCACAGAAATGGATTTTTTCCAACGATTATTTCAGATCTCATCTGAAGAGTGTTGTTGAAAGGCTTCAGAAATCATTCCTCCAAAAATTATTTGATAAATTTTTCAAGGAAGTCCCAACTGCTGCAACATTTTAGCTAGTGATTCATCCATAGATTTTTGTGGGACATCCTACAAGATTCCTAGTCAAAACATCTTCTAAACTTCAATCAATAACTTCTCCAGAAATTTCTACCAATTTCCTTTAATGTTGTCTCTTAAAATTTATATAAGACTGCAAGTAGGGATTTCCCTTAAGATACATTCAGCAATTGTTCCAGATATTCCTTCTTAGATTTCTACAGAAATTCTTCCAGTAATTCTTTGAGTTTTTCTCAAGTAAGTCTTGTACGATTTTTGTCACGAATTCTTCTAGGATTGTCACCAGGAAAATGCCAATCTCTGATAAAACTTGGGTAAGTTTCAAAGTCACCATTAATGAGCAAGGATCATGAAATAACTCCCTAGAAATAACTTCCTAGATAATCTAAAAAAAATCAATCGAATCTCGGGATAGTATTCCGCAGGATTTTCTAAAGAAATTTCTCGAAAACCAATAGACAGAATGTCTTTGTGTAGGAATGATCGAAGGAATAATTGGAAAAATTTCTGTAGTATAAACTGGTGTGAAAACATAAATAATTTTGAAGATTGCATGAGAATGTTTCGTATTGAAGGAATGTTTGCTAAAACTGTAGGAGTACTACCTTAGATAAATGCTGAAAAAAAAGTTCAAACTCCTCAAGGAATTACAGATTTCTGGGTGGAAACGTAGATGAAATTTTGAAGGAATCCACATGAACAGACAGAGGGATTCTTGTAGTGTTTCTTTAAAAAACCCTTTTCCTCGGAAGAAATTCTGTAGAAATCTTTGAACGATCTCCTAGAGAATTCGGTAGAAGGATTAGCGAAAAAATATCTGGAGGAAGTTCTATAATAGTTTTGGAAAAACAATCAAAGTAATACCTGAGGAAGTTACTGGAGGTAGTAGCTTAAGAGTGCTCAAAGATTCCCTAAAGCAAATTCTGAAGAAATTCTTCTAAGCGTCCTTTTGACAAATCGCTTGAAGAATTTCTGGTAGAATTGGTAGAGAAAACTCTAGAAAAATTTCTATAGAAATCCCTGTGGGAGACCCTGAAAGTGTTCTAAATTAAATCACTGTGATAATTCATGAAGTTTTTCCTCTGGGAATTTGAGACGAAATACTTCAAGAGCTTGTTGAACCAGTAATAGTCTCTAAAGGTTTCTTCGGAGCCTGTACAATACAATGCAAGCAGGATAAGTAAATAAGAGACTTTAGAGACCATTTTGGTTACAATATATACTTTAGAAACCTTCCACTAAAAATTGGAACTTGCATTAAAATAGAGACCAAGTCTCTATTAAGAATCCTACTACCAGTCCTGTCTTTAGGATTCATTGGATCAATTTTCGTTATCCTTCATATTAAAAAATATTTAAATCCCTTTTAAATCAATTTTATTAAACAAATTTGACAAAAACAGACCAAACTGCTTTTATTTAACAATTAATGAGGTTGTTCTAATGTCCTCATCTATTTCTAACATGGATAAACAGCAAATATTCTGTGAATTTGTATAGTTTTTTTTTCTTTGCACAGAAATAACTCGTCTAATCGCAAAAGTATTCAGGAGAAACTAGAGATGTTTGGAAAATGTTTCATCGAGTCATATATTACGCAGGAATTTTTTTAACAATACTCAAAACAAAATTTCAAAAAATCGTCATAATCTGCTCTAAATATGTTTAGGAATTTAATCAAATCATTTTTCATGAATTTACTACTAACTACTTCCATAAATTTCTATAGAATAAGTCAAGAACTTGTAGAGAGTTAGAGACTGTTATGCCTTCAATTTTTCAATATGGGACTACACTAATTTCATATTTTTCACAACATTTTCAAACAAGGTGTGGTAATTTTTATGTGCATAGTAAAATATTTATCAAAACATGAATGTTTCAATAAAAAAGAGGTGGCACGAAAATCAATACGGAATAGTTGTGCTCTTGTGCTGATCTTGATTTTTTGTGTAGAATCGTGGGTAGGACAATCCTTTGACTGTCCTACCCAGGCATTTTTGTGCGTAGTACATGTCCTACCTGTCCTACCCACTTCCCGCGCCACTGATCTGCGTTGTTTTCTTTGATTCCAAAAAATATCAACATAGCATTTTGAATCGTCATCTTTTGCATAAGTGAAAGCATGCTATTGATTCTGTAGAAATTATTGCAAAGACTATCTAGTTGTTAACATGCTGACAGTAAGAATACTAACCCTCTTTAATGACAACTTTTCCCATTCTATGTATTAGGAATAAACTTTAACTTTACTTGTGAGATTTTCAACTTTGAAATAGATCGTTCCTAGAATCCTAAAGTGGCTCCTGCGCTAAAATGAGTTTTAACCTGTTTTGAAGATATTTTACTTCTGCAGCTGTTTCTAAACCTAATCTATAGTAGGAAGTAGATCGCTGTATTAAAGGTCAGATGCACTTACACTTGAATAATCTTCAAAAATGATCCTAATCAGCCATGGAGTGGTGGAGTGGATATATCGCAATTTTGAGATGATTTTTCGCCCTTAAGCTTAAGATGAACCACCCAAAGCCAAGCTACTAATTTTCAAAAGCGCAAATCGGAAGAATCAGACAACCGTTAACGGTGAGAATTTGAACGATTGGTCATCACAAACGAGTGACCAATCGAATAAACCTTACGGACCAATCAGCTTAAACGGATATCTGGTTCTTCAAATTTCAACATTATTCCTTCATAAGGGCTTATCTGACACGAACAATTTTTCTCCATCGATCCTCTCTTTCGCTAATAACTTCCCCAAATTAAAAAAAATCGTAATATGTCTTGTTCATGAAGCAAGATGTAGTGGTTCTTCATCCTACAAAACTATGTTCCGAAAAGTAAATCAGTTTTCTGCAATAAACCAAAGAGAATAACAATGAAGAGAAATCGATCAATTCAGATAAGGCCTCATCAATGTCAAGTTGTGCTCTAAAAATTGAGGAGTATCAAAGCCACTTCATCGTGAGGATTCCATCAAAATCGAAACAACAACAAAAACATAAAAAAATATTAGGATTTCTCAAAAATTTCGAATATGCACTTACGCTTATTGTTCCACCTCTTAAGCACCAAAAATTCTCAATTTTTCACACTTTTTTTTTTGGCTGATGATCATTTTCTAATTTGTAAATTTCAATTACGAAAGATTTTCAGAAATAAGCTCCACTTAAGGCTGATTTGCGATTGTTTGACTGTAGTTTGAATTAAAGTTGAGCTTTGTTCGGTTTTCGTTTATGACGGTCCTACGAGCAGTTTGACTTTATGCGGCGGTACGGCTACTTGGAAAAGGGTCCCAGCCAGGCCGAAGCTCTGTATAGTGAGGAAGCAGTGGTTATGGCGATTAAGAGCATTCAGCGATACGGAGCGCTGCCGGAAACGGGGGTTCTTGATCCAAGGACTATTCGCGTAAGTATGATTTGTAAGAGAATGACACATTCCACGCGCATCTACGCCAAGATATCAAAAATTCAAACTCTGATATATTTCCAAAGCTATGCAGAACATGAAAGACAATATGTTAGATTGTATAAAAAACATAAATTTGATTGAAAATACATTAAAAAATATACCTGAAAAGTTATATAAAGTTCATATAATTTATTGGTGAAAAATTGAGACATCTAACAACATTTTTATAAAAGCCCTGTATCATAGTATATCAAGTGTAATATGATTGTCTTATCCATTAACTAGAAGGGTATTAGATGACATTGTTATGTGTGGGTTTAATTTTTTCAAACGAATTATTGGTTCTTTCAAAATGTATTTTTTTTAAATAGTCACATTATTATGGTGTCACGTTACGAAAATTGTCTAATTTTTGACATTGTAAAATAAATACTTCTTATAGAACTCTTATATTTTGGATTCTCTTCCTATCGTCAATTTTAACCGTAAAATTTTAATTTCTGAAACAATATTCTTAAAATAATTTATTGAATGTTTTTGATAATTTTACCCATTTATCAGATCCATTAACTCCACTGTGTTATTGAATTTCGGATAGTTCCGACAACCATAAACGTCTTACTTACCTTACCAGTCAGGCCAAGGCCTGGGTGGCCTCTGCTGTACGTAGGAGACGTCTCCATTCGACTCGGCCCATGGCTGCCCGTCGCCAGCCACGCATTCTGCGAAGGGTACGCAGATCGTCCTCAACTTGATCGACCCATCTTGCTCGCTGCGCACCACGTCGTCTTGTGCCAGTCGGATTGTTTTCAAGAATCATTTTCACCGGGTTGCTAACCGACATTCTGGTGACATGGCCGGCCCACTGCACCCTCCCAATTTTTGCAAGGTGGACGATGATTGGTTCTCCCACCTTCCGTTCGAAAACACCAAGGGCGCGTTGATCCTCTGCACGTAGGGTCCATGTTTCGTGCCCATAGAGGAGTACCCGTCTAATCAGCGTCTTGTAGATGGTTAACTTCGTGCGATGGCGAACATTGCTCGATCGGAGCGTTCTGCGGAGTCCAAAGTAGGCACGATTTCCAGCTACGATGCGTCTCTGGATTTCTCTGCTGGTCGTTGTTGGCTGTCACCAGTGAGCCCAAGTACACGAATTCTTCGACAACCTCGATTTCATCACCGTCAATATGAACTCGAAGTGGGGGCCGCGTCTTCTCTTGAGCCCCTCGCTATCATGTACTTCGTCTTTGACACATTGATGTTCAGTCCGATTCGCCTAGCTTCAGCCCTTAGTCGGATGTACGTGTCCGCCATCGTCTCAAAGTTGCGTGCAACGATATCAATGTCGTCGGCGAAACCAAGTAACTGAACGGACTTTCTGAAAATCGTGCCACTCAAGTCTATCCCTGCTCTTCTTATCACACCCTCTAACGCAATGTTAAACAGTGAACACGAAAGGCCATCACCTTGCCGTAACCCTCTGCGAGATTCGAAGGGACTCGAGTGTTCCCTGATACAGCACATCACTCACTCCATCGTCGCCTTGATCAATCTTATCAGTTTGTCCGGGAAACCGTATTCGTGCATAATCTGCCATAGCTTTTTTTTTTTATTATAGTGAGGTATCAAAAAGTTTCGAAAACCTGGCCTGTTAATTATTGGCACTGTGTGGGATTCACTTGCGTGCCTATCCACTAAAACCTAGTCCTCACTTTCGGCGGTAGCCTGGATCCCCCCGGATTCCACTAGATGCGACTTCGTCGGGGGGGGGCTGTGCATCTGCACTTCTCTTACGTTCTTAACGTTTTCCCACTCTGTGCTCTTGCACTCTGCGCAGTCTGCCAGTGGTTTGCTCTTGCATGTTGAGCAGACTGCCGTTCCACCTTCTTCCGCTCTTCTGTCTCCTTTCATCGTTCATCCCTTCTCGCTTCCTTCTCCTCCTGACTTCCCCCGGCGTCGGAGGTTGTCACCAGTACCGGTTGGGGAGACGTCCGCACTGATGGTGCCCCGACTACCGGCGGCTATCGCAGGGGAGATCTTCGTCAGGCTGACTCGAGTGCCGAGGTCGGTCAAACGATTCCGGTTGGGGATTGACTTCCGGTTCATTAGCGCCCCGACGACCCGATGCCAGGCACTGCTCTCTGCCTCTCTCTTCGCTGCTCTTCCCGCCAGTTTCTCTGCAAGATAGATGTTATCTCCACCACCATTTTTTCCACCAGATTCCAAAGGTTAGCATCGCCTATCATTTTGCTTACAATTCTGTCTGCATTGAAGTCCTCTCCAAAAGCAGCCACCGCCGCGCTTCGTTCCATGTTGAACCTCGGGCAGTCGAAAACAACATGTTCCGGCGTTTCCTCTCTTTCACTACACACAGGACAGAACGGTGACGGCGCGTGGCCGAACCGATGTAAATACTGCTTGAAGCAACCGTGACCTGACAGGAACTGTGTCAGGTGGAAGTTTACTTCGCCATGCTTCCTGTTTACCCAGGTCGACACATTCGGGATGAGTCTGTGGGTCCATCTACCTTTCTCAGAGGCATCCCATTCTTGCTGCCACTTGCCCAGCGAGCCGATCCTCGCCAATTTCCTCACCTGTCTATTGCCTCTCCGCTGATAACACTCGATGTCTTCTCCCAGGGTGATGCAAATCGGAGTCATCCCGGTGATCACAAATACCGCCTCCGTCGATATTGTTCTGTAAGCGCTCGCTACTCTCATAGCCATGATTCGGAACGTGCTGTTGAGCTTGTCCCGATTGCGCTTGGTTTGCAGTGCTACACCCCAGGCCGGAACTCCGTATCGCAGTATCGACGATAATACGCTAGCCAGAAGACGCCTCCTACTGCTTCTCGGACCATGAGCGTTCGGCATGATCCTTGTGAGTGCGTTGGTCGCCCTTGCCGCCTTCTCACATGCATAGTCGACGTGGCTGTTGAAATTTAGCCGATCGTCTATCATCACGCCCAGGTGTCTGAGTGACCGCTGTGACGCTATGACATGTCCCCCGACGGTAATCTCAGCGTGTTGGACCGCTTTGCGATTGCTGACTAGTAGCACCTCCGTTTTGTGGTGGGCTATTTTCAGCTTGACTGCATTCATCCAGTTCTCAACCGTACCCATTGCCTCCGTGGTTAGCACTTCCACTTCTTCCAGCGTTTCGCCTATTACAGTTAGGACGACGTCATCAGCGAAGCCGACGATCTCGACGCCCATGGGTAACTCCAATGATAGGACCCCGTCGTACATCCCATTCCACAGCGTCGAACCCAGTATGGACCCTTGCGGAACTCCCGCCGTTACTCTTAACTTCTTTCGGCCGGCGTCGGTTGCATACACCAACACCCGATTCTCGAAGTAACTCTGTAGAATTCGGCACAGATAGTCAGGAACCCGCATTCTATGCAGCGCTGTGGCGATGGCCTCCCAACTGGCACTATTGAACGCGTTTTTAACGTCTATCGTAACTACGGCGCAGTAACGATTTCCTCTTCGCTTTTGCTTCGATGCCTTCTCGGCCCTCTCCAGGACCGTCCGAATTGCGTCTACCGTCTATTTTCCCTTCCGGAATCCAAACTGCCTTTCTGATAGTCCGTTCGCGCTCTCCGTACATTTAGCCACCCTGTTTAGGATGACCCGTTCCAAGAGTTTGCCCAGTGTATCCAGCAAGCATATAGGCCTGTATGATGAAGGATCACCGGGTGGTTTTCCTGGCTTCGGTAGCAGCACCAGCTTCTGGATCTTCCATATATCTGGGAAAAGACCTTCGTCCAGGCATTTCTGCATCACTTTCCGGAACATATCCGGGTACGCTAGGATCGCCGCTTTTAATGCCACATTCGGTATTCCATCCGGTCCGGGGGCCTTTTTCACCTTCAATGCTTTCGCCGCTGCTACAAGCTCGTTATTGGAAACCTGACGATCTTCAGTGATTGCTTCTTCTTCGTCGACATACGGCGTGGGTGGCCACGGTGTCGGATCATGCGTTGGGAAGAGACCCTCGACAATAACCCTCAGCTTTTCAGCACACGTTTCAACCGGAATTGATGGACCCTTGACTTTTGCCATGACCACTCGATAAGCGTCCCCCCAGGGGTTGGCGTCAGCTTCTCGGCACAGCTGCTTGTAGCACTCAGACTTGCTCAGTGTTATCTCGCGTTTGAAAGCAGCTCTGGCTGCTTGGAAAACGACCTTTCGCTCCTCTTTGATTTCTACGTTCGTTGCTCTCTGGTAACGCCTCCTGGCTTTAAGGCAAGCAGCTCGGAGTTCGTTGAGTGTCTCGTTCCACCAGTACGCGGGACGTCGATCGTTGCGGGGCTCCCGTTTCCGTGGCATCGTTGTATCACATGCCCTTGCCATCGCTGTTGTCAGCCCTACCGCATCCAAGTTCAGGGCATCGCTATCGGTGCGAAGTGCCTCAACAAAGAGATCTTTGTCGAAAGCCTTAGTCTTCCACTGCCGGTCGCCAATTGTGTTTCTCTGCACTGCCGCAGTGTTCCGCCGGCCAATACTGTAGCGTATCGCCAGGTGATCGCTATGGGTGTACTCTTCGCTTACCCTCCAGTTCATGTTGCCCGCCAGTGATGGGCTACAAAATGTTAGGTCAATGATCGACTCCCGTCCGTCTTTCCGAAATGTGCTAACAGTGCCTTCGTTGCACAATACTACGTCTTGGTTTGCTAGAGCCTCCAGTAGGTTGTAACCTCTGGCATTGGTTACCCTGCTACCCCACTCCACGGCCCATGCATTGAAGTCACCTCCAATCAGCACTGGTTTTCGACCAACTAGCTCGTCGGTCAACTCCTCCAACATATGACCAAATTCTTCGAGCGTCCATCTTGGAGGCGCGTAGCAGCTGCAAAAGTAGATTCCGTTGATTTTGGCGATTACGAACCCCGCGTTTGAGCTGGCAACCACTTCCTGGATAGTAAACCTACCCGTCACTTGTATCGCCGCTGCGCCTGTACTATCCGCCACCCAATTGGCGTTATTGAGTGGTACTCGATACGGTTCAGCTATTATCGCAACGTCGCACTTAGTTTCTGTTGTCGACTGCCAAAACAGTTGCTGTGCGGTGTCGCAGTGATTCAGGTTGATCTGCGTTACCTCCGTTACTGTTGGACTGCGATCGCCTTTTGGTACGCGCGGCAATTGAAGCTACCCGTCGAATGGGTGTTTCCTTCCTCCGATGAGCAGAGCAAGCACCTTGGTCGATTTTTGCAGTCTTTCCCAAAGTGACCTCTATCTCCACATTTCCTGCACAGTTCGGTTCTGTCTGGGCCTTTACAGCTCGCCGCCGGGTGTCCGAAGTCCATGCACTTGAAGCAACGCATCGGTGGCCTATCTGCTCGCGTAACGAGTCTCAGTGGGCATATCGACCAGCCAATTCTTATCTTGCCTTTCTCCACCAGTTTGTTCGCCGTGTCAACTGGTAGCCGAATTGTCGCTGACAGTGTGCCGTCATACGACTTCCTCAGACGGATTGCCATGGCCTCCTCACCAAGGCTGCATTGCTTACGCAGCTCCTCGCTCACTTCGTCCACAGTTGTAATCTCGTCCAGGTATCTGCACTCAACAACTGCTTCCTGAGTAAGTGCTCTAACGGCCGCCTCGTTCGCCAAAGATTTCGCGACTAGCTCCTGATAGGCCGAGCTCTTGATCACTGGGTCACTCTTCAACTCAAATAGCATTTCCCCTTTCTGGGTGCGCCGCGTCCTAACCACGTTTTCTCCGAGGTCTTTCAAGTTCGGATCGTCCTTAACTTTTCGGAGGATATCTGCGTACGTTGTTTGGTCGTTTGCCTTAACAAGTATGGCATCCTCTTTCGACCACTGCGGACGTCGCTTCGCTTTTTTCTTCCCGTCCTTTTTCTTCTCCACCTTCTCATTCTGTTTCCTTTTTTTATCTTTGGCGTTTACGACGGTTTGCCATCCTTCACCATTCCCGTCTTTTTTCGGCACATTTTTTCCTTGATCGTTGCGCTGCTTTTTTGGGTCTTCCTCTTCTCCTGGTGACTCTCTATCTCGCTTCTTCGTAGGCTTGTCACTACGTACCTTTGGGGTCCTAAGCTTGTCAGCCGCTGCTTGCTCCGTAACCTTCTTCAGTGTTTTTTCGGCAAACTCTGCCCTCATGATCAGCGCTTCCTGCTCCTTTATGGCAGCGTTGACAGCGGATTTGATGCTCGTCAGCTTGCTCTTGATCACAGTATGCACATTGTGCCGGTCCTTAACGAACTGGATGAGTTCATCGACCTTATTCTTCACCTCGGTCAACCTCAAGTTTTCAGGTAGTTGGCCTCCTTGAGTGTTATTGCTCGATTTCGGTGTGAACACTGGACTCTGAATCCCTAATCCTCCTTGTGGTCCCTGTATTTCACATTGCTTCGAGCTACTTCTAGCCGTCGGTATATTCTCCGTGGTGTGCACCGGCGATCGTGGCACCTTACCGCTTTTCTGGAACGCGCTTGCGTTCTCGACTCCTGCTGCATTAAACTCCATTGTTTCGGCATTGTTTTGGAAATTCTCCATTTTAGTGGGTCCCCCCTCTAAGCCGCTATCCTCGCCCGTCGTAAGTAGTCACCTTCGTGATCCCATGGTGATGTTTGCCAGCAGTGACGCCATGCTAGGGTTGACCGGGCCCCTTATGGGGTGCCAAGTTCAGAGCCAGATCGGCGCAAGTCAGGAAAGGTTCAACTGAGCCTACTTCCACCAGTTAAGGTGGCGGGTTTGGAACGTACTTGGAGGCCTGCCAAAGTTTTAACGGGACGGGGGCAACCGTACCATTAACCCACTCGCCGTTTCAGGGAGGTGTCATCCATCCTTACTAAGGGTGTAGAATAGTACGACTGTCAGCTCTGTAGCGTAGTTCCTATGCGTGGTCCATAGTCGTGTCCATGTTCTTATGCTGCCAGTCTTCCATAATCAGGATCTCGCTGGCCTGGATCCTAATGCGCCGGGTGGCGCTCCTGGTGATGGGCTAGAGTACTTTGAAAGCGGTACGGGTCGCTTGTACGGAGGTGTGATTGCGGACCTGTGGGTTTTTGTAGGAGTTCAACAGAGCCCTGCATTGAACCCCCGCCACGCCCTAGACAACATCCCCTTGGGCTGACTGGAAACCGGTAAACCGGAACCAGGGCCCGGTCAAGCCAATTGGTGGTTTTTCATTGGCGCTAGGGAACAAGTCCCTAGCTCCCACCGCAATTCTGCCATAGCTGTTCTCGATCGATTGTATCATAGGCCGATTTAAAATCGATGAATAAATGATGTGTGGGTACATTGTATTCGCGGCATTTCTGCAACACCTGGCGGATGCGTCCGTTGTTGCTCGTTCGCCCATAAATCCTGCCTGATATTGTCCAACCAATTCTCTGGCAATTGGTGATAGACGGCGGCATAGAATTTGGGAGAGTACCTTGTAGGCGGCGCTCAAAATTGTGATCGCACGATAATAGGGTCCTAAAATGTTTAATGAAATCTTGTTTTCATTTGATAACACGAAAGAGCATGTTACTGCAACTACTTTAGCAATTTTTCCTGCTCAAATAACGGATATATCATATTAAAACTTTAATTTAAAAATTGAATCCATAAATGAACATTGACACTTGAGATCATGTTTGACGTTCGCTTAGTCGACAAAAATACCACAGGGGTTTTAGTTTTAACACTGGGGTTGTTCCTATCTGACATTTCGGAAGGGACACGGAAAACTAAATACACCCAAAATTTGAGTTTAAACCAAGGGGTGTGACAAAATCTATAAAAAACATAAAACAATTTTTTTTTGTACTAAAACAAATGAAAAACATTAAAAAATTGAGTAAACATGTGTTTTTGGCCTAAACTTAAGCGTTTGGCACTAAAATTGGGACATGGCTTTAGGACCCTATTGGCGCAATCCAACTTGTCGCCCTTTTTGTAGATGGGACACACGACACCTTCCATCCACTCCTCTGGCAATACTTCCTCCTCCCAAATCTTGGAAATAACCCAGTGCAGCGCTCTTGCCAGTGCATCACCACCGTATTTTAGCAACTCGCTCGGAAGTTGGTCCACTCCAGCGGCTTTGTTGTTTTTCAACCGTCTAATCTCCGTTTCTACCTCTTGGAGATCTTGAGGTGGAAGTCTTTCGTCGTCCGCGCGTGCTCCCAAAGTTATTTCCGTGCCACCTCCCCTACTGACCACATCACCATCAAGATGCTCGTCGTAGTTCTGCCGCCACCTTTCGACGGATGTGTTCGTTCGTGAGAAGATTTCCGTCACAGTCTCTGCACATGTCGGCTTGTGGCACAAAGCCTTTGCGCGAACGGTTAAGCTTCTCGTAGAACTTCCGTGTGTCTTTAGCGCGGAACAGCTCTTCCATCGCATCGCGATCTCGTTCTTTTTGATGGCGCTTTTTTCTTCGGAAGATCGAGTTTTGTCTGTTCCGCGCCTGTTCATACCGTGCCTCGTTCGCTCTCGTGTGGTGTTGAAGCATTCTCGCCCATGCTGCATTCTTCTCATTCTTCAACTGCTCGCATTCGCCGTCGTACCAGTCGTTTCTCTGATTCGGGGCCGCTGGACCTAGTGCTGCAGTTGCGGTGCTACCTATAGCGGAACTTATGTGCCTCCAGCCATCTTCAAGAGTGGCGGCGCCAAGCTGCTCTTCCGTTGGTAGGGCCACTTCCAACTGCTGCGCGTATTCTTGGGCTACTTCTGAGTCCCGTAGCCGCTCGATGTTAAGCCGCGGCATTTGGCTTCGACGCGAGTTGTTCACCGTCGAAAGTTTTGACCGCATACATACAGCTACTAGTGATCCGAATCTTTATTCGCACTGCGGTATGTGCGAACATTGGAGAAGAATTTTCCGTCGATTTGGTTCTCGGTTAGGTTATTGGGTGATATCTTTGCGGGGGAAGAAGGTGCTTCGGACTACCATACCACGAGCGGCTGCAAAGTTGACGCATCGTTGGCCGTTGTCGTTAGATACGGTGTGCAGACTGTTCCGCCCGATCACCGGTCTGTACATCTCCTCTCGTCCTACCTGTGCGTTTATGTCGCCAACAACGAGTTTCACGTCACGCGGAGAGCATCCGTCATAAATCTGCTCCAGCTGCGCGTAAAACGTCTCCTTCTCGTCATCGGGTCTCCCTTCGTGTGGGCAGTGTACGTTGATGATGCTGTAGTTGAAGAAACGGCCTTTTATCCTCATCTTGCACATCCTTGCGTTGGTCGGCTGCCACCCGATAACGCGTTGTAGCATCTTGCCCAACACTATGAAGCCAGTTCCTAGCTCATTTGTGGTGCCACAGCTTTGATAGAAGGTAGCCGCTCGATGCCCGCTTTTCCACACCTTCTGTCCAGTCCAACAAAGTTCCTGCAGCGCTACGATATCGAAGTTACGGGGATGTAGTTCGTCATAGATTATCCTGTCGCAACCTGCGAAACCAAGTGACTTGCAGTTCCATATTCCAAATTTTTCCAATCGTAATCCTTATTTCGTCGCGTGGGTCTTTGCCGATTGTTCCGGGTCGTATTATCTCCTATGTTATTCGCAATAAGGTTTTTTTACGGGTGGCTAATTGGGCCTACGCCAACACTCCTGTCATGCCGGAGCGCCATCGTGCCAGCTCTGTTAAACGTCCCAACTAACACTAGGACGATCGCGCTGATGGGGCTACCACCTTGGATTTAGCTGTGCGCGATTCTGCATTTCTTACTCAGCCGCTGGATACCAGGACAGACGCTGTTTGAGCCGCACCTCCTGGTGAACAGACGCTCGAGACGTACCTCCTCAATCTAGCTGATGTCAGAAGGACAACAGTGCCCAGGCGGCACTACCAGCTAAGTACGCAACTCTTAGCTGGCGGTCTTTGTCATCGTTTGACCCGTGGAAGCGTGAGGTAGGAACTTGTGAGGACCAGAGCTGTGTTGAACGCTCCTTCCTAGTTGTCGACTCACCGTTTTGCAGCCCAACAAAACGTCTGCTTGTCGATTTTGCCGAAAGCATACTTTTAAAAGTACATCGTTGATTGGTTTACATAATTTTATTTTACCATCAAATTCAATCATTCTAACAGGTATCAAAATTCAAGATTATTCGCGCCGCCATCCGAAACCACTGTACCGGGAACATTCTTAAAACATCACAGAAGCATCTAAATATTATTGCAAAGAATTTAGTCAAATTTATATGGTGACCACAAGCGCTATCTACGTTTTTGCAAAGCACGACATTCCCAAAAGGTTTTACAGAAAAATTAAATTAATTTTAACCAGGATCAAATTACTCCGCTGTGAGACAGAATGTCGAGTGTAATAAACAAATAACTATACTAGATATACATTTTTTCCGAAATCTGAAAGCAACATTTCCGATTTTATCAATAAAAATAAAAAATGATTTTTGTCGAATATTTCGTGTCGATTTGTGTCGAATAAGCATGGGTAATATTGTATTTAAATTTTTGAAGATTTCTTAATTTTTGATGAAAACCGACCTATTTCGATTTGTTTTTGCAAATGTTTGTAACAAAGTAACAAGGTTTCCATCGGTCGAACTTCAAAACGATGAAAAGAAAGGACGTCGAAAGGACAAAACGTTGAATTGACAAAATTAAGAAATGAAAGAATTCGAAGGGTACGAAAATATCTTGGACGAATGGTTCTTTTCCGAAACAGTAAATTTGACATTTTTTCCCGAAATATTGTCCTTTCAACGTTTTGTCCTTCCGACGTTTTGTCCCTCTCAACGTTTTGGGATTCGACGTTTTGTATTTCGACGTTTTGTCTTTCTACATTTTGTCCCTAAGATTTTTGTCGATGATATTCATAAGTTTTTTGTGTTTATTCAGCTGATGTCCTCCCCACGCTGCGGTGTAGTAGACCAGATGCCACATGAACAATCAATGCGACATCGACGGTACGTCATCGGATCCGAAAGCTGGCGAAAGCGAAAGATAACCTACTTGTGAGTATCGTATAGATGTTATAGTGATTCTAAACTTTTCAGGCAAGTTGTAATATTTTTACTTTTGACCGGTAGTATATTCAGAGGACAGATATTCAGACCTCTGCCTGAGCCTTTGTCATTGGTTTTCGTACATTAAGACAAGTACACACTTAAATTATTTAACGGATTCCTGTGAAATCTCAACAGCTGAACAGTTCGGTAAAACAAATTAACGTAGTACGGTAAATTTTTACAGTATTCCGTAAAAAATCCCCGGAATTCGTTAAATTCCGACGAAGTAACGGTGTTTTATTTCACCGAACTGTTCAGCTGTTGAGATTACGGTGAAATGCGCCGTAAGAGCTTAGTGTGTAGATATAAAAAATTCAAAACACTTACTTATGAAACATCATTCATTAAATCGTATCGTTTTTCATAAATTAGATTTGTGACACATATTACAGCACACATGGCGTTCATAAATATTCAGCAGAGAAAAATTGTCAAATGTTGATGGTCTTGTGTGTTAGTTGCAGTTAATTGATATCTACCTTCTTGTATTGATGTCAGTCAGCATTATCTTGCACATTTTGTAATTGTATCTTATGATTCGAAACATTTCATGTTGGTCTAGAAAAGTATGTTTATAGTATACAGCAAAAAATTCTAAAATTTACATGGCACGTAAAACGAGTTGCAACTGAACATTCAACGATAATTAATGTAAACTTTCTCATTGCATTCGAAAATGCTTGCAATCTTGAGTGAAACTGAAACATTTCATGATCTTACATCCAACATTCGCCAATATTGCATGCTTTCTTGCATCTTGAAAGTAAAATTGCAAACCAGATTGCTCAGTTTACATGATTCTACGCTGAATATTCTGTCAAAAATAATGCACATGGATGGATTAACGGCTTGTCATTCCATGTGCATTATTCATTATTGAATTTTCAGCGTAAAAATCATGTAAACCGAGCCGTTTTGCATGCATCATTCTTCGAGAGAAGACATTTCGCGTTCAATATTAAGGATTTTGGTAACAATGTTGGGGCCAGATAGCCGTAGTGGTAAACGCGCACCTATTCAGCATGACCATGCTGAGGGTCGTGGGTTCGAATCCCGCTGGTCGAGGATCTTTTCTCGTAAAGGAAATTTTCTCGATTCCCAGAGCATAGAGTATCTTCGTACCTGCCACACGATATACACATGCAAAAATGGTCAATCGGCAAAGAAAGCTCTCAGTTAATAACTGTGGAAGTGCTCATAAGAACACTAATCTGAGAAGCAGCCTTTGTCCCAGTTGGGACGTATCACCAGAAAGAAGAAGAAGAAGGTAACGATGTTGTATATAATAGATGTGTTTCTAAGTTTTATCATTGAGATAATGACTTTGCATGATTGAGGCTAAACTTACGTTACGTGTAAATCTAAGATTTTTTTGGTGTGTATAACTAGATGTGCTTATATGCTATTTCAGTGCAAAACTATCACCTACTTTTAGCAATTTCTCATCATAATAGGCTGTTTTTCATCACGCCTATCTGTTATGAAACGGCCTACTTTCCTGCACTGATTCATGTAGCATCGTAAGAGTCATTACGCAACTGTTTTCAGTTGTGTGACGGTTCATTACGCATCGCTTTTTCATTGTACAATGTTTCAAGTTGCGTAATGAATCATTACACAAAAACTTTCAGAAAATGCGAGATGATTATGAAGGTAACTTGATATAATTTCTGATATCCTCAAGTGTTCTTTTGATAAATTGCAAAAAAAAAAATGTTGTACGTAACTCATTGCAGAACTCGATTTTGCAGCACTCGACGTAATTATCCATCCCGGAAAGACTCATCGGATAAATTTACGACTCGTGCTGTAAAAATCATCTTACTGCAACTATTATGTACAAAATTATTATTACTTGAATATTGTAAAACATCAATATACGGATATCAACAGTAACAATGACGGACTACTTCGCCTTAAATTGAAAGTTTTACACAAATTTGGCCAAATCTGCTGGCAAGTTAATTACATTATAGCAAATTGACCTCCAAAGCAACACAACTTATTTGCGTAAATACCAACCAAATAGGGAATTCCCATGCAGCGCTGGAGTGTCTCATCAACGCACCATCAGCGACCTGTCAAGCACGTCCATCAACTACACGGAGAAAATGAAGTACTCAAAAGTGAATTCATTCTACTCAATTCGGGGGGTTCGTGCGTTAACTTAATTTTGAGTTGATGAGGTAGAAGTTGTTTTCATTTGCAGCCATGCGAAAAAATACATTGTGGCTAAGTTCTTTTCACTCAAACGGCAGATCAAATAACTCAACTTCCAGTACTATACCACTTACTCAAATTTGAGGTAACGCACAAAGGTTCGGTTTTTAGGTTGTTTTGTTCTTCGCTCTCTGATAACAATAGAAGGAGCGAATGAAATAAGGAGAGAAAAATAACTCAAAAATAAGTTTAAAAATACTTCAATATGGGTTTTCCGTTTTCTCCGTGTATACTACTGAAATCAACCAAGTTCAAATTGGACGTCTTGTCACCACTTGAATGTGTTGAGTCGTGTTGCCATCAGTGTAACCAAATATTCATAGATTCTGATAAACTTGTGAAATACAAATGTGGCGTGATTTGAAACCTAATTAATATATCAGCGACTTATAAAGTGATATTACATGTGCCGTAACATAATAAGAGTAAAAGTCGGCATTCCTGACCCCGATTCGCGTAATCCGTCAAGGGAGTTTTTGAACCGAACCTTTTTCTACGACTGGTTCAATCTGTTGCTATAATTGAGATCCATTCATTAAAACCCGATTGGGAGGAAACAAAGCCAAAATCAAGAGATATTACCAAAACCACGCAAGACCATCGACAATGCATAAAAGATCGTTGCCGCGGTTGTTGCTTGTGCCGCACCCCTATGGAGGAGGCCGGGCAAGTACTTTTTTGATCAGGTGGTCTTGATAAAGTGCAATCGATAAAAAAAGAAGGAACACATTGTTCATTAAAAGCGATAGGATGGGTGAAAGGTAAACATTGCATAAATGTTTGTCTTTTATATTAAACAAAACGTACAACCACGTAATCGATTCATAATGTTGAAAATTGTGACTTAATTTCTGGCATCGAAAACGTAATATTCGTCAAAATGATCATGGTTTTCACAAACTGCGTAGTTTTTGTGAATCTTTTATCTGTAATGTAAAAACTCAACAGCGCTTTTCATTCACAACAGAAGCGCGGTGGTTCTGAAGGTGGCAAACCGTGCGACGACTGGAAGGTTAAATCTACTAGTTTGCTCGGTACCATCAAGCTACACACTCGGTTACCAATGGCTTTTAGGGCGAGATCACAGGTTATGCGAGAAGTTTGAACTGAAAAAGCTTCCATACCAAATGACAGATCTCCCTTAAAAATATAACGTAATTAAATAGGGTGATGTGCTAGTATCCATCGTATTAAGCATTGATTAGTGAGAATTGCAATTTTCCCAGTATTGCAGTTAATGATGCTGATACAAACCGATGCCAAACAATTCTTTCTCAAAATGGCTTTAGCATTGTACAACAAGATTTTGATAAAAATCTTGATTTTTTTTGGAAATAATACAAAGAAAATGCATCTTGCCGTATTCTCAATCCGTCGTATCGTTTTCATTTCTATCGCAATCAGTTTCCAGATTCGTCTCACAACTTACGGCTCACACTGAGTGGTCAAAACCAGTGAATCAAATTGTCATCAAAGGAAACGAAAAACAAACAACAGAGCAAGTCGCTCACAACCCATTTGTCCATACTTATGTGGATTGGGATACAATCAGAAGCAAAATTGTCATGACAATCACAGGGCATAATATTGTTACAATCTTTTCAACTCGCAATTAATCAGTTATTTTGAACACAAAATCAAATTTGTTTTATGCATGCTGTTTGATAATGTGCCAATGTTTACCAACACAGAGAAAGTTCTCGAAAAATGCAATGCGAAGCCCAGAAAATCGCTGCGTACGTGGTGATCGATCTTTGTCATATTCTGTTCAAGTAGTGATAAACTGATGTTTCGGAAATAAATTGTTGTAACAAGAATAGAAATAGACAATGTCTTTGTTGCTGCGTGTTGGGTGACAATTTATTCACTGGTCAAAACACAACATATCAACCGTATAATAAAAAGATTTACTAGAATATATTGATCTACGGACATCTCCCTCCATTCCTTCAGCATGATGGAATATACTAATTTGTTCGTCATTAAAATTCAGCCCAAACATATGAACACAAATCCTTTTGACCGTACTATTATGGCGTGAGCAAATGCCAGTGCAGCGAAACAACACAATCAAAAGAATAGTATTTTTACGTCGATCATCGCACACACATTGATGCGCACAAGCTTTTTTTCTCAGTACGACGGATTGAACTTTGTTTACATTTTCAATTTTACGCGGTCGGTGAGGAAATTTCAGAAAATTTCGTGAATTATAGAACATTTACGGCGTGTGATTGGAATAAAATCCTTCAGTAAAGAAGTACGAAGGTTTTCCATAGTGAAAATAAGTGCCCGGCGAAGTAAGTCACACAGGGCCGGGAAGAAACTTGTATCATAAAGTGGTGTAGCTGGTGTCGATCGTTAAGCATTTTTCTCAAATCGTGTTCGTCCATGCGATTTCGGCGAAAGAGTGCAAAGTGGATAATTGAACTGAAGTTATTTAACGAAATACAGTAGTTTTATTGCATTTTTTGTAAACAGGTGTACAAACCATAACAGCTTTCACCAAATTACACTTGGAAAATGAATCTATGTTGCAGGTAAGTTGTAATATCCGCCATAGTGGAACATTTTAAGTTTGATACGACGAATAATAGCGCTTATGACACAGTAGAACAAAACCCTACTCACAATCACAGCACCTATCATCGATCATCAAACATCCTATCATCTGCAAAAAGCTACCGCATTGTTGTAAGAGTCTGACGCACAATTGATCGAAGTTGTGTCCATAGTAGTTCTACGTCAACCCCGCGGTAATGTAACAGACTCCTAATTCACCATCCTGCCAATGAAAACTATTATTGCGCCTATTTGAACTGCTCCTCTTTTCAGGGAAGTGGGTTATTCGGGGAAACAGAATATTCGTGAACTGGCGTTCGGGAAAACGACATTCGGGGGGAAGTAGCACAACCGTTATTAACATGGGTTATGGCTACGCATCGGTCCTCCAATGAATTTCAAAATCTCTCTTTATCCAGATGACCAATTATCAATATAGACACAGGGTCTAAAACTTGCAGAGTTTTTTAAGAACTTGTGAAAAAATGGTGCAAAAATATCGAAAAACAAAAAAGTTTTTGTTTTTAAAGTATTTAATAGTGAACTTACTAAGGCTGTGAATCGTTTCGTCATTATCAAACTGTGAAATTTGAATTAAAAGTTAAACGAATCGGTGAAACGGTTCACAGCCTAAGCATTTACTTCTTTTCCGAAATAAAAATTAAACACAGCACACAGTGTCATAAGTTATAATCAATCAGCGATGTAGGTAAAAAAAACGTGAATTACAGTCGCCATATCAAAGGGGCCATCGAGATAGGGAGACATCGAGACAAAGAATATTAATTTAAGGTGAAGATGAATCGAAGCCAAACTTCAAATTTTCAAGAGCACGGATCTGGAGAACCAAACGTCCGTTTAAGCTGAAAACCTAATCGATTGGTCACTAGCTGGTGGTGACCAATCAATTAGGTTTTCAGCTCAAATGGATGTTTGGTTCTCCAGATCCGTGCTCTTGAATATTTGAACTTTAGCTTCGATTCATCTTCACCTTAATGAACACTAGATTGAAAATCACTCCGTTACTAGGCAAATAATAAACAAACAAACTTCGTTTTGAGTTTCCAAATTGTTCTGAATCACTTAAATCTGGTCTAGTAACCTTTGATAATGTTCATATCGACATATGGAGAGAAAATTGGGAACAACATATCAACATAAACACATCGAGATATGGAGATATCGAGATAAGGAAGATATCGAGATATGGAGAGAGAAATCGTATGCAGGATGAAGGGACCGAAGGAATCATTTGATTTGTTTAATTTTTGGATAAGAAATCTGGCTTTTTCCCATAATATCCATTTAAACGTACTCTAGGTACCCCAACAAATTTGAACCAAAATCCGGAACCATCATCAAATTTCAAATTATTTGTGATTTTTCCTTCGATGTCAGCACCAAGTGCTGTAAAAGTTAACTTATTCTTTTTAGGTTCTAATTAACTATTTAGGCACAAACATAAAATTGCTTTGCAGCAATAAGCTAGAATAATTTAAATTTTAAGATGGTTTATGTGATTACAGTGACTTCTAGAGTGGCCTTCAAAAATTAAACTATTTAAAAAATCGAATCTTTTCAAGTATGCGTCATTCAATCAACTCTTCCAAAAAATTGCCTTTTAATCGTGAAGTAATAACGAAACGAAACAAGACATACCGCGACTTTCACTGAAGGTAATTGAAATTATCGAAGAGTGCCTTTGTGTGCACGGTTGTGTATACAAATGGAGGCCGCACCCTTCAAAATAAGACAAAAAAATATATCGCCAATAACACCACCAAAAGTATCCAAACCACACGTTTTCGGTGCAACTTGCGGCAAGCGACAGGTGCAATTAATTTGCTGCACCTTCAGTGCTCAAGGCCTTGGGCTAAACGGCTACATGCCGCAAGAAGAAACAAGGTTCCTTGATGATGCAGCGGATGGAGAAAGTCGTCAATTCAAATTCATTTGACTTGAGGATGGGTTTCTTAATGACATACATTGTTGCATCAAAATATGACAAATTTTATCGCAGCTTCAAATTAACGCAACTTTTCTTCATTCCATTTTGAAACAAGCATCGCCAACTGGAGCAGCAAAGTAGGCGAGGATTCGGTAGCCAAATTCATGCAACGGGCCTTCAACGAGTGGGCCAAGTACAGTAACTTGAAATTCGTGCGAGTGTATGACCCCTCGGCCGATATCATAGTAGGCTTCGGCAGCGGTCACCACGGTGATAAGTACGCATGTTTTTACAAATCATTGAACCACGAGGTTCCAACGGCCATTTCAAACTCTGGTTTTAGCTATCCCTTTGATGGACCTGGGAACATCCTGGCCCATGCCTTCTACCCATATGAGATGCAATCCTATGGCGGGGACATCCACTTTGACGAAGACGAAAACTGGAAGGAGAACTCCACGCACCTCTCGGATGGCGTCGATTTCTACTCCGTTGCTATTCACGAACTGGGTCATTCGCTGGGGTTGGCACACTCTCCGGTGTACAGCTCGCTTATGTTTCCTTACTACAAGGGTATAACTCAAGGAACGCTAGACTATGACGACATTTTGGCCGTGTACAAGCTTTACAGTAAGTCCGATTATCCTTCTTTAGGCAAACTCAATCGAATTATGTCTTTCTCCCGTAGTTCAAAATCCATACATCACTGATGAACCCTACAACTACCCAACCGAAGAAACCGTCATCGAAGAGGAATACGACGAACCTTCATCACCAGCAACGACTCCGGAACCAGTTCCACGGCTTCCCGACTTTGTGACGGAGCCTCTGAGTCCCGGTGACTTCCCGACAACCCCCGTTCCACCATACGACATCCCAATCACTTACGTCGGTGACTACACCACCGTAGACGATCACCTGACCAGGCACCAGTACGAGGGAGTAACCCAACCGGAACTGCCGGAGTTCACTCAAATGCCTAACGTTTGCTCCGGTGGTTTCGACGCGGTCGGAGTGCTACGTGGTGAGGTGTTCATCTTCAAGGGGCCCTACTTGTGGCGGCTGACGGAAAAATACCGGATTCGGGATGGCTACCCGGTTCGGATTTGGCAGGTTTTCCGGGGATTCCCGAGGGATGTTCAGCGAATCGATGCCGTTTATGAGCGCGAGTTCGACAACGGAGTGGTGCTGTTTTCAGGTGAGCTTTGACAATCGCTGTTCAGCTTTCTGGGAAAGTATTTCCCTGCTTTTCTAGCTTCGCTTCTGGAGGAAGCTTTACCAGCTTCGATTCTGAGGAAGTTTTTTCAGCTTCGCTTCTGGAGGAAAGTTTTCCAGTTTCGCTTCTGGGAGAAGCTTTTCTAGCGTCTGAATGAAACTTTTCCAGCTTTTGAAGAAAAATTTCGAGCTTCTGGAAGAAGCTTTTCCAGAAGTTTCCCAACTTCTGAAGCAAGCTTTCCCAGCTTCTGGAGAGACAGTGTCGTTCTTCTTGAAGGCTTTTCCAGCATCTCGAGGAAGCTTTTCCAGCTTCTGGAGGAAGCTTTTCCAGCTTCTGGGGGAAGCTTTCCCAGCTTCTGGGGGAAGCTTTCCCAGCTTCTACAGAAAGCTTTCCCAGCTTCTACAGGAAGCTATTTCAGCTTTCCCAAGTTTTGAAGAAAGCTCTCCTAGCTTCTAGAGGAAGCTTTTCCAGCTTCGTGAGAAAAAAATCAGCTTCTGCAGGCAGTTTTCCAAGTTTCTACTGGAAGTTTTTCCAGCATTGAGAAGAAAACTTTTCTAGCTTTTGGAGGAAGCTTTCTCAACTTTTGGAAGAAGCTGGAGGAAGCTTCTCCAGCTTCTGGAGGAAGCTTTTCCAGCTTCTGGAGGAAGCTTTCCCAGCTTCTGGAGAAACTTTTCCAGCTTCTGGAAGAAGCTTCTTCAACTTCTGGAAGAAGCTTCTTCAACTTCTGGAAGAAGCTTTCCCAGCTTCTGAAGGATGCTTTCCTAGCTTCTGGAGGAAGATTTTACAGCTTCGTGAGGAAAAAAAATCAGCTTCTGGAGGCAGTTTTCCAAGTTTCTACTGGAAGCTTTTTCAGCTTCTACAGGAAGCTTCTCCAATTTCTGGAAGAAGCTTTCCCAGATTTGAGAAGAAAGCTTTTCTAGCTTTTGGAGGAAGCTTTCTCATTTTTGGAAGAAGCTGGAGGAAACTTTTCCAGTTTCTGGACGAAGCATTTCCAGCTTCTGAAGGAAGCGTTTCCAGCATTTCTTGGAAGAAATTGGTCAGAGCTTTTCTTCTTGGCTTTATGTTTTCTATTATCATCAATTGGGATCATTGCCCAATACTGGATTCGAACTCGAGACCTTCCAATCGTCAGCGGTATGCCTTGCCATCTGCGCCATCCTAAAATTGTTGATTATAGCGTCCAGTGCAAAATATAAACTTCTCATAGCTGAATATTGACCATGTTCGAGCTTCTATTCGACAACGTCTAATCAACACATGGTACGCTAATCTACAACTGAACAAGCATATTATTCAGCTGCTGTTTAGTGCTGATCCACGCTGAGTTCAGTCGGCTATTTTTAGCGCACAGTGAGTAAATTTATGTCGATGTTGGTCAAAATAATGTTTATTTACACAAAGTAAAAACAGTCTGAAATGATTAATCTAATTTCATAATAAGTTTTAGTTTGTTCAAAACTGATTAATTAACTTAAATAATTTATAAATTATAGTTTGATTTTTTTTGTATTTTTCATAAACCTATTACATATGCATTGCAGTAAAAGTTCTCTGTATGAATATATTCGAATCATTTGAAGAGTTAGTCCTCAGAACCCACCTGAATAGAAAAATATTCGAATATCTTGATGCGATTTTTATTTTCAGAAATGGCCAAGTAAATCTTTTTTCTTAGAGTGCAGTATTTATTCAGTTTAGAAGAAATGTCATTTCAAATGTAGCTGGCTATAGAAATTTATTTAATCAATTCTGTCAAAGAAATTTCCATTTTTCTTGTACGGAAAAACATCCCGAGCAGGCGAAAAAAGCTTAGCAATAGAAAATATAATATGGATAGTTAAAATTGATATTAACTTGATAGAAATATGATATAAAATATCTGGAAATGATATCTAAAATAAACTACTAGAACAAAATTGGCAAGTCATATTTAGATTCTGAAAGATTTTACCAATAGCTGCGAGCTATTCATTAGATCTGCATACATCAAATTTTTCATAGGTTTAGAAGTTCCAGGAACAAAATTTTGATATTGTCTTCAGATAGTTTATCTCTTATGGCAATCAAGTCAATTTCACGCTTTGTTTGTCAGTACTTTTCTCCTACTCGGAATACTTAGCTTAATGTATATTTTTGTTTTTCACAATAATTCTGCATTTCTGGAGACTGACCATGTTTATTTTCTGAACAGCTATTTCAAAAGTTTTAAGAAAGCATAATTTATGAGCTTTGAAATTCGGAACTCAACACGAATTTCGGAAATTTTGTCCATTTTATGAAATTTAGCTATAGTGTGATCGCTTTTACAGGGCTTATTTATTGCTGAACAATGTGTTTGTTAATCGTCATTTTGGCCTCTATTGGATCAAATGTTCTTATAATATACTGAAGCTGAATTAGGATTTTCTAAGATACTTATTCAGCTCTTATTCATGCTTATGTTAAACATGTGGGAATAGCTGAAGTGCGACGCAAGTAAAACGTTAGTTCGTCTTCTGAATATCCTTTTATACATATACATTTGTTTAGTGGAATATTGGCTTTTTAATTGGGGGAAACATGTCTTGTTCAGCTCATTTGTAGAACAATCTTGACTAGTCGAATGAGAATCTTTGGAAACGTTTAATAAGTGGCGATTCAACTTTTGTTCATTCTAATGCATAACGTTGAAAATTGATCTAAGTTTGTGTTAGAAAAGCACCTTCTCAGCTCTTTATAGAGCAAATTTTTTATTCAGCTGCCATTACCATTATTGAACAATAATTAAACATGCATGCTTAATTGTGGCTCTGAATTGTTAGTTGGGAAGCTTTCTCTGCCAAAGTTGCCATCATTTAGTATATTGTGTATTGTACGATAAATAATTTATAGGAAAGTCTTCAAAGTTTCCTCTACAAAAAAGATCCTGGAACTTTCGAGAATTGAACCCAGGCACCTTCATCATTGCTTTGATTTTCGTACTAGGGAAAAACTACTGGATTTCCGATGGACTCAACTTCCTTCATCCGGAGGCTCGTCCTATAACGGATTTCGGTTTACCTAACACCCTGGAAAAGGTGGACGCAGCCATGGTTTGGTGTAAGTTACTATCAGGGACTGTCCATGAGCCATGTGGTCATAAGTGGAAGGGCCAAAAACCACGGTACCGTAATCCGGGGTATCATTGATCAGCGGGGTAACATTGATCGGAATGACCCATCTCATAAAAAGTTCGCATTATCATATATTGATGGAACATTTCCAAATCATGAATGGTGCTTCTCTTTCTTATATTCATCAGCTGATAAAAATGAAGATTTTTGCGAAAATTGCGTTTACCTTATGCGTAAATTTGGCAACTTTTCGAAACAATGATTTCAATGGTTAAGGATGACACTACCAAATATTCATGTCTCACATAAGTTATGTAAATGATATGAGCAAAGAAAATGCGGTTCTGGCTAAAAACGGCATCGCCGAAAACGATTCCGTTGTCAAAACTCTCGTAAGTATGTTCAATTAGGCAACATTACCGAATTACTGTTAAGAATGTATCTTTCCCTTAGGAAATTGCCTACCTTTAGGCGTATTCCGTGGTTCAAGATGTTTTTAATTTTAAAATAACTCAAAGATTAAATGAGTTGTAAGCATTTGGCCTTCATATTCGGCTTCAGGGGCCATGATTTTAGTAGGTAACGACATTTTCAATATTACCGAACGTTGTTTACATAGATGATCAATGTTACCCCATATCAGCTAAATAAAAAAATCACTTAAAACATTTTTTTCAACATGCTTAAACCTTTCAAAAAACAAAATAAAGTATATAGTCACGAGCTATGGTCGGCAGTACTTGTTTTGAAAATATAAAATTTGCAACTATTGCATTTTCGAACCAAATATTTAAGAAATATTCAAAAATATGATCAATGTTACCCCGGATTACGGTACATACAAATTTAAAAAAAAAATCCTGGACAGTCCCTTACACTGACTGACCATCCCTGATTCTGATTATAATCTAGCGATCTTTTCCAAAATTAGCCAAAAATCAAAAGACATACTTATTCGCCGGAGACCAATTCTGGCGGTTTAACGATACAACCGGAACGTTGGACGAGGATTACCCAAGATCGATGGATCGTTGGTACGGCATTCCGACCAATCTGGATGCGGCTACTTCCGTTGCCAGTGGTAAATTTCAAAGCAAACTCGATGATTTGAATCAGCATTAATTTTCAAATGTTTTACGAAATTAGGCAAAACGTACTTCTTCAAGGGAAACTATTACTGGCTTTACAACAACGAACGGGTTCGACCAGAACGAGGCTATCCACGGAAGGCCAGTAACGTATGGCTCGGGTGTCGAGTCGCTTAGCAAATAAACCTTATTAAATGTAAAACATAAAATCAACTGTCATTTTGAAAGAACACTTCCAACATATTGTATACAAACTTTAATGCAAGTGCTCCCACCCAAGTTTGTCTGACAGCATTTGAGCGCGCCCATGCGCATGGACGCCGGCTGCTGCCAGCAGCTGTCACTTCGCTACCCGTGAAAAGTGTTGATGTAAACAAGTTTGTGTCGGCAGTTTGGTTGGACGTCCTGCGAAAAAAATCGATTCGCGGAAAAAAATCCGGGTTCAGACAGAAGCCAAAATGTTTTGGCACATTTTTCTGCTCGCTTCGGCGATCAAAATGATGTTTCTCCCCTCATAGTAAGTATTTCATTGATGAGTTTCGCTGATAACCAGTGCTAACCGTTACTCTATGGAACCTAACAAATTATGTATCATATGTCTAGCCGGTCTACGGATTTCGAAGTACACCGGAACTGGCTGGCCATAACGCACAGTAGGCCACTGGCCAAGTGGTATTACGAGGCAACCAGTGAGTGGACCTTGGATTATCCGCCGTTTTTCGCCTACTTCGAGTGGGCCCTGTCGCAGGTGGCGGCCTACTTTGACCCGGCTATGCTGATCGTCACGAATCTGAACTACTCGTCGATGAATACGGTCATGTTCCAGCGATTCTCGGTGATAGTGACCGATGTGGTGTTTGCGTTTGGCGTTAAACGGTGTATGAGCAAGCTGGCCAAAACCAATAACCAGTTTACGATTGGATCGGGATTGCTGTTGGCAAATATTGGACTCTTGATGGTGGACCACATTCACTTCCAGTACAATGGATTCCTGTTTGGAGTGTTGCTGCTGAGCATAAGCTACGTCCTGACCGGAAACTATCTGACTTCGGCGTTTCTGTTCGCCATCCTGCTGAATCTCAAACATATCTTCATTTACGTCGCTCCAGTGTACGTCGTATTTTTGCTGCGCTTTTATTGCTTCCGTAATGGGGGCGCTTTAATTAAACTAATCAAGCTCGGTTCAGTCGTTGGAGTGGTTTGTTTGCTTTCGTTTGGCCCTTTCTACGAACACATTCCGCAGGTAAGTGGATGAGACAGTTACTTTAATGGATGGCGATTAATATTGGTTTTTGATTGCAGGTACTCTCGCGGCTGTTTCCGTTCAAACGAGGACTGACACACGCCTATTGGGCGCCAAATTTCTGGGCTCTCTACAACTTTGCCGACAAGGTTCTTTCCATTGCGTTGGGAAAGAAGTCAGGTACGGCTTCCGCAACAGGAGGACTGGTCCAGACTTTCGACCACGAGGTACTTCCGTCGATTCCACCGTCAGTGACGTTTGTTTTGTGCGCCGTTGCCATGCTTCCCACCCTTGCCAAGCTGTGGTCTCTTCGAAATGAGGCCAATCTAGGTCAGAACTTCATTCGTGCCATAACGCTATGCGCCTGTTCTTCCTTCATGTTCGGCTGGCACGTCCATGAGAAAGC
Organism: Aedes aegypti; assembly: GCF_002204515.2. Taxonomy (NCBI): domain Eukaryota; kingdom Metazoa; phylum Arthropoda; class Insecta; order Diptera; family Culicidae; genus Aedes; species Aedes aegypti. The sequence continues at coordinate 208,366,905 of NC_035107.1, forward strand.
TATTCTAATGGTACTCATTCCACTAACAATCCTCTCCATCACCAATCGGACTGACGCCCGTTGGACTATATTCCTCGGAATCGTCGGCCATTACTCTCTATTCCCTCTCCTGTTCAAATCTGATCTTCTCCTCATCAAACACGCTCTCCATCTAGTCTACACAGGACTAAGCGTTCTTCTCCTTCGAAACGTTCATGGTGGTCGCTTCCTCACTATACCGGAACGCCTCTACCTCTACGGATTCGTATTCCTATCCCTCTTCGAGAACATCATCCATCCGGGACTGCACCTGGACAGAACGCTCCCTTTTATCCCCCTGATGGCAACAAGCGTCTACTGCGCCCTCGGCGTTTTCTACTTCTGGCTCGCCTACCAGAAGCATTTTATCTCCCAGACTCCGTTCCTTCACCACCCATCAACGCAACAACCGACAAAACAGGGAGTTTCGAAGCCGAAAAAGTCTTAAGACCCTCCATTTGACATTCCCAAAGTGTAGTAGTAAGTAAATAAATATATTTATAATCTGCGCGCCACCAACAACCAACACACCTTCAACGACTCCATCCGAAATCCGCAATTCATCTCTTGATCTATGCTAAAAATGCGAGGCCCCCAGTCCTTTGTTCACCTTCACGCTTATCTCCCACATCACCGCGTCTACTTCCGATAGCGATTGATCCGTTTGTTCGAGGGACAGTACTCGGCGTACTCCTCCCAGGTGCAGCCAACCCGCGTGCAGCACTCGGCCGTTATCGAGCCGCCGGAGCGACGCTTCCCGGTACGCCGAGTGCGCAGAAAGCTTTGCGCTTGCTCTTTGCTAATAGTCCAACGCGCCAGGAAGGGTAGCGCTGAAAATAGACGAAACAAAAACAGACTAAAGTTACTTTCACTTTCATCCCCATGTCGTTGATTGCGGTTTCGCGCGCGTCTTGGTTCGAGCGAGCGAAAAATAAATCAAACAGGCAACGCGAACTGAATGGATGCGCGCGGGTAAGCCTAACGATAGGCGCAGACGTCACAGTCGACGCTGCTCGCTACCGGTGATGACGTGTTTGTTGGGATCAAGTATGCCTTTGAGCCGCCCGTTGGCAACACGGTTCCATGGTGTAATGGTTAGCACTCAGGACTTTGAATCCTGCGATCCGAGTTCAAATCTCGGTGGAACCTCAAGGGAATTTTTTATGAGGGTGATTGATGGTTATCGTTGATAATTGAGTTAGATCAATAGAAATATAAGTAGTAGAACGCTAGTGGCGCTGTTATCACAAAATAGAATTATTTCATTGTTACTTACTGTTGGAGTTTTTGATTGCTTGTTTAGTGCCATGTTGTAGAGAATGTTTTATTTTGGTCGAAAAAATTGGTTTGACACTTATAGACCCGGTACTCAAGCTGTCAGAGCGTGGCAAACTAGATGTTGGACACAAGAACAGTCGCGACATTGGCCTTCTACGGCTAATGCTTCTACTGTTAGATCAGATTGCGAGTGATGATGATTCGAATTGAATGAAATATGGGATTGAATGTGGCATAAAAAGTTAATTCGACGAGGTTCCACCGAGATTTGAACTCGGATCGCAGGATTCAGAGTCCTGAGTGCTAACCGTTACACCATGGAACCGATGATGTCTGATGATCTTAGAATACAACAAGTAATCAAAGCAATCCTTGTAAATTATTTAAATAAACCTTGGTTTTGACATGATTGTATCACGAAAGCTTATCAATTCACAGAGCATTACGATTAACAGCAAACAAGTCATTACCAACGGCTTACCGATATGATATATGTGAAAATTATCAAAAGTAGTAATTGAGTAATAAGGGACTAGGTAAAACCTAAAATTTGATACAGTGATACCTCCATGAGTCGATGTTCCATGACTCGATATCGACTCATGGAACCATACTAAAAACAAAATTTCAGGGTTACTATGATGGTCCCTAGAAGCAGCTTCCCAAAGTATTGCTGTTCCATGACTCGATATTTCCATGAGTCGATGGTCCCTTCAATATCGACTCATGGAGGTTTCACTGTATAACAAAATTAAATTTTATTGAATAAATACTAATAGTCATACTAAATTAATCTTCCTACTTAGGAGATAAAAAATCACATTCAAAGATTTAATAGTAGTACAGAAGTTTTCATTGTTACAAATAATTATGTCAAACCAACATTTACAGTTTAACTAACGTAATGTAATGTATTGTCGACCATAAATTTTAGCTTCTTATATAAAAACTTAAATTATAATGATCAGCTACAAGTGCAAAATATATGTATAAATTCTAATTTTGTCTGAGGTGCTGTGAAAATGTCATACAAATCGGTTCATAAATAACTCAGATCTAAGCAATCTATTTTGTAAAACGAGCTGATTTATGTGACTCGTCTGCAGTCACTGTCGAGCACAGTAGGCATGAATATTTCAAAAGTCACCCGTCGACTACCATAGTATTATGTCACATAGAGTGACATTTGTCGGAAAATTCGGGTGACAGCTTGGGTGACAGAGTCAAGTCGAGTTGTTTTTGATGAGAAAATGGAAAGTGAGTCCGGCCGATTTACTTTGTTCGACTCGACTTCCTATATAGCTGAATAGGCGCCAAAAAAACACAAAACAATTGTGACATTCTAGGGCACCCCTCATTTTTCGTATAACAATTAAAAAAACAATCATCCCACGCTTCGAAAACATTAACAAAACACCCTATCTTTAACGCTGAAATTAAATGATTCCCTTATTATCTCTCAACTAGGATACAAACAAATTCATAAGATGAATTCATTACGCCACCAAAGTATTTCAAAAATAATCATTTTCACAGGTTCCACCGAGATTTGAACTCGGATCGCAGGATTCAGAGTCCTGAGTGCTAACCGTTACACCATGGAACCACTTGATTTACAGATGCATTTAGCAATATTTCTTTATTTTTTTTATTTCAATCGTATGGATTCAGTGAAACAGATTTGTCAAATTTCAGTACCGATGATCAGCAGTAAATTCAGCTAATTGTGTTGGAATTTTAGCTCAATTTACACAAAATCCTGGAACAATAGTTTTTTTTTTACCTCACTGTTTTGATGGGTTAAACATTTTAATAAAGTTATGCTTATGTGTTTTACATTTTTTTTCATAGAAGTAATTTGCAATTTTCAGTTTTTTTTCTGAAAATCATATATCTATATGTTTACGTAGTGTTTGTCAGTCAAAATCAAAATATTAATCAAAAAGTAATATTCACCGAACTTACTACTTACTCTACACACTGATTATGATGTATCAAAATCCAAAATCCGGATGAATAATATGATATGGCTTATCCTCCTATATATATTTTAAGAGGGATTGTGGCTTGCAATGCAGTTATCATGACGCTGATGGAAATTCAAAAATAACTATCTCGCGCAGGTTCCACCGAGATTTGAACTCGGATCGCAGGATTCAGAGTCCTGAGTGCTAACCGTTACACCATGGAACCACTGAATATCGTTGCAATTACTTAACGAACGCATTGGCGATATTTTGAATATTTGGCTGTTTGGTTCTCCAGATGTGTGCTTTTTAAAATTCAAAGTATGACTTTGTTGTTTTCACCCTAATAACAGAATACATCTTCAATTCTTATATCATTACAATTTGAAGCATTTTTGCACCTTTTTTTTGCATAATTGGTCGGTGTTCAAACAGACCGGACTAGATGATATTTTGGCCTTCCAAGGATAAGTCAAGGACTCCAATAACTTTGATCTTGTTGATGCAATTTTGATACATATATTTCATCAAATACGTACATCAGACCACATATATTTTGTGCAATTTTTCCAATCACGAGTTCAAAAGCAAAAACGGTTTGACAAAAGTGACTTTTTTGGTATTTTTTTTTTTTTTTTTGATTGACATACCTTTAGAAAATGAAGGATTAGTTTAAAGGTATATTCAGCAAAATTGTAGATCAAGATGAACAAGCTTGATAAAAACAGTTTTGTGTAGGGATTTTCTATTTTCAGAAATTTTTCGTTAAAAATTTCACTTTAGTCAAACCGTTATTACTTTTGAATTAATAACTCGAAAAATCGTTCAAAATATATGTTGATATGCAAGTTATGTCTGAAGTGTTGTTAAAATTTCATTAAAATCGATCTTTCAATAACTGAGATCTACCAAAGTTGATCATTTTGAATGAAAATTTGCAAATGTTTCGTTCCAATACTGTACGGTCCAGTATGACGGCAAATAATATAAAATATATAGTTGTTCCGAAATCATGAAGAAAAAGTATTGAGATCATTAAAAAGCTCTTGGTCCAGTCTGATCTAACACACTGACCAATTGCACTTCAAATTAACTTCATTGAAAACAATTATGAAAAAAAAAATTTATTCATCTATTGAAATTACGCTATCGCTTAATTCAAAAATCCAATACCCCCACGTTTATAATTTTGTATTGGTTTGACCAATACTATATAATCGCCTTGGTAACAACAACACAGGACTCAAGGAAGGCTTTGAGATCATCAGGTGCTGACAGAAACCCAAAAATAACTGTCTCTCTCAGGTTCCACCGAGATTTGAACTCGGATCGCAGGATTCAGAGTCCTGAGTGCTAACCGTTACACCATGGAACCGATGATTTCCATTGCAACAACGCACCAATCACATTCAGCAATATTTTGTTGAATGTAAACGAGCTAGAGCAAAGCAAATGATTGTATTTCGGTTAAAAGACACTGACGCTGCCTGTTCGTGCTTATTGCATCGCAGTAACCGACTATGTTTATTGTAGCAACCAGCTTCCCTAGTAGTACAGAAACAACGGTGCTAACATCTTAGTTTGCTATAAATACTGCTCTAATTTGTACTAAAGGTCATTGTTATTCAAACCATCAAAGCAAATACATCCAAAGTTAATACAAACTCAAAACGACTTATTTAATTCCAGGGGACTGAAACGACTGTCATTCTGCATACATTTCGGATCTTCCTCATATCGTTTTGGTACTTCGCGTTTTGGTACCCACTTTCTGGTCGGTTTGCCCTAACCTTGCTCCTGATTTTCGAGTATACGGCTCATACGCTGCTAGTGCTAGATTCTGGCAATTAAACACATCGCATTAAATCGTCGTATACGCTTTTCATTTGTTCATCATTTTGTTTATTGTTTTATGCATCAGTGAGGTATCATTGATGTCTCCTCCCCATAAAAACTGTGTTTTGTCCATCCCAAAATAATCAAAACAAGAACACTGGACGCCATGTTGAATTGATGTTGGGTTGGTAATTATTGGCTCTTGCCACCCCCTTGTTTAATTCATCTCTGCTATCGAACACTGACGATCAGAAGAATGTGTTGAATAATCACTGGCGTAGGAACAGGAGGGGGGGGCAGCCCCCCTCCCCCAGAGTCATCCAGCCTCCCTCAGAAATGTTGGATGATGATATATATGAAAACGAAAAAAAGTAATATTTTACTTGATTCCAACACAAAGAAAAATCTTCAGAGTCAAATTTTCATCTATAGTTACGTTCTTTTTTTATATAGCAATAGTGGGAAAATCTTGCTTGTCGTACACAGCATCAGTGTGGCGGATCTAACTTCGGTGAATCCAGCTTGTTGTTGTGTGCGATAAACGCAATTTTTCGATATCTCCGTTGCAAAAAACAGTGATACTAAAACGCGTCAGTATCCTGAAAATTCGATTCCTTACATCCTTATTTTCTAAATTATGCAAACAATACTGTTTTAAATACTTTAGCATAAAGCAGCATATTCACTGCATTATTATTTCTTATGTTTGTAAAGAGTGCCCTGCTCGAGGTTTTCGGGGATGATGATTATCCAGAATTCTACAAATAAATCCATACATTAACTACAACTCGTTTAATATCCAACATAATTGATTGGAAAAATAGAAAAAAAAATACTAAAGGAACTTTTTAGACAAAATATTTTTTGGTGAAACGCCTAATTCAGAAAAAATGTTTTCAAAGAATTTCAGCTTGGCTTCTAAGAGATCTCCCACAAAATCGGCCATATTTTTTTTATTCCAGCACTTAGTTTTTTTTTTTGATTTCACTTCAGTTTTTTAAAATAATTTCGCATTAATAAACTTATTAATAAAACTCTTAACTACATTTTTCCATAAAAAAATTATATTCTCAAAAAAATAGTACAGTTGGTCGGTGTTTAGTCAGACTGGTCCAAGGCCTTTTAAATTATTTCAGGAAAATGTACTCAAAGCGTTCAAAATACAATATAAGGTACACCGGAACAAGTTAAAACGGCTGGGGTAAGATGAAATACAAAGTTTTAAATATAATGGCAATATATGTTTGCAGATATTTCTTCTCGAAAAGTTGAAACCATCTGTTAACTTTATGTTTCTGACATAAAATTTCTTATTATTATAAAATTTCTCAATGATACCTTGCTGTTTCGAATCTATGACAAAAGGTCGAAAGACAGAAGGTCGAAAGGACAGAAGGTCGAAAGACAAAAGAAGGAAAAAAATTTTACCAAACAAATCATTTTCGACCTTTTGTCCTTTCGAACTTTTGTCCATAAACCTGCTGTTTCATCTTACCCCAGCCGTTTCAACTTGCCCCGGTGTCCCTTACTCGTATGATTGGCCGTAGTATTGGAGCTTGACTATTTGATGAAACATCTGTAGCAGAATTGCATCGGAAAGATCAAAATTGAAGGAGTTCTTGACTATTACTTATAAGGCCAAATTATCATGTAGTCCGGTCTGACTGAACACCGACCAGTTAACTCTCCCTTCCTGGATATATCGTATCTCGATAGCGAGTAAGAGAACCATAGTAAAAATTGGTTTTCATGGCTACTTCGATGGTCGCTTGGATCGAATTTGCACTGGTTTTGTGTAATGTATCTTGAAACCTCTCTTACTCAATGGTCCCTTCAATATCGAGTTAGGGTTGAATGTATAATCAAATTCATCAAGAAATATCGAAGAGTGGCTTTATACCTCATATAATATTGTGAGATTTGTTCATACTTTCAACGTGAATTAATTCTGGAGGACAACCATTCCTTCACAACTTTTCATCCACTAATTAATTTCAAAATATGTTCCCGAACTTAATGAAAATAAACTAAATCATGCAACATTTCAAACTTTCTTTTCACAATTCTACCAAAAACTTAATCAATATTCAATTCAATAAAAATATTACAATTTCTTTCATTAAAAGACCTTTAGAAATATTTACAAAATACATTGAAGTAGCGTCAAAAATTCTACTGTTTTTTTTTATTTAATTGTAAATTCTACTTCAAATCCCCGGATTATGCAGGAATCATCTAGGAAAAGTCTTTTTTAATGACTCTTGCTTTCGAATCTTCAGAGGAAAGTTGTTGGATACTTTTACTTCCGAAACTAGCATAACGGTAAAAGAATCCGTGGACAACCTTATAGCAAAATAACTGGGAAGGGATTTATTAAGAATTTTGTAAAGGATCTTATTTATTTATTTGCTTCATCTTCAACTTGGAAGTTCTACAGAAAAATCTGAAAGAGTTTGTTTGGAAATTTGTATTTTTTTAATTCATTGAAGAGATTTCAATTATCCTGTAGTCATTCACTTCTAGAGAAAAAATCAGTTGTCTTTAGTTGAACCCGTTATCCATCTGTTGTTTTTACCTGCTTCAATGTTCTGTTGTATCTCCCATCTTCAACTGACACTTTCTTTTTATACACCAAAAAGCAATGTTTTGAAGAATGTAAAGGAAAAAACAAATTCTAGGAGTTTTGGAAAAATGCAAGGTTCTCATTCGTGTGGTTGCTGGTTTCTGAAAGTCCATAAGGAATTCTTCAACAAATTTTCAAAGCATTGCAATATTTTCCTATATAATTTGAATTCAATAGAAAACTTGTATTACGAATTTTACCATAAGACACCTTTGGCAATGTTCATAAATATACCACCAATATCTTTACGCTAATCTTCTGCAGAAATTGTTTTTTTTTTACATTAATCTGTTCGCCATTTTATCATGAAGCTTCGGAGTTCATGTAAAACATTTTCTAATACATTAGATACAGATCCCTTCAATTAAAGTTTCATCTGTTTTATCGTAAATCGTTGTCCATTATAGAAGACGAATAAAAAAAAAATAAGATTTTCTGTAGTAAATTCTTCAGAACCCACCTTAGCTGCTCTAAGAGTTACATCGTCAGGTATTTGGTCAAAAATTTCATAAATTCTACGGTACATTCTTGAATATTCCGACAAGAACTTAGTAAACTTTTTCAAATTCAATTAGACCTGAAATTATCTAAAAATGTTTTTAGAAGCTCTTCCAAAACTCTATAATGTTTATATGGATATGGAGAGATTCGTAGAGTTATTTCTGAAGAAATCCCTAGGAAATATTGAGGTGTTCCTGGAGTAGTGTTCGAATTAAATATGGAGAGTGGATAGATTTACAAATAGTATTAATGGAAGAATCCCTGATTGAATATTCGGAACAAATATGGAGTAATTTGTAGAACTTAAAAAAATACTTGATAGAGCTATTTTTTTAGAGAGCTATTTTTAGAGATATTTTTCGAGAAGTTCGAGAATGAATTAATTGCAATAACCTTCAAGAAATATATTGAAAAATGTATTTTTAGTAAAAAAAAATCTGGAATATACTTGGATGGATTTCCTCTAGAAACATTATAGGAACGTTTGAATTCTGTAAAAAAAATCTTATGTAGACATTTTGCAGAAATTTTAAGCCATATTTTCGAGCAAAAATTTTGAAGGAAGGTAGTGAGCAATATCAATTTTTTAGATAAATTCAAATAAACGCTTGAATAATTTTCAGTGAAAAAATGCAGTGTTGACAGACTCATACTCAAATTTCAATAAATGAGCTCTCCCGCGACATCAAACTCATTTGAGATCTGCTTCGAAAATCTCATGCTTGAGTTTTTCGTGATAAATACATCAATCACACTCAAGCCTTCAAAAATGATTCAGTCATAAAGCCTGTCAAAAACTCGTAAAAACTGAATCTTGTTGTTTAGTTTGGAAAGGATTACTATAATCCAACCATACTACAATCGTGAGTTATGAAAATTTGAGGGCCCAGATAGCCGTAGCGGTAAACGCGCAGCTATTCAGCATGACCATGCTGAGGGTCGTGCCACATGATACACACATGCAAAAATGGTCAATCGGCATAGAAAGCTCTCAGTTAATGACTATGCAAGTGCTCATAAGAACACTAATCTGAGAAGCAGGCTTTGTCCCAGTTAGGACGTAACGCCAGAAATAAGAAGAAATTATAATAATTTGAGTTTCTCATACACTGAAAATATGTAGATGGATCTGTGGAGAACTTCTCTGAGAAATCGCTAAGAACATTTTCTCAATTGAATTTTGTTTAATAGTTCATGAATATCTTGTGTGACACTAGGAAGAATCCCTATAGTAACCTGAAAGTATCACTTAATGTTTTATTTTTTTTTGCAGGAAGTACTTGATAATTTCTGGTGTGAATTTTTCATGCAATACTTGAAGAATTTCAGAGAGTTTCATAAAGATTTGTTGAAGGAATCTGACGAGAAACTTTTGAAAGGTTTTTTATAGTCAAAGCTGGATAAAGTTTTGTAGCACTCTCTTAAGAAATTGTTGAAAGGATCCTTGTTTGGTGATCTTGAAGACGATTTTGGTGATTATTAAATTATCAATGAACAATTGGATGGTATTTTAAACTAACACTTAAAGTTTATGTGTAATAAATACGTATAGGATGTAGACGAGAAATGTTTAAAATTCAGAATTCTTCAAGAGATTTTTTAAGCAATTTGATACATTTCTTGATTCTTCTACAAACTTTCTGGTAAAATCAGAAAGCCTATACAAACTTCAGGACAAAATCTGTTGATTAATAACTATTAATACCGGGAATGTTTTTTCCATAGGAATCCAATCAGGAAGAACTCAGTAAAAACTGGTAAAGGAGTTCTGTTAGAATTCACTGGAATAGTACGGAATTGATTAAGAAATCCTCGATACCTGAAAAATGAGTGGAAGAATTACAAAGGGATATTCCTCTTGAGTTCTTTGGAAGAATTCTTGAAGGTTTTTTAAGTGCTTTAGATAAGGAATGGACATTTTCCGTTTCACTACGGAAAATTTACAAATATCAATGATGTGCAGCGATATGAAACAAAATCACAAACAAATAACATCAATGCAAATCTATGCAAACTACGGAATTTGTGAAAATCGTAATTATTTTGATTGTTTTATCCATACAATTTGTAGTTATAGGCCATGTAAAATCAATATTCGCACAAGTAATCTTCCAAACAAAAAACGATTATGAAAAATGTTATGAATACTGCACTGCCCATAACTGCATATTTGTAACATTCGACAAAAGTAGGCATTGAGTAAATGGAATACAAAGTGTGCATTTTATGGCAGTATGGGAGGAAACTAAAATTTCTAAAAATTACCAGGAACTCAAAAGTGCTTATATGAGGCTGATATTTTTTACAACTCATATCACATACTAGATGAATAGTAGAAAATAATTCTGATAGAAATTTCATTGCTATTATATTACGAGGCTCATTTATAATCTCAATGTGCCTGTTATGCGGTTATAATCACCAATGTGACAAAACAAGTTGGTATTTTTTTCGAATTTTCTAGAACAATCTCACAGATTTCAGTTAGTTGATCGAAAGTATTTATCATTTGATGACTCTCCATGGTATTAACTCTGATTTGTCAAAAATGTCGAATGTGACTGTTATGCAGTTATGGGCAGTGCACTGCATGGAAAATTCTGAGGTAAACGAGATTTTTGTGATCATCTGGTAAAAACATAACGTGTGGTATGGTTTGTTGGAAGCTAGTCGGTGACTCTCTAACCTAAAGCCGCAGCTTCCCATCAAAGTGCATCGCCGCAATACGGTAAAAAATAAACATAGCATCAATATAAACGAGATTTGACAATAAATTGTTCATTCCTCTTTTGAATTTTGTTATAAAGGTTAAGCTATATTCCCATATTATTGCTATGAAATATTTCTAGGAGTACCACAGATAGAACATAACATTATTGAAAAGTTTTCTCTTGGACGAAATGTAGTAGTTAACAAATAAATATTCGTGGAGTTTCTGACGTAAATTCAGAAGAATTAGAAAGAAAATTTAACAAGATGTCATCCTGTTCATAAAATTCTGAAGCAATTATAACATCCACTGCAATTATCATAAATAACGCGACGCCATTCTATCAAAATTTCAAACAACCGTTTTTGAATAGACTCATTGGGAAATCCCCGGAGCAAAATCCTGCAGAAATTTCTAACGTAATTCATGATATAAATACTGTGTGATCCCCATAGGAATAACTATAGGTATCCCTGAAAAAAAAACTTGGAAGATATTTTAGAGGAATTTATGCAGCTTGCTTTGACATTTTTCCTACTAATATATTTGAAAGAATAATAAGATGATTCCCATGAGATTTATCGGCAGGAATGACTGAGGAAATGTCAAAAAGTGACTTAAATGATCAATAAGAAACTTACTTTCAGCAGATATATTTGATGAACATGACAATAAGTATATTTTATTTCTACTGTTTTCCAGAACTTTTTATTGTTGGGTAAAAATACAATCAAACTCCAATATATTCTTGGTAACAGCAAAACGCGTAAATACAGGCCACCAGAGCCAGTTCCGGCCACATACTTAACAACATCGATTCCTAAATAGGCCAATCACATTGATTTCTTATGAGATCGATTTCAATCATTTAATCGATTCAGACATGTGAATATGTTCTATTTACACGAAATGTTCCATATAATTTGCTGTGTAAAACGATGAATAATTCAAGTTTAGATATCAACAGCCACTATAAACACTGAAAAATATAATCACGCAGATGTCATTAATCAGAATTTAAGGAACTGTGGATATCTACAATCGTTTTTTTTTTTGCACAATGTATAATAAGCAAAAATGTAAGTTTATGAACAAATAAAATCATCCCCTAAAATACCATAAATTAAATAGCTTGGTCAGAATTGAGTATGGAAAACTTTTCAAAATTCTAAAGATACATAACGACCCCCGTTTTTAATGTGAAAATGCCATTCACAATTATTTCAACGGTACAAAACAGTTAAATAGGTGTTAGATGAATTGGAAAATTTATATTTCGTTCTATGGCAAACATTATGTAAAATTATGGAGGACCCCCTTCTTCCCCCTGTTACGTGGCATGATATTTGTGGTTCGTGGCCTACCATAGACCATCAGAAAACATAATCTGAAATGGCCACTCCGAGATCAAAATCCACGCTAAAATCGCAACACCAGTCTGGACTACCAGCAGACTTAAATGTACTATTGCCACTTAGTTTGAATATCTTAGAAAAGATGTTGAAAATCTAAAAGAGATGCATGTACAGATAGGTGGTTTCGTAAAAAAAAATGCAAACACATGATCTCCGGGATACGATCGATGTGAAGCTTATTCAAATTAAGTAAGCAAAATACATAATTATATTCACAAACAAATTAAAAACTAAATAGCGGGATTTGGGGCAAGTGTGCCACCTTAAGCAAATTGTTCTCTAACTTTGTCTAAAGCTAAAAACCCCACCAATTTAGCCTCACGATGTTAGTTTAGCATCTTTTCATAAACACTATGCCATTTAAAATGAAAATAATTGTAAAAAATATTAGTTTTGGAGTATTTCAAAAATCATCCAAAATAACCTAATTTTCAACACTATGGGGCAAGTGTGCCACCCATATGGGGCAAAACGGCCACCGAATGAACATCGCATGTAATTCTACTTGTAATAAAAATTTCTGTATTTTATAATGATATTGCTTACAAAGCAGAGACTTATTGATAATTTAAAAATATTTTTAAGTTTACCGTCATAGGGGGATGCTTTATAACATGGGTCATTATATGCGGAACTCTCTACTAGTCAATTCGAATAACTCAAATGGTTATTTTTGTCTTCATTCAATACGATATATGAATTACCCTTTTATTACGTAGGATCTGTATAATATTACCCTAGATCAACACTAAATAACGGTAAAATATTGATGAATATAAGTAAAACAGTTCTTAAAACGCCTAAAACCATGATATTATCGAATATTTGGAGAAAAAATAACTTTGGGAGCAAAAATTTTCGCTATTCCTCTTCTACACTTCAGAAACTACTGCTGGTGCCATTTTGGTTCATTATTATGATTGTGTGGAAGATGTTAACATTTTTATGAATTTCACTCCAACCGTTTGTGTTTACCAAATAGGTGGCACACTTACCCCAAAAAGTATAGATTTCAACAAACTTGGATTTTGTATGTGAAACTTAATATTGTTTTCGTCCAAATGCCACAATAACTTACACTTTTGTATAGCTTCACGATGTACAGTACGTTTGAAAAATCTGTTATTATTTTACCTCCTCCTCCTCCTTTCTGGCGTTACGTCCCAACTGGGACAAAGCCTGCTTCTCAGATTAGTGTTCTTATGAGCACTTCCACAGTTATTAAAACTGAGAGCTTTCTTTGCCGATTGACCATTTTTGCATGTGTATATCGTGTGGCAGGTACGAAGATACTCTATGCCCCTGGGAATCGAGAAAATTTCCTTTACGAAAAGATCCTCGACCAGCGGGATTTGAACCCACGACCCTCAGCATGGTCATGCTGAATAGCTGCGCGTTTACCGCTACGGCTATCTGGGCTATCTTTGTAATTTTACCTCACACCATACTATTTAGAAACAACGAAATCTTATAAAAATTTACTGAAATCTTATTGTTCATACAAAAATTGATGTAAATACTTGAAAAATTCAACTTCCCTTTGCTTCACATCTTCAATCTATCTTTACGTTGTGGATGGTTTCCTGAAATCTGGAAGTCGTCGTATTTATTTCCTGTCTTCAAAAAGGGATGCAGACGTGTCATCTCAAACTGTCGTGGGATTGCCGCCTTGTGTGCCACTTCCAAGCTATTCGAATTGGTTGTCATGGACTTTACTCATAACTGTTCAAGTTACATTTCGGAAACTCAACACGGATTCATGCCGCACCGATCAACCACAACGAACCTGGTATCGTATACATCCTTTATAACCCGCTGCATTGAAAAAGGACTTCAAGTTGACGCAATTTACATCGATCTCTCAGCGGCCTTCGACAAAATTAACCACAAAATTGCAGTAGCCAAACTAGAGAGATTGGGCTTCACTGGTTCCTTCCTTTCCTGGTTACAGTCATATTTGATCGGTCCTTCTATGTCTGTTAAAGCGGAGAATCCTTATCATAACCATTTCAAGTAACATCAGGGGTTCCTCAAGGAAGCCATTTAGGACCTGTAATTTTTCTTCTTTATCTTAACGATGTAAACCTGTCTCTCAAATGTTTCAAGTTATCTTATGCTGATGATTTTAAATTATACTACGTCATCAACGACCACAACGACGCTGATTTTTTGCAATGTCAGCTGGATGTTTTTGTTGATTGGTGTAAGACGAACAGGATGATCATGAATGCGACTAAATGTTCAATCATTTCATTCACTCGTAAACATAGAACTATAATGTCGGATTATCATGTTTCTGTCCACACATTGGAACGCGTAATTTCTATCAAACACCTTGGTGTCATCGTGGACAGCAACCTGTCATTCCGTGATCATGTATCATATGTTGTTGGTAAAGCTTCCAAGAGTCTAGGTTTCATTTTTCGTGCCGGGAAACATTTTTCTGATGTTTATTGCCTTAAAACTTTGTATTATTCTTTGGTACGATCTAATCTCGAATATGCAGCTATTGTTTGGTCCCCACAATATCAGAACAGTATTTTACGTATTGAACGAATCCAAAGAAAGTTTATTCGATTTACGTTACGAAACTTACCGTGGACAGATCCCTCAAATTTACCAGAGTACAAAGACAGGTGTCAGTTAATTAACCTTAATTTACTCTCCACTCGTCGA
The DNA here is from genome assembly GCF_002204515.2 of Aedes aegypti. Taxonomy (NCBI): domain Eukaryota; kingdom Metazoa; phylum Arthropoda; class Insecta; order Diptera; family Culicidae; genus Aedes; species Aedes aegypti. The sequence goes on from NC_035107.1 coordinate 208,381,929, forward strand.
AACCTTGCCAAACTTTTGTTCACCTGTGATGTGATACAGTCTAGAGTTGATTGTCCTGAACTGTTAGAAAAGTTTAATTTTGATACACATCGTCGCACACTCCGTTCTCACACATTTTTTCGGCTACCTTTGTGTTGAACCAATTACGGTAGAAATGAAGTTGTAAATAGTATGTGTCGTTTGTTTAATCAGTACTGTAATGTCTTTGATTAAATCTATCTCGTGCAGTTTTGAAGACTCGCTTTGCTGTAGTTTTAGGTGTCTAGAATAAGATTCGATGTTTAAAAAGTGTATGTAAAATTAAGTATTAGATTAAGCTTCGTCTTTGTATCATTTGGAATTGTGTTCTGTTGATATGAAAAGACGGGTAGGTTTTGTGCCTATTTGAGAAAGAGGTTCTAATTGTTGGTCTCTACTCAAACAGGTTTTCCCCTATTCCTACAAAATAAATGAAATATAATGAAAAAATAGAGCAATTTTCGTAAAATTTTGATCATCGTTCTATGAACTATTAGGGAACATATAGTTTAGCTCAAAGAAAAAATATATTTTGTAGTTTTTATAAAAATAGGGGGTGGCACACTTGCCCCTATGGCACACTTGCCCCTATGGCACACTTGCCCCAAATTCCGCTAGTATTGAAAAAATAATATCAAAAATGAATCTAGTTTGTTGTCAAATTTAGTAGGTGCTAAAATTGAGCATGCCAAAAGCGGAGCATAACGAAAACAGAATCCCAATGTATTTGTCATTGTGTACTGACCGCGTACTGATAGCTTCACACATATTTCTCCCGGAAGGCACTTTTTGCTGAGATTCTAAAATTAGGTTCGATTAAGTGATATACAAATGCTAATTTCTCCTACATTACAGATTATCAAAAGTTCTCGTCGCATCATTGTTTGGATTAATCATAGTCAACTATCCATCTGATTAAGGATAATTAAGGAAAAGTAATCTACTATCATGATGCTGACAGAAACCCAAAAATAACTGTCACTCGCAGGTTCCACCGAGATTTGAACTCGGATCGCAGGATTCAGAGTCCTGAGTGCTAACCGTTACACCAAGGAACCCCTGATTCTTGGTGTAATTTCACATAAGTTCGGTTCATCAATATTATACTGTTGCACGTCTAAATTCCAGAATAACGATGCAAATGTGACGAACAATTTCTACGAATCTTAACTTATACTTTCAGCTAATAAGAATTTGTAATAAATATAAAATGTTCATAAAACTTTTTATAAATGAGCATAGCAACCATGAAACTTTATTTTTAGTGTGATTCCATGAGATGATGTCTAATCATAGATCATCTATTTATGGAGGTTTCACTGTATGAAACTTTCTTAGCTAAACATTCTGCCCTAGCTTTCCAGACAATCGTTTCATACTCAAATACAACGAAAATCATGTTCACGATTTATTTCAAACCACATTTCTTCCATAAATTAGCGAGGTGGTGCAGCATATCTAATCGATCTATAATTTTACCGTCAGGATTGATGAAAAACGCGAGAGCGTGAAAATCACGACAGATAGAATTTGAAACGTAGTCATCCGCGTATAAATAAAAAAAAATTAAAAAAAATATTTTGATAATAATATTATCAAAATCCGATCTTTTTCAGCTTTGTAATGATGCGTGATCTCGTTAAACGTTAATCTATGTTTAGTTGTTGTTTATGAATTATAATGCATCTATCACGACGCTAACATGATTGCAAAAATATTCATCTTACGCAGGTTCCACCGAGATTTGAACTCGGATCGCAGGATTCAGAGTCCTGAGTGCTAACCGTTACACCATGGAACCAATGTGTGAGGCAATTGCCTACAAAGAGGGTCAGTGTGTCTCAGTCACCATCCGATACTGACGAAGGATGGATGTGTTCCCCAACACATGGTCCTTCGTGCGGCGTCTTCTGGTGGCTGGACGGAGTTTTTTGTGTGGGGGGATTGGGAATCGAACCCATGACCTTCCGCTTACGAAGCGAAAGCGTAACCTCGAGGCAAGTAATAATTAAATCAATAAGATAAGCTAGAAATTGTGTTACTTGATTTTTGTGAGAATCTCAGAAATCCGATGAAAATCTTTGAGATTCCAGTGTAAAACTATGAGTTTTCAGTTATTATCACCAAAATATCTAAAATCCCTTATTTTTCATTGGAATCGAACATGGTAGTCAGAATTCGCACAGGAATACTGAGAGCGCAGAAATTTTAACGTAATCTTACTATAATACAGGTATGTTTCGTTTTTATCAACACGATTGGCAATTTTTAGTTGACAAAAATGGAATGATTTTCTTGGACAAACTATTCTACAAATTTGGAAAGAAAATTGTAGTTTTGTCATGATAATACACTTTTTCATCATATACATGCATAGTATTGATGTTTAGAAGCTGTGAGGAGCATAAGAATTGTTCATTCGTATAGGTTCGCAAAGAAAGTTGATTGTTGACTCCAATCAATCAATTTGATTCTGCCATAAATCATTACTAGTTTGAGTTTTCTTGGTGCTGAATTGCAATAACTCTAATATGTCATGGACGATAATCATGTAAATGTGCTTCGCATCATGAGATGAGTCATATTTGTATAAAATAACTACAAGGAAGTGGATCAAGCTGATCATTGTTTTATTTTTTTCAAGAAAAATTCAACAAGAAGCCACTTCTTTTTTTTCTCTTCATCCTCATCCTGCTGCTTCTTCTTCTTGCATAATACCATAAATCCCAACTGAGAAAGAAACTTTTTATCAGCTTAGTGTTCTTATAGATACTTCCGCAGTTATCAACTGGGAGTTTTTAAGCTAAGATATTTTTTTTTCATTTTGGCTACACCCGATAGGCGATTAAGTTTTGCAAACTCAAATGAATACATCGTGGGCTTTGAATTGCCAAATTCAGTAAAATGATTGTGGTGATTTTTCTTTCAAAGTTATCACTATAGTATACTAACATCGACTGGGTTGCACTAAGTAAAACAATATTAAATAAGTTCATCAAAGCCACAAAATTGTACAAACTCCAGAACAAGCAAAACCAAATTGGAACTTTTTGGTAAGGAACTCCTTTGTTGAGTTTTTATGAATAAGTGTATGGCAGTTGGTATAAGACTCTTAACTAACCTTTTGGTCTTCACGTGGAGAAGGGGTGCGTGTCTGCTCAAAGATCAAGACCCAAGCAATTTTGGGATGGGAACGTCCAATATCAACAGTTTCTCAAATTATCAGCCATTTCAGTTATTTTGCTTCTTCTTCGATGCAAACTTATTGTATGGGGCTCTGCACTGTTTTGATTTTGTATAGGATTTTGACGTTTACTGGCCTTGTTGTTTACTAATTTCATGGCAGAGTGAAAGAGAGAGGATGATTTTTATGCAGAGCTCCATGGAGATTCCAAATTTTTGTTTGTTATATTATGTGCCAGGGATGGGAAATGTACTGTAGCAAACATTTACCACCTCGAACTTCACATTTATCTACACGACCATCAAAATCCAAAGCAAACCATGACCGTTCAAAACAAAAAATGTCACGGCTTTTCAAAACTGTAATCTTCTTCTTCCTAACGTTTTTTCAAACCCGAATGCGAACAAATGACTCGAGCACAGTGGTGACACGATTTTTCCTGTTTTCGGGGTTTTGCATTTTTGCTCGATAAATGCAGCATGAAATTGTACTTGTTTATATGTATCGCAACGGAATGATTGTGCTCTTGCTATACTCCACTGCACTGTGACGTCACGCATCAATTTTGACAGGTACTGGTCCTGTTGTTTACAGTTTGGACTTAGTACTTTTTTCGAATCATTCTTAATTTCGTGAAAGTTTGCTGCCAGGAGAGGTCAAATCCACTGCAGATACCCACGGATCGTATTATTCTATCTTCACACTTAGATCAAATTACTGGGGTCGGTAAAATTTTACTGGGTTTTGGAACTACCGAAAAAGTCAGTAAAATGAAAACTGTCGCCACGCGTAATTGAAAAGCAAATTTCACCATATTTTATTTTTTATCGATATATGACTTCTGACATTTTTTTTTTAGTTGACTGACTTTTTCGGTAGTTCCAAAACCCAGTTATTTTTACCGAACAGATTGAGTGTATTCCTACCGTGGAAAATCGTCACCATCAGCATGCTGGTGATAGAAATGCGAAGATGAAAACATGATGGAAAAAATGACTAAGTCGGAAACGTAAACAACAGGACCAGCAGCTGTCAAATAAGTGAGGTTAGGCTCGTCATATGCAGCGCTCTATTAGCGCTAATAGATTTCAATTAGTTGAAAACACAAGCGAAATAGGGTAACGGCCGAATTTTGGACCCCATAAGGAAGTGATTTGAGTTTTTTGTTCCAATTAATTAATTGCACAGCGTAACCAAGTCAAAGAATATGCCAAAATGTAGAGAAAAATTTCCTCTACGAGATAAAAATGCCCATACAGTCGTGTATTATCCAAAAAACGTCAAAAATAATTGAATTGTAATGCACTGTTTTTCATTATTTTGGACACACCAATACATTTTGGACCCTCAAAGTATATATTTTGAACCACCGGCATTTTTTATCGTTTGGCGACAAAGTCCACGACACTGGTTGTATAATATGCTTGCCCGTAGGCTAATCAATCGATTAACAATAGAAAACCGATGAAATTCTTCGCTTTTAGTTCAGAAATATGAAAAAAGTTTTTGTTTACATTTGAAAAATTTCTGACGGCTTCAATTTCTGTGTGTAACGTGTTGTAACGGTTGCATGGATGAATCGATTAAATTAAATTAATTTCAGATGAAATAAACACTAAGTCCAGTGGCGCGGGAAGTGGGTACGACAGGTAGGACATGTACTACGCACAAAAATACCTGGGTAGGACAGTCAAGGAATTGTCCTACCCACGATCCAACAAAAAAAAGCTAGACCAGCAATAAAGTTTGAAAACAAACTCAATTATTTATCATCTGTTCAATATACATAAAAACTCGATCTACGCGTTGCAACGTCGTACTTATTCTTATGGAGGATGGAAGACATGATAAGGTTTTTCATGTTATTCTCATGCTTAGTAAAGCGTGACATGGTTTGCGCATGACCTCCAAAAGTTCTAACTCGTGAGAAGATCGATAAAGAATATCTATAGTGAAAATCCTGTTAATTAAAACTGTAATAATTTCTACAAGAAACTTCTTTAATCGTTAGAAAAACCAAATGGAGTCCTCTATAGCGTTTCAAAATTAATCAATGGATGGTTTCTTAAAAATATCTATGGCCAAACCCGTATATATTCTGGAACAAATTTGGAAGCAATTCTTGAGAAGTTTCTGAAACATCCATAGATAATTATCAGAAGATTATTTAAGAATCTTCGGATGAAGTAATGGAATAATCTAATACCAGTCGCATCGTATTATACACAGAACAAGTGTGATGGTGCTAGCGATTTCTGAACGTGTGATCACTCTTGATAGAATCTATCAAAGCATTGCTGAATCTCTTAAAAATTATCAGAACAATTTCTGTAGAATATGGTCTCTATTTAATTGCAATTCTCTATTTTTAATGGAAAATCTCTATGGTAAATATTTTAACCAAAGTGGTCTCTAAAGTTTTTTTTTCCTTACTTTGCTTGTAATGAGTCCTGATGCAAAATTGTACAGGCTCCAACGGGTTATAACGGGTTTAACAGGCTCTTCATGAATTTAGTCTCAGAACTTCCGAGGAAAAGCTTCAGAAATTATCATAGTAATTTTATTTAGAATACTTTCAGGGTCTCCTACAGCGGTCTCTTCATGAGTGTTTCTAGATATTTCTCTACCAATTATCCCAGAAACTCTTCCAGCGATTTTTCAAAGGATGCTAAGAATGACTTTTTCAGAATTCGCTCCTGGAAATCCATGCTACTACCTCCAGGAATTTCCTCAGGTATTAATTTGTTTTTTTTTTTCAAAACTATCCTAAAATTTCCTCCAGACATTTTTTCACTAATCCTTCAACCGAATTCTCCAGTTGTTACTTTAGGAGATCTTCCAAAGATTTCTAATGAATTGCAGTTTTATCAAATATTTCAGAATAAGTTTCTCAAAAAAAAAATGCCATGGCATCTTCAAAAGTTTATTTAAGTTTTCACACAAGTATTACAGCAATTTTTCCAATAATTCTTCCGTCATTTCCTACACAAGTTTCTATAGAGATTCTAGCAAATGATTTTCGAGAAATTCCTTTGGAAAATCTTGCGCAATACTAACGAGATCCAGTTGATTGAAGACATACACAGATTTTATTAGAGTTTACTCTAGAATTTTATGAATAACTAAACAGTATATTTTTTTCGAGAAAATTTCCTTGGCATTTCCCTGGAGACATTCCTAGAAAAAAACCTGAAAAAACTTTAAAGACTTACTTGAGAAAATCTCAAAGAATTACTGGAGAAATTTCTGTAGGAATCTTAAAAAGAATCTCTGGAGTAATTGCTAAAGGTATTATTGAAGAACACCCTAGTTGAAATTTTGTAAAAATCCCAAATGACATTTATATAGGAAATCCTTAAAAATTTGAGGAAAAGTTATTGATTGAATATAAGAAAACGTTTTGATCGAGAATCTTGGAGGATATTTCACGGAAATCGATGGATGAATCACTGGATAAAATCTTGGAGGAATCAGGTTGAATTCTTGGGGTATCCTATTCTTGGATAAATTTCCTATGAATTGAGCGGACAAAACATTTGCAGTTGTTATCGTTAGAATGCTATGAAATAGTAGACTTTCCTCAACTCAACTCAAGTTAAAACTGGCTAAAATGTCACTGAAACCTCTTTGCGTTTGAGCTCCTAAAGTAAATTTCAATTTCCAGTCCACGGTTAAAATGTTTTATTAGCTTCTTAGCTCAGCTGTGCACAAAACATTTGCCAACGTTTGTCCTACCCATGGTTTCGAACGTGGACGCGCCTGTGACTAAGTCTATGTATAAACGGTTGATGCAAGTGCGGAATAATCCTATCTTTCCAAATGGCATGCGAATTGAGTTGGCCTTTCGATTAAAACTGGGAAATTTGCAGGAAAATGGCCCAGGGGGTCCAAAATATATAGGGGTTCAAAATATATTGGTTACCCTATTAGCGAATGAATTATTTAACTTTTTTTTTTTCAATCATTCACCTCGAGATGGCTGCCCGAAAACGATCATGGACCTATGCACGGGTTCACTATTTGACGTTTTAGCGGTGCCGTGTTATTTATGGGACCATGGCAACCCGTGAATTCGGCACCGCTCAAACGTCAAATTAGTGAACTCGTGCATTGGTCCATAGTGGGGAAACAAATACATTCAAGCAGTGTGTGAACCGTTGGCAGCGCAACGCCTGATGGTATTCGCTCTAAGGAAGGTACGGCGCTGCCATCTGGAAAAAGTTTACTCTATGCGTGAAGCGTCGAAAATTTAACCCGGCAAGGTATAGGAGGTGAAATTTCAAATGCTTATATAAAATTAATTACAATAGTTATTTAAATTCTTTTCAGTACATGTTGATAGACTATTGATGGGCTACATTATAGACACATTATTTTGATTTTTTTCATGTTTTCCTCAATTTCTACGGATTCTATATCTTATCATATATCTAACCCCGTACACTTAACAGAATTTAATAAAATTAAGTTTTGAATTTTTTAAAAGCATTTGAAAATTGACTTCCTATGCTTTGCCATGTAAAGAAATCGGAGCTTCACGCATAGGGTCAACTGTGGTAATTGCCTCCGTCATCGCGAATTCGAGTAAACGAAGGTACGGTGCTGCCATCTGGGAAAAGTTTGCTCGATGCGTGAAGCGTCGAAAAATTTACCCGGCAAGGTATAGGAAGCGAAATTTCAAATGCTCATATAAAATTAACTACAATAGTTATTCAAAATCTTTTCAGTATATGTTGATATACTTTTGATGGGCTACATTATAGGCATATAAATTTAAGTTTTATATATTTTTCTCAATATGCTGCTGATTCTATAGTTGATCAATAGTCTAACCCCGTACACTTAACAGAATTTAATTAAAAAGTGTTTTGAATTTTTGCCATGTAAAATAATCGGAGCTTCACGCATAGGGTCAACTGTGGTCTACGTTGGTCAAACAAAGCGGTCTCTCGAGGTTAGATTCAAGGAACACTTAGCGGAAATAGGAAAAGCTCAGAAGACGATAGACAAGGGGATGACATACGATTTTAAATCTAAGGTGGCAGAACATATCTTTTCAGAAGGACATACAATTACGACGGCCGATATCAAAATTTTGAGAAATGTTTCTTCTCCTTGGAAACTGGATGTGGCGGAGAGTCTGGAAATTTGCAAACAGGTACCTACGACGCTACTCAACAGAGACAACGGCAACGGCAATACATGGCTATTCAACTTGGTACCTACTAATTGTTCCCGTGATGTACCTTTCAGCATTTAAAGTTTCAACAAAAGAGGGATGGAATGTACCTAAAAGCTCATAAATTTTAAGTTTACAAAAAAAAAATGGGTAGGGAATTACGTGTATACCTAGTGTTAATATATAATGTGTGCATACGATGGTTTTCTTTAAGTCGAGTCTAGTACACGACACTCAACTGCCTTACAGTTGAGGTCGAAATACGCGTATCTGTCAAAGGAGTGGAATTAAATGGTAAAGTACTAAATTCGGTTTTTTCATTTACTTATAGGTATTCCACTAAACAGCTCGAAGATTTATTATTATAGTTGAGTTCATTCTCAAGTGCATCCCTCATAACAAAGAACTAAACTTAAAACTAAGTCTATTACATTCCCATCGAAAATTCTATGTACCATGTTATATGAGAAAAAAGAGAGGTTTCTGCAACTCTCGTAAGTACGTATTCAACTACACAAATTCCTACTGTTCAAATTTTAAGTAAACATCAATAAAACCAAAGTTTTATACAACTTTGGCGACCTGTAGCTAAAAATTGTGACGTGCTGGGAAATTTCTGTCAACGGCACCAGATTCAGCAACCTCAAATCTACTAGAGACACATAATTTGATTCTTGAGACACGCAAAAATGTCATTTTTGTTGCGCTGTGTAAGCGGATATGAAGGGGTTAAACTTTATTGAATCGTAAATGGCTTGATACCTACCATGTATCGTAGAAGATCAACACTAATATAGTGTCAAAACTTTAACCTTGAGGCTATTGAAAAATATTTGAATTCCTTCAAAACAAGTTGATTCTCAGTTTAGTATTGAAATTAGATCCAAAAGTGTAGTAAATTGTATAGACTCCGTTTTTGAAAGGATCCTGCAAGTAGACAGCTGTTTATTTATACCCATTGTATTTTGGCGTCGATAAATAATTCAGCTGATACCTAATATTTTCACACATAATGTTTTAGGATATTATTATTCAAAATTCCTACATCGATTCCCAAAGAAATTCGTCGAGGAATTACTCTTAGAATTTCTACATGGATTTCTCTAATGGATCCTCTAGGAATTGCACCACGAAAACCAACAACTATGCTTCCAGAGATTCTGCCGAGGATGCTTCCCGGAAATTCGTAAGAGATTCATGAAGCATTCAACATCGACCGCTCCTGCAAGAATTCTTTTATGGAACCAGGAATTCCTTTAAAAGTTTCTCCAGTAATTTATTTTCAAATGTTTTTGAATTCTTTCAGAAATAAACCAGTAAGTATTCCAAATATGCCCCCATTACCTCTTCTAAGACTTTTTTTTCCAGAGATTTCTACAGGAATAGTTTCAAGAGTATCTTCAAAAATTCCTTTACCAACGGCCGAAAAATTATCCCCCGAGGAATTACATCATAAATTTTCCCAGGGGTTCCACCAACATTTTCTTCAGCTGATTCAGGATCAGATAATTTGTATTCTGGGGGTTGAAGGAATTTCTCCAGTGAATTTTGCATGCATTGCTCCTCTTATATAAGTATTTAAAAAAATCGATGTATTTGGTCAAGAATTCTTTCAATGAATTTCTCACATTTTCTAAGGTATACTATGAGGTATCTAAGAAATTCCTTAAGATTTTGTTTCGAGATTCCCGCAGATTTTATTTTTTTCAATCTTCTCATGAACTACTGCAAGGGTGCTTCGATGAAATTTACCAGCTAGAAATGGTGGAGCTATGTCAGATTCTTCTGAACTTTCTTCAAAGATTGTTGTCACCTGACTGTGTCAGCAACTTCTTCGAACATTCCAGCAAGAATTTTTACAGGTAATACACAGCGAATCTTTCAACGATTTAAACAGCTATTCTTTTAAGAATATCTTCAGTAAACTCCTCATTTATTTATACGAGGATTTCTCCCTTACTCTATATTCCGTATTTTGATATCTAGTTAGAGAACTATAGTAAAAGTTGGTTTTAATGACTAACTCCATGGTCCTTTGGATCGCAGTTGCACTGATTTTGTGTTCTGTAAGTCGATACCTCCCCTCGATAGTCCCTTCAATATCGAATTATGGAGAGTTGACTGTATTCCCAAAAGAGTTTTTCGAACCTTCTTTTTTCATCCAACCTGACATGGTGGAAAATCTATCATGACGATCTGTTTAAGCTGTACCAAACAAACAATTCGTCTGTTTCGGAATTCGGTAGCTTATGATTTGAATGTAATGCATGAACTTGTCTCACACAATGGGCTAGTTTCGTCGTTACACATAAATAACATTCAAATTCGTCAGGTATTGTGAGGTTCTAACACCAACTATCTCTCATACAGACCAAACAGTCTTATGTTATAATGAAAAGAACACATTTCCTTTTAACCAACTAAAATATATCGGATCACAGAGGTTCCACCGAGATTTGAACTCGGATCGCAGGATTCAAAGTCCTGAGTGCTAACCATTACACCATGGAACCGCTCATAACTTTTAAGTGTATGGTTAAAACTAGATTTCTAGTAAACCTACTTTACACTCGACTGAATGCAAATCGTCGTTAATGAATGATTTGCAAATCTGAATAAGTAGGTATTTGATGTTGGCTGTTCAACATGCAAGTGAAAGGGCACAATAGCGTTGGCCTTTGAAAATGATTGGAATCAATGAGAAAGCTGATCGTTTCGTAATGATAAGGTACAAAGTCGTAACGAGTGAGACATAAATACGGGGCTAGCCTATTTCTTGCGCACTGTAGTTTTAGTTATAAACCAATGTACGACTATCTATTAGCAAGCATTCAATCTAATTAATCTAAATTAATCCAGCCATGGAACGATGAGTCACACCGCATGGGATTACATGTTGTAGATGATAGGCTTTCCCTTTGGGATGGTTGAAATATATAAACGTATATACTGTTCCCAGCACTTTTTTTTAACAATCGAGCTTATTGTAGACAACAATATGCTACGTTTATAATAAAAAGGTACATCTCATTTCAGAGATACAGAGAATTAGACAAAAAATCCCTCCATTTCAGAGGGATGCATTGTCCGTATAGTTCAAACACGCGTAAGCTATCAAATCAATGATAAAACGTAACAAAAAAAACATTTTGCGTGTCTCGAGGATCAAATTATGTATCTTTAGTACACTGTTAAAAATAATGAAGATTACACGTAATGCAAACTTCATTTATGCAATGTAAGCAGGACGTCATGTAAGTTTAAGTCTGAAATCATGTAAAAGTGTGTTATATGTCATGTAATCACACATGGGCTTGATGGATTACATGACATATAATTGAAGTTTACATGACATCTCATGTTAATATCCATGGTATTCCACGCTCCAATTATGTGCATTATATGTCTCAGAAATTTACACTTTTCGTTCGAACTGTGTAGTTTAGGTGTCACCGAATCTTATGCTGTTTTCAAAAATGTTCCACACGTCATAATTTTCGCTACATATCGGCTAAGTTGTATAGAATACTGGTTTCATTGATGTTTACATAAAACTTAAAGTATGAATTATCAATGTTTTTTGTGGTCTAATCCACCAAGCATTCAAAATAGGACTTTAACTTTCATTTCAGATATAATTTGGTTGAAATTGCGCGATAAAATTTAAATTCAATCGATTTTTTAACATGATTGCAGCCTGCATACAAAATTCTTCGTTTCTGTTTTATGGCACAATACAATACTATTCGAAAGTATTATGAACTTTGTTGAGAAATATTGTTATGGACATGGAGTTTAAACTCTGTGGCAAATTTAGCAAATAAAATGCCATCAAAGCTGGAAAACTTGCATGCAAGTTGGCTGAAATAGTAAAATTTTGCATTTTTAACAGCGAATATCTCAAAAACTAGATGTGATATGCGAAACTGTTATAGCCTTGCTGCCATGCCCAATTTATCGATCGATAGTTAATATTAGGTAAATGGAAACCAAATTTAGTACTATACCATTTAATTTCACTAGGGTTTGTATTCCTTGACAAAGGGCACAAACTGTAATGGAATTAAATGGTATAGTACTAAATTCGATTTTCATCTACTTATAGGCATTCCACTGAACAGCTCGAAAATTTGTTATCTTTAAGATTTCCATATTAGCTTTTTACAATGAACAATCTAGCAAAAATCCAAAAACTTGGTATGCAGCTCGAAAACGCGAACAATTCAGGACTCACTCAGCTAAGTGAAAACCAGTAGCATGTAGTAGCATCTTGCTTTTTCTATCAGTAATTTTTTTTTAAAGTTGCTTTGTACAAAATTATGGTTCACCTCAACGAAAATTCAATTTTTGCCTATGAGTAACTAGGATTCCGACATGGGCTCCACTCATTAACTTCCACATGTAACGAATTTTATTCGTTCCAAAAAAAATCTGAAAGCTATTGAGCTGGTCTTGCTGCTGAAACTTAAAAATTATATAACTTTCCAGAATCCAGACTAATCCAAAGTTATCTGTCATATCGTACACTTCAGGTTAATTATCAGAACTCTCAATGTGATAGACTTCCTTTAAAAGCTGGTTTGTCTCAAGACAGTATTCTGTGTAAATGAAAATCATATTTAGTACTATACTATTTAATTCCACTAGATGCGAATATGACGTAACTAGATCTTAGGGTGATTTGGAATATTGCTGTCTTCGGCAAAGTTACTCATTGATTTGAAGTATGTATACTGCATGTTTGCTTAGTCCGATCTTAGTGATCTAAAAACATTCAAAACTCATTTATCTCATGATGCAAAACAGCAACAAAGTCAATGTTTTCGGCAAAGTTGTTGGTAAGGTTTAGAACTATGTTCTGCATGTTTGGTTAATAGATTATTCTACCACTAGTGCTTCCTCTAGTGTGCATTGATAATTTAAAATAAAATTTTTTGATCAAAGTAGATTCGAAAGAAGGTTGTTGCTTTTGGTACAATAGAATTACCTCAGGGGAATCAGAAAGCAATGTTTTCTGAGCTAGTGCCATCATACGGTAAAATTTCCAACTAAGTTATGCGAAATATGGTGGTCCTTTACCTGTTGCAAATTTTCACTGACAAAAGTATAATTTCATATAATTAAGCGAAGCTGTTTCTGAGAAGATCCAAAGTTGCCAAATTTCACAATTTAGGGACATAACTAGTAAAACTCAATCAAATTGTCTTTCTAAAACGGCATATAAACTGATAATCCTTTAAAAAAATTGCGATGTAATCACGATTTGCATTTGGTCGAATTAATCACTCCAGTGCACAGACAACGTAAGATTCTTTGCACAGTTAGAAGTTATATGTCACGAAAATTGAGCAAAAATCAACTCAAGATTGTTTCTTAGGATTTGCTAAAAAATATACTCATGTGTGTGACTTCCTTTTTTAGAGTAAATACTCCATGGTTTGTTGAGTACCACCTCAATGTTCTTAGTCACTTTTATGAGTCCAAAGCAGTAAATTCCAGAGACCAGATAGACATCTTTAGTTAAGAACACCAGTATTTCAAGGCATCTTTTATTGCGCATTTCTTTCACCACTTGACTATTGCAGAAGTTTTAACAAGTGCGGAAACGCTAATAAAAGTGCGCAATTGCATCAAATCGGGTAGGTGTTTTCGGGGGACTTACTCTTCGTAAATCACACTTTCGCACTTATGAGGCCGCACTTCGCAGTCCAGTAGTGAAAGAAATACACAATATATCATAAATTCATAATACAGAAGACATGTTATGCTTTCCACCAATACTCAATGATCTCTTGTTTAGTTACACAAACAAAATCTACTCTACCACAATGAGTTCCACTCCACCACTCGCGATCAAAAAGAAACTCTCAGGTTCCACCGAGATTTGAACTCGGATCGCAGGATTCAGAGTCCTGAGTGCTAACCGTTACACCATGGAACCCCACATGCTTCTCTTATCTCCACTAATATTCACCATTAGCACGCTTCCCCACTGCACCATTTCCACCGCCGTAATCATCGTTTCTCCTTGAAATCCGATAGATATCCTTCTCGCAAGCCCAGTAAAGGTGCCGGATTAGTTTGTCCCGGCAGCGCGAGTGACTCTCCTGGTGCCAAACCTTTTCCCAATCGGCACGGGTCCGTTCGCTGAATGTCACTTCGAGGGCGGCATCCTCGGCACTGGAACTAGCCCCTCCGACATCGAACGCCGTATCCATTAGGACCCAAAGTGCCGCCGCCACCGTCGTCGACACCGGAAGCCACATCTCCGATCTCCCGGAAGCAGCACCGATTTGAAATTCCAATCAGTTCCAATTAGCCGAGGGACACTTTTCCACCACAACTGCTGCTAGCACACTCATATCAACCGTCAATTGAAAGAACACTTGGCGAGTTCACCAGACTGTATGACTTGTGATCCGTGGCCGGGACCGGACCGGAATGAGAACACCGGTTGCCCTTCGGTGGACTTTTATAATCAACCAAAACCGAGCCAATCACGGCAACGTGGCCGGTAAGAAACCACATACGACATCTAACCGAGAGTTTTATTTTATCACTTATTGGGAAACGGGTGAATGACGACGACGGCGACGGCCGGCGAGTGGCCGCAACATCATCTAAAGCCACGAATGTCCTGCGGATAGTCAGCCGCCAACAGAAAGGTATCCTTTAAAAAAAACAGAGTCGGTCAGAGGTTGCATGATTGAGATTTGTAAAAGTGTTGGATCGAAATTTTAAATAATTTTTTATTTATATCACAGACGTCGCCGCAAACCGTGGGTGAGATGAGCTGCGCATTCGACTGTTTGATCACATTCTTCTTGATTCTGAGCTCGTTATAGGGGAAGTGATGGTAAAATAAACAGTGGTGGTAACAGTGCGCATCGTACCTTCGTGCTGTGCGTACACGAATTCTCTCTGCTCTTGGAAGTTTTCTTAAAAACTACCTAAAGCAATAAAACAGTACTTTTCAGTGCTACATAAACAGTACTTTTCAGCGCTTAAATTAAAAGCGGTAGTTTTCAGTGCTACTAAAACAGTACTTTTCAGTACTATTTTGTCTACTATTGATCCCTTTACGATCCTTGCTTGGACCCGTGCCTTCGATTTTTCGTTGGACCCGTTGGCGAAAGCTAGCGGTGGTAATCCTTCTTGGACACCGTCTTGGGAAAAAACCTCTCGAAGGTCACGTCTTCTTTCGTTTATTAATTAAACATGGTATCAACAACAAACAAAAGAAAGGGTGAATTTCTGAATTCACTACTTCCTTCCAAAAAAAGTGGGTTTTAAAACTGTCACTACACGTGGCAAGAATGGAAGAAAGGACGTTTCACCGGAATGCGAACTTTCTTCCAAGGGTGAAATGAATAATTGTATCGAAATGAGCAATCAGTTTGATGCTCTAGACAAATTTTCCGAACACTAAATCGAAGCAGCCTCTAGCCCAGGTTCTTTGATTCAAGTGAGGAAGCAAAGAGTGCCGCCTATCGTGGTCAGTTGTTCCGAATTTTCGGGATTTAGGCAGGAGATCTCGAACTCCATTAGAAAATCAAGGTTTCCTTCCAAATCGCAAAGAAAGGAGACTGTCGCGTTTTGCCGGAAACTCTTAAAGATCGTGAACTTCTTCTCAAACATCTTGAAGAGAAGAAGCACAATTTATTTACTTATGACGACAAAACTGAACGTTTGTTCAAAGTCATCTTGAAAGGTCTCTCAAGTGACTATAAGTCACCAGAAGAAATCAAAAATGGAATAAATGATTTACTTGGATTTTCCTCAGTCCAAGTAATCATTATGAAAAATAGAACCCAATCTGGCATTGTTCGGAAAGGGCTTTCTCAAGAATATTATTTAGTTCACTTTAACAAAAAAGAACTAAATAATATTAAAGCTTTAGAAAAAGCAAAACTTTTGTTTGATGTCCGTATGACATGGGAACATTTCCAGAAACCTGGTGGAAATTACCAGAACCCCACTCAGTGCCGTCGGTGCCAAAAGTGGGGTCATGGTACAAAAAATTGTCGCATGGATGCTGAATGCATGATTTGCGGAGGTTCTTCTCACGCTAAGGACGTCTGTCCTGTGAAAGAAGATACAAGAAAGTTTGAATGCGCCAATTGCAAGGGCCCTCATAAAGCTAACTTTTGGGAATGCCCTTCACGCAAAAGGGTCATTGAGGCTCGTGCCAGGCAGATGAAAGATAATATCCGTTACGATAACGGTCGTTTCCGGAATTTACCTGGTAGAGTATCGAACAATGCTCATTTTTCAGTTAACGATCACTTGATCATGAATCGTACCCATCAGGAAGATCATAATCATGCTCATTCACAAACTAATTTTAATCCGTCGGGTAGCCGTTCGAATCTTTCAATTTCGAATGTATCTACCCACGGTAAATCCTTTGCCGATATCGTAGCAGGAAATTCAAACTCCTCTCCTGTTCGATCCATGGGTACCCATTCTACTTGTTTCAAATCAAATGGAAAAAACCCTACCGCCACAGGTAACTCCGCTTCTTCGTCTACCGGAAATTCTAATGGGAAATCACATGACATGTCTGCCTCTGATTTTAATTTTCTAACTGAACAATTGAATCTAATGATTGATGCAATGTTCAAAGCCACCACTATGACTGAAGCAGTCCAAGTAGGTGTAAAATTTACAAATCAAATTGTTATTGGATTACGTTTTTCTAATGGATCCAAAAAATAATTTAAATATTTTAAATTGGAATGCTCGTTCTCTGAATGGTTAAGAGGACGAGCTGTTTAATTTTCTTACGGTTAATAACGTTCATATAGCAGTTATTACCGAAACGTATTTGAAACCTGGATCTAAACTCAAAAGAGATCCTAACTTTTTTGTTTATCGTAATGATCGACTTGATGGGGCATGTGGGGGAGTTGCAATCATCATTCATAGGCGTATAAAACATCAACTGTTTTCATCATTTGAAACTAAAGTTTTTGAAACTTTAGGTGTTTCTGTTGAAACACAGTTTGGTAAATATACTTTCATAGCTGCCTATTTGCCTTTTCAATGCTCTGGACAGCAAGTTCATTTGCTCCAAGCTGACTTGCAAAAATTGACTCGCAATAAGTCAAAATTTTTTGTCATTGGTGACTTCAATGCCAAACATCGGTCATGGAATAATTCTCCAAGTAATTCCAACGGCAGAATTTTATTTGATGAGTGCTCTTCAGGCTATTTCTCAATTCAATACCCTGATAGCCCTACATGTTTTTCCTCTTCTAGAAATCCATCTACGATTGATTTGGTCTTAACCGACTCCAGTCATCTTTGTAGCCAACTGATTACTCATGCTGATTTTGATTCTGATCATGTCCCTGTTACATTTCAAATAAGGTACACCGGGGCAAGTTGAAACGGCTGGGGTAAGGTGAAATGGCAAGATATCATAGTGAAATTTTATAATTCTGGGAAAATTATCTACAGCAACATATCTATAGCCAACATACTTTTAAGGAAGAAAAACCTGCAAATATTTATTGGCATCATATTCAAAACTTTGCATTTCATCTTGCCCCACCCGTTTCAACTTGCCCCGGTGTACCTTATCCCAAGAAGCGATTCTCAATCCTATCAGCTCCACTTTCAATTATTTACGAGCCGACTGGAATATATATAAAACGTATGTTGACTCTAATCTTGATGTTAACATTTCTTTAGAAACTAAACTTGATATTGACAATGCTCATGAAACTTTAACAAATTCCATTGTTGAAGCCCGTAGCATTTCAATTCCAAAATGTGAAGTAAAATTTGAATCCGTGATTATAGACGATGATCTTAAACTCTTGATCCGTCTTAAAAACGTGAGGAGAAGGCAATTTCAACACACTCAGCATCCTGCTATGAAAATTATATGGCAGGATTTGCAGAAAGAAATCAAGAAACGTTTTGCTCAATTAAGAAACAAAAATTTTGAAAATAAAATTTCTCAATTTGACCGTGGCTCTAAGCCCTTTTGGAAATTATATAAAATCTTGAAAAAACCTCAGAAGCCAATACCGGCATTGAAAGAGGAAAACAAATTATTACTAACTAATTGCGAAAAAGCTCAAAAACTTGCTATGCAGTTTGAAAGTGCGCACAATTTTAATTTAGGACTTACTAGTCCAATTGAAAATCAAGTTACTCAGGAGTTCGAAAATATTCTCAATCAAGAGAACGTTTTCGAAAATGCCTGGGAGACTGATTTGGAAGAAGTGAGAACTATTATTAAAAAATTCAAAAATATGAAAGCTCCTGGCGATGATGGAATTTTCTACATCCTCATCAAGAAACTTCCAGAAAGTAGCTTATCATTTTTAGTTAATATATTCAACAAATGTTTTCAATTAGCATATTTTCCTGACAAATGGAAAAATGCTAAGGTTGTTCCAATTTTAAAACCAGACAAAAATCCTGCAGAAGCTTCTAGCTATCGTCCAATCAGTTTGCTTTCCTCCATCAGTAAACTTTTTGAAAAGGTTATTTTGAACAGAATGATGGCCCACATCAACGAAAATTCAATTTTTGCCAATGAACAGTTCGGATTCCGCCATGGACATTCGACCACTCATCAACTTTTACGTGTAACAAATTTGATCCGTTCCAACAAATCTGAAGGCTATTCTACTGGTCTTGCTCTTCTAGACATAGAAAAAGCATTCGACAGTGTTTGGCATGAAGGTTTGATTGTAAAATTTAAAAAAAAAACTTTAATTTTCCAACATACATTGTTAGAATAATTCAAAGTTATCTGTCAAATCGTACACTTCAGGTTAATTATCAGAATTCCAGATCTGAAAGACTTCCTGTAAGAGCTGGTGTATCTCAAGGCAGCATTTTGGGACCAATATTATACAATATTTTCACATCTGACTTACCTGAGTTACCTCAGGGATGTCAAAAATCTTTGTTTGCGGATGACACAGGCCTCTCTGCCAAAGGACGAAGCCTGCGTGTCATCTGTAGTCGATTGCAAAAAAGTTTGGATATTTTTTCTTCATACTTGCAAAAATGGAAGATTTCTCCTTCCAAAACTCAACTAATAATATTCCTACATAAACCAAAAGCTCTTTATTTGAAACCTTCAAGTAGACATGTTGTCACGATGAGAGGGGTTCCAATAAATTGGTCAGATCAAGTTAAGTATCTAGGGCTCAAGAAAACAATTTCTCATTATAAAATTATTAGCTTTTTTCAGAAAGGTGGCGATTGTCAATGTACCCACTAAACGACTAATTCAATATATGGACTTGTCTCATTCTTTTACAATTAATCATAATGACATAAGACAAACACATCTACTTTAGGGGCCCCCAAAACTGACTCCGCACCGGGCCCCGAAAACCCTAGCTACGCCACTGGTTCCACGGTAAATTACGAAGCGCGTAACGTACAAATTTTCGCTGCACACCCTCTATTCTACGCATACCGTTTTGGTAGAACGGTGCCCACACTACGACTGAGTACTCCAACGTAGAACGCACCAAGGCACAATACAAGGCATTCAAACAATAAATGTCCTGGAAGTGTTTGCCAAAACGAAATAGAAAGCCTACTTGAGATGACGCCTTCGATACGATGTAGGATACATGCTCTTTATACGCCAGCTTGGAGTCCAAGATTACTCCGAGATCCTTCACAGCATTTTCACGCTTTACCGCTGCACCGGCCAAAGTATATTCGTGGAGATACATTGAACGTTTACGGCCAAACGAAATAACAGAACATTTGGGAGCATTGAGAACCATTCTGTTTTTTTTCGCACCAGTTTGCAAACACTTCTAGTTGCTGTTGCAGAAATAAGGCGTCACTTGGTTTTGTAATACACAGTACAGTTTGAGGTCATCTGCGTAAGATTTTTTTTACCCTTAAAAATGAAATTAATATCGTTCATGTAGAGCAGGGGAAGTGAAACGGCCCAAGATGACTGCCTTGCGGTACTCCGGATGTAACACGAAACAATGCGGAATGATGATCTTCAATCTTAACGCACAAAATGCGTCCTGTTAGATATGATCGCAACCAGGTGAGCAGACTACCCCTTATTCCCAGGCTAAGGAGATTTCGTGGTCCATTTTGTCGAAAGCTGCTGACAGCCACCCAGAGCCGTAGCGTTGCCTCATTGCGCCCTTGGCAAACCTCTATTTGTGCGCCCCTAGTCAAAGTGAAAACTCATTTTTGTTTTTCTTTCAATGAAGTATGTTTACGTTAAACATATACAAATTCCTAGAGATTATTTTTTGAGAATTTAAAGCGACTTCAATACGTACTTGTTTCCTAAAGCCTGAAAAAGTGTCATAAAAGTCTTAAAAGTTTACTTAAATTTGAAGTACATCAAACTCTTCACAAAAAGCTAAAATTTCTTGTTTAAAAGAACCGTCTGATGATCATGTTATCAAAAAGGTCTTAAGGCGAAATTCCTAGAATTAGATGTTTGTTTAAATGAAAGAAAAACTAAGCTGCATAAACTTCTTGATACCATACACAATTATTATTAAATTTTAATGAAATACATTGTGCAAAAACAAAGTGTTAGTTAGAGGCTCAGAAATTGGTCTAAGTATTCCTGAAGGAATCAGCTGGACATTTTTGAATCATTCATTTTTGCGTAATATGTGTAGATCATTTCTACATTTTGCAGTAGACATCAACTTTCTAGAAC
Source organism: Aedes aegypti (assembly GCF_002204515.2). Lineage (NCBI taxonomy): Eukaryota > Metazoa > Arthropoda > Insecta > Diptera > Culicidae > Aedes > Aedes aegypti. The sequence goes on from NC_035107.1 coordinate 208,402,992, forward strand.
ATAGTATTAATTTTAGAACATTGTTGGGCTAAAACAAGAAGTAATTTGTTAGTCATTTTAAGTTAATTTTGGTTAAGTTATTCAAAATCATTTTTTTCTTATTCCATAATTTTTGTAGTTAGCATAAAATATCTTGCCATGGGCTGTCAAAGCTAAACTATCAGAATGTTGTAACAATTTTATCTAGGACCCCGTAAAAATGAATCACAAAGTATAATTTTTATAAATTCATTTTTTGTCGTTCAACGAATTTTTAGAAAAAATAAACATCTTTTTACATTTTTTCAAGCCACATATAAGAAGGAATACCATTACTGAGAAGAAAACTACCTGAAATACACACTAAATTTCTACCCAGAATTCACGTCCAGTAGGTATTGTATTACATTCGTACTCAAGATTATTTGAATATCTTTTTAATAATTTTGTCGAAACCTATGATACAACAAAACTGCGTTTGACGAAATTTCCAAAAAAGTTTAGTGAAATGTAATTTAGCATGCTAAGTAGTATAGAAAGCGTACTGAATGAAGCTTTTATCTAATGCCTAATAAAATTGAGCTAATTGATAAAAAAAAAACCAGTTTAATCACATGTTGAATCTCAAATTGAACATCACAAATCAGATTTATATGTAAAACAGTTTTAACGGCTTTCAGATCTCTAAAAAAGAATGCTTAAAGTCTAACTGGGTTAATTTTGGAATTGAAAAAATGTGCGAAGAAAATGTTGATATTTTCAAGAACTTCTTATACGACTATTCAATATATCACCCTATTCTTGTTTACGTTCGAATGCTCTTTCGATCGAAAACCGTTTTGCATTCTCGTTTGCGCCAGCAAAATCAAGTGGGCCGTGGATTCGAACGAATAGGATTCGATCGAAAGTTGGATACGCCGTAAACAAGAATGAGGGTTAGACTGATGCAAATTTTGAAGTTTTTGCTCCCCTATGCTTAAACGGTGTCAATTATGATGAAAATCATTCTCCCAAAATTTAAAGTGATTTGGAAGAAATTTGGTTGTGCACACGCCATTTGAAGTTTATATGGAAATTACTAAGGAAAAGCCAAACCTTTTGCGTTCAGTCCTCTATCTGCTCGCCATAATAATATATGGAAAAGCGAACACACTGTTCTTATGTAAAATCTTCCCAGCTACAACTTTGCCGAAGATCACATTTTGATTGGACGTAAGGATAATTTGTTATTCTTGATTCCAAAGTCTAAACCATGCTGAGATGATCATTCAATTACTTGCAGAGCAACACTGCTTTTTTGCTGTAGAACATAGTAGCCTGGATTACTTTGATCTATACTTCCCGCCAGGAGCACCACTGTTGCCTGCCGAATAGTTGGTGAAGCTTACTGAAGGCAAAACCACTTTATGATGATGAATAACAATTTTCCTTGACGTCCAATCAAAATTTGGTCTTCGGCAAAGTTGTAGCTGGTAGAATTTCACACGAGAAGAGTGTGTTCACTATTCCATAAAATATTATGACGAAGAGATAGAGGGCTGAACACAAAAGGTTGGCGTTTTCCATAGTAATCTCCATATAAACTTCAAATGGCGTGTGCACAGTCAAATTTCTTCCAAATCATTTCAAATTTTTAGAGGATGCTTTTTACCATAATTTAAATCGTTTAAGCATAGGGGAGCAAAAATTTCTAAATTTGCATCACTCTAATGAGGGTGTATGAATTCTGCAATCTTTTGAGATGCTTTGAACAAACAAAAATGAACTTCTAATTTCTTCAATTATGTCTTGTTATGACCACGACTTCGTTAGATATGTTTCTTCCAAAATGTTGCCAGGTCCTCATTTTGGCGCCCCATGAAGGCTGGCGCCCTTGGCGGGTGCCAACCTGGCCAACCGCACGCTACGGCACTGCAGCCACCACCAGCGAGTGACCAATCGATTAAGTTTTCCGCTCAAACGGATGTTTGGTTCTCCAGATCCGTGCTCTTGAAAACTTGAAGTTTGGCTTCGATTTATCTTCACCTTAAGGTGCGAGTTCGACCAGGCAGGGTGAGCTATTACTCGTTTAAGCTTTTTTGGTACATACTGGTCAATGGCATAGAGCAAAATATTGCTAACTATTGAGGCAGACCGATCGGCATCACAATCGCGAAGTACTTCAGCCCAATGTGCATTCATTAGAAACGAGTTCATACTATCAAAATCGGCACTACCTAAATCATAGAATAAAGTACTAACTTCCGCATCCTCGAAGGCAAATTTAGTATTGGTCTTTATCGAAAGTTGTAGAGGAGGGTGATGCCTATACACGTTAACCAACATAGATGGAGTTCGTGTGATATTGCAATGAGCGCACATTTCATCGCTTCGACATGTTTTTCCATGAGGTTAACGTCGTTGACGCGATCGGGCGGAAAATAGACGACGCAAATGAAAGTTATGCCATGAAGAAGAAGAAGAATCAGCAGAAGGATGAACAGTAGAAAAATAAGTTGTTTCTTGTGTAATCTTTCTTAAAAAAAACCATGATCAGCTTGACCCACTTTCTTGTAGTTATTTTTACAAATATGACGCACCTTATGTTGCAAAGGATATTTATGTGATTATCGTTTGAATATTCTATATTACATTTATTGCAATTCTAACCAAGAAAACTAAAACTATTAGTGATTTATTCAAAATCATACTGATTGATAGGGGATTGCTCGCGTTCTGCTGGGCAGTGCGTCGTGGAAGTCCAAGCAATCGTGTTTTTGTCGTGGCGGCGTGTGTGATTCATGGTGTGTGAGTGCGAGGAGATATACGTGTTCAGTCGAGGATAGCTTACCAACTGGTGAGCTCGTTTCATGCTTTTAATAACGCATTTTTTATCGTCGCAACGTAACATTAGTGTAATTTTCAAACAAACTATGGACGGTTCGTCACTTCAAGTGTCGGCAATAACCCTTATTTTTGTTTTATATAGTTTTATTATACATAGCTTTTTTTCTCTTTTATCACTAAAAATAACTTTTGACCAGTTCGATATTTTGAATGTTGACGTATTTCTTCAAACTTCTACTATTATATTTTCATTGCAAGACAAAAATGCAAAACTACTTTTAAGTAAAAATCGTATTTTTTCTCCCTATCCATGGATCGCATCACCGATCAGAGGTGACTCCCAGATCTTTTTCCTCTCTCACTAATAAACACCCTTCCCGTAATGATTGTGGAGATGCAGAGGTATTCTCGGTCTCTGGAAGCAACAATCATTACACCCTAACATTCCTTCCCTATCCCAACTGACTGTAAGGACTTGGCCGGCGCCGTTATTGATCAAAACTATGAGATCTGCTAAAATTGCACTTAGAGAGTAAGTGGAAACTCCTATTCCTTATTCATCTAGATCGAAGTGCAATTCTTACCAGTTCCGACCAATCACGGAGTAGCAACCATTGACATGTACAGTCAGTCTATGCTATGCTATGCTATGCTATTACAAAATCATACTGATTGATAGGAGTCTGCAATCAACTTTAATGACTAACCTATAAGAATGGACAATCTAAATCCTCCTCACAGCTCCTAATCATCAATACTGTGCATTTATATGATAAAAATGTGTATTATCCTGACAAAACTGCAATTTTTTTTTCAAATTTATAAAATATATTGTCTAAGAAAATTATTCCTTTTTTGTCAACTGAACACATAAGTGAAGAATAACTAGCTCAGAACGATTTGCTTCTGGAAAACTATGATATTTTGCTGTACGTTCATTTAATCAAGGTTAGTTGAAATTATGCCTTATGCTACCACCTACATCCGCTTCCTAGAAAAAGAACTATCCCGGGCATCTTTTGGCCCCACTCTTCCCCTTGATGTAGTCCGTCGAAATTTGGAGAGCGAGGCGGGATGAACTTGAAGTCGATTCCATCTTCAAGTACTGCATTGACTAGTACGTCTTGCTGATGGTTCAGCTGCCGACGAAGTACTTCCAGCTCCTTGTTCGCTCCTACGAAATTGGTCGCGTTGTCACACATGACCAGTTGTGGCTTACCACGGATTGCGACGAACCGTTTGAAGTTTGCCAAGAAAGCTTGAGTTGATAGGTCGGCGACGATCTCCATATGAACGGCCTTGGTTGCCAAACAGACGAAAATGCACACAAAAGTTTTTATCGGTGCACTTCGTCGTCCTGGATATCGGATGTAGAACGGTCCGCATAGGTCGATACCTACTTTCAGGAAAACAGCTTCGGGTGTAACCCGGACGGACGGTAAATCGGCCATCAACTGCTCGTGGACCTTTGGTTTACTCCGGAAGCAGGGAACACATCGATGGATGGTCCTACGGGCGACGTCTCGGGCACGTGTTGGCCAGAACTTCTCTCTGACGGAACTGATCAAGAGTTGCTGTCCGGCGTGGAACAGTTTTCGATGGTAGTGATCCATTATCAGCTGCGTCAGGTGACGTTGATGATGAAGAATCAGCGGATGCTTGCGGCTTTCTGCTATGGGAGCATTATGCAGCCGGCCGCCGACACGAAGTACGCTTTCGGCCAAGAAAGGATTCGCTGTAAGGAGCTTCGACGATGGACTGATAGGCTGATTTTTAGACAACGCAGCTTTCCGACTGGGACAACCGAACTAACTGTAGTTCGGCTTCTTTGAGTTCCGATGATGACAGGTTACCACTGCGCTTGCAGACACGGTTTCTCGGGATTGCGTTGTGTGCGAACCGACGAATCCATGCAACGAGTCGGACTAGTATCAGAAACGATGACCGGAGCAAAAACATCGAACTAGGTGGCTTGATTTGAGCGGGAAGTGATGTTGCTGGCTTTTCCTCCAGCAGTGCCTTGTTCAACTCTGGTTGAACAGCAGTTGACTTGGGCCAAGTGGTTCGATCTTGGCGTAGCCACAATGGACCTTCGAACCAAACCGACTGATATGCCAACTGTGCAGGTGTCATCCCGCGGGATACGATGTCCGCCGGATTGTCAGCACCAGCGACGTGATTCCAGACTCCAGACTTAGTAATGTGCTGGATTTCTGATACTCTGTTGGCTACGAACATTTGCCAACGTGTGACGGAAGTGACGACAGCCAACACTTGACTATCATGGAGTCCGTCCAGAAGTAGGCATTGGTTGAAATGTGGACGCTATTCCGGAATTTCTCGAAGAGATGACTCAGAAGTAAAGCCGATGAGAGCTCCAGTCGCGGGATCGACTGCTTCTTCTTTTTGCGGGAGAGTTCCTCCAGCGGCGCCACGCGCGATTTCGACGTGATGAGGCGGACGGTAACTGACCCATCCGATGATTCGCACCGCAGATACAGGCAAGCACCATATGCTGCCTCCGATGCATCACAGAATCTATGCAGCTCCACCGATACTAAGCTGCTACTGAAGTCTGTCCATCTTGGAACCGAGAGAGTCTCGAGTGCACCAGCATTCCGACGAAACTCGTTCCAGACGGCCTGGAAGTTTTCAGGTAAAGCCTCATCCCAATCTGACTTCTGCTTCCACAGCTGCTGAAGAAATATTTTCGCTTGGACAGTAACCGGACTGATGAGGCCCAGAGGATCGAAGATGCGGGCGGTGTCGGAGAGAACAACCCGCTTGGTGATGGTTGGCTCAGAACTCCAGCATGGTACGGCGAACTTGAAAATGTCCTTAGCAGGTTCCCAAGTGAGCCCAAGAGTTTTAACAATCGACGTTGACGAATCGAGTTCAAGGGTGGAGCGTTCGTCTCGAAGCTCTGCTGGAATCGTGGCCAACAGCTCGGAACTGTTCGAGCTCCACTTGCGCAACATGAAGCCTGCTGAGTTCGTCAGCGAAATTAGATCTATGGCGAGTGCTTTCCCATCGTCGAGACTGTCGGTACCAGTCAACAAATCGTCAACGTAAAAATCCTTGCGGATGACTTTCGCAGCTGCTAGGTGCGACGCTTCTCCTTCCGTTGCTAGCCGTTGGAGGCACTTGGTTGCAAGATATGGTGCTGAGGCCGTGCCGTACGTGACTGTTGTCAATTCGTACGTCTTGACAGGCTGATCAGGCGAATCTCGCCATAGAATCCGCTGGAGGGGATGATCGGCTTCTGCTACCTTGACCATCCGGTACATTTTAGCGATATCCGCGACTAACACGAACTTCCAACAGCGAAAACGCAGAATGATGGCGAGCAAGTCATCTTGCACCACAGGTCCTACCATTAATCCGTCGTTCAAGGATGTTTCCGTCGACGTTCGACAGGAGGCGTCGAACACAACACGTAGCTTTGTTGTCGTGCTTTCGGGTTTGAGAACGGCGTGATGTGGGAGATAGTAGGACAGCTTGTCATCTTCACTAACGTCAACCTCGCGCATGTGGTTCATGGACAAATATTCTTGGACGAAATCGATGTAAAGAGTCCGCAACATGTCGTTGCCGATAAAACGTCTCTCCATCCCGTGAAGTCTCTTAAGCGCGGTGAGCTTGGAGTCGCCCAATTGATTGATAATATGCTTTCTTTTGGGAAGGGTGACGACAAATCTTCCAACTCCATCACGTATTGTCGTCTTGTCGAACAACTCCTCGCACACTGTTTCTTCCACCGACATCGTACTGGAACTGTTGCAGGACTCCAACTCCCAGAACTTAGCGACGAGATCTCGGAGCTCAACCGTGGAATAGGAGTGGGTAATCGTTGAAGGAATCTTGATGGCGTTCCCGGAAACTCGACCAGATACAACCCATCCGAAGACTGTGCTTTGCAGTGTTGGTCCATCTTCGAACAGTTTCTTCCTATCTTCCAGGAGAAAGTCGTAGTAGTATTCTGCGCCGAGGATAATGTCGATTGGGCCTGGTTCGCAGAAATTAGGATCTGCCAGAATGATTTCACTAGGAATAGCTAGCTTCTCGATGTTGACGGGATGAATCGGCAACTCAGAGGTCAGTTTCGGCAGGACGTGAAGCTGGATGTTCGCAGAGTATGATGAAATGTCCACCTTCTTGGTGGATTTCACAACAGAGCCTCCTATTCCGGCCACGAATAGGTAGCTGGATGTTTCAGTTAGTCTCAGTTTTTGAGAAAGACTTGTTGTGACGAAACAGTATTCCGAGCAAGAATCGAGGAGCACTCGAGCTAGTTGAGTGTTTCCGTATCTGTCTGACACGCGAACTAGCGCTGTCGACAACAAAACTTGGCGAGAAGAAGTGTGTATGGTGGCGGGTAGGGAATTGCTTGAAAGTGTGCGATTTGTGGTGGCTGGTGGTGGGGGGTGCGAACTTATGTTTGCGACGGGAAATGATCCCGTGCTAGGTGTCTGAGTCAGTGTTGGTTGGTTCTGGGCTTGTGTCTGTGGTTGCTGTGTGTTCGTCTGTGATCGGTTCTGAATCTGTGGGCCGGACGAATCGTTTTGAGCGGCGGGAATGGCAGATTTTCCACCGGCACCACCTCCAGAGTGAAGGAGAGAATGATGCTTCCTTTGGCAGTGTCGGCAGACGCCGGCCGTACACGCTCTAACCATGTGTGACGAAGACAAACAATTCAGGCACAGCCCGTGCCGTTTCACTTTCTCGTACCGCTCAGGAATCTTCATGTTCATGAACTTCTGACACTTGAACGCTGAATGCATCTCTTCTAAGCAAAAGGGACACCGATTGACTGGAATGGATGTCTGAGCGTGGCTCACGGTGAACTTGGGCTTCTTCGACTCGGTTTGAGCGGACTTCGCTGGTGCTATCGACTGCAGGATAGCAAAATGCTTGCGCAGGAACTCCATCAGCTCTTCGTACACTGGCACCTCCGTTGAGGCATGATGCGTTTCCCAGATTCGGAGGGTTGCTGAATCCAGTCTAGAGCACACCATGTAGACGAGAATGGTACTCTATCCAGAGGTGTCTTCCCCGATTTTGTCCAGCATTTTAAGATTACGGTCGTACTCGCTAATGAGATGGCACAAAGCCTCGTAACTCTCCCTTTTCAACGGCTCAACTGCAAAAAGTGCATCGATATGAGATTTGACGATGAGTTTTTTATTCACATACCGCTTCTGCAGTTGCTGCTAGGCGATGAGATAATTCGCCGCTGTTATCTCTATCCGTTCAACCTCTTGAAGAGCTTCTCCTGCGAGTGAAGATCGGAGATAGGTGAACTTGTCGATATCAGTCAGCTGGGTGTTGCGGTGGATCAGACTCCTAAACATATCCCGAAATGTCACCCAGTCACGGATGTTTCCATTGAAGCTAGGTAACCGAATCTCCGGTAGCTTGACTGTCGACAGAGCCGCTGAACCTCCTTGGGAACTAACAGATGGACCAGAGGAACCTTCTGAAGGCGGTTTGCCACGTAGAAGCTGTAGCGTTGACTTCAGCTCACAATAACTGTCTTCTGCTTGCTGGATGATGATGCTATGCCGCTTTTCGACGAGTGCTTCCAGGTTTGCCTTCATCTCTACTGGATCACCCTTGGTAGCCAGCAACTCCTTCTCATCAGCTTCCTCCGTGAGTGCTTCGATCTTCCGACGCAGACCGTAAAACTTCTTCATTGCTTCCTCCAGGATTTCCACTCGGGTGTCGATTTGAGCCTCATGCTTGTCGCGCTCGAATTTCGCGATAAACTGCTTCACTCCCTCAAACGTGCTACGAATCTGTCGCTGTTGTGACTTTAACTCCTTCAGTTGTTTTGAAAATTCACTCTCGAACCACTTATTGAAAATTTCAAAAAAGTTCAACTGTTACCTATTATTTGCACCGCACTGTAGTCTGCCAAGCAAACCGCACAATGTTCGAGTTCACTTGCACTCACTATCACTCGACAACCGCGATTCGCGACTCGGCTCGACGGCCCACAATTTCACTGAGAACAGACCGACCAACTTGACAACAACGAGGGGAGCCAACCAGGTGAAATAACGAGCCTCGGAAAAGCCAGCAGAACCAAAGACCAACCGTCAACTGAACTCAGGGATACAAATTCGCATGCAAATGAAATCTAGTTTTCAACCACCATTTTATTTGGATGTCCATCAATATAATCTCATCTGATGTGCCTCATGCATGGCGCACCACAAATCTTAAGCAATTCTACTTCCCTTGCCACTGCTGATCCTGAATCCAAGCAGAAGTCGTTGATCGCCAGCACTCTCAATCCGCTGCTCAGCGTCGATCGATTACCTCCCAGGGGTTGAGCAGAGCACTTTCGTATACAGGCGATACGATAAGGCCAGTGGTGAATATAGGCATGATCATAACCGATCGGTTGTGATCGGTGATATCTATATCTAACTACTATATTCGATAAGAGATAGGAGATAAATGCGTGAGAAAAAGTGGGATGAATAATTTACGCATGTGGAACGTATCTGGGTGTTGCCAGTCAGACCGGCATTTCTGAGTTCAAACATGCCGGCCGCCTTGAAATCGCATAGATTTCAAAATAAAAAATGTAACTAAATTTTGCAATCTGGTGTAGTATACCTAACGCTACCTAAGTCCTTTCCAATGATTACTACTCTTATTATATCTCTTGATGTAAACAAATTTTCTGGTTCAACGGAGACACTGAAATCCTTTAAAGGCCACTTCCGTAAGACTATCGGTGACAGAACATTGACGTACGACGAGCTACACACCGTTGTTCATCAAGTTGCAGCGATCCTAAACTCTAGGCCATTGACACCGCTCAGCAACGACCCCGCCGACTTCACGGCCCTCACACCAGGCCACTTTCTAGTTGGCAGACCTCTCACGGCCGCCCCAGAGCCGGACCTGCAAGAGGTTCCGGAAAATCGTCTGTCCCAGTGGCAACGCACTCAGCATTTCGTCCAGCAGCTATGGAGAAAGTGGAAGTCGCAGTACCTCTCGGATCTCCACAATCGGACGAAGTCATTGGACACGTCATTGGACACCAAGACTGAGTTATGAACCAGATTTTTTACACAATGGGAAAATTTCTAGCTTAGAGAATATTGTCCACTATTCTTCTATTTCTTTTGGTGGTCTATACTCTTAAAATAATCTTGTTCGATCAGGCTTGAGCTGCTTTTTCAAAATGATAATTTGGATATTAAACCAAATTTTACAGTTAAGGAGGAATTTAGGGCCGCTTCCACGGCGATCCCAAAAAAAAAATGCCCTAGGTGAAAGCAGGTCCCATTGTCTAATTTAGTTTTGACATGACGTTCGCTTAGCTTAGCTTAGCTTAGCTTAGACTGACTACACATATCAATGGTTGCTATTCCGTGATTGACCGAAGTCAGTGAAAATGCACAAAGAATCAACTAGAAGATCGGCTGGGATTGGCCATAATCTTCTTCAGTGTGCATAATTCAGTGTCTCTATTTATACAGGGTCAATAACGGCGCCGGCCACGTCCTTGCAGTCAGGAGGAATTGGGGGAAGGAATGTTAGTGTGTAACCTTTGCTATTTGAAGACCGTGTTTGCCTCTGCATCTCCACTAAGGATACTGGGAGGGATGTTTGTTAATGTGGAGGAACGTTGGGTCACAGGATTCACTTTGATAAGCGATTAGACCATGATAAATAATTTGACGCGAGCAACGGATCAAGCACTACTACCTGCTTCGCGATCCGCGCCACTAATTAATCATGCCACGCGAGCGACGCGCGACACGATTGATCCTGCTCACTTCACCCACCTCCGCAGGAGCAAGTGACGCGAGAAAAGGATCAAATACTACTCTAATTTAGTTTTGACATGACGTTCGTAGTCGAAACTATGAAAACTAGTTGAAATTGAGTCAGATTTATATTATTAGTTAGGTAAAAGTTAATTGAAAAGGAAGTTGGGGTCATTTTTACCCGACTCGACCCAGTGACCCACCGGAATAACTCTTTACCGGTAAACTTATCAAAAATTCTATAATGATGATGGATGAAACTAGACATCCATAGGATTCAACTCGAACTAAAACGAAGGCAATCCGTCAAAAATTGCCGAAATGGCAGCAACTTGAACTTTTTTCCATTTGCTTGACGGATATGGGTTACCCAGATAACCCAGAATGTACGTATAATGAAATCACCTTTTGTGTTATGCGAAGCTTATATGTACAAAGTTTCACGTTTAAGATGTCGTGAAAAGGCCTTATACGTACAAAAGTGGAGGCGATATATGTGCATATTTTATATGATGAAACAAAGCATGCAATGCGAGTGTGTATATTTCATTGCGAACTTATCTACACTCTTATGCGACTTAATTTATGGTAACAACATTTATTTGACAGCAGCTACGGATTGATCCGATTTACATTGTGCTAGTATACGGGACGAAACGAAATGTACATATAAACTCAGAAAATAACGTTTCATGCGAGAAAACTCATCGATCAAACGATTTCACCCACCATTTAGTGCGGATGTGATGCAATTTGTATGAGTAAACGATTTCATTTGTAAACTGTTATGCGACTTGTGGTTGTCTGGGTAATGCGACCAACGACTTAAGAATTAAGAAAAAACGACAAAAAATGGACAAAACCAGAAAATTAAGACAATTACATTCACGGGTAGAAATCAGAATCCAAAAACAAGATTATGACTCATGATATCATGATTCCAGCGTGTTTTCATCTTATGAAAATACACCATGATTTGGACTCATGATATCATGAGTCAGATCGCCATAACGCAACACACGCGTTAGGTTTTTGTTGCTGATTGCTTGGAATCATGATTCAAATGTCAAAAATGCTGAGTCGCGCATCCGTTTATGATCGACAAAATAAAAAAAAGTTAAAAATAGCATACATTGAGATCCGAGCCAAGAACCTTCCGATTGTAAGCCACGTACTCTACCACTCAACCGCTTCGTCATCTTGAATTGTGAGTGATCGATACGAATAACATGTAGCAAAGTGCGCCGCTTAGTGTTTTCACACTGGATGTTACACTTATGAAGAATCATGATTATGACTCCAGGAACCATGATTTGTGATCCTGATATTATGACCTAACCAATTTATGAATTTCATGATTTGTAAATCATGGTGTGGGGATCAGATTTTTATCCGTGTTGATAATAAGGGAACCAGATAGCCGTAGCGATAAACGCGCAGCTATTCAGCTAGCTGAGGGTCGTGGGTGTGGCTTAGAATCCCACTGGTTGAGGATTGGAAATTTTCTCGATTTCTCAGGAAAATAGAGTATCTTCGTATCTGCCAGACGATTTAACCTTCGGGCTGTCGCGCTGTTGTACTTTGTACAACCGTTGTGATTTATATGCTATCATTTTGCAACAAAGATATCTATCGACACCAAACCAAAATGTATTCCTCAAGAATCTTCTTAAGAACAATACTCGACAGTTTTTATATACAGTATGGCCCTTTACAATACGGTAAAATCAACAGATGTACATGGAAGTCACATAATAATGAACGCACTATGTACGGTTCGAGGAAACCACAGTTTGAAATCGTCATATCTTAAAATCCAGATAATGTAGAAACTTGGGGTCTTTATTAAAGTTGTTCTGGAGGTAACTCATTTAATTCGGAATTTGACCCCTAGGTGGCACTAGTGGGCATGGAAGTTTTACTTTTGTTTTGCAGATATTTCACGATCCTGACTATTTAGAAGGATACCGTCTTCGGCAAAGGTGTTTAGTAAGTTAAGGACTATAATTTGTCGAGCTAGTTGATTCAAAATTTTGCCACTAGGCGGCGCTAGTGAGCGTGAAACTTTTGTTTGTAGGTATCTCAGGCGCCTGACCACTTAGAAAGATAGTGTCTTCGGCAAAATAGTTCAGTAGCTCAAGGGCTATCATTATTTGAGCCATAAAATAGGGTATTTTGCCACCAGGCGGCTCTAGTGAGCATGAAATTTTTGTTTTGCGGATACCGCAGGATCTCGACTTTTTAGACAGGCACCTTCGACAAAGTTGTTCAGAAGCTCAGGGACTATCATTATTTTGAAAAATCTCGAACTTTAAGGATGAAACAAAGAAAGAATTTGAGCTACTGAACAACTCTGCCGAAGACACCATATTTCTAAGAGATCAGGCTCCTGAGATATTTGCGAAACAAATGTTTTATGCTCACTAGCGCTGCCTAGTGGCAAAATTTTGAATCAATTAGCTCGAACAATGATAGTCCTTGAGTTACCGAACAACTTTGCCGAAGACGTCATCTTTCTAAGTGGTCAGGATCATGAGATATGAGAAACAAAAGTTTCATGCTCACTAGCGCCGCCTAGTGGCAAAATCCCGAATTTCTTGGCTGTAATAATAATAGCCCTTAAACCACTGAAGAATTTTGCCGAAGCCGTCGTCTTTCTAAGTGGTCAGACTCCTGAGATATTCGCAAAACCAAGGGTGTTGTACAAAGTACAACGCGCGACTACTCGCGTTACAAAAATTCGCGCGACGACCGAAAGGTTAAACATGCAAAACTAGTCAATTGGAAAATATAGTTTTCAGTTAATAACTGTGTAAGTGCTAATAAGAACTAAGCTGGGAAGCAGGTTCCGTCGCAGTGGGAACGTAGAGCCAGAGAGAAAAAAAAGAAGAATACATAATAACAAGTGCATTTTCATTTTTTTTTTTTTTTTTTTTTTTTTTTTTTTTTTTTTTTTTTTTTTTTTTTTTTTTTTTTTTATAGACCGCACTCTATAGTGCAATCTTAAATATTTGCAAATAGCTGAGGAAGCCTAAGAAGAAGAACACAAACTCATTCCCAATTGGGCGTAGTGCCAAGAGGAAGAGGAAGAAGATTCGAGCCAAATAGTGGTTATCACGCCCAATGGTATGGGTGCCCTAGTGTGGATGTAGTTGTGAACCTTAGAGGAAAACAACATGCACTCAGTCTCGAAAAACACCCAGAAACCGGGTGTAAATTTTTCAAATTGGGTAATATTTCCATATGCATTTTGATGAGTCTGGAAAGCGTGTGCATGTTTCTTTGAGGAAAACAAAAACAAAATGTGTATGACGAGCGTGTGCTAGTCTACGTGTGTTCAAATGTCACTAAGCTCTATGTACAAAAAGGACTACAATTTCAAGTGTCCGAATGATTCGGCCCTGCAATGCGCAACAGGTGCAAAACCGTTGAACCACCCACACTCGCCTCATTGACGCATCGACAGCGGAGGGAAACTGTTCCGATAACAAATTCAGCCCATAAATTAGCGCGCGCAGTACCGAAGAGCAAATAGCCATCTTTCCGATGATGATTCGAAATGTGCTCCGCTAGGATTGTGTCGTCTGCTCTGTTGACACTACAGGAAAGGATGCTGCAAAAATGGGGTCGATACATACACATGAAGGGGACCACTTGTTGATAGGGCAGGTGATGGTCATTGATTCTTCGAAGCCCGAAATAGCGAATTCCCCTGGGTAAACGTGAACAGCATTACAAATATGGGGAAAATTCACTTATCTGGTCAAGCGGTGGAGGCGGACAAGGTTTGCTGCTCAATTTGGTCAGCTGTTTATGAAATTGACGCGTGTTCTGGAAAATATGGTGGTATTTCATAGGAATGAAGAAATATTCTGGCCGCTAATTGGAAGTTGTCTTTGTATTTGTTTTACATTTAAGAATTTGTCACATGTTACTGTGAATTCGTTAACATCGGATGAGAAACTCGAATTTCCGCAAGCTCTTTCAAAATGTCATCAACGCGACTTTGTTGCAAATCCAGCAAGTGATGCAAAGTAGAACGCTGATCTTCGCTGATTACTTTCAATCGATCGATAAACTGCCGATACAATTGTTGGTGATGCGGTTTGTAAATATAGTGGATGACTTCTTTTAAGAATCCATCCAGCTGATCAGCATCGATGCTACAATGAATCCATTACAGTATTAAAGTCTTAACATCTACGCAAAAACTCACCTGGTCTGTAGGTTGTATAGTTTATCAAACAAACTCTCCACAAATTGATCTGAGGCAGGATTGTTCATTTCCAGCTCTGCCAACACCACATTAAGCACTTCCGGACACTCAAAGTTCTCCAATAAATTATCCAAAAATTCATCAAAATCTTCCGGTTCGCTGAAACACTTCTCTAAGTCAGCGTTCTGAAGCATTTCGATCAAAAATTTTGCATTGCATCGCAGCTTAACCATAAAATCTGGAGACATTATCTGGGCACATAACTCAAACCTTATCTCCGTCCTTCCGACCCGCACATTTGTCAATTTCAAACGTTCGTCCCATACCAAGGCCCTTTGGCGAACTCGACGGCTTTCGATACGCGTATCGTTCCGGAACAGCTTCAACATATCTAGTGTCAAGTTCCGGGCCAATTGTTGCACAATCGGTTCAAGTTCCGATCGTCCTTTGACCATATGAAGAAGCTTTCCCAGCGTGCGATCGCCCATCGCTGCAAGCCACGGAAGTGGATCTGATTCTGTCCTGAGCAATTGCAGCATCGCTTTCAAAGGCCCAAAAGTGTTTCCATGATTCCAGAATAATGCAAAGGCGTCATCGATTAGCTTGGCACGAGCTATACCGTCCAAACGGTTCCAGTTTTTGATAATTGCTTCCCACCCTCGTTGGCAGTAGCTTACCCGATAGAAACCGTATCCTCCATTGTTCACCAACGGTAGATCGCCATCCATTACCACAGTGATGGCATCCGTAGCATCTGAGAACCAACCTGCAAACCGTTCACCCAGCTCATAGCTACTGTAGAAAATCGGTATCCACCAACGGGATCCATTGCAGTTCCACGTATCACAATACTTACGCTGCGTTAGTCGATAGTAATTTGACTCACCAATCATCTCAACGTGGACAACCGGATGACCGGCTTGAGTTGCCCAAGAATGGAAAATCTCAGCAACGTGAGCTTCCAGCGGTAGCATGTGTTCAGCAAATCTGTGAAGACTTAGGTACAGCTTGTACGGATCCGCTGTTCCGAAGCGATCATTCGCAATATAGTCCTGAACTCCAGCTTTGAATACTTCCTCTCCCAGCGCAGCTTCCATCATTCGTATGACGCTGGCTGCCTTATTGTACACTATCTCTGCCGTATAGTGCACCCCGATCGCTTCAGGACTTTCAACGTAGTTTGACATTGGATATGTCATTGGACCAGCATCGAAATGAAGGGCATCCCATCTGTCGATAAAGTTTTGATGGTTGATCAGAATCCATGCTTCGGGAAGGAACTCTCTGGTCAATTTGAACGACATGAACGTGGCGAATCCTTCCTTTAACCACAAATGTTCCCACCAAGTCAGCCCCACAAGGTTCCCGAAAAATTGATGAGCCACCTCATGGGCGATTAGCCTTACCGACTCGACTTTGTCCCAATCATCAGCTTGCGAGTTCACCACTAGAGCGTCCGTGATGTACAGAATCAAACCCCAATTCTCCAAACCACCGAAGAAGTAATCGATACCGACCTGATCGAGCTTGCTGAAGGGATACTTCTGTCCGGTATAGTTCTGCAAACCATCCACGGAAAACCAGGTCGCTCGGAAGGCGAACTCGAAATCTCCTTCTTGCTGATCATTCGGCGGAGTAATCATACCGATCTTCAGTCCATCAAAGTCCCGAACTTCTTCGTCAAACTTCGAAATGATGAACGCGACCAAGTAGCTCGCCATCGGTGGTGTTCGTTCGAATCGCACCAGCTTCCTATCCCCATCTACCGCCTGAATCTCCATCAATTCTGCGTTGGAGTGAACGCTATAGTCCTTGCCACATTCAACCTCCACGTCAAACGTCGCCTTGAACATCGGTTCGTCATAGCACGGGAACGCTTTGCGGGCGTAAATCGGTTCGAAGACTGTCACTGCGTAGAACTCTCCCTTCTGGTACTCTTCCAGGAAGAACCCCGTGCGATTACGCTGCATATGGCCACCGAAACTGATCGTCAGTTGGTACTGCTCGCTCTGGTTCAACATCTGTTCGGTGTAGATTTTGAGGAACTGCGTCTCGGTTTCACGTTCCTTGGATCGCACTTCGACCGACTCGCCAGATTCGAGCGCCTGAAGAATAATTTGTTTGATTTCTAAGTTCTCGGCCGCGTGCAAGACAATCAAATCCGTTGGGTAATGAACGACGATGGTTATGGTGACCTGTCCGGTGTAGTTGTCCGATGATCCAAGGTCTGTGTTCATCTCGATTCGAAGAACGTAATGAGATGGAAACGTACTATCCGGTAGACGATATTTGGTTGCATTGGCGACCGTTTTATTTAAAAGAAATGGGACTAGCAAAAGCAAAGCCTGAACGTAGATCATCTTGATCTTGATTAGAATAACCGTTTAGAAGTAGATCGTACACTATTTATAGGAACTTTTTAAAGGTTTAAGCATTACGGCAGAAAATTATGCGATCGTAAATTATTATCGTCTGTTTTATGGACAATTTATGATCGACGCTCCATAACTGAGGTGATAAAACTGGTTAATGTGTTGAAAATATTGCACTTAAACTCACACATATAATTTGATGATTGTATGCTATACTTGAATGCGGAGATTATATTTCACATTTAATAGCCAATCAAAAATTGCTGTCTTTGGAATTTCGGGCATGCTTTCACTAAGTGACAATAAGACCTAAAAAGTTTCCCCTGAGAGCTTTGGGTGTTTTCTCTAGATAGCTCGATAGGTTGCCTCAATAAGCTTGGGAAAATTTGCCTTCAAAACTAAGGGAAACTTCTTTTGAATACTAAGTAAGGTTTCCATATTAAACTTTGTACGGTTTCCTCTGAAGCTTGGGACGACTTCCTATGGAAGTTTAGGAAGCCTACACCTGGAAGTTTGAGTAGGCTTCCTTTGGAGCATAGGAAAGCTTCCTCTGGAAACTTGAGAAGGCTTCTTCTGCAAGCTTCGAGAGAGTTTATTTAGAAACTTGTGAAGGATTCCTCTAGTGTTCAGGTAGACTTCCTCTGGATACTTGGGAAGACATCTTCTGGGAGCTAATGAAGGATTACTCTGGAAACGTGGGAAGGCTTGGTTTGGAAGTCTGCGAAGGTATATTCTGAAAGTTGGCGAAGCTACCTCTAGAAGCATGCAAAGAATTTCTGGAAGCCTGTGAAGGCTTTTTCTGAAAGCTTGTGAAAACTTCCTTCTAAAGCTTGGAAATGCTTCTTTCGGACTTCCTCTACTGCTTAAATATGCTTTTTCTGGAAGCTTGCGATGGCTCTGGAAACTAAAGAACACTTCCTCTGGAAGCTTGGGAATGTTGCCAGTTTAAGCTTAGGAACGTTTTCGCTGAAAACTTGCAAACGCTTGCTCTGGAAGCTTATAAAGACTCCTTCTGGAAGCATGGGAAGTCTTACGTTGGAAACTTGGAAAGATTTCGTGTGGAAGCTTGGAAACGTTGACCGTGGTAGCTTGGTGAGGTTTCCCTTGAAAGTTTGTGGAGGGAAGCCTTCCTACCCAGTGAACCACGTATCGTATAAGAATGTGCTTCCAAAATCACATATTCGTACGTCAAAAATCAGAATCGCACAAGATGTCAAATTAAAAGTTATCAATGTCAACACAAGTTGTTTATAAATCCCCAATACGATTCATCCCAGACAACCAGCAGTCGCATAACGATTTACGTGAAAAGTCGTTTATTTGTACACATTGCATCACACTCGCACTACATGATGGGTGAAATCGTTTGATCGATGAGATTCCTCGCATTAAATGCTATTAAATGAGTTCATATGTGCAATTCGTTTCGTCCCGTATACTTGTACAAAGTAAATCGGATTAATCCGTAGCAGCTGTCAAATCTTTTTTGTTATGATAATTCAAGTCGTATAAGAGTACAAATCAGTTCGCAATAAAAT
This sequence comes from Aedes aegypti, assembly GCF_002204515.2. Lineage (NCBI taxonomy): Eukaryota > Metazoa > Arthropoda > Insecta > Diptera > Culicidae > Aedes > Aedes aegypti. The sequence goes on from NC_035107.1 coordinate 208,421,710, forward strand.
CTGCACACTCGCATTGCATGTTATTTTATTTATGTACGTATATAGCCTCCACTTTTGTACGTATAAGACCTTTTCGCAGTGAAAATTTGCACATATAAGCATCGCATAATGCAAAAGGTGAATTCGTTATATGTACATTCTGGTTGTCTGGGATAAACGACAATCTGTGTTGCCAGCAAAACATGTCGTAAATAGTGCAACATAGAATCACGTTAAGTTGTATAAACTGTCAGATCATTTATCAATCCAGAAAGCATCATATGAAATCGTAATAACCAAGGCGAGTCCAATTCTCTAAGGTGTTATCATTTGGCGAGAGTGGCTAGGAGGCCATCTTTAACTTGCTGGCCGTTTTGTTTGCAAACATTACTGCCTGGCCCGGATGATGCTGAAACTGAAACTAACTGTGCTGCCATCAGTGTGGATGAAATTGTCAAAATGAAAGAAAGGAGTAGAGCAAAACGAAAGAAAGGAACAGTGGCGACCTTATTACAATAATTCTTGGCAACACTGTTTCTCCAACCAAACAAGAGTCAATCTCTCAACTACCTTTTTCAGATGTTTGTAAACAAAACGGCAAGCCCTTCCTCACCTACCCGGTCTGGTTTTCTCCACAAAGTGAGCATAATGGGACACCTTAGAGAATTGGACTCGCCTTGGTAATAACTTAGCAAAAATTGCCACCCAAACTTGGTATCTGCTGACGATGGGCCTCAAAGAACAACAAAGCAAGTGTCGCTGTACATGAAACCTGCATTCATATTGGCAAATAATCACGTTTCTGTTATGTAACCCTTGGTGATACAGGATCAAGGTCTCCTATTCCTAATCCAGAGGTCCCGCGTTCGAGGCATGCTTGAATTTTTTTATTCCTTATTTTCGTCCAAATTTTGTGGCATCGTATTTCTGATCGTAGAAAGTCTAAAAAGTCGTGCCAAGCACGTATATAGCCTCCACTTTGGTAGGTATATAGCCTTTTCATGCATTCTATACGACTGAATTGATTCATATGGAATGATGTAGGGTAAGTGTACCAGTTATGGCCATAGTGGTTCCCTATTTCGCCATACGTGATATTTTGAATGTCTTCACATTTTGAAAAGTTATGTGTGTTTTAGCAGTTAGATATAGGATATATCTTGATGTTAAAACATTAAACAAAAATGAAAATTCGAAAGTTATCGAAGTTATGCATATGGCTAAATAGCGAACCATATAAATGGTACAAAATAAATAAATGGTACATTTTCCATATAACAAAAGTTATACAAACCAAAATGTTGACTGGGTGCTACCTCCAGAAGCTTACGATGACTTCTGGAAGCTTAGAAAAGCTTCTTCTGGAAGCGAGGCTTCTTCGGGAAGCTTGCGAAGCCTTCCTCGATAAGCTTGCAAATGCTTCCTCGGAAGCTTTCTCGGAATGCTTCCTCGGGTAGCTTGCGAAGACTTCCTTGGGAAGCTTGCGAAGGTTTCCACGGTTAGCTTGCGAAGGTCACTGCTGAAATGCGTCAATATAAATATAGGGTGTCGCATGACTTTTACATAGATGCTTCCCTTACTGTCATCGATCGGTAAGACAATGACAGAGATTTCCAAATTTTCAAATTTTCAAATTCTCTTTCATTTTTTCGTCGCTACGGCTTGTGACGGAATTGTAAACTTGACTTATTTCATTATCTAGTATGATTGTTATTTATATCGCTAGAATCATGGAAGTATAGCCACGTTACTTATCACTTATCTCCTGAAATAATCAAAACAAAAGATAAATTATTTATTTATTTTTAATTAAAAATATTAAAATTGCCCTCATTAGATTTCCGTCATTGCGAGTTGACGAAGTGAGCACATAAAATATACCTTCGTCAAGCAACAGTGAAAAGACTCGTTTCGTCAGTGATGCAAGTCGATCATGATACTTAACAGCCCTGGCAAAGCCTTTCTCGAGAAGCTTTATAGGCCTTTTTATTTGACAGGTCCGTCTATGCATTTGTTTACATCGGTGGAGGACCGGTGCTAACACGGGCCTGTCATTTCCATAGAAGAACTGTCAAAGTGCTTCGAGATCAGCTGATTTCAAACGTCAAATGGAAAGGCCTACCGAGACCGACAACAATTCTCGAAGACTTATTCAAACAGACTCAAGTCAGAAAAGTTAACAAACTTACTCTATCAATCCTACGTGTTTCGCAGACGAAATTATACACGTTCCGCTCTAAACCAACTCGATTTTTCACTTTTTGAATGTTTAATTTCTGAATTTACAAAACGACGAAAGTAAGATTCTTCAATTTCGCAACCTAACCACTACTTTCGCCACTCCGTTGTATGGGAGACAAAGTGACTTAACCACGAATCAAAACAAAACACTACTTGAGTCTATTTTAAACTGGTACAAAAACGTCGTAAGTAACTGATTGAAACGGCTTATCATTTTATCAAACAATTTTTGTGGGAAATGATAGGAACTACCTAGTTTTTTAACGCGAGCTGATTGCATGCAAAATTTAAGCGATGTACACGGTAAAAAAAATGTTTAAAATGGGATTAATTTTAAAACAGTTTTTGAAGAAAGGTGGTGATTCTTCTTAATTAACTTTCTCAAAACCGTGTGAAAGTTACTTACGTTGAATTGAAAAAGTAATCGAGAATTGCTGGATCATTGGCCAAACGAACCCCCAATCGGCCGAACACCTTCACCCACGGCATAAAAATTAACAAGACAGGCTCTTTACTGATGTAAATATCAAGTTTGATTGTGAACATGTGACGTCACTCCTATTGTACCATATACCTTCCGGACCAGCGCTGCCAGATGATTTGATAGAAAATCTGTATCCACGAGGTTAAAAAATCTGTGTCTCATACAAAAAAATCTGTGTCCATACAAAAATTGTTGAAAGAAAATCTGTGTTCCATACAAATTGAATCTGTGTCAGAATAAAAATATCTGTGTAATACAGAGAAATCTGTACATCTGGCAGCCCTGTTCCGGACCACTAGATCATTTTTTTCGCAAATTTGTTCGAGGTGGATAGGAATGACGTCGTCAAATAGCTGTCAGTTTTCGGAATATATCACCTTCTTAACATAGTACACCGTGCCTTCACCTGTGCTGACAGATGGAGGTAGCAAAACGCAATGGACCGATGCACGTGTTCACTAATTTGATGTTTGAGCGGTGCCGAATTCACCTCCCCCGGACACCTGAATCGTCTGAAAGTGATTGGGGGAGGTCTGAAGGATTGAGTTTTTATAGCGCTGATTTTGTCGAGCCTTACGCCATCGCTTGGCAGCTTGATCAATGTGATCGAGAACAAACCGGCACAATAACGAACGGAGGATTTTGTGAAGAGCAAGCTGCGGGAAAAGTGACGACGTCATCTCGAGTGCAGCGGTGGTAATGTGCACGGCGACGAGAAAGTGTTGCAAAGAATGAAGTCTAACAAGACGAATAAGAAGAAGCAATTTGTGTGTCACTACTGCAAGGAAGAGAGACATTTCCGAAACGATTGTCCGAAGGTCTTAGGTCCGAAGCTGGCTAAAACGCGACATGAGAAGAAGAAATCAGCAGATGGTAAGGCGAATCTGGCCGCTGAGGTACCGGATGGAATGGAGATGTGTCTAATGGCTGTGACGGCCTCTGGCACAAACCGGTACTTGGACTCCGGTGCAATCATTTCACATGACCAGCGACAAGAATCTACTGAAGGACGTGAACTCAGCAAAGCAGCCGGATATCAGTTTGAGCGTGCTCTTATCGACAGGGGTAGTGAATATTCCAGTGCATCGTTGAAGACGTACCTGGCGGAGAATGGCATCATCCACAGCCGCACGGGAAGGCGGAACGTAAAAATCGGTATGAAGTGGAGATGGTGAGGTGCTTGCTGGCGGAGTCTGATCTTGACAAGAAGTACTCGAGAGCAGCGTACTGCTAACTAGTTGCAGAATCAGCTACCAACTTCTGCTGTTGAGAAGACGCCGTACGAGCTGTGGCATGGGAAGAAGCCGTCGTACTCTCTTTTTAGGATCTTTGGATCCGAAGCATACGTTCATGATGATGATGATATAAGCTGCCATTTATTGTAGCAAGGTATCCACCGGTAGCAATGGTCTGTTCCAACAAAACAATTTGATCAAGATTGTATGACTATTTGTATTCAATCATACTCATGACTGAAGGGCCAAAAACGAATGGCGGACCCGTAAGCAGAGACACTTACGCAAAACCCGCAAGGGAAAAAGAATCTCCTTCCAAAAGTAAGTTCACACAAACAGTCGTACAATCAAGCCCTTGCTTGTCAGAAAGACCCAATAGATGGGAAGAAGAGCCCGCCCTTTTTCCACGAAATGTTGGCAACAGGAAGTTGACAGTTTCACTCTTCCTATCCATCTCGCTTCAATCGGGTGCCCTGATGGTCCCACCCAACCCAAAATGCATAAAAGATTGGAAATATAATCAAATAATACAATTCATCATGAAAAGATCTCACCGGTTTTTTTATCCTTGAAGTATTTTTAAGCTGGTCGTCAAAACAATGTCGTCGAACTATTCCACCGTTAACTATAGAGTATTATTCATGCAAGTTACTACGGAACTGTTCAAAACTCGGGAAAAAAAAAAACTCCCACTCCTGCGATAGGGCGGTACGAAAATCGAATCCACTTGCTGGTCTTCTCGAAGCGCACTGCTCGACAATCGAAAAAAAGGCCAGAATACTTTGCTTATGCGAAAACTGTACCCGCTTGCTGGGCTTCTCGAAATAAAGATCGAACGGTAAAGTTGCCAAAATCAAACGGGCACTGTATCAAATTTGCAACACTCCAATTGAACACCATTGTACATGCCGAGTTTTCTAATCGTACCATCATCTTACTCATACCCGCTTCTCTTCCCCCCTTCCGAGAGATCACTCTAGTCTGTTGGTGTGGGTAAGCCTCGCAAGCAGTATTTCTCCACACGTTCATCTCTCACACCACATCACTTTCACTACCACTACTACTGAGACCGCGTTCACTCAAACACTTATCACTTCCCCCCGCGCATGCTGTCATCGATCATTTTTTTTTTCACATCAATTCCACTTTTTAAAATTTTAAATTATTAATTTTTATATATTTCCCAATTGAAATTTAACTTGCACTCGCGACTTTGCTCTTTTCTACGTTCGGATATATGTTTTTCGTCGATTTTACTTTGACATTTCCACTTTTTTTCACCATTCGAGCACCACGTCAAAAATGTACAACTTTCCCTCAGCCAGTGCTGCCCGGGACCTCTTCTGAGAAAAAATATGAAGATAATAAAAACACGATTCATTTTTGTGTTGCACGGTGTGGAAATCTGTAGTGGGACTCAGAGTTTATGAATGGAGAGTTGCGCGAAGAGTGATACCAAATCTACCTATCGAACTGTCAAACCGTCTACCTCTGATCCGAAGCATACGTTCAAATGCCAAAATTAAAAATGTTTGAACCTGGCGAAGAATATGATTTTTGATACGCAGAAGGAAAGAAAGTTAACCGTTTTCTGGATCCGGAAAAGGATTGGATTGCGATCAGCCGAGATGACAAATTACTGGAGACTGGTGTCTTGAAGTCAGAACATGCGGCTGAATCGGAACAGTCCTCGCCTGTTCAACAACCAGACTCGATGGAGATTAAAGCATTCGCTGAAGAGGTGGAAGATAAGGAGTTGGTGTGGCTGAGCGATTTGGACTTCGAGATGCTAAGGAGGCGAAAACGCTAATGGAGGAAGGATTCACGAAGGGCAAGTCGGAAGGTCCACTTCTGGAGGATGCAACGAAGTATAAGAGCCCAGTTGAAGCCCTACTCAGTGCACCTTGAGAAGAGGACTGGGTGGTGGCCAAGCAAGTGGTCCGCTACTTGAAGGCGACGAAAGACTGGCGTCTGCTGTACAGAGAATCGGCTGGAAAATTAATTGGCTTTTTACGCTATGAAAATGTTTCTAGTGCTAAGAAAGTCCTCTATCAGGCTTTCTACAGAAGCTTGCAAATGCTTCATCGGGCTTGCGAAGGCTTCCTCGACAAGTTTGCGAAGGCTTTCTTGGGAAGCATACGAATGCTTCCTCGGGAAGCTTGCGAAGGCTTCCTCGGGAAACTTGCGAAGGCTTCCTCGGGAAGCTTGCGAAGGCTTCCTCGGGAAGCTTGCGAAGGCTTCCTCGTGAAGCTTGCGAAGGCTTCCTCAGGATGCTTGCGAAGGCTTCCTCGGGAAGCTTTAGTAGTCTTAGCCTGAAAACTTGCGAAGGCTTCCCCGGGAAGGTTGCGAAGGCTTCCTCGGCTTTTTGCTTAGAAAGTCTTCTAACAGGCTTCCTGAAGAAGCTTGTGAAGGCAGGCTTCCTCGGACAGCTTGGAAGTGCTTCTTCGGGAAGCTAGCAAAGGCTTTCCCTGGTAGCTTGCGAATGCTTCCTCGTGAAGCTTGTGAAGGCCTTCTAGTGAAACATACACAGACTTTCTGAGGGAATTGGATTGTGAAGGCTTCCTCGGGAAGCTTTAGTAATCTTAGCCTGAAAACTTGCGAAGGCTTCCCCGGGTAGGTTGCGATGGCTTCCTCGGCTTTTTGCTTAGAAAGTCTTCTACCAGGCTTCCTGAAGTAGCTTGCGAAGGCTTCCTCGGGCAGCTTGGAAGTGCTTTTTCGGGAAGCGAGCAAAGGCTTTCCCTGGAAGCTTACGAATGCTTCCTCGTGAAGCATGTGAAGGCTTCCTAGTGAATCTTGCAAAGACTTTCTGGAGAAAATTGATTGCAAAGGCTTCCTCGGGAAGCTTGCAAAAGCTCAGGAGCTTTTTGGAAGATTCTTTCTATTGAAAACACTAACTCTTGACCAACTAAGACAACCATTTTTTACTCAACATACAAACCCAACAGGTCGTGACATATTCTGCTTCGGATCTTACTGCGTCGAAAAATCAAAATCACTTTCATCGTTCACCGAGCTGATGGTCGTATCTTCCTTGCCGGATACGGTTGCTTTGACCGGAGAACCCAAATTATTTTCAGCACCCCCTAGCAGTTCGTCACTACTGCTCCTAATATCCACAACCTCTTGCTCCGGACTAGCATCCTCCTGCGGATGTTCATCATTCGTTTGCTTCACCTCGTCCTCCTCTTCCTCCGCAACGCTTTCCAACATCTCTTCTTGCGGAGCATCATTCGCAACAGGTGCATCAGCAGCCCCAGCATTTTGATCTTCATAGTTTGCGTATTCCACTTCCGCTTGAGACTGGTCGTAGTAAGCTTGATCGACTTGTTCTTCCGCGTAATACTGCTGCTGTTCCGTTGCATTTGGATCCCCTTCGTAGTACCCTTGGTTTTGATCCGACTCCATGGTCTGCTGTGGTTGCCCCTCATCGTAATAACCCTGTTCAAAGACGTACTGCGTCGGTCCAGGGTATTCGGTCGCCTGTTGGTACTGGTTCGGATCGTGCTCAGCGTAGTCCTGGTAAGCTTGCGTTTGCTCCTGTCCTGTTTGTTCATCTGTGTATTGCTGATAGTATGCTGCTTGCTGATTAGGATCATTAGGGTCGTATTCTTGAGGATACTGGGAGTAGTCGTACTGTTGTTGGTCGACTTCTTTGGGTACGGGTTGTTCCGGTTGTGTTTCCGGTTCCGAGTAGTGAATATCCGTAGCTGATGCGTTTTCACCGATTGGAGAGGAATGCTTCGACCTGGGCGGTGAAATGTGTTCTTCTGGGGGGTTTTCTTCGCCATTGCTGACGACTTCGTCGATTGTTTCCGGAGTTCGCGATTGGGAAGTGGAATAGTTTTTAGAACGTACGGAGTGTCTGGAGGCTGTCCAACGAGTTGGGTCTTCTGATTTCTGAGCTTGTGCGACTGACTGCGGGTCAGTTGTTGAGTAATCGTATTTATAATCTTCAGGATCCTGCGACGAGTATTCGGGTGGTGCAACTTCCTGATAGTCCTGATAATCTTGAATAGGCGGATACTCAGCTTCCGTTTCGTAAGTCGATTGCGGGTACTCAGTCTGTATTTCTCCAAATGCAGCTGAAATGTTCGCTAGGTCGTTTGCTGTAATACGAACAATAGGTTTCATGCTCAAATCAGTAGAATGTTTCTTAAAAGTCCTACCTTGATCAGACGAATTTTGTTCTTCGCCCACCGTGGATAAATCCAGTCCTTCTGCTATCGATGTATCGGAAACTACTGGCGCCTCGTAGAGCTCTTCTACTTCAGAAATGACACCACGGAGCGTTTGCGAAATGACGTCCTCAAGTGGCGTTCTCTCGGATGACGATTCATTAATATCTAGAGGCGCATCCTGCCCAGGATGGGGTTTCGTGGATGGTCGAGCAGTAGAGTTCACCTCAACGATTTTCTCCCATCGTTGATTGATGATAGCGTCATCCGAAACCGTCAATGGCTTTCGCATTTCTGCTATATCGTCGAGATCGAGTTTTGCCGTTGATTCGACGATCTCCTCGATAATAGGCGAATCATCAAGCGTGTGGCTCACTGCAGGTGGACGTAGGTAGTCATCTTCGTCGTTGGTAACGTCCTCCAGGTAAGCTTCTGGAAGCGGCGTTGAAGTGATCGATGGCGGTTCGACCACAATATCTGGAGGTGGATCACTGGTAGCTACCATAGAGTCGGTAGCGGAGGATCCTTTCAAGATTTCGTTGTCGATGTATTGGATAAACTCTTCGTTGGAGAGTTCTAATTTCTTTGCAGGAAGAATAGTCGAGGGCGAGCGGCTAGGAGTGGATGGTAGTTTGGATACCAGGGGTTGAGTTGCGATGGAGTTCTGTAGAGTAGGGTAATCTCCAGAAGGACGCATGAAAGGATCTTGGGTGAATGTGGAGGATGATGTTAGGTATGGGGACATGTATTGTTGCTGCGTCGGAAACTGGTGCTGATGGTTGATATAGTTGGAAAGAGCCGTTGGAGGTGGAATGGGATTATAGGAGGCCGTCTGAGCGTGTGTCATATCGGAGATATATCTAACAAATTCAGACTTTGGAGAATCGGTAAGTCGAGAAGGGAGCTGGAAGGATGGAGCATGTGGTTGAGTCATGAAGTACTGGGGTTGTTGAGCGCTCGTTGGAGGAATAGGAGATGGAGATGGAAGTGCTCGCTGTGATGACCATGATCGAATCAGATATGATTCGTATTGAGTCTAAAATACACAAAAATTATATTAGAATGACTAGATAGTCTTGACCAAGGAACATACTACCTTGAGCATCTTCAATCGATCTGTCTTTGCAGCAAGCGATGCTGCTTGTTGATCGATTGTATGCAGCATTCGTAGTAGACTTTCGTTACGTTCAGCTCTCTGTCGCTCAAGTTCCATCATTCGCTTGTACTTCATTTTGAGTTGTCGAGCTGCAGCCTTTTCGCTAAAGGATTGGAACATTAATAAGGAGTAAAGTTTGGGACGTCCATTACTATTTACCATTCCTGACGTTCTCGCATCAGTTGCGCAAAGCGTTGCTCGAGTTCAGCTCTTTCAAGCTCACTTTGAATGAAAATATTATTGGTTATCTGAAAGATACGATAGAATAGAAAGATAGAAAGGGCTCACCATCGCTTGATCTTGTTCTCCATTTCCATGAAGCGTAGCTGATAGTTATGACGATTGACATCTTGATCCGGAAACATTGTCTACAATCGAAAAGGGATAACAATAATAAAATCAAACATTATTTGTTGTTGTTAGTTTCAGTTCAGTTTCAGTTCAGTTTCAGTTCAGTTTCAGTTCAGTTTCAGTTCAGTTTCAGTTCAGTTCAGTTCAGTTTCAGTTCAGTTTCTGAACCATCATTGAACCATTAACGAACTCAGTCATTAAAATAGTTTTAGAAAGGTCGGAAAAAATAAAACCACTCAGCGGTTTTGTTTTTAAACAAAACAATTGTGTTTTATTTGTTCTATTTTGATTTGTCTATTAAACGGCAAAAACTACTTATTTTGGATTTGGCATTTGCTCGAATTTCATTTGGGAATGAAATGTTATCAACAGTGAATCAATTGTCACCCAACCCGCAGCAACAAAGACATTGTCATCCCCTATTATTGTTGCAACAATGTTATTCCGCAATAACAGTTTATCACCACTTGAACAGAATATGACAATGATCTATAACCTTGAGCGCAGTGATTTTTTGGGCTTGGCATTGCAATTTTCTAGAACTTTCTCCGTGTTGATAAACCTTGGCACATTATCGAACAGCATCCATAAAACGAATTTGGTTTTGTGTTTGAAAGAACTGATAAATCGAGAGTTGAAAAGGTTGCAACAATGTTGCGCCCTGTGATTGTCATGGCAACTTTGCTTTCGATTGTATCCCAATCCATGTGCACAATAGTTGGAACAAACGGTTGTGAGCGTGCTTGCTTTGTTGTTTGTTTTTCATATGTTTTGATGACAAATTGATTCACTGGTTATCATTCGCAACTAAAAAAATATCCTGCGTCGGCCGGGAATCGAACCCGGATCAACTGCTTGGAAGGCAACTATGCTGACCATTACACCACCGACGCTTACACAATAGCTATGATCCATATTATATGTGCCTCTACGCGTTCTTATTGTTCGCAATAATCAAAAAACATTAACGACAATACCCTTTGTTAGCGAAAAACCACGCATAAAGTCTTTGATTCCACACAAAAGAGATAAGAGCAGCACGACGCATATGCTTTTATTGAAAATTTATTCCAGCGTTCTAAAACGAACTGTCTCGCATGATTTCGTATCTTCACGTACGCACCGTTGTGAGTAGGATTGTTGATAAAATTGTGTGGAAAGGTGCGTGACCTTATATTGTCATAGATTCAAAATCGTGCCTAATACACTATCCAAATATTATTTTTCTTTTCATCAAAATTAATAATAGGTATGTATGGAGGTCTAACACCCGTAATACAAATATGTACCACAAAAACTTCCCAAAAACCAGACACACAGCTTTCATATGACATTTAATCCTTCAAGGTCGATTCATAAATATCTAAAATTGCAGTAGGCTGCCCGAAACGACCTTGCGTCACGATTTGAGTAAACAATTGCACGCGATATAAATTCAGGCGCATCCAAGAGCTTCTTCTCCCCGTTCCTAAAATGGTGTTGAGGCAAACAGTCTGAAATTGAATGGAAAATCGATGATGGGGAACTGCAAACTAGGGCCACCATCACGAAGAAACGCGGTGACGTACCAAGTTCGGATCAAGCACCCCGAATGGGAAAACAAACTTATAAACAACTAGCAGGGACCGTCTGCGTTACCATCAAAATGTTAATCGTATGTGCTACGTGGGAAGAAACACCGTTTTTGATTGCAATAGGGATTGAGGCAGAATGAGAAAGTCCTTCGGAAACGTTAGGCTCAACATGAGGTGCAGCGAAAATAATGACACTACGCTTCTAGGAACACGCACACGAATTCACGCAACTCTTTCACAACCTTCGTCCTCGTGGTTATGGATTTGATTGACATAAACTCAAAGTAGGCCATGAAATGTAACCAAAAGCCAAGCGTGGGTTGCTTGGATAATTTATTACGTAATATATTTTACGAAACGTACATCGTATTCAAATAGTTAACAGCTTTTCGCAGAATAAATTGAAATATTTACACTCTTTACGTTACAATTACCTTAAGAAACAATTAGATTAATTGTCATCAATGCAACTTACGATTCCTTGTGATTCCTTGGAGCTTCCAACGTAAGGCCGATTTGAACAGACGGATAGTAGAACTAGAACTGCCGCGAGCTCATGATGCAGACAACATTTAGATTGGTGTCCCTTTTCGAACGAACAATAACATCCCCTTCTCGTCGATGTAGGGCCTACTTTCCGGTTCAACACTCCTCCACATTTGAATATTCTAAACAGGGTTGTTGTGGTATTTCCACGGCAACGGAAGTTACCTTCACTGCTGTTTACTTCGGCGCCCGCTCAGTTCTAAAATGGTTCAAAATGTAAAATGAAGGTTTTGGGATCGACAAAAAGACTGCTTTTTTTGGCAAAAATAAATTAAGCTATTTTTAACATCAGTATTTAAAAAAAATCAAGGTTTCCAGAAACCGTAAATCTTACATTTGGCAAAAGAAAGCAGAAGATTTTAAAATAATCGAAATACTATAGATTTTATTGAACCATTGTATATAAAAAATTGTTGGTCTTATCAATTTGAGCCATTTTGCAAAATTCAAACCATATTGCCGTTTCCTATTAACTTTATCATAAACCAATTTAAATTCTGACTAGCTACCGAAAATCAATTGCTTTTTTTCGTTTACATGTTTTTGAAGCAGCGATTCCCAAAGTGGATGAATTCGTACCTCTGTGGGGGCTTTAACGCCCAAAGGGGCAAGAGTGTACAGTAGAGCACGGCTTATTTTCTGAAAATTCTCAAAACCAATAATTCGTTTGCTCTTTTTAATTCAAATCACATAAAAGAGAAACCTCAGAGTTTGAGCCAAAAATTGTAAGATTTAGAGGTGGCGCAAGCGACTTGAAGGTAAATTTTCAAGTCATAAGATATGACGTTTAGTTTGTTGGTTTCTAACTAACTTTTGAGCTCTTAGCATCATTCTCTTCGAAATTAAACTTGAAAAGTTTGTAGAACATCAAATTTGTCTAGCACTTGGTATAAATGGTAATAAATATTCAAAATTATATTAAATTTCAAAAACAAAGATAGCATGAAATATCAACAAACCGAAAAAAAGATTCCAATTCAGAAGAGACATAATGTGTACATAACTTTTACGTTCGTCATGATTTTGTTGTAACTGATTCAATAGCTTCTTGTGCATGTAGGAAGTTGATAAATTGAATGTCACATGCCCCAAAATCTGCTGCATTTGTCAAAGAAATCATTATTGAATATAGGGTGCAAAACATGATTCCCTATGATACATATGGAAAACATATACCGTCGGACGGGGCAACTTTTGATTCCGGGGGCTACTTTGGACACTCACCTTTTGTATTTATTTGCAGCGTAAATATAAATCTGAGCAATTTTGTGTCTTCAGCACTTTCATTAACCAATGTATGCTCTACCACTAGGCATGATTTTTTTGGAACAACATCAACAATAACAGGATAAACAAGAAAACATTTCAAAAAAGTCCGAATAGATATTCACAAGGTATAAAACATTGGCTTTGCAAACATTGTTTGGATTTATCCCATGTCGTGGAAAGTTATTGGGAGCATCACAAAGCTATCAAATCGTCATGTTTCATAAAAATCTTGTAATTTTTCTTTGCTTAAAATTTTTGTTTTTTTTTTAAATAATTGAACAAAGGTCTTGTTTTTTCGACTTTTATTTTATTATAATGTTTTGGTCTGTATATTTTACAACATAAAAAAATTTAAATAAATATTTTGAAAATTGAATTGACATAAAACACACATATTTCAATACGTACCAATGACAAGTTCACAACAAAATCTCTTAAAAAAATATTTTCCGTCATATTTTACATGAATTTGCAGTACAAAACAATTGCATCCTTCAATTGCTAAAATAAACTAAGCCAAAAGCATGTTACAACTAAGCTAAAAGCATGTTACAAAAACAAACTTTTACTTCTTTACGATCTTGCAAAACTTAAGTTAATTTATTTCATAGATTGCGTTTTTAATTTAACAGGTATTAATGTCGTTCTTCTACATATTATGAACAGTAAGGATAGAAAAGACATTTTTTACATTTTTGATAGGTTTTGTACATTATCACGTAGTAGTTCCATCGTTCCATTATGTCAACTTAAAAACCAAGCATTTGTAACTGATAGTTTCATTTAAGACGAAGTTGAAAGTTTAAGCTTCATACTGCAAACTGAAAATAGTGAATAGCATGTTTCGATGAAATTTGATATATATGTGTAATTTTTTCGAGCTTTGCAATTTTCTAAATTATGTTTATCAATGAAAAAAACATCCTATGAATGACAATGAACGATAATCTATAGAATAAGTTTTAAATTTAAAAGAAAAAATCGTTTCATTATCAAATTGTGAAAATGTCCAAAGTAGCCCCTTTTTTGTCTTGAAGGACACACTTTTTTCACTATTCAAGCATTTTTGTTATTTCTTGATGGATTTGCCTCATATTTTGCACATTTGTGACATACATATACAACTTAAATATATGCAAGAATTATCAATATCTATCCATAATTCTAAGAGTTACAAATCCTCAAAGTTGAAGAATGTGGAAATAATGTCAAAAGAAGCCCCGTTTGACGGTAGATCAAATTTTCAACCATGCATGATGCATTTGAATGCGCTCAGTTTGCGTTCCAATTCACTTTGTTGAATGCAGAAATCAAGTATACTTGAACATTAGACTGATGCCAATTTTTAAGTTTTTGCTCCCCTGTGCTTAAACGATGTCAATTATGATGGAAACCCGCATAAAAATACAATTCGCCTTATAACCTCAACAGTTTGTTACTTCTAACCGTTAATGTTAGTGTATCACAAACAGTTGATTAAATGTTGAACAATTTGAAACCTAAAGCTTTTGACTATTAAGAACAGTTTGAGGCAACCAAAGCAAAAAGTGACAATACATCATAATGCTCAGTAATTGTTAAATTGTATAAAGATAAAAAACGTTGAGAAATGGTAGAAACATACTGCCACCTTTCGTAAAATGGTTTGAGCTTATATCTGAATGACACACATACAAACATGTATTTCACAATATGATACTTTTATTCAACAGTTTGACAAACAGTTGTATGTATTGATAATAGTGAGCACACTATATATGAAAATTTGCAATATTTTTCTGCAAACTGTCATGTTTATTTTGTTCAATCGAATCAGAGTAATTGAGAATCAAGTTTAAGTGAAGTTATTTAGTACTATAATATGATAAAATAGATCCTGTTTCCTCTTCTGGAACACCCGAAAATCCATAAGGTAAGAAAATGATATATGTACCAAGTGCAAGGGCCTCTTTCCATCGAGCAGCGATAAAATTCCATCGCAGAATTCTGCCAGTATTCAAAGTCAGTTTTTTTTTCGTCAAACAGATCCGCATTCCGACCGGGTTCCACATTCCGATGGCTGGTGCGAATTTGTATCCGTGAGCTGTTACTACTAGAGTGCATTTGACGAATCCTTGTCAAAGATCGCTTGTAAATTGAGTGACTGCAGTGTGAATGCGTAGATCAATATTCCGCCGGAAAGAAAATGGATTCAGATCGAAGATCAAGCTTGGTTGGGCTGATTTGTGTGTTGTGAAAATGTAATGAAAATGACCATATTCTGATTGAAATGTTGTGAAAAATAGTGCTTGATTTATTTGTATAACTTTATCGCGTAATGTCTCAAATAAAATTTAATATAATACAATCGATTGCTTTCCGTGTTCTTTTCATAATTGACGTCATTCTATATTCATACAAAAACTAAAACATGTGTTATTCGAATTATGCTAAATTTTTGATAAATTTCCATGGTGATACTTTGAATAACATATTGTTCAGGTTTTTAGTTTGAACACACTGTTTCTATTGGTAGAGGTTCACTAGAGAGCAGTACGGCATACGGTTGAAATACCATAACGCATCATAATCCAACAACTTCACATACATTATTATTTATTTTTCATTTATACAGGACAACTATTTAAATACGGTTTGCTTTACAGTGAATTTGGCAAAAATGGATAATATATTGACTGTTTGATAAATTGTAAACTAAAAATTTTGTTCAGAAAAATCGGCGTTTTTGAATGGTTACATAACTTAACCGCCTATTTCCCACATTGTTATTTTCGGGAAAACCATTTACCAAACTGTAAAACCTATTTCTGGTACAGTTGTCATATAGTTGTTTTGGGTGATATACAAAACTGTTTACATATTATTACAAATGGTGGTGAATAGTATAGGAAACAGTGAATGTATGGTCCATGATTATGCGGGTAATCATTCTCCCAAAATTTGAAATGATTTGGAAGAAATTTGGTTGTGCACACGCAATTTGAAGTTCATATGTAAATTACTATTTTTGTGTTCAGCTTTCTAACTACTAGTCATAATAATCTGTGAAAAAGTGAACAAACTCTTTTCCAAAATTATTACGGTTTAGAAGTGGAGCAAGTGGCTTGAAGGTGAATTTTCAAGTTATGAAATTTTTCCTAATTTTACTAGAAAATATTTTTGCTTGACCATAACTCAACCGATTTTACAACAAACTGTGTATATAACGCATTAATAAAAAATATTATTTTGACTTAGTTATTCAACAAAAACTGGCAATAAAAATAAATTATTTTTTTTTTTAGATTTGTTCAAGTTTTTTACGGAGATTTAATTTCAACTATTCAAATGTAGTTTGTAATGCATTTTGTTATTACGACGAATTAAATAGTGGATATATTTTTTTAATAAGGGCATTTATATTTATGCCATAAAATTAATAAAACATTGTTGGCCAGTTCATTTGAGATGTTTAATAAATGAGAAAACCAAGTTTCAGCTTAAATTTTAACGTTTAATTGACATTAATTTGAAACATATGATTTTTTTTTATAAAAAATCAAGTTTTTGAGCATTTTGTTAAATTACTAAGTTAAAAAAGAATTTTTGAATGTAAAAGCTTTTACTTTTGAAAAACAATCATAGTATCTTTAAAAACATGTAAACATATTTCTAATCGGTAGGGTATTCATGAAGACCATTGCGCTTCCAACAAAGTTGAATTTTTCAGTAAAACAAGAAAAACAAATGGAAAAAACTACTTGCAACTTTGTTTTGATTTAAGACAAATTTGATGTTCTAGAAACTTTCCAAAAGTAAATTTAATAATAAAGAGAATGATGGTAAAGATTTCGAAATTCGTCAGAAAAAAAATGTTATGAAGATTTCATTAGAGGTCATATTCTATGACTTGAAAATTCACCTTTAATCAATTGCGCCATCTCTAAATCTTATTTTTTTATGGCTTAAATTTTGAGGTTTCTCTTTTAATGTGATTTCAATTCAGAAGAGCAAACAAATTATTGGTTTAGAGAACCTTCGAAAAATAAGCCGCACCCTAGCGCATATGCATTTTGCAGAATCATTAAAATTTGTTATGCGAGCTTTCACGACGAATCGCAATTTGGCCCGCCATATGCTGCAACTTGAGAACCACTTTCAATAAAATCCCTAGGAGTATTCCTGAAAAAAAAATACCTGAACAAATATTTGAAGGCATCTCAGCAAAATCTACACGACTGGATTACTATGGGAGTCGACGGGTGGCATCTGAAATATGCATGCTTACTTTGATCGACAGTGACTTCAGACGAGTCACGTGAATTCGTTCGAATTACAAAATAGGCCCCTAAGCACAGAACAGATAGCAAAGATGACAACAAAAACAGCTGCCAAAATTAACGCGAACACTAGCGCACCTGGTGGCGGCGGGCAAGCTTTTTACACAGTAAATTTTTCGAAAAATGTACTGACTTAGACAAGAAAACTCGTATAATTTTTTTTTTTTAGATTTTTACTCCAAGGTTGTTGGAAAAATGGTAGTCTCCAAAAAGAGTGGAATATTTTCATTGAACCCATGATGACCATGAAATTTCAATCGCAATTCAGACATAACTTAAATTTTACTTAGCTAAATATTCACAATTTTTACACACATTTTTTTTAGTTATCGCAAATATCAAATTTTGCAAAAAAAAAAATCAATTTTTCACTTCTAAAATATTTTGAAAAGAATCAGTTTTACTGGAAAAAGTTATACTACAACCCAAATTTATGATATTTGTTATATTGCTCTTAATCAGTTCGTTTAAGAATGATTGCTTATTCAAAATATTGTAATTTTTGTCTAAAGCCTGATTTGCTACTGAAAAGGAATCGCTAAAGAAATTTCTTGCCGATTCCTTAAAGAAATTTTCTACAGCAACTCCCATTTGAACTGACAGTTCTTTTCAACTGCGTACTGCGATCAGAAAAAAGCGCCTTCTTGATCGATTCCTTGCAGAAATTTCCCATGCATCAAGATAGGCCGATGAATTACTTGTCAGCAGCGAATCAGGCTTAAATCTGAGTTTTGTTATAACTCAAAATTTTGATTATGCAATGTTGGTAATATCCAACTGAGCTAGTTCAAAGTTGCGGTTAAAAATTCAGGTCAAACGAAGCACTAAAATCCTGGATCCAATTGATTATTTTGTAAGTAAAATTGGCCAATGCGTAAATGTTGGTGCAGTACAACAGTACAACAGTACAATGTGTAAGAAAATAATATCATGCAATTTTCTTACAATATTCCAGGCTTTTATTTACTTATTTTTAAGCAACGATAACATTCCCTCAAGTTTTTTGCGAAGAACGATCTAACACCTTACATTTTTAGAATTAAAAATAAATGGTAGGTGGCTTAAACGCTTGATGTTTTTGTAATTCAAGAATTTTCTAGATGCTTTTTTCTGAGATTCATAGGATTTTGAAAAAAAAAACACTATATCAAATATTTTTATTTCTTATTCACTGTTTTGAACTATTATGCGGCTGTTACAGTGAAAATATTCTTTAAGTGTTCAAATTTCAATTAAATAATTTTACAAATTGAGATGATTAGTTTAATATTGTATTGTCGATTCAAAATTTAGAGCAAGACAAACAAGCCAGAATGCAATGCAACTTTGACTAAAAATAAATAAACAATTTTCTAAACCAAAAGTCAGAAATTTACTGAGTTTGCCATATAAGATCTACTAATTTGACAAATTCCGTGTAATTTCTTGGAATTTTCTAAATTTTATGTTGAAGGAAAAATTTCGCGTATTTGGTGTGTTCCGTGAATTAAAATTGTCCTTATTTTTCTCATGTTGTCTCTTGATCTGGTTCATGTTCATCCATGTAATTTCAGTTAATTCACGTGAAGTTTTTTTCTGGAATATTTATAACATACAAACATTAATTTTTCCGTTTATAATGATAAAAAATCAAGAGGAGATGGTTTTATAGTTTGCGACCATTATGATAATCACAGATCATATTTCAGTAAACACCTTGATTGAGCCATTTGTCTTATTTATGTCATCTTCAAAACCAAAAATTTCGAAGTTTGCAAACAACCAGATATAATATAAGAGTTCATGTAAAAATTCGTACCGGATTCCCAAGTAACCAGTAAGCACGATAATGCGGCACGGTAACATCATCATATGCGCATATAGGGTAATCATTTGATGCATGTCAGTTTTATATACGCATATAATGCTATTATAATGGCAGAAAAGGCGAAATAGCGTGCCATTATAGTGCCAAGATATAACCGTGCTTAGGGGCCCAGATAGCCGTAGCGGTAAACGCGCAGCTATTCAGCATGACCATGCTGAGGGTCGTGGGTTCGAATCCCGCTGGTCGAGGATCTTTTTGTAAAGGAAATTTTCTCGATTCCCAGGGCATAGAGTATCTTCGTACCTGCCACACGATATACACATGCAAAAATGGTCAATCGGCAAAGAAAGCTCTCAGTTAATAACTGTGGAAGTGCCCATAAGAACACTAAGCTGAGAAGCAGGCTTTGTCCCAGTTGGGACGTAACGCCAGAAAGAAGAAGAAGATATAACCGTGCTTCTCTGCACCACTAATGCTGATATAAGACCACATGAGAAACGTCAGTTGTTTTCGCCAGGTTTTTAGGGCGAATATTTTGTGCTTTCGCGTACGCAGCCAGAGAGCTTTCGCGTATGCGGCCAAGTAACTGGTACACGAGGTAAATAAATGAATGAATGAAAAAGGAAACCTCTAATTGACTGTTTAACGATAAACTTGCCACGATCGACGCGCCACCATATTTCATATAACGGAGGTTATTAGAACTAACTTGGAGGTGATGTTTTGGAGGTTATTTGGCAATTTGGAGGTTAAAATCACCTCCAAACACTAGCGATTTTGCGGTGGGATGTTGACGTTTGATCACGAATAGTATGCGAAAAATTTAATAAAATGATACAGATAGTACTTCTCCGTATCAGACATATTCGTTTTGGTAGTTTTCATCCTTTTGAGGACTTTCAATTGCCACATTTGGACCCTTGTTTTATGATGATGAAATTCCTCATTTTGCATCTCGAACCTGCGACACCCGTATTGTTGAGTTGTTGTCCTGCTCCTTTGCTCCTACGGCCACATAAGATGAATAGTATTGGAAAGAAAAGTGACCAATTTAAACCATCACTTTTCCCCGTCATAAAACCTGCAATTGTAGTAGTGAGAAGATTTATGTTTGACTCCCTCTTACCACTATATGCAAACACAAAGCACGTGGTATATCTGTCAAAACACTGGATGGCATTTAAACATGCCTTTTATTCGAATATAAAGCCAATATAGTGCTGTATGCATCAGGCTTAGAAGCATTAATGATGCTGTAATAGGGTTTCTATGCAGCGAAAGTGCTGTTATAAGGTGTGTAAGCATTTGTGGTGCTATTTTAATGCATGTACGCATCTATGATGCTGATTAAGGGCTTATTATTAGTGCTTATGGTTACTTGGGTTGATTCAAACTTTGACCCATCTCCAGGACAATACGTCATTAGGTAGTTTAATCCATAATGGAAGAAACTTTTAAGTCCGATGAATGCTAAAAAAAATCAGTATCACTCAAAACATCTATCTAAGAAAAAAAAAAAACGTCGTCATAAACATTAATATTTTTTAACTCTTAAGCATATTTTTCAACCAAGTTTTTACTTCATTAAATATTGTGACATTTATATTTTTAACTCATTAAATGTTGCTGGAAAAAAATGCATTTATGAACTCAAGCATTTTATAAATATATTAATGTTAGACGCATGTGATTATGTCGGATTGGTTGGGGATCTACACCGCGTTTATTCGTCATCTCACGCTCAAGTGCAGTTAAGACACCTAATTGATCCGACGTAATTCCTCACTTCGACCCGCACTATTTAAGAAATTCTTAGAAATATATATGACCAAAGAATAGTGTAAATTTCATCAAATAAAGAAACAACAACTAAGAAATTTACTTATTTTTTCTGCTTTTGAAAACGCGAGTCTGGTTGAACACCGGAATTCGGTAATCGTTTCTCCTCCTCAAACGTCAGCCATTGCACTGAGTTTTATTTCGTCGATTTCATGCGCATTTTGAATGGCGCCCAAACCGTTGATTTTAGCGATATAGTTTGTTTGGAGAAGTTTCTTGGTATATTAAAGCGCATCTTCTGATGAAAAAAGTTTTGTGATCAATCCACCTAGCAGTGAGATAGAAAAACTATGTTTTCAAAACATTTAGATAGACATATGGTGTCCTCAGCAAAGTTGTAGAATTGGCAATTTGAAACAACTTTGTCAAAGACATGATTTTTCTATCTCTTATACTTTTTGATATATATGCCGTTGTATGTTGTAACTTGCAGGCCGTGTTACTCCCAGCCTAGATGAGACCCCCGTCTCCAAGCCTCAGGGTCGGCGCTACGCTCGTGACACTCCGCGAAAGAAAACACTTATAGATGGCTCAAGTAAAACTCCCTCTATTTCGTGGTCTCGTGTACACTTTTATTTCCACTTCCTTGACGTCCTACTTCTTCTACTCCTAACTCTCTCCTAATCTATCCTTCTCTTTACTTGCGTCCGTCCTCAACACCGGACGACGCCTCCCACTTTCTTATTCTATCCTACCTTACAATTGCTTCACTTCTTCGGGGCCCCGCGCACTGCAGCACCTTCTCCACTCCTCTGTCGACCGCTTAAACTTCTCCTTCTCTCCTGGCCAGGGGCGGAAGAATGGTCCTTCACTACTCTCCTGCTTCGGCTGCAGCCTCTCGTGGACCTCCTGCCTGTCCCGTGCGCCCCTCGAGTGTGGTGACGGACTCGAGGCTTCAGTGATCCGTAGATTCACTGGGAAACCTGGGTTTTGTGGCGCACTTGAAGGTCGAACTTCAGGGGTTTAGGGACACACTACAGGTTCTTCGGTAACGATTTTGAATGAAAACCGCGATGGCGATTTCAAATTAAAACCGCGAGGTCCTATGGATGAAGTACATGGTACAAAAGGGCGAGTATTAGGAACTGCTCGGTTGGCCTTGGTTCGGGGTAATTTGGGTTCTGGTTTACCTGGAAGTCCAGTTATCCTTAACACTTTCCTCCTCTCTACTATTAAACTCAATTTAATATTGCACAGCACTTGCTCTTAGCTTTTAATAACGACGTTCTTCTCCAATGATCACCAGGCTAATGAAGTGTCGTTCTGGTGATCATTGACCCCGAACCTTTGGTCGTTGACCCATCTTCGTCCATCTACGTCATCGATGATCCGCCTCATCATGGCCACCCATTTCGCCACCCCCATGGCCGCCCATTCGTGTGGTTTAGCGCAGCCCTGGTGGTGACTAGCGGTACTATCCTCGTCCTTCTATAGGGTGGAGCTGTGTTGGCTGCGTTCGTGGGAGTTTTCAGGACATTCTACTCTAACCTATCTACAAACGTTTTCTTTTTCTTTACAACACATTTACGAAACTAAACGCGACAAATCTCATCAACACTAGACATCACACTGACACTGGTTACAATGTGAATGTCCCCTTAGAATCATATTTTTAATAATAACTTTTTTCCAAGAATTTTGCCATTTTTTGTGTTTTCTACAAAGTTACGCTATCTTTGGAAGTAACAAAGTTATTAATGAATTACTCTTTTTTCAAGGGGTAGTTTAGGCCCCTATAACTGCCTTCGGCGCAAAATAGCACAGACAACTCTTACAAATCTTAAAAGAGCCATATCTTCCCTTTCGGCAGATAATAAAAACATTTGTCTATAAGCGTCTTTTCGTGGGTTCTAACTATTGAACAAACAAGCCTTATTAAAACGTTTTCTACCGACAATTCCTTTACTTTAAGAGATAGAGAGGTGCAATGCTCAGCAAAAACACGCGTCTTAAGATATCTAACAACCTTGTAGAAGACATGCAAAATGTTATCATGTTGTCAACGACGAAATAAAACACAGTGCTGGATAGCGGATCTGATGCGTGATCTTACAACGTGTTATGCCGGGCATTAAATCTAAGGACTAGGAGATAAATCTTTTTATGTATTTCAAACTATGATGCCAAAGCAGACTAGAATTGTATTAATTCAATTCAAGGAAACTAAATAACATAACACCGCGATAAATTAATCAACCTTGCACTCGTCTAAAAATTTGAACATCAGACGGAGGTTTCTGCTTCATTTACATCATAGCAATCCTTTGGTGGATCCTGCTTTTGAAAACGCGAGTCTGGTTGAACACCGGAATTCGGTAATCGTTTCTCCTCCTCAAACGTCAGCCATTGCACTGAGTTTTATTTCGTCGATTTCATGCGCATTTTGAATGGCGCCCAAACCGTTGATTTTAGCGATATAGTTTGTTTGGAGAAGTTTCTTGGTATATTAAAGCGCATCTTCTGATGAAAAAAGTTTTGTGATCAATCCACCTAGCAGTGAGATAGAAAAACTATGTTTTCAAAACATTTAGATAGACATATGGTGTCCTCAGCAAAGTTGTAGAATTGGCAATTTGAAACAACTTTGTCAAAGACATGATTTTTCTATCTCTTATACTTTTTGATATATATGCCGTTGTATGTTGTAACTTGCAGGCCGTGTTACTCCCAGCCTAGATGAGACCCCCGTCTCCAAGCCTCAGGGTCGGCGCTACGCTCGTGACACTCCGCGAAAGAAAACACTTATAGATGGCTCAAGTAAAACTCCCTCTATTTCGTGGTCTCGTGTACACTTTTATTTCCACTTCCTTGACGTCCTACTTCTTCTACTCCTAACTCTCTCCTAATCTATCCTTCTCTTTACTTGCGTCCGTCCTCAACACCGGACGACGCCTCCCACTTTCTTATTCTATCCTACCTTACAATTGCTTCACTTCTTCGGGGCCCCGCGCACTGCAGCACCTTCTCCACTCCTCTGTCGACCGCTTAAACTTCTCCTTCTCTCCTGGCCAGGGGCGGAAGAATGGTCCTTCACTACTCTCCTGCTTCGGCTGCAGCCTCTCGTGGACCTCCTGCCTGTCCCGTGCGCCCCTCGAGTGTGGTGACGGACTCGAGGCTTCAGTGATCCGTAGATTCACTGGGAAACCTGGGTTTTGTGGCGCACTTGAAGGTCGAACTTCAGGGGTTTAGGGACACACTACAGGTTCTTCGGTAACGATTTTGAATGAAAACCGCGATGGCGATTTCAAATTAAAACCGCGAGGTCCTATGGATGAAGTACATGGTACAAAAGGGCGAGTATTAGGAACTGCTCGGTTGGCCTTGGTTCGGGGTAATTTGGGTTCTGGTTTACCTGGAAGTCCAGTTATCCTTAACACTTTCCTCCTCTCTACTATTAAACTCAATTTAATATTGCACAGCACTTGCTCTTAGCTTTTAATAACGACGTTCTTCTCCAATGATCACCAGGCTAATGAAGTGTCGTTCTGGTGATCATTGACCCCGAACCTTTGGTCGTTGACCCATCTTCGTCCATCTACGTCATCGATGATCCGCCTCATCATGGCCACCCATTTCGCCACCCCCATGGCCGCCCATTCGTGTGGTTTAGCGCAGCCCTGGTGGTGACTAGCGGTACTATCCTCGTCCTTCTATAGGGTGGAGCTGTGTTGGCTGCGTTCGTGGGAGTTTTCAGGACATTCTACTCTAACCTATCTACAAACGTTTTCTTTTTCTTTACAACACATTTACGAAACTAAACGCGACAAATCTCATCAACACTAGACATCACACTGACACTGGTTACAATGTGAATGTCCCCTTAGAATCATATTTTTAATAATAACTTTTTTCCAAGAATTTTGCCATTTTTTGTGTTTTCTACAAAGTTACGCTATCTTTGGAAGTAACAAAGTTATTAATGAATTACTCTTTTTTCAAGGGGTAGTTTAGGCCCCTATAACTGCCTTCGGCGCAAAATAGCACAGACAACTCTTACAAATCTTAAAAGAGTCATATCTTCCCTTTCGGCAGATAATAAAAACATTTGTCTATAAGCGTCTTTTCGTGGGTTCTAACTATTGAACAAACAAGCCTTATTAAAACGTTTTCTACCGACAATTCCTTTACTTTAAGAGATAGAGAGGTGCAATGCTCAGCAAAAACACGCGTCTTAAGATATCTAACAACCTTGTAGAAGACATGCAAAATGTTATCATGTTGTCAACGACGAAATAAAACACAGTGCTGGATAGCGGATCTGATGCGTGATCTTACAACGTGTTATGCCGGGCATTAAATCTAAGGACTAGGAGATAAATCTTTTTATGTATTTCAAACTATGATGCCAAAGCAGACTAGAATTGTATTAATTCAATTCAAGGAAACTAAATAACATAACACCGCGATAAATTAATCAACCTTGCACTCGTCTAAAAATTTGAACATCAGACGGAGGTTTCTGCTTCATTTACATCATAGCAATCCTTTGGTGGAGAGCAATAAACAAAGCTCGATACATTGGGATTGAATATTGAGTCCATTCACTAATTTCACAACGCCGAAAATGGCCATTTCCGAACCCACCCACCCTCTTGTAACGCGTTTTGTATGAGTAATCTAAAAAATGTATGAGCAGTAACATCTTAACGACACCCACCCACCCCTCCAGCTTTATGAAGTTTGTGAAAAGGCCCATTGAATAATTTCAACCGTATCCTTCACGAGAGTGTTAGTGCGATCGTGTTGGAAGAGTCGTTGCGTGAAGGCGTTTTTGTTAAAAAAAGAGCATGATCAAGCAAAAACTGTATGCCGCAACATGTAGAGGAACTTTATGTTTGACATCTATTTATTGCTCTAAACGGTGGACAAAAAAGGTGCACATGATTGGAATTAGCATTATTTTTTTCGATATGAGTTTCACAGTGCACCAAGGTGGCGGGGGAGGATAGTAGTTGTTACCACATCATTTAGCTAACACATCCCCAAAGAAATTCAAAAGAACGTCAAAAGCCAATCAAGTATGCTGTTTAAAGCGTGTCGGGCTTTTGTTGACAAATGCTTTGATTCAGGTGTACTGCAAGGCTTACTGTGCTGGCGAATCACCGGTGTTGACATAACGTCAAACAAATTATACGAGCGAGGCAGATCATTTTAGACGAAATTAACGTCAATATCCTGCACTGTAAATTCCAGTGCTTTATTCGCCTACTCTTCTCCACATTTTCTTGTACTCTAGATGAAAAATACGTTTTGTTCTAAGATGGCTATCTGTTCTGTGCCCTAAGTCATGCTGAGATGATCATTCAATTACTTTCAGAGCAACATTGCTGTTTGCTGTAGAACATAGTAGCCTAGATTACTTTGGCCTATTCTTCCCGCTAGGAGCATCCTACAAACAAACCCACTTTATGATGATGAATAACAATTTATCCTGAAGTCCAATCAAAATACGGTCTTCGGCAAAATTGTAGCAGGGAAAAATTCACTTGATAAGAGTTTATTTACTTTTCCATAAAATATTATGACGAAGATATGGAGAGCTGAATACAAAAGGTTGGCGTTTTCCATAGTAATCTCCATATAATGGGTAGTATCCACATCGTAAGTACTGCGCAAAAGGATAGGACAAGTAATGGCCAAGAAATACTTCAGCTGTCCAAATTACTTGAGCTGTATCCAGTTGACAAGTAGAGCTGATTTCGTAACATTGGTAACGCCTGCCGTACAAATCAAATGGAGCTGTCACTATTCCGTACGGAAAAATGTGCCGCTCAATTATTCCGCAAGTAAAAATGACACTTCTCTCATTCTGAATCAGCTGTCAAAATTACTTTGGTAATTAGCAACAAATTGTACTTGACCGCTCTACTTAGGATGTGGATACCAGGCTTAAACTTGAAATAGCGTGTGCACAGTGAAATTTCGTTCGAACCACTTCAAACTTTTAGAGGATGCTATTTACCATAGTAAACATCTTTTGAGCATAGTTTAAGCCAAAATTTCAAAATTTTCATCACTCTATTGAACATTGTTCAGTTCAAAAATATGAACCCGTGCGATCCGAAAGTTGAACCCAATCGATTTTGGCTATTTCACCAACAAAATTAATGTCGAAGTTATGTTTTTGATGTTCAAAGCATCGAAGATGGTGTGCTTTTTGAATTCATGGAACTTTGCGGTGATCAACCAGTTATTTTTCACATAAGAGCTCATATCACGGGAGTTCATTGTCTACTGCGTGCTCGTGCAAATTACACACTTAGATTTTATTTCGTTGTTCGGTAAAATTTGTTACCGAAAACGAACTGTAAATGAATATTTAACTGATGTTTCGGTATTCCAAACAAGCTGTACCGAAAAAACGTACACAATTAGGAAAATTCAATGAATGTTTGTTTGTTTTCACCGAAATCGTCAATTCATTTACCGAAGAACTTGTGAACCGTTCAGAATCACCGTTGCCAGTAAAAGTTTACCGTACACTTCGGTACCTACCCGAGCAGAAGAAAATAACTACTGAATACCAAATTGAGGTATTCCATACCAGATAATTTCCAATACTACATACCTGAATGAGGTATGAATTAGCCCTGCATAAGAGGTAAAATACCTCAAATAATATCTCAAGCATATTCTACGAACACCAAACTGATAACTAGATCAGGTATTGTAATACCTCAATAATACTTGATGGATTTTCATATAAAAATGAAATTTTTCAATTGTAGTTCAATACCTCCAGCAGACCTCAATAGCTG
The DNA here is from genome assembly GCF_002204515.2 of Aedes aegypti. NCBI lineage: Eukaryota > Metazoa > Arthropoda > Insecta > Diptera > Culicidae > Aedes > Aedes aegypti. The sequence goes on from NC_035107.1 coordinate 208,449,443, forward strand.
TTTAATACCTCAATGAAGTATTTTTAATTGTTTTAAAGATTTTTTTCAATACCATTATAATACCAAATTAAGGTATTGACAACTGAACAATACCTAATTTTGGTATGATACCAAAAAATGGTATGCATAAGTTATTGGGGAGTTATTTGTTCCTCCTCGGGTAGTGCTACAGTGCTTTACCGAACAAATGGTAATTTGAGATTTTTACACTGCCATATTTATTTGTGCAAGCAAGAACTGCTAGAACGGAAAATGCACTGTCGAGAATCGTTCAAGGTAAAAGAATCGAATAACTGTTCCCACAGAATAATCCAAGACGGAATCGGCGGCACCAACTTTATCCACTATAATGGGCGACTAGCTGCAAATGTCCAGCTGGGATGTTTCATTAAGTGGATGTTCAATGGCGCTGAACTTGCAGCTTGCTTTTAGTTTGATGGTGGCCTCCAGTGAAATTATATTGACATAAAAATTAAAGATGTCAAACCGAATAAAGTTCTCGAAATAAATTAGATTATTTCATTAAGCATCAGAAAGAACTGTCATTCTTATTTTGTTTTTAATCATCCTATCTCATTCTGACGGCCTGCAGATATGAACAATGCGTTCGGTAATAATTTTAACAAATCGTTCGGTAACCATTCACGAACGATTTGTAATATTTTGACAGCTGCGCTTTGATTCAAATTCCGGATTGTTCGGTTATTCTAAACTTTACCGGAAGCATTACCGAGCGCTCAGCGGTTTATATTTCGGTAAAAAAAAATTACCGGAGTCGGTTATGTTTTCTAAGTGTGTAGGCTCGCGATCCGTTCATTTTTGGCTCGCGTTTAGTTTGAAACAGTGCTGGGAATGGTAATAGTAGTAGAATGGAAATATAAGTAGTAGAACGCTAGTGGCGCTGTTATCACAAAATAGAATTATTTCATTGTTACTTACTGTTGAAGTTTTTGATTGCTTGTTTAGTGCCATGTTGTAGAGAATATTTTATTTTGGTCGAAAAAATTGATTTGACACTTATAGACTCGGTACTCAAGCTGTCAGAGCGTGGCAAACTAGATGTTGGTCACACGAACAGTCACGACATTAGCGTTCTACGGCTAATGCTTCTACTAGTAGTAGGCTTGAATTTTTGCGAAAATCACGTGGCTCTCCCAGTACAGTAGTTCAAAAACGTGAATCTCATCAAGTAGCCTCTGTTGGCTGCACGAATTTTCTAAATCATTAGTGTCATTGAAGGCTCTAAATGCGGGAAATAGAACATTTTTCTACAGTAATTTTGGGTTGCCCTTAGCAACGGGTGTTTTGCAATTTTCAAGACATTTTGCCCACAGGGCTCTGCACAAAAATCATCCTCTCTCTTTCACTCTTACGTTAAATTTGTAAACAACAAGGCCAGTAAACTTCAAAATCTCATACAAAATCAAAACAGTGCAGAGCCCCACAGCAGCGATGGACGTGAGCTAAGACATGACGTGTCAGGTAGAAGTACAAAAACGAAACCAATTGCCTGTCAAAAAAGACCATTTCTTATTGGTCGGTTTGGCAAAGGCCTACTTTCACACAGTTGAGTTGAATTGCAACAGGGCACTTTATTACTAGCCAGACCGTGTTGCTAGTTTATATATTAGTGTATTTACCAAAAGTTTAAACATTTTTCATGAAACCTTTTTGTTTCAAATCTAATAATATTCGATGTTAAGTTTACCGCATGTGCTTCTACAATGCTAAAATAAATACAAAACACTTAATTAAGAGCAAGATAATGGAAAACGCGTTAATTTTCTCCAAAAATTACGTCGGGTTTGAAAATAAACCTGATTTTTAAAAACTAGCATCCACTATTGCATTGGATGAATGAAACGTGCCTGAAACAATCAAAATGAGCCTTGATTTTCGAATTTGTTCACTAAATTTGCCTAAAAAGGATTCTGGTAGCACTGACTTTTGCATCGTCAAGGTAATCGACTGAAAAACAATGTCTTAGTTGAGCTGTCACGTCCTGTCCTGGAGCGTGAATTTCACTGGCTTCACTGACTGTGATTGGCTTTGTTTGGCTACTGAAGAGTGAATTTCAGATTTTTTTCCCAACCCTGCTTTGAAATGCAACACTGGCTTCAGCATTTACATCCAAAAATGGATCATAGAAGGTCATCCATTTGGCACTCACCGCATCAAAACAGAGGCGCCACCGTATATGGGATTTAACATTGTGCCAGCATTGCTGTTCTGTCAAATACACACGTCTACGGTGGCGCTATCTATGCATTTCATAGCGGCCGTTTTGGTTATTTTAATGATCCATTAATGCAATATAGCAGGTTCAGGTCGCCGGCTAAGATTCATATCCCCTGCCAGCAGGATGAGGTCTTATTTTAGGGCCAGCGATGTTCCGTCGTTGATGGTAGCTTGCTTCGGGCAGTACACCGCGAAGATTTTGATTGGGCCGATGGAGGTTTCCACCAGAACACTGTTACCGTCAAGACCTTAAATCCCATGTTTGCTTTGTAAGTAAGTGTTTACCGTATAATTTAATACTTAATAGTAAAGTACTAGTAAAATAAATGTTTAAAATTAATTTAAAATACACTCAAAAGTTGTGATAAATAAATAACTTAAAAGCATGCACACTTAAAAATTCAAAAATACGGATCTCGGGAACAAAATTTGCTAAAACACTCTTACATAACACTATACCGCTAGTACAGTGGGGATTCGCTCGTTGGAGCTCCGCTACATGGAATGACTCGATGGTTGGATGTTCGCTGGTTGGAAAATGTTCCAACTAAAAAACATTCGAATGTCAAGAGTAGATGTCAAACTAACTTTGACGTCTGAGCACCGTCGCATTGAAGTCTCCATATATAGAACAAATGTGAGTGTATATGTGCGAATCGTGACGATTTGCTCTCCAGCTGCATGAGTATGGAGCATTTTCACTAGCCGTCAATCGTTCCAACTACCGGGTCAGATTCACTAGATGGAAGGCAGTCGTGTTTCAACCAGCGAATCCCCACTGTACTCACTGGAAAACAGCAAAACGGGCAAAACAGCAAACATTCAATGAAAGGGACCAAGGAGATAAAATGAGACAAACATGCTGAATTGGGGTAAATGAGAGGTACCTGGCTATTGCTTGATAAGCCAAAGTTTCTTTCCACTTTACCTCTTGAGCGAGTCGGAATCTATTCGTTGAGATAAAATCGAAGTCGTGATATTCTAGAATTTTGACTTAAAGTCTACTACAAGCGAAGCAGGTATAAAAAAAGAACCCTAAATAACCCAGGTACGCTCTAATGAACCCGTATTGTGAAATTCTTGTTCCTATCAGGACCCTAGGGTGCAAGTTCTCACCCACGACCACGTGAAGTACCAGAGCGAATTGGTTATCTACGGGCCGAATTATCCAGAGAATCCAGTTCGCGAAATCTGTGGGTTTTAGAGGTCAGATCAATCCTTCGACCCTTTGGAAAACGCCCATAGACACAGATCGCCGGATTGTGAGGATATACCAGAGGGTTGTGGCAGATAACCCCAAGCCATTGTGTGGCGATCAGGCCATCCTCGGTAGCCCAGCAAGTTCAAGAAGTCTCCTGCGTCTATCAGGCACGTTGAATCCCTCCCCAAAGCGTTGCGGAAAACCACCCCAGCAGGACTTTCCTGCCGATGTGATTGGAATCCACCCAGTCTCCATTCCCAGCAACAAGTGATTCCCCTCATGTGGCAGACCCCATCGAGAGTAGCGCATCATCAACAAAAGATCGGCCCAACGACACACTATACAGACACACATACAAGTAAGTTAAGAAATAAAAGGTTAAATGATAATTTCAACTTCATTTAGATTAATTGCGAAGGAAAGAACTCCTGAATAGCCAGAGTACGCCGACTCTGAAAAGACACAGGCTCTAGCTTGCCGGCATACAGAGATACAAACGGGTCCTTCAGACCCGCGAGTAACAACACCAACGGCCTTAATGACTTGCAGCTGGAAGCTCGGCAGCAGGGTGCAGTTTATGTTGCTCCCCAAAGCAATCACTACGCCTTCTCCTTTGGAGCCGCATCGGTCAAGCCTTACAAGCCGAAAGTCGGGGATGAAGACGTTAAGTTCAGGCTTGAGGTGCGTCTCCGTAATTATGGCTACATCGATGCCTTCCGGAGCTTGGAAAGTGGACAGTTCCCGCGAATTGTTGCTAAACGGATGGCTTCTGGCCGGTGGATGTCGACTGGGGGGCTTGCTGTCGATGGGTTGGTTGTAGCGGCGGTAGATTCGGCACTTGGTACTGGAGCTACAGAATTTTTTTTCGGTGAGCGGGGTAGGAGGAGGACGCCTTTCACGCCCACGCTGATTCTTGGTGGAAGCCCTCTTACGGATCTCGAAGTACTCGGCCCGCGTAGGGCAGCTTCGCTGGCTACCTACATGTTGTGCTCCGCAGTTGACGCACTTCGGCTCCACGCTCTCGTCCATCGGGGCGCATGTAGCGGTTAGGTGCGTGCCAGCGCACTTACCGCATCGTGGGAGTGTGTGGCAGTTCTTCGCCCCATGACCAAATGCAAGGCACTTGCCATTGCCACATTGCGCCACATCCTTCTTCTTTGGTCGGTATTTTTCCCAGGCGACCACCATCTGAAAGAGGTGCCGGACTTTCGTCACGTCCTCCATTGTAGCAGACCCCTTTTCGAGGTGCACCAAGTAAAGCTGATCTCGCCGAGTGCTTCCTGGTTCCCTCCCTCCCCGGAATTTCTTCCGGAGCGTGTTCCGGCAAGCCGCGAGCACCTTGAAAGGCTTTTTGCCGGGTGCATCGCACGGATAAAAATCTGATTCCCACACCATGATTTACAAGTCATGAAATTCATAAATTGGTTAGGCCGTGATATCAGGACGACAAATCATGGTCCCTGGAGTCATAATCATGATTCTTCATAACCGTAACATCCATGGCGACAACGCAAAGCGGTGCTCTTTGCTTCAACTGATGATCGATCACTCATCATTCATCACGATAGATTCCCAAGTAATCACAAGCATTATACCATTGCATTAATTTGGTCGAAAGTCAACATTTTTTTGCATTAATAATGTTATCATGCATTTATTTGACAACTGTCAAGCAAGGATCCATTTGATTAACATTGTAAATGCTTTGTTGCATTATTTTATTTACAGCAGTATGCTAAGCGTTTAGAGTGAATATACAGTTATGCTGTCATACAAGATTACATAACCTCATTAAACGCACTCAAATCTGTAATAAATAAGTAAGACGATCGAGCACGTTCGCACTCGCTCATTACGTTTTTCGGGTATGGAAGAATAATGTAATGACTTTCTTTCATCTCGAACCCCCATTTCATGATCTAAGGATATATGTATTCATTCAAAATTGTTATATTTTATCTATGAGACTCTTTTGTTCATAAGGAGCGAGAAGAAATGTCGATCAATTTCTCTCCCCTGAAATCTTTTTAATGCGCTAGTGCTTTGCTTTGTGGGTTAAGTTCTGTTATTTCCATCGACGAGAAAGAATGGTAATCAAATTCTTTCTATTGATGTTACATTTGATGAGGAAAGGAAATCACTGTTGTTCAATCGTCGAAGAGAATTCTTTCCATTCGTCATAACTGGGCGAATAGTGATGTTAACACACACAGTGGCTTCGTTTATAAGGAACTTTTATCCTACCTTATTACATCAGCAGCTTTAGCACAGGAGATCAGCGCGCCAGGCATCCAGCACACCATCATCCTAGTTGTGGGTTCGAATTCTGATTCCAGCAAAAAAAAATCATTAAACTGGTAAAGAAAACCATTGAAAGGGAGTCAATGGATTCATTGTTTTGTTTATTTTTAACGCACGCCCTAAATATACAATATTTTAAGCTAATATACATCATTAACCCTAAAAATACAAACATAAATACTTCAGTAGGGCTTGTGCATTAAAACTGCTTTACCAAGTAGCCCTTTCCCACTTTAATTATGCTTTATATAGCTCTTAAAGGTTATGTCCCTTTAAAACAAAATCTGATAGCACACTATAAAGCAAACATAAAGTATGCATATATAGCTTCGTGGTTACTTGGGTACGAACCAATGATTATGCGATTGAAGTCGTCGGGTATGAAGCTTACGGCGATTCTTCATCTGTGCTCGATACTCCTCGACGCGATTTCCAAGATGCTGTCCTCAAACGAAATCACTTCCTGGAACGCCTGAAGGAGGATGGTCGTATCACCTGGTATATCGCAAAGCTGTGGCATTTGGGAAGTTTCTTCAAGAAGAATACTGAAATCCTAATGAAAGGGTCGATACTTGCCTGGAGTTACTAATGTCGTTTTCGTTTTTAGGAACTGGGTCGGTGATCAACACATAAATAAGCAAACGTCAAGCAATTTGAAGTTCGGTCGAACCTGAATCGGGTTGGGGTTGGAACTGTGATTCAGAACGGCTTTCGCCAGTTCCAACCTAGGTTCAAAAACGAATTCTACATAACTGTTGTGGGTAACAAGTTGTAATTCGGAGACGATCAGTGTCTCAAATGGCTGTTGACCTTCAAATCCTGCAAGAGTTTCGTCTTGACGATGTTCGCCGTAAGCTTCATACCCGACGACTTCAATCGCATAATCATTAGTTCGTACTGCTTCGGTAGGCCTTTCGTCAGCAAGCTCGCCAGCCAGATGTCGTTCACTTCAAATCCTACCTCCGAAAGCTGATGACTCGTGGTAAACAGTTCGTTCACGTATGCCTGAGTCGTCTGGCATATGATTTTTACATCCCGTTCAGGGCCAACCAGTCGAATTCCTGTCAGTCTTCTTAACAGGCCTTAATTACAGTTATGGCGTTCCGCACTAGTCCGTTAATCATACGACCGGTTTTCAGGCTCGGAAGCTTGCTCGGAATCCTCGTCGTTTACCGCCGGATAACCATCCTGTCGACCCTTCATGCAGATTTACGGCACACTAAGATAAATTCAATTCAATGGTTACTGTGCCAACAGTTTCATATCAGCAGTTTCATATAGGGTAAGTGTTCCCTTAGTTGTGGGTGTTCCTATAGTTGCGGTAGTGCCGTTTTCACTGATTTCATTAAATTAGCCACATAACGACACTGCCAATCGACGTATTGGCTTGTTGATACACGAAGTAGTTGAAAAGAGCGTTCAAATTGCTTTAAAACTGATGAAATATCACTAAAATTGCTAAAGCTGTTGTTGCTTGTACCAATAGTTGCGGAAAAGTGTTCCTATAGTGGAAGATCCCATAAGAAACCCACGGATACCGCAACTATAGGAACACAAATTAAAAATATACCGCAACTAAAGGAACAGTGAACCAATAGTGGAGGTATTATTTTTCACTGACATGCCGTGGATTACTGCGATGAAATATTTTTTCTCATTAAGCCAATGGTCGTTACTTACCGTTACATCACTAACATGTACATTAATTGTGCTTCTTGAATTTAGGCGGTTAAATGAAGTTCAATAGTGCTTAGTACCTCCACTGGTACATCTACCCTATGAGCATTGAAAGCAAAATGAAATTTTTCATGAACAAATAAAGTTTCAATTCGGTTAATGTGACCAGACGTGTCCCGGAAAAAAATCCGGGACGCATGTCAGATCTCATCTCCAATGAAGTGCTACCCATATTTGATGTGTAATTTACTTTCATATTCAATATAAGACATGAACTAAATACTAACTCTTTAATGAATGTTCAAATCCTCTGAGCAGAATCTCAAATACGTGGAATACGAGTAACTAACATTGAAGAAGACTGCAAGTGGTAGTCGAAATACGCGTATCTGTCAAAGATAAGCATTTAGGAGCGGAATTAAAAGGTACACGGTACTCCATCTACTTTTAAGTTTCTCTAAATACTAAGTTAATTGAAATAAAAAGTATTGACACTGTCCTGTTAAGTTAAAAATTTCTCTGTCCCGGATAATCCGGGACGTCTGGTCACTTTAAATTCGGTGGTATACCTATTAAGCAATTAAATCGCCATGGTGAACTCTCATACAAGTTTACCAAAACGTTAGATAATGCATGTGTAACAGCCAGTATCTAAAAAAAACTAGACATTCTATTATATTTTAACACGGTAATGGATTCAGCAATCCTAAATTACGAAAATAGTGACATGTTGGTGCTTGATACAAAAAAAAATCTCGCAATATTATGGAATGTTCGGAAGTTTTAGATAACAAAAAGCAATAAAAGAAATATTTTCACTGATTTTGAGAACCTTAGTATATTCGAATGCGTGTGATGTATGATGTACGAATGGTGAAATAAAATCGATCACCAGATGCGCCGACATTTACTGTTGTTTTGTAGAATTCCTAACAGAATTTGATTTCAACATCAAATTTTCTATATTGCCACATATTCCTTGTAGGTTTGTTTCCTTAGTGTATTCTAGCTAATTTCTTAAGGGTTGCATTGTTAGACGACCATTTCTATTCGATCTAATTTAGTTGAATACCTGTCTGATTTCGATTTTGTATTTCTGTCACTACTTTCAAAGAACAAGGGTTGTTAACACTTACATGATATCCAAAAGTTTACACTGTTATAAGTCCGAAGAAGCTCTGTTTGACATTTTCGTTCTACATTTTAACTATTGTGTGTATCGTCGTGGGAATCTTCCTAACAGTTTGGTAGCTAATTGCAACTCTACTCGATATTCATTTAGAAACACATTTCGTACCTATAAATTACCCTATCATAATCAATATGTTTGTGTATCAGGTCTTTGTATGCGCTAAATCATGATCGATCCACTCTCGGGCAGTCCATCGCGGGTGTCACTCGTTCCAATTAAAATTATCAAGATAACAGGACCATCGCGAGAGACGGGAGTCAAATGGAAAATCACAGCTAGTTACTAAATATGTGTACGTGTGTGAGTCAGGCAAAATCATCCAGAATATGTCTGTGTGGGTTAACGCGTAAAGGCAAATGTGATTACAGGGGGATCATGTCAATGATGACTAACAACTACTCAGTACTCAAACGAATATGGAAGGTATATGAAAAAATTGACTCGTGGGTCATAAATATAATTTGTTTTTTTTTTCTTCTAATTCATCGTCAAGGTCTTGGTTTCGCGGTTTTGAATTACGAACAAAACTGGATCAAGCCCTTTCTTTTCTTTTCCGCTACAAAAACTTCCTAAATCTTCTTGCGTTCAACGAAGCAGGGAACGGCAATCTCTGTCAACACAAACTGAAATTTAAAGTTGAACAAGAGATTGTGTCTTAGCCATTTATGTTGTAGTAGTATTCAAGGATCCTGTCCTTTTACCATATCATGGGGTTATTGTCGTCGATATTCCTGCTGTTGCGTCTGATTTTGGTGTCTTTCTATTCTTATCATAATCAATCTCACTATATTTCTAACGTCTAACAAAACTGTTTTGTCATTTACAATAAATAAAATCTGTTCTAATAGGAAACTAACTTAGCGGACGTCCTTCAGCTAAGAATCATTCTAAACCTCCGACAGCTCGCTCATTTATCTACAAAAATCAGCCTTACAATTCACTGTTTGCTTCCCCCAGTTCAACACACAAAACGAAATCCGATGAACTCAACAGGAAGCAAAACACATACCTCAACCGCCCTGACCAGTCTTAACCGGTTCCGTGCTTGCCCGTTTCGAATAGACCCTTCTTGAAGAATCCCGCATGCAGTTCGATAAGGGTGGCCTTGGTAAGGCCCGGCCTTCCCTCGCCTTCGTAGATGGGGCTGTGTGGTATCTTCGAGCACACGACCAGCAGACGCCGCAGGTAGGTTTCCAGCTGACGACGGCGCGTTTTCGCCACCGATTCCGTGTTCGAGGCGAACAGCTCTCGCCGTGGGAATGGGATGTTGGTTACCTAGGAATTTGGAATATAATATTGAAAAAGACTTGATTTTGCAGTATTTGTACTGGGAATTTCTCTGGATGTCTTGTCGCAGAGGCTATTAAGGCCTTCTCCCAGGAAACTCTGGAAGGATTTTCCGAAGAACTTCTAAAAGACTTTTCCTATGAGCCTTGGAAAGCTCTGGAAAGCTTCTCCGAAGAAGCTCTGGAAAGCTCTAGAAAACTTCTCCCAAGGAGCTCTGGAAGACTTTTTTCAAGAAGATCTGGAAGGCTTCTCCCATGAAGATCTGAAAAGCTTCTCCCAAAAAGCTATAGAATACTTCTCCCAAGAAGCTCTGGAAAACTTCTCCCAAGAAGCACTGAAAGGCTTATTCCGAAAAGGTCTGGAAGGCTTTTCCCAGAAGTTCTGTAAAGCTTCTGCCAAGAAGCTCTGGAAGGCTTCTCCCAAGAAGCTCTAGAAGGCGTCTACCAAGAAACTCTAGAAGGCTTCTACCAAGAAGCTCTGAAAAGCTTCTTCCCAGAAACTTTGAAAGGCTTTTCCCAAAAAGCCTTAGTAGGCTTATAGGAAGAAGCTCTGGGAAGGCTTCTCTAACCAATTCTGCAAGGTTTCTCCCAAGCTCTGGAAGGCTTCTCCCATGAAGCTCTGGAAGGTTTCGTCTAAGAAGCTCTGCCCAAGTAAAGTCCAACATCTAAAAGAAAGCAAATCGAAAACATATTTTGTTTTCAGCATCAAGTTGATATAATAATTTGATACCAATTTGCCATTGAAATATTCGATATCATATTTTGTTTTCGTTCTGCTATCATTTTAAATTTTTGGTAATGTTTTCATTTTATATAATTATACATTTATTCGTACCACATGTATTAACACTATGAAAATATAAAATTGAAGCACTTATTTTGTCGCAGACTCGTTTCAATATCAATCGAAAATATGTACATCTCAAAGAGTTTTGAATTAGCCCTCCAGGGTACCAGAAACAGTTTTTTATTTGCTTTAACCGATAGCAAAAATAGTTTTTAATTTGATATCATAGGAACATTTTTATGCTCTTAGTTATGATATTTAAACCGTTAAAACAACCGAAATGACAACAAACTGAGTTCTCGACATCACAACATCAAAATTAGTTTCCAATATGATCTCAAGCTTTGCTCGGGTGGAAGGCTTCTCCCAAGAAGCGCCTAAAGGCCAAGAAGCTTAGGAAGGCTTCTCCCAAAAAATCTGGATGGTTTCTCCAAAAAAGCTCTGGAAGGCTTCTCACAAAAAGCTCTGGAAGGCTTTTCACAAAAAGCTCTGGAAGGCTTCTCACAAAAAGCTTTGGAAGGCTTCTCCCAAGAAGCTCTGAATGGCTTCTCCCAAGAAGATCTGGAAGGCTTCTCCCTAGAAGCTCTGGAAGGCTTCTCCCTAGAAGCTCTGGAAGGCTTCTCCCAAGAAGCTCTGGAAGGCTTCTCCCTAGAAGCTCTGGAAGGCTTCTCCCTAGAAGCTCTGGAAGGTTTCTCCCAAGAAGCTCTGAAAGGCTTCTCCCAAGAAGCTCTGGAAGGCTTCTCCCAAGAAGCTCTGGAAGGCTTCTCCCAAGAAGCTCTGGAAGGCTTCTCCCAAGAAGCTCTGGAAGGCTTCTCCCAAGAAGCTCTGGAAGGCTTCTCCCAAGAAGCTCTGGAAGGTTTATCCCAAGAAGCTCTGGAAGGCTTCTCTAAAAAAGTTCGGAAAAGCTTCTCCCAGGAGATCAGAAAGTTTTCTCTCATAAACACTGAATACCTTCTCCCAGAAGCTCTGATAGACTATACCCATCAGCCCTGAAAGGCTTCTCCCAGAAGCTCTGAAAGACTTCTCCCAAAAGCTCTGAAAGTCTTCTCCCAGAAAAGCTGCTCCCAGAAGCTCTGAAAGGCTTTTCTCAGAAGCTCTGAAAGGCTTCTACCAGAAGCTATTAATGGCTTCTCTCAGCAGCTTTTAATGGCTTCTCCCAGAAGTTCTGAAAGGCTTCTCCCAGAAACTCTGAAAGGCTTCTCTTAGAAGCTCTGAAAGGCATCTCCCAGAAGCTCTGAAAGGTTTTTCCCAGAAACTCTGAAAGGCTTCTCCAAGAAGCTCTGAAATGCTTCTCTCAGATGCTCTGAATGGCTTCTCCCAGATACTATGAAAGAAGTTCTGAAAGGTTTCTCCCAGGAGCTCTGAAGGGCTGCTCCCAGAAGCTCTGAAAGGCTTCTACCAGAAGCTCTGAAAGGCTGCTCCCAAACAATCTGAATGTCTTCTACCCGAAGCTCTGAAGGGCTTCTCTTAGAAGCTCTGGAAGGCTTCTCCCAAGAAGCTCTGGAAGGCTTCTCCCTAGAAGCTCTGGAAGGCTTCTCCCTAGAAGCTCTGGAAGGTTTCTCCCAAGAAGCTCTGAAAGGCTTCTCCCAAGAAGCTCTGGAAGGCTTCTCCCAAGAAGCTCTGGAAGGCTTCTCCCAAGAAGCTCTGGAAGGCTTCTCCCAAGAAGCTCTGGAAGGCTTCTCCCAAGAAGCTCTGGAAGGCTTCTCCCAAGAAGCTCTGGAAGGTTTATCCCAAGAAGCTCTGGAAGGCTTCTCTAAAAAAGTTCGGAAAAGCTTCTCCCAGGAGATCAGAAAGTTTTCTCTCATAAACACTGAATACCTTCTCCCAGAAGCTCTGATAGACTTTACCCATCAGCCCTGAAAGGCTTCTCCCAGAAGCTCTGAAAGACTTCTCCCAAAAGCTCTGAAAGTCTTCTCCCAGAAAAGCTGCTCCCAGAAGCTCTGAAAGGCTTTTCTCAGAAGCTCTGAAAGGCTTCTACCAGAAGCTATTAATGGCTTCTCTCAGCAGCTTTTAATGGCTTCTCCCAGAAGTTCTGAAAGGCTTCTCCCAGAAACTCTGAAAGGCTTCTCTTAGAAGCTCTGAAAGGCATCTCCCAGAAGCTCTGAAAGGTTTTTCCCAGAAACTCTGAAAGGCTTCTCCAAGAAGCTCTGAAATGCTTCTCTCAGATGCTCTGAATGGCTTCTCCCAGATACTATGAAAGAAGTTCTGAAAGGTTTCTCCCAGGAGCTCTGAAGGGCTGCTCCCAGAAGCTCTGAAAGGCTTCTACCAGAAGCTCTGAAAGGCTGCTCCCAAACAATCTGAATGTCTTCTACCCGAAGCTCTGAAGGGCTGCTCCCAGAAGCTCTGAAAGGCTTCTCTAAGAAGTTCCGAAAGGCTTCTCTAAGAAGCTCCGAAAGGCTTCTCTAAGAAGCTCCGAATGGCTTCTCTAAGAAGCTCCGAAAGGCTTCTCCCAGAAGTTCTGAGAAACTTCTCCCAGAAGCTCTGATATGCCTCTCGCAGAAGCTCTGAAAGGTTTCTCCAAAAAGCTCTGGAAGGCTTCTGCCAGAAGCTCCAAAAAACTTCTCCCAGAAGCTCCAAAGAACTTCTCCCAGAAACTCTAAAAGGGTTTTCTCAGAAGTTCTAAAAGGCTCGCCCCAGAAGTTCCGAAAGGCGTCACCTAGAATTTCTGAAAAGCTTCTCCCAGATGCTCTAAAATGCTTCACCCAAAAGCTTTGAAACGCGACTTCCAGAAACTCTAAAAGTCTTCTCCAAAAAGCTTTGAAAGGCTTCTCTCAGAAGCTCTGAAAGGCTTTCTCAGAAGTTCTGAAAGACTTCTCCCAGAATTTCTGAAAGGCTTCTCCAAGAAGCTCTGAAAGGCTTATCCCAGAAGCTCTGAAAAGCTGCTCTCAGAAGCTCTGAAAGACTTCTCCCAGAAGCTCTGAAAGGCTTCTACCAGAAGCTCTGAAAGGCTTCTTCCAGAAGCTCTGAAAAGTTTCTCCCAGAAGCTCTAAAAAGCTTCTCCCAGAATTTCTGAAAGGCTTCTCCAAGAAGCTCTGAAAGGCTTATCCCAGAAGCTCTGAAAAGCTGCTCTCAGAAGCTCTGAAAGGCTCCTCCCAGAAGCTCTGAAAGTCTTCTCCCAGAAGCTCTGACAGGATTTTCACAGAAGCTCTGAACAACTTCTCCCCAGAAAATCTGGCATCTCTCAGAAGTTCTAAAAGACTTCTCCCAGAAGCTCTGAAAGGCTTCTTCCAGAAGCTCTGAAATGCTTATCCCAGAAGCTCTGGAAGGCTTCTATCAGAAACTCTGAAAGGCATCTCCCAGAAGCTTTGAAATGCTTCTCCAAAAGCGCTGAAAGGCTTCCCTCAAAAGCTCGGAAAGGCTTCTTCGAAATGCTCTGAAAGGCTGCTTCCAGAAGCTCTGAAAGGCTTTTCCCAGAAGCTCTGAAAGGCTTCTCCCAGAAGCTCTGAAAGGCTTTTCACAGAAGCTCTGAACAACTTCTCCTCAGAAGCTCTGGCATCTCTCAGAAGTTCTAAAAGGCTTCTTCCAGAAGCTCTGAAAGGCTTCTTCCAAAAGCTCTGAAAGGCTTATCCCAGAAGCTCTGAAAGGCTTCTCCCAGAAGCTCTGAAAAGCTTCTCCCATAAGCTTTAAAAGGCTTTTCCCAGAAACTCTGAAAAGCTTCTTTCAGAAGCTCTGAAAGGCTTCTCTCAGAAGCTCTGGAAGGCTTCTCCCGGAAGCTCTGGAAGGCTTCTCCAAGAAGCTCTGAAAAGCTTCTACCAGAATCCAGAATGAAAGGCATCTCTCAGATGTTCTTGAAGACTTCTCTCAAAAGGTTTAAATGGCTTCTCCCAGAAGTTCCAAAAAACTTCTCCCAGAAGCTCTGAAAGGCTTCTCCCAGAAGCTCTGAAAGGCTCTCCCAAGAAACTGGAAAGGCTTTCCTGGAAGGCTTTCCGCAGAAGCTCTGGAGGGCTTCCCGCATAAACTCTGAAATGCTGCTTATAGAAGCCCTGGAAACTCTTCCCATACCATTTGAAGACTTCCATTCTATTAGCTTGAGAAGCTTAGAAAGCATCCAACACTAAAGCTTGAGCGCTAACAATGAAGCAAAACTTACCTTTTCGCCGTATTCCTTCTTCATCTTGAGATGCAGTTCTCGAAACCTGCTGTACCGCCTTAGCAACGTCCACCGATCATCCGGCAGGTTCAGTTTCACCTCATACTCGTAGTGAGTTTGCTTGCCAGCTCCACGAATAATGTAGGTAGGTATATTGATCAAATGCTCCGAACCTGTTGCCAAAATATAAAATTTTGTAATCCAAATATCTGTCTCCACAATGAACTGCGCAATTCACTTACGCATCCTCTCGACCGACGCGCTCTCGAAGGACGGCAGCGAGCGAGTCACGCTCGGCGCATAAATACTGGTCTGTGCACGATGCCTGAGATAGTCCGGATATATGCACGAGTTTATCCGGCTGTCGTCGCTGTCGGTGAAACTTCCCGGCATGTCCCGAACCGAATCCAGTCCACCCTCGTCAGACATACAGTTCTTCTCCACGTCCTGTACCTTGATCTCCAGCTGCAGTATCCTCTTTTGCAGATCCTGCAGCTCACTGATCTTCCCATCCAGATTTGTCTTATCCCCGTTCGTCTCCAGGATTTTCATAATCTCCGCCTTTTTGGTTGCTATGTTCTCCCTAAGCAGGTTCATCTCGCACAAGATCAAGTTCGCCGTCGAAGAAGTTATTGAACTGTTGTCCAGCGAGCTGGTGTGCGAATGCCTCTCATCTTCCTCATCATCTCCTTCCTCTTCTTCACCACTTCGGCTGTTGACTCGCAGCGGATGAATCCCGTGTCGAATATCGAAAATTTCCGTACGAACACTATTTCTGTTGCCTCGACTTCGATTGCCGCTTCCACCTCCACCCTTACCATGATCCGAGTTCTCATCCGAGTCGTCGCTCGTTGAAGCTGGCACCACTTCTGCTCCGTTGATCTCAATACTGCCTCCACCATTCACAATCACCGTCTTGTTGATGTATTTCGAGTTGGGCGTTGAAGATGCCAACAGCAAACAGTGGTCATCCGATTGAAACAGGAGTTTCCCACCGTTCGCCAACTTGCCTCCCTCTCCGACCTTGTTCGTTTCGAAGCTGACTCCGCTATCGCTCATACCTTGCACGTGACCCGCTTCCTCGTAGTAGTCCGACTCATGATCCGCTCCGGATTCCGTTCCCTCGGTTGGACTGGGTGTCGGAATCAGCTGGTTGAGCGCTTCCAGAGCGGGAGTGTTCAGAGCCGACACGAATGAACAGTCCGAATTGGCCGTGTGGAAGGTATCGCAGGTTTCCAGAGTACGAGTCGTTGCGGTGCTTGCCATCATTTGGAGCTCATCGCATGCGTTGGGATCCGTTTGAGCGTTGGAGTCTGTGGTTCGCGATAGATTCAGGGTCATGCTGAAAACGATAGAAAATAGCAGGAATGAGTTATAAACGACAAGGATTTCAATTGTCTTGAGAGTTTAACTTACGACTGTTTCTTCTTCTGCATCTCCTCCATCTCCAGCTGAGTACGCTGCTGCAACAACTCCTGATTTTGCCGTTCAAGGTCACCTATCTTCTGGTCCAAGTCGGCGATCTTGCGCGTACTTTCCTCCAGTTGAGATTCCTTTTCGCCCAATTCCCGTTCGTACTTGTCGAGCTCTTCACGCTGAAAAGAAGTTCAAGATGACGAATCAATCACGAAACCCTAAACTTTGAACACACTTACGTTCCTACGGATGTACTCGCGGATGTATTGTGCGGAGTAATTGTCCAACGATTTGGAAATCAACAGAAGAATTTCCGAGTAGTCCTCCGTCTGGGGTGCCTTCTGGATTAGCTCTATACTGGCCTGTTAAAAAATGAAATTATTCAGAATGTGAATGAAGGAACAGAATTTTGCCAAAAATAATCCAGCAAAACTAATTGGAATTCAAATTACTTGAGCAAAATATGAAACTCAAATTAAAACTAAACTAAAAATCAAGCACTACCTCGTCCAGCTTTCCGCAGTCCTGCAGCTCTTGGAGCTCTTTGGCTACGTACTCGTAGAAATCGCGCTTCTTGGTGTCTAGCTGCGTTTGCAGGGCCGATAGCTGTCTAACTAATATGTCCACCTACAATGGCGGCGGTGGCGTCAGTGGGAAAATGGCAATAATAACGAAAAAACGATTGAAACGAAAAAAAAGAAGAAATGATGTAATAAACACAATGGTCGTGAACTTATATATAATTAGCAAAGGGGAACACAATGTACTTAATGTAATAAACGATAAGAGAAGGTGCAATGTGTCATGTCAGAACAGGAACATAGGAAAGCTGAGTGTAATCCAATTAGGCACACTGTCAACTGATTTAATAGTTACCGTGGTTTATGTTTCAGAATAGTATTTCGAGCGAGAATAGAAACAAAACATGAACATCAATTTAGATATATTCCTGAATTCAAAACCTTTGAACGCTTTCCCTCAAATAACTCAAACAGGCCCAGTGTTTTATCAATTCATAAGAAATATGAAATTCTGGTGAAATTTCTCGGATTTCCTTCGTATCACTACCTAAAAGCTTCATCAATCAATGCGATTCAACCAAGAAGCTTGCTTCTTCCATAGGCTCTAGAAGGCATTTGCTCAAAGCTTTTCAAGGCTTCTCCCTAGAATAAGCTCTAGAAGGCTTCTCTTAAGAAGCTTTGGCAGGTATCTCCCAAGAAACTCTGGAACACTTCTCCCAAAAAGTTCTGCATGGATTCTTCCAAGAAGGTCTGGAAAACTTCACCAAGAAGCTCTAGAAGGCTTCTCCCAGAAGATATGGAAAGCTTCTCCCAAGAAGCTCTGGAAGGCTTTTCCCAGATGTTGTCGAAGGCTTCTTCCAAATGGTAGTGTAGAACTAGCCCTCGTGTGTTAAAATACACTCTAATAAAGATTTAAAAAAAAAAAAAAAAAAAATTCTTCCAAATGCTATCGAAGGCTTCTACCAAAAGTCTAGAAGGCGTCTACCAGAAGCCCTGGAAGGCTTTCACCAGAAGCTCTAGAAGGCTTCTACAAGAAGCTCTGGAAGGCTTCTATCAGATGCTCTGGAAGGCTTCTATCAGAAGCTCTGGAAGGTTTTGCCAGTTGCTCTAAAAGGCTTCTAGCAGAAGCTCTAAAAGGCTTCTACAAGAAGCTCTATAAAGCCTCTATTAGAAGCCCTATAAAACTTCTACCCTAGGCTTCTACTAAAAGCTCTGGAAGGCTTCTCCCAGAAGCTCTGGAAAGCTTCTACCAGAAGCTCTGGAAGGCTTCTACCAGAAGCTCTGAAAGGCTGCTTCCAGAAGCTCTGGAAAGCTTCTACCAGAAGCTCTGGAAAGCTTCTACCAGAAGCTCTGGAAGGATTCTCCCAAAAAGATCTGGAAGGCTTCTCCTAAGAAACTCTGGAAGGCTTCTACCAAGAAACTCTGGAAGGCTTCTATAAGAAGCTCTGGAATGCTTCTCCCAAGAAGCTCTGGAAGGCTTCTTCCAAGAAACTCTGGAATGCTTCTCTCAAGAAGCTCTGAAAGGCTTCTCCCAAGATACTCTGGAAGGCTTCTACCAAGAAACTCTGGAAGGTTTCTCCCAAGAAGTTCTGGAAAGCTTCTCCCATAAAGCTCTAGAAGGCTATTACCAGGAGCTGTCGAAGGCTTCCACTAGAAGCTCTGGAAGACTTATACCAAAAACTCTGGAAAGCTTCTCTCAAGAAGATCTGCAAGGCTTCTTCCAAGAAGCTCTGGAAGGATTTTCCCAAGAAGCTGTGAAAGGCTTCTACTAGAAGCTTTAGAAAGCTTCCACCAAAAGCATTGGAAGGCTTCCACCAGAAGTTCTGGAAGGCTTCTATCAGGAGCTCTGTAATGCTTCTCCCAAAAGCCCTGTAAGGTTTCACCACAGACATTTCACCCAGAAGCCCTGGAAGGCTTCTCCCAGAATTCCTGGAAGGCTGTAGAAGGTTTCTACCAGAAGCTCTGGAAGGCTTTTCCCGAAAAGCTCTAGAAAGCTTCTACAAGAAGCTCTGAAAGGCTTCAACCAAGAAGTTCTATAAGGCTTCTACCAAGAAGCTCTGGAAGGCCTCTGCCAGAAGCTCTGGAAGGCTTCTACCAGCCCTGGAAGCAAAAATGGTAACTCTGGCAAAAAAAAAGCTCTCAGTTAATAAATGAGGGATTGCTCATTGAACACTAAGTTGAAATCCAATGAAGACGAACTGCATAAAAGACGAATAATAATCATAGTGTTTTAATATGTCACAGACTCAAAATCATTTGGTCTCTAATGGGGTTTACATAGAGATCTTCACAAGGGTAAAGGTCTTCACAAAGTTCTCCATAGGGGATTTCAAAATAATCTCCAGAGTAATCTCCAAAGAGATCTACACAGAAATTATCACAAAGGACTTCACAGAGATCTTTCCTGAGGCCTCTACAGATGTCCATGTGGTTAGCTTCTTTGAATCATCAATGATGATGAACAAAAGTCAAACAAACGGTACATCCTGAACCATCAGCGCGGTAACCATTCAAGCTACGAACAAATCATCAAACTCTGATTCCCACTTACCTGCGTTTTCTCGTTGTTCTTCTCCCACAGTATCATCTCACGGCGGGCCACCAGCTCATCTATCCGGCAATCCAGGATCATCAGCTTGTCCCGCTTGGCACTCTCCAACCGCTCCAGCTCCTCCCGGCAGAGTTTGATTTTGTTCTTGAACTGCTCGTGCATTCGCGACCGCTCCAAATTCAGCTGTTTGAGGGCGTTTTCGATGGTCTGCAGGATTTTCCGGTGTTCGTCCTGCAACTCCGTATCCTCCCGGCTTGGGGTGTACTGTCGGAAACGGAGCGGATTCTGAGGCGATAGGATGGCGGCATTGCTGTCGTCGTCGCTCATAAAACTGCTGCAGAGATTCTCGCGTGATGCGGCTATCAGGGAGAGGCGGGATAGATCCAGGCGGGAAGAACGTTGAACGTGGTTGTTGTCCTGACGCATCTTTGCTGCCTCGGCGGGGTTGTTGTATCGGAACATATTGGTACGGCCGAGCAGGAGAATGTCTCCTTGACTGATGGCTGTGGGGTTTTCGATGATGTTGGCGTTGAGCAAACAGGTGGCGGAAGGGTTTGGACAAATTGTTGCGTTTCCATTGTCGATGACAATTCGGCAGTGCTCCGGGTGGATGCCGATTCCGTTGAGGACGATGTCTTGTGGGTAAGGAGCTTCCGCTGTGCCAATGGTGGTTTCACCTTCCTTCAAGCTGTAGAGGGTGACTCCAGTGCTAATATCGTCGTGAATACCGATCAAGTGAGGCATCTCTGAATCCAGAACAACTCCAACACCGGATTTCCTCAAACCAAGCGACTTTTGCTCTCGAAGGATCGATTGCGCCTCTCGCCATTTCTCGGCCCATTCCTCGGTTAGAACCTTCTCCTGGGCTTCCTTCTTGTGCAGATCTTCCAGTACTTTGAGCGACGGTTCCAGTGCGGATCCATCCGTCGAAAGCATCATCTTCAGCTTGAAGATTTCCTCGCGCAGCTCTCGGATCAGTTTCACATTTGGATCTTCGTTGACCGTTGGCTTGTTGATGATGTTCTTCGCTCGGTTAGCATACCTCAGAGTGCTCAACGTTTCACTATAGTTCACATCCGCAGGTGAAATAGCCGCTATCATGATGGTTTTACTGTTCCCACCGAGACTGTCTTTCAGAAGCCACGTCAAGATCGAATCCCGGTACGGAATGTACAGAATTCGTTTATTATGAGTGGGATTGGTTTGCTCTGCTAGTGCCGAAATAACACTTCCTAACGTGACCAGAGATTTATTGATATGTGCTCCTTCTTTTAGACGCTGTCCAGTAGCACCCGTTGCATTTGCTCGTTCACTTCCAGCCAAATCCACCAGGTGAATCTTCGAAACCGTCTCACTTGGCATGTCGTTCAAATACCGAGCTTGGACAAAGGTGATCGTGAAAATAGCATGACTTCGACTGCTCGTGTCGTTCATATTGGTGCTGGCCGTCGTCCGCTGGATGTTGCCCTGAACCATGCAGTTCTGAATCTCCCCGTAGTCCGACACCGGATGCTGTGACAGATTCTCAACGTACGGTCCCAAAGTCCGATGTTCACGCACTCTCAGTCCATGCCCGGCACTACTTGGCCCCAGCAAATCCTTTACCCTTTCGTTGTAGATTTCCAGATACGAGCATTGGGTCTTGTAGCCGACACCTTCCTCCTGGCCCAGTTTCATCCGACCGAACAGTGACCGGCAGATACGGGGGATGAGACCTTGCGCTTCAGCCGTTCCCATCATGGTGAATGTTTTTCCGCTTCCGGTTTGGCCGTACGCGAACACGCATGCATTGTAACCTGCAAGTAGAACCGAAGGGAAAGAGCTGATGAGAAATTCAATGCGAATAGGTCAAAACGCAAGGTTGCATTGCCGCGGCTCGTGAGCACGTGGGAGCGTTTCGAATTGATGGCTATTTGCGAAACGAAATGATTTTTTTTTTGCATTTTGATGGGAAAACGTACCGAACACAATGCAATCCAGTGGGGCTGGTCGGCACGTTTGAGAAATTTGATAGTCGCACGAAACCCTCTCATCATGTATCGAGGTCGAGTGCGTGGAAAAGGGTTAACCTTGAATTTGGAATAGACACGCACTTGAAATTTTTGTAGATATATTAGATTGAAGGGTTTTAGTGCGATGGAATACAAATCTCTAAACATTTCTACTATACACAGCTAAAAATATGTTGTAAATTTGAGTTTATTTTCATGCATATATTTGGAGCATCAAAATAAACTGAATTGTCAATGACAAATCGCTTATTTTTCAATCGAATGCGCTTTAAGTTTACACGATCATGTAACATTCAAGCATCTTTAGTTGAAAATTAAACGTGATGCTGTAACAATAAATAAATTTGGTTTACATTCACTATACTCGTCTGTTTACACTACATTGAAATTTAAAATTTTTTATCTGTCTAGAAGTGGTCCGAGGACCTCTAGGAAGCCGTGACGACTTCTCAGGTGGTCTATGAAACTCATGGTTAGTTTTATTACACGTTAGAAAAATAACAAATTTTGTTATAAGTCAGTTATGGAAGATAACACAATGAATTATATCTTTGCTTAGTTAATAAAATAATGAGTCATATTTTTGTTAAAATTATATCATACTTTGTTTCAATTTTGTTTAATATACATTCCATTTTGCTTTACTTTTTGTTATTTTAACTACTTACCAGCCAAAATTATAACATATTTTGTTACAAAAACCGTCCTATCTAAGTAACAAATTCTGTAATAATTCAGTTATACTGGTGGGGTATAGTATAGTATAGAAGAGTATACTCTAAGATGCTTTGTAATAAATTTTGTTATATATATGATTACAATTAAAAAAAATTTAAAGCGACTTTGTTATATATTAAGAGGTGAACCAGCGTTCGGCTGAAAGCCTCTTAAATAAAGACAAAAAAAACTTTGTTATAATAACTGATTTTGTTTCAAATGTGTTATAACTTCCTCAACCAACTCAGCGGGCTTCTAGCTAAAATAAAACATACAATTTTGTTGTAATCGACTGGTCGGGTACACTCAAAATTTATTTTACTTGAAAAACTATAATTATTCCTAGCTTTATAACCTTTTTGCATATAAATCAAATTTCAAACTGATAACATGTAGTATTTCGGATTAAAATATATTGAATGAGTTCAGTGAACATGTTTGAGCAGAAATAAAATTTTGAATTACACTAACAATTTCTTTTATTGAAAAACTTACGAGAAACCCTAAATTTGCATCCTTTTTGCTGGTAAAACGATGTCAGAACAATGACATTTAGTTTCTGTAGCATGAATTCTTTCGTAGAATTCTAGTGAATAAGTTTGAACTTATATAGGGAGCCGGATCCTATTCTTGGCACTTTTGATTCACTTCGGCAGTGGGGTTTTTTGTAAGCTACTGTTCTCATATTTGGCCACAATATGCGTCGTATTGAAGTGCTTCTTATTGCAAAGTTTCAGACAATTCGGCCGAGAAAAACCCCCCATGCCAAAGTGAATCATGATAGTGCCCAAGTAGTTCTGCACCCTACCTAGTATTTTTAAAACACTAAAAATTTCTTTTGCTAAAAAAAACACGACAAAAAAAGACAGCCTGCTTGGTAGTGTCATTCTCAAAACATTTTCATCCCGATTTTGGCAACACATTGATAAATATTTTCAATTGATTATTAGGTACTGAAAACGAACATTTTGAGTTGAAATCAAGTGAAAATAAGACAATTTTACAATGGTGGTGAACATTGCAAGCTAAGGTAAAGGTGAAATGGAACGTATTTATGAGTAGAACTCGAATATTTCAAAATTCTTGTTTAACGTATAGGAGAAGTCTTATAAAGCAGGAACGCTGTAAAATTATTGCTACATTGTTCAATAGGTATCATACATTCGTGAAATAGGATAGTTATTCACAGTTAAAGGTTAATGTATTTCTGTAGCCATGTTAGTAACAGTTGTTGAGGAAAACATTGAGAAACTTTGTTCATAACTTCAAATGACAGTTTAAGAAAAAATATGAGAATGGGTTTTGATGTAGACATTGAAAAACGTTTATAGAGGAATTCTAAGACCGAGTATTGTTAAAATGTGTGTGCTTTCCTTCTTCCTGACGCATTTACACAATACAGACACTTAGATATTATCTCTAGCAATCTAGACCCGATTTACGCCTGTTCAGTAGTCACAAGTTTTTCTGACCACATCCTTGCGACAGTTGAAGAGTGTTGAGTGTTATAGGATAATATTTGGATGTCTACTTTAGACATTTGCTACAGGCACCTATACAATTAAAAATTTCACCAAAAATGTTTACTGTAATCAAAAATCTAGAAGTTTAACATTCACACATTTTTTGTTTTCATTTTTTACGGATGTTACAGAAAATCCACCGAAATAAAATTGAAATATCCCTACTTGCATCGATTAAAAATACAATCGATGCCAGAACCAGAAGCATCAATTGGAATCCTTGAGAAAATTCATATGTGCCAATGAGATTTTGCAAGCAATTTCTTCAATAATTTGTAAAAAACAAAATCTAACGGTATTCTCGTGAAAAAGGTAACGCAATGAAATGAATGAAATTAGCAGTTACAGCTGAAAAACTTTCACCAATTTTCAATTCGAATACTACTTCTCACTTTGCTTAAAGAATTCCACCACACATTTCTTCTTTAACATGATTTTTTTTTTTTGCAAGAAATTCATTCCAATCCTCTATATATATTTTTTTTTTGCAGCTCTCAGCAAAATATATACCGAATCTCAGCAAACGAACATAATGCTTGATGAGATCTCGTCATTAACGCTATTTCAGGGAGCATGGCGGTGCCAGTCTCGATAAAAAGCATTTGAAAACTGCCATGAAAAAAAGCTGTATAGGTTTTTAACAGGCCGTACGATAATTGTTTCATGGATATCTTTCACCTTCTCTTTTTCTATTCATTCCTGATATTACATTTGAATTGTGATAACGTCGATTTTAACATAGTAATTTATAAGAACTTCCACTTTTTTCAACTTAGAACCTTGTTTACTATTAACCCGTATAGGCCTGAGTGAAAGAAAATTACTAAAACTCTCGCCGCTCAGCGAGTACTTAACGGATTAAAATTATTTTATGTCGGTATACTGACACACATATCTAGAAGTGGCCAAAGAATTTCGGGAATGTTCATGTATTCGGAGTTATTCAAGTGGGTTGCTGGGTCAGGTCGGCTGAAAAGGGGGCTGTACTTCTGTGCCCAGATAGCCGTAGCGGTAAACGCGCAGCAAGACCAGCAAGACCAAGCTGAGGGTCGTGGGTTCGAATCCCACCGGTCGAGGATCTTTTCGGGTTGGAAATGTTCTCGACTTCCCAGGGCATAAAGTATCATCGTACCTGCCACACGATATACGCATGCAAAAATGGTCTTTGGCATAGTGCTCATAAGAACACTAAGCTGAGAAGCAGGCTCTGTCCCAGTTGGGACGTAACGCCAGAAAGAAGAAGAACTTCTGTACCCCTGGAGGTAGGCAAATTTCAAGTGACAGATAATTTTGCTGAATCGGCTATAATGTGTCCACTATATCAAGGAATTTAAAAAAAAATGCATCAGCGTATACCTTTTGAGAAACGATTGAATTGGATAACCTTGTGTCCTGCATATTTTTGACCCTTGAAATAACAATTTTGGGTCCCCAGGATGCCTCAAATTTACGACAAAGTGGTCTGTTTGTATCTGCATGTAAACTTTAAGTGTTCAAAATTTTGCGTAAGTTTTAGTGTGAATTGCTGAACTCATTTTTGAAATCGTACAACATCACAAGAATAGTTTTTTGTCCATAAAACCGTTTATTGTTGAATAACGTGCTTATTTCAATAGAAATTGCATACATTTAGGCGTATTGTGCAGATTAACAAAGTTTAATTTTACAATAAAATGATGATATACACGAGTTGCAAGAATTTTGTGATAATTTTCAGATTCAGGAGACCCAAATTTAGTAGACAGGGAATTTTTACATTCTAAAATATGCTTTATCATCTTCTTCTTCTTTCTGGCGTTACGTCCCCATTGGAACAGAGCCTGCTTCTCAGCTTAGTGTTCTCATGAGCACTTCCACAGTTATTAACTGAGAGCTTACTATGCCAATGACCATTTTTGCATGCGTATATCGTGTGGCAGATACGAAGATACTCTATGCCCTGGGAAGTCGAGAAAATTTCCAACCCGAAAAGATCCTCGACCGGTGGGATTCGAACCCACGACCGTCAGCTTGGTCTTGCTGAATAGCTGCGCGTTTACCGCTACGGCTATCTGGGCCCCATGTAGTGATCAATTTCGCCCCAATATGTCATTTTCAATTTTTGATATTAAAACTAATTTTATAAAATGTTAAATTTTATTCCATATAAAATCGATTACGTATACTGATAGAGATCAATGAAGTACAGATTTTACCGAAATAAATTTGACAATTTTTGAATTTCAAAGTAAAATACGTCAAAAATTTGTGAAATAGTGATCAATTTGCCCCCGAATTACGGTACATTAAAGTTCGAATTTTATCTCAAATTATTGCTATATCGTCCCCTTAATGCTACAACTAGATAACTCGAAATTTGAAATTTATGATTTCAATATGTCAATATTCAATATTCTTAATAAGATGATTCAAATACACAAGTGAGCGGTTCCACGCCGTTTCGCAAACCCGATTATTTTTGTATTTTTTGAATCGCCTGAAAATTTGCATACAGATTCTTTATGACCAAAAATGCCATTATGCACCTTCAGACCGCCATTTTGAACCTCGCCTTATTTTTGAGAAGGGCGTATCGGAAAATGCATGGCAAATCTTTAAAAAACTGTAACTTGAAAACGGTTTGTCCGATCGATTTGAGATCTTCTACAAAGTTGTAGGTATTGCTTAGGACTATATGGAGAAAAATATGCACGGTAAAAAAAAGTTACAGATTATTTTTTATTTCAAAAACAAAATTTTAAAATCGATTTTCTCCAGAAACGCAGTTTTGATTTTTTTATTTTTGGATATGTTTTAGGGGACAACTTATGTGACTTATTGCACAATGTTTCAAAATGGAAGAATTATGGACAAAAAAGTTATTATTTTTTTCAAAAATTACAGATTTTGAAAAAAAATCGAAATACAGGAAAACAATATTTTTTTATGTGATTATTTGAAAGTACAGAAAAATTGCAATCGAAAAGTACTTCAGTAATTTTTTTCTAGGTTGCATCAATTTCGAGATATACTCATATTTATATAAAATTTTCAAATAAAAAAAGAAAAACAGGCTCTTTTCAAGCATATTTCGTGTTTCTCCATTCCAGAAAAAAATTATTTTGATTGAGCGAATCGTAGCTTAATCGTTTATCGTTTGATCAAAACATTTATGCTTAAGTATTGAAAAAAGAGTGCACGGTAAAAAATATAAACGATATTTTCAAACGAAAATTTGAAGCTAATAGTTCTTAAAAACCGCAACATTGATGTTTTTAATTTTTGGATATGTTTTGCAGCATATTGTTTGTAATGTCTTGCACAATGCCTCAAAACAGAAAATTTTTGGATAAAAAATATTTTTTTTTTTAAATAAAATAAAACGAATTTATGTAAAACGATATTTTTGGTGCGTTTATTTGAGTACAGAAAAATAACTATATATTTTTAAATATGAAAAATTTCTATCGAAAAATACTCAAGTAAAATTTAGCTGAGATGCATCACTTCCGAGATATACACGGTAAATCTAAACGTGGCAATAAAAATGTGATTCTGTCACAACGGTGTACCTTTGGTCCCCAGGAAAAATCCATGTAAATCTCAATGTTTCAAAATGGAAGAATTATGGACAAAAAAGTTATGATTTTTTAAAAAATTACAGATTTTGAAAAAAAATCGAAATAGAGGAAAACAATAATTTTTTATGTGATTAGGCTGATACAAATATTAATTTTCTTTTATGTCCCCCCCCCCCTTTTCAAAAATCCGAAAATTTTGAAGGTGAGAAAAAAAGATTCATCATTTATTGGACATCAGTTAGGTTTTTTTAATTTTTAAAGTAAAAAACAAGTAAAATAATGATCCAGAGGACGTTTGAAAAAAGTTTAACAATTATCGTTAAAAATAAAAATTCGAAAAAATAACTTTTTTTCATTTTAATTTTTTTGTTCCTTATTTATTATTATCCCCCCCCCCCTCGAACCTTCCAAGTGGTCTCGGACATAAAAGAAATTTAATATTTGTATCAGCCTTATTTGAAAGTACAGAAAAATTGCAATCGAAAAGTACTTCAGTAAATTTTTTCTAGGTTGCATCAATTTCGAGATATACTCATATATATATAAATTTTTCAAATAAAAAAAGAAAAACAGGCTCTTTTCCAGCATATTTCGTGTTTCTCCATTCCAGAAAAAAAAAATATTTTGATTGAGCGAATTGTAGCTTAATCGTTTATCGTTTGATCAAAACATTTATGCTTAAGTATTGAAAAAAGAGTGCACGGTAAAAAATATAAACGATATTTTCAAATGAAAATTTGAAGCTAGTAGTTCTTAAAAACTGCAACATTGATGTTTTTAATTTTTGGATATATTTTGCGGTTGTTGTAGGTATTGTTTAGGACTATTTGGAAAAAATATATGCACGGTAAAAAATAATGACAGATTTTTTCAATAAAAAAATTAAAATCGATTTTCTATGAAAATACACCTGTGATTTTTATTATTTTTGGACATGTTTTAGAGGACAACTTATGTGATTTATTGCACAATGTTTCATAATGGAAGAATTATGGACAAAAAAGTTATAATATTATAAAATATTACAAATTTTGAAAAAAAATCGAAATAAAGGAAAACAATATTTTTTATGTGTATATTTGATAGTACAGAAAATGCATTGGAAGTGTACTTAAGTAAGTTTTGTTGTAATTTCAGAAGATTTGCGCCACGATTTTGTATCTGTCAACTTATTCATATCTAAAATGATAGATTTTTTGCGATTGGATCACAAATTAACTGTCAACAAGTATATTTTATGTCTGACGGAGCTGCATCACAGTATAAAAATAGAAGAAACTTTTCAACTCTTTGGCAATTTTAAATCAAATATGATATGGCATTTTTTTGCAACATCACATGGAAAAGGGCCATGCGATGCCATAGGAGGGACACTAAAACGTATGGCTACCAGAGCCAGTCTTGCCAAAGAACGTGAACATCCGATAAAAATGCTAAGGAATTATATGATTGGGCTCAAAATCGGAAAGAAGAGCAGCTTACACAAATCTTCTTTTGTTATTCAACTACTGAGGAATATGATATCATTGCACAAGAACTTAACCAACTATTTTCAAGTGCAAAAACAGTTCAAGGCACTCAGAAATATCACTCGTTTATCCCTATCTCTGAAACACAAATTGAAGTTAGACAATTTTCGAGCTGTGACGATAACAAGAAAGTAATAAAAGAAGAACAAAAAAAAAAACAAAAAAACAAATTCCTTCTGGTTGTACGATCTTGCCGCGATGAGAGGGCTTTACCTATTAGCCGGGCTTAGCCCTGGGGGCCAAAGGTACACCGTTGTGACAGAATCACATTTTTAATGCCACGTTTAGATTTACCGTGTATATCTCGGAAGTGATGCATCTCAGCTAAATTTTACTTGAGTATTTTTCGATAGAAATTTTTCATATTTAAAAATATATAGTTATTTTTCTGTACTCAAACAAACGCACCAAAAATATCGTTTTACATAAATTCGTTTTTTTTTATTTTTTTTAATAATTTATTTTTTATCCAAAAATTTAATGTTTTGAGGCATTGTGCAAGACATTACAAACAATATGCTGCAAAACATATCCAAAAATTAAAAACATCAATGTTGCGGTTTTTAAGAACTATTAGCTTCAAATTTTCGTTTGAAAATATCGTTTATATTTTTTACCGTGCACTCTTTTTTCAATACTTAAGCATAAATGTTTTAATCAAACGATAAACGATTAAGCTACGATTCGCTCAATCAAAATATTTTTTTTCTGGAATGGAAAAACACGAAATATGCTTGAAAAGAGCCTGTTTTTCTTTTTTTATTTGAAAATTTTATATAAATATGAGTATATCTCGAAATTGATGCAACCTAGAAAAAAAATACTTAAGTACTTTTCGATTGCAATTTTTCTGTACTTTCAAATAATCACATAAAAAATTATTGTTTTCCTGTATTTCGATTTTTTTTTCAAAATCTGTAATTTTTGAAAAAAATAATAACTTTTTTGTCCATAATTCTTCCATTTTGAAACATTGTGCAATAAGTCACATAAGTTGTCCCCTAAAACATATCCAAAAATAAAAAAATCAAAACTGCGTTTCTGGAGAAAATCGATTTTAAAATTTTGTTTTTGAAATAAAAAATAATCTGTAACTTTTTTTTACCGTGCATATTTTTCTCCATATAGTCCTAAGCAAAACCTACAACTTTGTAGAAGATCTCAAATCGATCGGACAAACCGTTTTCAAGTTACAGATTTTTAAAGATTTGCCATGCATTTTCCGATACGCCCTTCTCAAAAATAAGGCGAGGTTCAAAATGGCGGTCTGAAGGTGCAAAATGGCATTTTTGGTCATAAAGAATCTGTATGCAAATTTTCAGGCGATTCAAAAAATACAAAAATTAAATTTAAAAAAAAATTCGTCATGTTCGGTGGAATTGCTCAAGTATCTGTTCACTATGCTCATCAAACCCGACAAACCCGTACCCGATAGTTCTGTATCCTTTCAAACCCTACCCGAATCCCAAAAATTACAAACCATCTCTACCATCTCTATTATCTAGTTGTAGCATTAAAGGGACGATATATGCTCATGGAACTTTTAAAAGATTACTTTAAATGTTGATTTTCAAGCAACTGGTTTAAAACTAGGACTTCTTTTCCGCTTTAGCATGTTAACTTGACCGCAGCAGATAGATGTTGAAATTGGTGTTTTGATTAGTTTTTCTCTTTTCTCTGTAAACGAAATTTTAAGTGTAATCAAAAAAATCTATTCTATCCCAAACACTGAACTTATTCAACTAAGTTGCGTATATGTAGTTGCTTCAAATTATTATTTATTGGTAATGAAATTTAAAATCAATGTTTTGTGATTTTTTTTAGTTAAAAGTAGTTTTGAGAGCAATTCAACATTTATCGTTGTACTCATATATAGACACTGTTTCTGTATAATCTAATTTATGTAGAGAAACTACTTGTCATCGTTTTAAAACTCGATTTGTAGGCAAATAGTTATAATAAAATAAGTATTTTCGTAGTTTGAAATAAAAGAAATTTAAAATACATCCACAAATTACTATTTATGTCCAAACATATTTACCAGACTTCTACAAAATAATTCATGCCACAAACAGGTAGTATGACATAGGGGGAGGGTGGTTGAAAATGCTAAAGCTTAACATTACGTAACTTATTGACGGTTTGGCATAAGGTCGTTTGGCATAATGATTTACTAAGAATTAATATCGGCATTTTCAGGCTTTTACCAAGATCAACACCACCGAGCCCATAGCAAAAAAAAAAATGGTAGGTTCTCAACAAGCGTGGTGTTCGTTCAGAGATGTTCCAAGCTATGAATGTCAAAAATTGTTGTGACATTAGAGAGCATTACTAAATAAAACTCGTGACGGGTCTGGTGGAAGATCTTTTCGGAATAATAATTATCTCTACATCTCAGAACATAGAGTATCTTTGAGCTTGTTGCGATATACATATTGAAAATAGCAAATTGGCAAAGAAAGTTCGCAGTTATTATTAAAGGGAACGCTCACAGAATTTTTCGATATTAGATCAAGGTATTTCCCAGTTCGGATATAACGAGCACATTTTTTTTCCTCTGGAATGCTTAAGGAGATTCAATATAAATTTCAATTTTGGAAGTGTACATAAAAAGCACCGTCTATTATCGGAAGAAGGGAAAAATGTGCATTAAGATAATACTTTTTACAGCATACTTCGAAAGGAGATCATGCGTTTGCAAAAAAAAAAAAATATGACGAATATTGGCAGGTTCTAAACTTATAACAACACGTCCTGTAAGAATTGATAAAACAGCAAAATATAAAAATGATTAACATTTAGCTTTACTAACTAATGAAATTTAGAACAGTATAAATATGAAGAACAGCCTATTATTTAAAGAAATTTATGATTAAACCAATAGTAGATTGAACGCCAAAAATTATTGCGGCATAATAAAACGAAAAGACATCACTAATTGCGTTCAGAATCATCGAAGTGATTGTGCTACTTTGTCGTTTATCCGAATGTCGGTTCCCCGAATGCCAGTTCCTCAAATGACTCGATGCCTCTTTTCGCTGATAACTTGAGCAGATCAATGTTATCGAATGCCACACTTTTGTCAGTTGAAAACAATAACATATTTAAAAAATATAGCTCGAAAGAACAGCCTATGTATAAAAGAAGGTGAAATTTATTAAAATTTTAAATCAACAGTTTTTATACCTATAATTATGGTTACATAATATTTAGAAAATAAGAACGTTTGAAAGAAGGGTAAATTTGTGCTAAATATATCAACATTTTTAGTGCAAAAAATATTTCAATAGCGAAACTCATAAGAAGAATTAATTTTTGAAAAAAGGATAATTTCTAGATAAATAATAAAATACTATTGGCAATAACTTCCCTAATATGCTTTAGTTTATTCAGGAGCATATGTCATCATAAAAATTAACGTAAACGTAAACGAAACGTAAAAACGAATGTCATCTTAAGTAATTCTTGGTTTCAGAATCTTTATGCCAAACGACCATTATGCCAAACGACTTCTAGGATGTCTTCTAGACTTTAATTGAATAATTACCGTTGTCTAGGACATCATAACCATCTTATTTGATCTGTGGTACACCGAGGTAAATTGAAATGGGTGAGGCAAGATTTAATTCAAAGTTTTGTATATGATGCCAATAAATTTTGGCAGATTTTTCTTCCCTTAAAGTTCCATTTGTCCATTAAATTGTTTATGTAGCTATTTTTCTCATATTTATCGCTGTTATGAGCTTATTTGTTAAGCATATTCGATTCAATAAGTTGTTTTTATAATTACATTTATTTATTATGCCCGATAGATTTCGGCAGTATAAAAATTTTGGACATGTTCCAAAATCTAAAGGACACTGCACAGTGGGACGGATTGGGGTTTTAGGAGGAAAGATGGAACTCACGCCTTCAATTGCGATTTTACGTGAAAATGATGTTCTACAAAGTTGTTCCTATTAAAAAAAACATTTTTTTTGGTCGGAACGAAAATTAGAAAAAAAAAGATAATTATCAAAACTTTTTATTTAAGGAATATCAGTATGGTTTGTTTTACAAAGTTAAAGATAGGAAAATTTTAAGTTGATTCAACAATAAAAAAGTTTTTTTCTAGCTCAAAAATAGACCCATCAAAAAATGGTTTTTGTGTTTCATTTTTATTATTTCAAGTTTCTCAGCAAAGCTGTCTTCCCATCACTTTTAGAGCTAATTGAAACGCAAATATAAAATATATAGCTAATGGAAACAAATAGATACAAGAGTGTTTTCGTAATAAAAATTTCATTTACTTCCTAGGACATAAATAATCATCGATACTAATACATACGATATACGAATGCAAAATGACGAAAATGACAAAGAAAGCTCTCAGTTAATAAATGTGGAAGTGCTCTTAACATCAATAACTTGAGATGTATAATCTGTGCCAGTAGGGACGCAATACAAAAAAGATAATTGATACAATTTTTTCTGATGAAAAGTTAGACTATTTAAAAACAAAAATTACATTTTTAATATGTTTGTATAGTTGAAAAAAAACAAAAAGAATTGTTTTGACATGAAGATAGTGTTTGTCCACTTAAAAATGTGAATTAAAAACGTTTTATTCTTCGGTGGATCTGGTTACTAATGATATAACTCGTTCACATGTTAAAAACCGATAATAACAGATTTTTAAAAGCATCTCGCAAATTTACTACACGGTTCAATTTTCAGGCATGACTATCTCTAAACTATAGTCTTAAATAATCAAAACATCTATACATGATCAAATAATGAAACTAGTTATTCTCCTTAATCTAAGCAGGAAAGTCAGCGTCATAATCAGAAATCGTACTCTAACAATATACCGTTTCAGATACGATACATCTCCTACGGTGGGCAAATCACTTGTAAACGAATTTACGGTAATTAGGCATTCGTTACTTCCAATCAGAATGTTTCCCAAAGAGCCTGGCAAATCCTTATTTTTATTGCTGAACTCTTTTGACTCTATTCAGCAGTACCTATATAAAAATATGAAGCAAAATGATTTTTTATTTAGATTCAAAGCCGAAAGATAATTATTATGGAAAAAAAATCTTTTTATTGACACCAACTACATCTACATGTGAAAGAACGTTAGTTTTTAATGAAAAAGTAATAAGCATTCACCGACAAAATTGTACAGGCCTCAAAATATGCGTTTCAATCGGCTCTAAAGATGAAGGGGAGACAACTTTGCTGATAAATCTACAAAAAATAATAATAAAACACAAAAACCTATTTTTGAAGGGCCACCCCTACATCAATAGCAAAAAATGCTCTGAAACGGTCAAATTTTGAGCTAGGAAAAAAATCTATTTTTTATCAAATCAGCTCAAAGTTTTCCGATCTTCAATTTGTAGAACAAACTATTTCAATAATCCTTAAATAAAAAAGTTTTGATGGTTATCTTTTTTTTACAAAGAGCCACCCTAATTTTCGTTCCGACCAAAAAAATTGTTTTTATAATAGGAACAACTTTGTTGTACATCAATATTACCAAAAATCGCAATTGAAGGCGTGAGTTCCATCTTTTCTCCCAAAACCCCAATCCGTCCCACTGTGCACTGTAATTATTCCGATTTGGATAAGAGCACAAATCGTCATATCAACCGCTGGAAAATAAGAGACATAATTCTAGAATTACGTTGTTTTTACTTTCAAATGGTGTTTGTCAAGTCTTTGAAGGCAATTAGCTCCTGTATTAACAAATGCTACAAAAATGTCAAATAAAACATTAAAAGTTAGAGTAGTTACTAAATAATTAGAAAATATTCTGAAAACCATCAAAATTCCTAGTTATTTCTTCTGGAATCGTAAACAAAAATTAATGAAGAACCTCTAAATTCCCATTAAATAAAGTAATAACACTGTTTCAGTCGAGGATCTTTTAGTAAAAAAGGAAATTTTCTCGATTTCCCAGGACATAAAGTAATTTCCCATCTGCAACACAATATACACAAGCAAAAATGGTGAATTAATAAAGAAAGCGTTCAGTTAATAAACAGTGCTCATAATAACCAGTGCTCATAAGAACACTAAGCTGAGAATCAGGCTACGTTAGTACGTGACGCCAGAAAAAAGAAGAAATCAGCTTTTCAGTCCTAGATCGATGATGATGATGCTACCCTCAAATTGAACCAGAAACACCTTGATCAACAGATTGAACTCACCTAATGATCCCATCTTTACAACAACGGATACGGCACAATTTAATGTACCATTAAATCAACCATTACAGATCGTCAAACCTACTGTTGAAGTGGTGAGTCACATGTAGTCATACCACTTTTCAAACAAGAAAAAAAACGTTCCAAAACGATCCATCATTCCCGCAAATAGGCGTAGTAGGCATATACGATGTAATCCGCTCAGTTACAGCGAACTTCTATCAACCGCTACCGTCGTCGTCGCTATGGCTACCGGCACAACAGCAACGGAGACGAATAAAAAGAAGAAGAAGGTGCCAATTAGCCATCCAAACATCACCATCTGATCGAAGACATTGTTGTTAACAGGGCTAATAACGACGAAACGTTTAAAAATTTAAGAATTTTAGCTTCACGCCTGAAGCAAGAAACAAAATACGGACAAGAAAATACTCCCAAAATGTAAAAGGATTCCTCGAAGAATCCGTTCTGAGTTACTTTTCTATGATTTTCTTTGAGTATTTCTCGTCACATTAAGTTAAATATTATTATATACATTTTGCATGATCTCCACAACATTCAGTAGAATGTAATTCAAGTATTTGCCTAAAGTTTCCATCAGAAAATTTCTTCAGAATTTCTCCGATTTATTTTTAGCTTGTACAGTGACCCCACGCAGTTGAATCATCCACAATTTATGAATCAGCTGATTTCAAAAGACAAAATTATTGTCAAACTTGTCACAAAACATCACAGAATTACTTTTACACTTAGTTTCTTATCAGTAAAAATAATTCTGTGATGTTTTGTGACAAGTTTGATAATAATTTTGTCTTTTGGAGTCTGCTGATTCATAAATTGTGGGTGATTCAACTGCGTGGGGTCACTGTATAAAATGATGGATAATTTAGAATACCTGATGGGAATTAGTTGTCCATGAACTTTCTGGATTTTTGCGGTAAAATATGATCAAAAGTGAAGATGTCTTGAAATTTTTCAAAGCATGGTTTGAAATTAAATGGCACTTCAATAACATATTTTTCTGTTCCCTTTTCTTTTATTGCTATTGATTTATTGAGATATTGAAAATGTTTCATTACTTTAAGTAACGCACTCAGTAGTCTGCAGTATGTCGTTTTTCAGTTCATACAAATTCAAGGTATTCCATTAAAAATACACAGACTTTTGTATTAAAATAGTGCCTTTAAAACGTAGTCTTCTACCAACCCTGTTGCTAGCAAATCCCGAGCACTTGGAGTGAATAAACTCGTTCAATGATTGGATACCTTCGATCACAGTCAATCAGCTGATCCAAAGAACCGCAGAGGCCAAGGACTCATGAATAAGCGATGTGATATCTGTCGAGCATGGCCTCGCCAAGCGAAGAGCTCCAATATTACAATTTCCCGGTTCATTTTACGCTTCGCTTTTCAATGGATTGCAGCAACAACGGCGAAGCTTGAAACAGTTTCTAAGCGCACTCTACAATTTACTGGCACGTGCAATGCCTGCTTAGATTGCCCAAAAACACAGCATCGAAGTCGAATGCTCGCAGCAGGCGACCTCAATTTTCCAGGTCATTCTCTCTTATAAGCCAAACGTATGTTTCTTCAATTGCGGATCTTAAGGCTAAGTAGCCCGTCATTCGTTTTGGCAACAATGATGATTTTTCAGCTTGCATTTCAAAGTGATAAAACTCATTCTTGATAGTTTATATTGACTTGAAAAAGTATCACTGTACGCGCTAACATGCATAGAGTGTGCTGATGCTTTTTAAGCTGTGTCAGTGCAAAACCAATTGATTTTCTTTGATTCGAAATCGTGAGATGAATTAACAACAATCATCAACGACGCGTACAAATTTCAATGACGGCCTACTTCGCCTTAATTCAATGAAAATTATTATTTACATGGCACAACTCAAACTGTTTTTACGACCGTGCCTATTATGACCACTTTTTACGATTGAAATTCAGATTAACAATCGTTTTGACAAATAATTTATAACTTCACAGGGAAGTCATGAGGTGCTGCAAAGTTGTGGAGAAAGACCTCCTTTATCTATCAGATTGAAACATATTTCTGAAAATATATGGCATCACTGTTCCACTAGATTAAAACAATCTTTATTAATATTGTTCTTAAGACAAAGTTTCGATTTTCTGGTAATTAATGGATACAGACATTTTATATATTTGTTACAATTGGCTTGAATGCACTCAATGTTATTTTTGAAGGATAAATTGTGATCTAGCATAAGCCCTAGATACTTAACTTAATCTGACCAATTTATTGGAACCCCTCTTATCGTGAAAACATCTCTACCTCAAAGTTTCAAATAAAGACCTTTTGGTTTATGTGGGAATTTTATTAGTTGAGTTTTGGAAGCATTAGAAGAATTCTTCCATTTTTGCAAGTATGAAGAAAAAATATACAAACTTTTTTTTGCAATCGACTACAGATGACACGCAGGCTTCGTCCTTTGGCGGAGAGGCCTGTCATCCACAAACTAGGATTTTTGACATCTCTGGGGTAACTCAGGTAAGTCAGATGTAAAAACATTGTATAATATTGGTCCCAAAATGCTGCCTTGAGGAACACCAGCTCTCAGACTTGGAGTTCTGATAATTAATCTGAAGTGTACAATTTGACTGATAACTTTGGATTATTCTTAAAATGTATGTTGTTCAACTGAAGGTTTTTAATTTCACAATCAAGTCTTCATGTCAACCATTGTCTAATGCGTTTGCTATATCTAGAACTGAGAGAGAGGAGACAGCTCACTGGCTTGTTTTCTTGGCTTCTTTGATTTCTTCTTCTCATATTTGGGTTGTGCACAATGGTTCGGAGATCACAAACTGGGTCAAAACCATTTTCACATTACATTTGTTATCAAACAGATCATAAAATTTAAAAATTTTAATATCAATTTGAGTTCAATCGACAATATTTAAATAATCAACGATTTTATATGCGAGATCACAGGAAAACAACCTGAATTTTCAATCATATCCAGTTTCAAATGAGCGGTTTTCCAGTGACAGTTGATGACAGGTTCCCTTGACTTTTGGGAGCTCGCAATCTAAGTCAACTGTCTCCTCTTTCTCAGATCTAGAAGAGCAAGACCAGTAGAATAGCCTTCAAATTAGTTGGAACGAATCGAATTTGTAAAAAGTTACGTACCTTGAAACGCACAGTCCACAATCTCCGTGCCCAGATCCTCGAAGACGCTCTCCTGCGGCGTGTAGTGCGAATCGCCCTCATCCACCGACCAGTACGAGTGGTCGAACGTGAAATCGTTGAACGGTTCCGGACCGCCGCCACGGGCCGCCAGCAGTTCGCCGCGGACCGCTCCCGGACCGGTGAGTTTCGGCTTGAGCAGCCGCGTCCGCTTGCCGTCCATCTGGACGATGAGCTTGGAGCCGAGTTCATTTTCCCTGAAATGAAGCAGATGGAAGATGGAAAATTATTTCAGGTGAATTAAGCTGATAAATTACATTTTCTCCTTAAAAGTGGTTTCTAAATTGTTTTAAGGATTAACTAGAATAACTAGAAACCAAGTAGGTGCACTTCACACGTTTTAAGGTGAAGATGCATTGAAGCCAAACCTCAAATTTTCAAAAGCACAAATCTAGAGAACTCCGTTCAAGCTGAGAACTTAATCGTTTGGTCACCACCAGCGTGTGACCAATCGATTATGTTTTCAGCTCAAACCATTGACTGGTTCTCTAGATTTGTGCTCTTGAAAATTTAAGGTTTGGTTTCGATGCATCTTCACCTTAAGGTTAACACGATTTGAGAATTCGAATTACAAGTCTTTCTCGTCAGACAACTTTGCTTTAACTATGAAGTTAATGCAATTACCCATGAATTGTAGCAAATGCTACGACGACAAAATTTCATAAGCTCTTTTAATGCAATTGTGTCCCTTCACCCTCAGCGTACTCCACTTGTTGCGCTTGTTGTACCGCACTCGAACAGTTACCATTTACATCAAAACTCCAAACCGAAATATGTAAGTGCATCGTGACTCCCCATCGTTACCACGGTGGGACACTGTGAATCGAAGTAGGCACAAGTTGGGTGCCAGACTCGTTCTGTTTCAATGACAGCATGAATGATGGAAAAGTGGGCATTAGGGTGGCCCCTAATGGTCAAACTACAAACATCATTTTTAAACCCATATATCTGGGATTACATGTCTAATTGGATCGGTACACCTGGAGATCACCTCAGCAGACAGAATCGCAAATCGACCACGTTTTGATCGATGGACGGCACTTCTCCGACATAACCGACGTCAGAACCTATCGTGGCGCCAACATTGACTCCGACCACTACCTGGTGATGGTGAAACTGCGCCCAAAACTATCCGTCATCAACAATGTACGGTACCGACGCCCGCCCCGGTACAATCTCGAGCGGCTAAAACAACCGGATGTCGCCAATGCGTACGCGCAGCATCTTGAGGCAGCGTTGCCGGATGAGGGCGAGCTCGATAGGGCCCCTCTTGAGGACTGCTGGAGGACAGTCAAAGCAGCCATTAACGACGCTGCCGAAAGCGTTGTCGGATATGTGGAACGGAGCTCAAGAAACGATTGGTTCGACGAGGAGTGCCAGGAGGTTTTAGAGGAGAAGAATGCAGCGCGGGCTGCAATGCTGCAGCATGGTACGCGGCAAAACGTGGAACGATACAGACTGAAGCGGAAACAGCAAACCCGCCTATTCCGGGACAAAAAGCGCCGCCTGGAAGAGGTGGAATGCCAAGAGATGGAGTTGCTGTACCGTTCTCAAGAAACGCGGAAGTTCTATCAGAAGCTCAACACATCCCGCAAAGGCTTCGTGCCGCGAGCTGAGATGTGCCGGGATAAGGATGGGAGCATCTTGACGGACGGACGCGAGGTGATCGAAAGGTGGAAGCAGCACTACGATGAACACCTGAATGGCGCAGAGAACACAGGCACAGAAGGTCAGGACAGCGAAGGCGATGGCTACGTCAGCACAGCGGACAGCGGAAATCAACCATCTCCCATGATGGGGGAAGTTAAGGATGCCATTCAACAGCTCAAGAACAACAAGGCCGCTGGCAAGGATGGTATCGGAGCCGAACTCATCAAGATGGGCCCGGACAGGTTGGCCGCTTGTCTGCATCGGCTGATAGTCAGAATCTGGGAAACGGAACAGCTACCGGAGGAGTGGAAGCAAGGCGTTATATGCCCTATCTACAAAAAGGGCGACAAACTGGAGTGTGAAAATTATCGTGCAATCACCATCCTAAACGCCGCCTATAAAGTGCTATCCCAGATTCTCTTCCGTCGTCTATCACCTATAGCAAACGAGTTCGTGGGAAGTTATCAAGCAGGTTTCATCGACGGCCGCTCGACAACGGACCAGATCTTTTCCGTGCGGCAAATCCTCCAGAAATGCCGTGAGTTCCAGGTCCCTACGCACCATTTGTTCATCGATTTCAAGGCGGCATACGATAGTATCGACCGCATTGAGCTATGGAAAATCATGGACGAGAACAGCTTTCCCGGGAAGCTCACAAGATTGATCAGAGCAACGATGGACGGTGTGCAAAACTGCGTGAAGATCTCGGGCGAACACTCCAGTTCGTTCGAGTCTCGGCGGGGACTACGACAGGGCGACGGACTTTCGTGCCTGTTGTTCAATATTGCGCTTGAAGGTGTCATGCGGAGAGCCGGACTTAACAGTCGAGGCACGATTTTCACGAGATCCGGACAATTTGTTTGCTTCGCGGACGACATGGATATTATTGGGAGAAAATTTGAAACGGTGGCAGATTTGTTCACCCGCCTGAAACGCGAAGCAACAAGAGTCGGGCTAATGGTGAATGCGTCGAAAACAAAGTACATGCTGGTTGGCGGAACTGAGCGCGACAGGGCCCGCCTAGGAAGCAGTGTTACGATAGACGGGGATACCTTCGAGGTGGTGGACGAGTTCGTCTACCTTGGATCCTTGTTGACGGCTGACAACAATGTTAGTCGGGAAATACGAAGGCGCATCATCAGCGGAAGTCGTGCCTACTATGGGCTCCAGAAGAAACTGCGGTCAAGAAAGATTCACCCCCGCACCAAATGCACGATGTACAAAACGCTCATAAGACCGGTAGTCCTCTATGGGCATGAGGCGTGGACTATGCTCGAGGAGGACTTGCAAGCTCTTGGGGTTTTCGAACGCCGAGTGCTAAGGACGATCTTCGGCGGCGTGCAGGAGAACGGCGTGTGGCGGCGAAGGATGAACCACGAGCTCGCTCAACTCTACGGCGAACCCAGTATCGTGAAGGTAGCTAAAGCTGGAAGGATACGCTGGGCAGGGCATGTTGCAAGAATGCCGGACAACAACCCTGTAAAGATGGTGTTCGCCACGAATCCGGTCGGAACAAGAAGGCGTGGGGCGCAGCGAGCTAGGTGGATGGACCAGGTACACCAGGACCTGGAGAGCGTGGGTCACAGTCGAGGATGGAGAGAAGCGGCCATGAACCGAGGGAATTGGCGAAATATTGTTGGCGAGGCTTTATCAAGATAATTGATGTAAAGCCAAATAAGTAAGTAAGTATGTCTAATTGGATCTCTCTATGACTCATTCGAAAGGAAACGAGGTAATCTTACTTTACAGAGGCGCGTGCACGTTCGAAACCATAGGTAGGACAAACGTTGGCAAATATTATGAGCACAGAAAAGCTAACAAAAATTTAACCCTGGACTGAAAATTGAAAGTTCTTATATTTAAGGGGCTCACACGCAAAGAAGTAAAAGTGACGTTTTGGTCGGTTTTGAGTTGAGTTAAGTTGAAAAAATGCAACTGTTTTCAAGCTTTCTAACAATATTTTCATATACTCAAAAGAAAAAATAACATAATTCTTGTTTTTGACTCCCATACATTTTTTTATGGAATGAAAAATTGCTGAAAAACTTCAAAGTAGGTTTTCTCAAAACTAGGTTTTTTACACTGACACCCGTTTGCTTCTAACCTCCTTATTTTCAAGCCAGTCGTTACCAAAAGACTAAGAAAGCTTTTGGTCTTTACAGGGCATGTAACGAGTGAGTACCTGAGAAATAGGAAAATGAAGACCTCTTACCAGAGAACAGATATGGAGGCTCGAGCAAAATTCTATCAAAACCATGTGTAAAGGTTAGAGTCAATCATCAGCGCCGCCAACGCATACAGCGCGACATACAAACTCGTTTCGACCACACGATGGAACTAGTGAACGTCACCATACATTGGCACACAAAGCAATGCTAGCGACAAGTGGCAATTTTTGATGGTGACACTAGCGCCAAACTGTAAAAAGCGGCAAAATTGAAGCAGCAAAATTGAAGCTATTCAGATGACAGCGCCGCGTAACAGAAGCAATGACCAGAACAAATCTTTACACACGCTGACAATTAAAGATGAACGTCTGTTCTCTGTGCTAAAAGCAGGCTTGATAGAAACTCCTCTGCGATGCAAAGAGGAGGTGATTTTGCCGTTTTTTTTTTTTTTTAGGAGAAAAAACTGAACTCAAAATTTTCAACTCAGATCCTCAAGCGATTCGAGTGAGAGTGCAAAAAAATGCGAGGATTTGTGCAGGTACTCTCTCTCTCTCTCTCTCTCTCTCTCTCTCTCTCTCTCTCTCTCTCTCTCTCTCTCTCTCTCTCTCTCTCTCTCTCTCTCTCTCTCTCTCTCTCTCTCTCTCTCTCTCTCTCTCTCTCTCTCTCTCTCTCTCTCTCTCTCTCTCTCTCTCTCTCTCTCTCTCTCTCTCTCTCTCTCTCTCTCTTGTTGCGATGCTCACCTTTACTCACACTTCAAAAGAACTCTTGATTCTGCCGCCCGACAGTCCAAGACAGTCCTCGGGGAGTTGTGAGAGCACCCTTTTTTGATGGAATTTTACTCTGTTGTGTTTTGTGCTGCATCTTCCTCGCTCATTTTTCGCTCCCTCTCAAAGAGGCAAAGGCAGCACGCTGCTCTAGAGTATTTCACCGATCTCTAATGATGTTTAGAAGTTTTATCAAGCCTGGCTAAAAGTAACAAAAAAGCCGAAATAAACTATAACTAAGAAAAAAGAAATGAAAAAAATCAATCGAATCTCGGTATAGTGTTTCGCAGGAATTTTCTAAAGAAATTTATCGATAACATTGGACAGAATCTCTAAATAAGTTTGTGTAGGAATGATCAGAGTAATTAGTGAGAAAAAATATTTAGAATAAACTGGTGTGAAAACGCAAATAAACTTTTGAAGATTTCGTGGGTTTGTTTTGAGAAACTTTATAAGAATTTTGGTAAAACTGCAGGATTACTTGGATGACATGCTGGAAAAATACATAGAAAACAAAGGGTTGGTCGAAAAACCATTCAAGGAATTTTGAATTTCTGGGAGGAAACGAGGTTAATTCTTGAAGAAATCCACATGAACAGGCGGAGAAATTCTTGCAGTGTTTCTTGAAGAAATCTTGAAGCAATTTTTTCAAACACAAAGGCTTATTACATTGGTGGATTTCCTCGGAAGAAACATTAAAGAAATCTTCAAAAGATCTCCTCGAGTAACAACTGGAGAATTCGGTTGAAGAATTAGTGGAAAAACTTCAGGAGGAAATCGTATGATAGTTTTGGAAAAAAATCAAAGATTTTTCTGAGGAAATTACTGGAGGTAGTAGCTATGGATTTCGCAAGTATTTTAAGAAGCAAATTCTGGAGAAAGCATCTTTTCAGCATCTTCTGGAATATTCTTCTTCTTCTTGGCTTTAACGTCCTCACTGGGACAGAGCCTGCTTCTCAGCTTAGTGTTCTTTGCCAAAGTTGCCATTTTCGCATTCGTATATCGTGTGGCAAGAACGATGATACTCTATGCCCAGGGAGGTCAAGGAAATTTCCATTACGAAAAGATCCTGGACCGACCGGGATTCGAACCCAGACACCATGGCTTTGCTTGGTAGCCGCGGACTCTAACCACTCGGCTAAGGAAGGCCCCTGGAATATTGCTGGAAGAATTTTTGAGAGATCTCTAGAAGAATTTCAGGAGAGATCCCTGTAGAAGATCCTGAAAGTATTCTAAATAAATTCACTATGATAACTCCTGAAGATTTCCCTCGGGGAATCTAAGACAAAGTTCTCGAAGATCCTGTTTAACCCGTTATAGTCTCTGGAGATTTCTTTGGAGCATGTACAATTTTTCACCAGGCTCCAAGGCAAACAGAATCAGAAAAAAGAGACCATTTGATTTGAAACCATTTTGGTTAAAATAGATCCTATAGAGAGCTTCCATTAAAAATAGAGAAATGCTTGCCTTTACAACCAATGAGATTGT
The DNA here is from genome assembly GCF_002204515.2 of Aedes aegypti. NCBI lineage: Eukaryota > Metazoa > Arthropoda > Insecta > Diptera > Culicidae > Aedes > Aedes aegypti. The sequence goes on from NC_035107.1 coordinate 208,493,527, forward strand.
TCGAAATTCCGCATCTATTTTTAAATAGCGAAAATTCTGTAAATTTGTGCAGTTTTTTTATTGTACATATGTGACCCAGCTAATCGCAAAAGAGGATCGCAGTAGGCAGCACGCGCGAACGAATGTATTAAAAATTGTTCTGTCACGTTTTTCTCGTCTCCGAAAATTATTAGATTCGGCTGGTGAAACGGCTGGTGTAGTTTTTGCAGAAAAAGTTAGCGTTAGCGTTAGCGTTAGCGTAGTTACGGTATTGGATAGTAGATTGGATACTAGCAATATTTATGTTTTTATTTTGATAATCTCATCTAGACTACTTTCAGGAACAAAGCTTGGGAGTGAGCGTTGATCCAATCTTAAACAAGAGTATCAAAACAATAAATATAACTATTCCCGGACACGCCCATCTTTACCGTAACTTGGGATAGGGAAAGGAAATGTTGATGTAGCACTTACTTAACGAGAGGCCTCCGACTCAGTGACAACCGCATAAGTGCTACGGAGTTGGGGGTTGGCAGGGATATTAGGTCAGGATTCGCCTGAAAAGCTGGCAATAACCCCAGAGTATGTGATGTTTTTTTAAGTTAATCTTTTTAATGGTTTTATTTATAGTTTGAACGAAAAAAAGAAAAGAAAGCCGATCACGCGATGAACGGTAGTATTTTCTGCTAGTTAAAAAGCATTACCGATCCCTTCAGGGTCATCGGATTGTTCCGAATACAAAAAAAAATAAAAACGGCCAGGCTAACCGAAAAAAACATCGTATGAGCACCTACAACGGATGGACTTCACGACAAGTGACTGGTCGAAAAAGCAAATTGACCAAATAAACCGCACAAAAAAACGAAACACCGTCAGTTTTGTTTACCGAAGAATTATGGTGCCGTCCAAAAATCGAATATTCGTAACATCCAGAACAAGTTATGGTTTTTACTATACAGGAACGAACTCACCAAATTTTTGTAGTCTCCTGAAAAATGTGTCCGCCGGTTCTACTTCCTCCGAAAACAGGACTGTCTGCTACGCTAAGGCTAAATTGAGCTTTGAATATTCATATTCTTTAATTTCCATCGGTTCACAATCTTAACTTAGAAACAGGCAAAACGCGGAAGAGGAGCAATTTGAACTTCACTTAACACAAACGAGAAAAATTAAATCCGGGTGGCGTAGTACCACCGAACCACCAGCGGAATTATGTAGGTACGCTGAACGCGACAAAAAAACGTGACAGCCGGTGTAGTTTTTGAAGAAAAAGTGCATAGAAAAAGTTTAGTGGAAATGAAACAGTTTATTCGCGCCACCGGACTTTCTTTCTTCTCGTCTCGTTTTAGTTCGCACGCGCGCACGAGTGCAATCGAGCTCAAGTTTTCGCGTCGTCGGAGTGATATTTTGCTGAGCATGCTACAGGAGCTCAATCAAGGATAGATGATCAATTTGGTGAGCTCGTTTCAGGCTTTTATTTTAAATTTGCAATGTACTATGAAACATATTTTTTACCATGACAACGATGGGAATGCTACTTAAATGAATTGATTTAAAAATATATGAACAATTCGTCACTGTAAGTGTCGACATAGAAACTTGTACAATTATATTAAAATCCCATACCTTTTCTTTTACCTGTTGTATTTTTATCACAAAAATAACCTTTGAATGGTTCAACGCTAAAAGTGTCGACTAACCGTATGTTCACGTTGTCTTCAGAGTACTGATAGGTGATTTTTTTTAAATGAGGTTGCATGAATCGCATCACTTACCAAGGTGAATCCTGATCATGCAGCTATGATCCCTCCCACTAACAAAAGTCCCTCCCGTGACAGCCATGGAGATGCAGAGGTGATCTCGATCTCTAGTAACAATGGATGTCACACTAATATTTCTTCCCTTCCCCGATGATCGTAAGGACGTGGCCGGCGCCCTCATTGACTTTTTGATGTTTGGACTTCTCAAAGATGTACATTAAAGATGGAAAGCTACTCCCAAGCTACATCTCTTAAATCCTTGTGCAACTTCGATTATTCTGGTCAATCACGGAGTAGCAACTACGAATTGTACGGTCATCAATGCTTATGCTTATGCTTATATGTGACCCAACTAATCGCAAAAGTGTTCAGGAGAAACTGAAGATGCTTGAAAAATGTTTCATCGAGCTGAAACAAAAGCTAGAGAGTGTGCTGTAGGGTGTGGAGTTCTAGGAGAGAGCAATTCGATGCCGCTAATGGGAGAAGATCCCCTTGGTTATGCGACCTTGCCGCGATGGGAGGGCATAATCCATTAGCCCATATGATGGAAACCAAAGGCGTATCCTGTAGTGGTGGTATCACATTTTGGCATTTTTTTGCTTATAGCCGCGTCATAATTTATATGGCATAGACGCAATAATATCTCGGATGTATCCAACGGACATTCTGCGTCATTGATAGAATTGATGCCCATTTCAAATAATTATTCTATTCTATGTGGACATCAATACTTTTGGTGACGATCAGTTTTCCTTTTGCTAACCTGAATGATCCGTAGCCACTCTTACTATTAGCTAGCTAGACACATCGTTATCATGTACGACGTAGGGAATATTAGTCTGAGGAAAATTACTAGTAGATTCACTGAGTAGAAATAAGTGGCGACAATCTTATTTTAATATGTTTTTTACATTGCCATAATAAGAAATACCTCTTTTGTAACAACGGTATAAATAATCTAATTCCAGCTTCATTTTCGCAAAATTTACAAGTAGAAAGTAGGCGTTGTGAAGCATTGCATTTGCCACCGAAAAGTGAATCTTGTAGGAGACAGTAATAGAAGCCTAGGGTAACTTTACTCTTAAATATCCACTATGAAATGACTATGGAAAGTAAGACGCTGAGATCGATCATTAGGGTACACTTGCTAGTTTCGAGAAATTGATGAAAAGCCAAGGAAAGTGACTTTTTTCTTTAAGGATATATGAACGTAAAGACCTAAAATTAACTAGAACTACTACTAAACAGCCTAATTTTGTTAAGACTTGACGACAATTGACATTTAAGACTCTAATCTTACATAAAAGACAGGAGTAATCAATATAGCACTTAAATGACAAATTATTCAAAACCATTTCGACTGGACAGTATTAGTAATGACACTACTACACTACTATTTCAAAAAAATTTGATGGAGCTGCTGATTTTCACAATGCTTCCTTATCTCAGAAGCAAGGGAATATGAGTATTTTTCAAAAACTACCACGTCACAATACTAATAAAAAAACAGTGTTCATGTGGGCACCATAGCCTAGTCCGTCTGAGTATTGGTCCTGGTAGAGGGGAAACTTGGCAGAAGCCAGACCGAGGGTTCAGCATTGACAAGTTAAGCTGTCAGGCAGCTCCAACTGAATACCATAAAAAACGGTTTGTTTCTTCAGCAAGTTCCTTTATTAAGGTTCCAAGAGTGAGTTTTCAATATGGCATGATACGTTTGTACCTACATTACAGTATTAACGTGTTCGGAACAATAATCAAAAAATTTCCATATTAATTTACATATAAACCTACACCGTCTTTGGGCCACTATCTAACTACCACGGAAAAAGCTGACAATATCACATAGCACTATTTTTATCGTAGGAAGTTATAAGAGGATTTTTAAACTTTTATAAATTTTGAACTGCCCTATTGTAACATGCTTCTTGTGGGTATCGTCCATTCTCGTCGTCATCGGAGATCAACCGTTTGTCTGACACGGCTTGCTACGTCTAGGTTCTGCTCTAATATTTATAGCTTTGTGTCACGTTTCTCTGGGTCCGTCTCCTCGGAAGACCAAGGTACCTACCTATTGTTGGCAATTGTTGCTGCATTTATGCTAGGTACAACAAACCCGCTAGAGTGAAATCCCACACTCTCGGGGCGGAGACACGATGGAATTTAATGCCCATATGAGTGACGCGACACGGTCGGTGACATATGGTATTGATGGGAGTTTGCATTGCACCGGGGAAATCGAATTGTCCGTCGGCTCCGGTACAATGGGAAATTGGTTGTGAAATCGTTTGTGAAACTGGGCCATCGGGTCATCTGATATCGGGGAGGTGGTTTGCTGTTTCAATGGGATTTTTAGTGTGAGCTTGTGTGGCGATATTAGGTTCCGAATAAACGGTTGCAACAATTTTGATTGGTAAACGACGAGATTCAGTCAAATTCAGAAAATGTTGACGATCGATTACACTATGCAACACTGTTCCACGTAATTTGGCTATTTGTCATGGAAGAATAGAATAGACTAACTTGGTATCTGTCTCGTTACTTGTAACATGTTTGGTAAAAATCAGTTTGTCATTCACAAATATTCAAGGCAATTTAACGTTTTTGTTTCACAACAATATATTACATCAACATTAAGAAATTTAATTTGAGGAATATCAAGATTTCTACACATCTAGAATTATGAAAATCAGTATTCCAGATATCATTGAATAAAATCCCGCAGAAAATCCTAAAGTATTTCATAAAAGAGTTTCATCTTCCGAAATTCAGCAGTAAGATTCGTTTATATGCTAAAAGCATTGATGCAAATTTTAAGCTCAATAGGTTTCAGAAAATCACCCATGACGAAGAGAACAAAACTGCTAAAAATACAACAACTCATCTTATCTCTTATAAATAAGAAAGAAACTCGTACGTAAATTAGATAATTAATAGATTGAGGTACATTGATAAGTGCTTGTTCAACTGCTAGTGTTTCTACCTCTGGGGAGCTTAGGTTAGGATCCATTTATTACATAACACTAAAATTTAGAATTTTGGACCCCTTCGCTCCACCTTTGTAAAGCTATTTGTATGAAAATTTTCAATTTTCGTTTGGGTCGTAACAGTTTAGCATTCTACTCCCCTAGCTCAAGCGTTCAATGATTTATGGACGGCACCTCATAGGCCACAAAAACACTCCTGAGATAATTTGTTGATGTGAAATATCCTCAATGCTGCACTGATCCAGACCTATAGCAACGAGCATGAAGTTTGTATGGAGAAAATCAACCAAATATATGGCAAAAACGGTTCCAATTACATTTTCGACAAACGAAGGCGCTGTAGTCGATGAATATTTTTCATTTTTGATTTGAAAACTCTTCAATCTATAGCATAGCATAGCATAGACTGACTGTACATGTCAATAATTGCTACTCCGCGATTGATCGAATCTGGCCAATGACCACGGTTCATTCATTTTTTATTTTTGTGTGAATCACCAACATTGGCGTAGCTAAGATTTTTTTCTGGAGGGGGCCTAGGGGGGGCCTAGCATATACCTGTTTTACAGATGTATTATTATTATTATTATTATCTCTATCAGGGAGATTTTCAGTCCACGGCTGGTTCATCTCTAATTTACAGATGTAATGTCGTGCGCAATAATCACGATTTTCACAAATTTCGTATTTATAACAGATTTGTATTGATTTTAATAATTTGTGATTTTGCCTCATTTCGATTCTTCCACGAATTTTTCAAATATTCAATCATGTTCCTTAAAGAGATTCCTCTTAGAATTCTTATGGACATTTTTTTATGAATTATTTTCTTAATTTTTAGTGCTTTCATCAAGAAATCTTTTATCAGTTTTCACGAAGTTAGTCCTGGGCTTTCCACAGAAAATCATTCCCAGATTTTCTAATGTTACCAGAAAAATTCTCGAAGAATCTGTATTGAATTGCTTAAACAATCTCTTGATAAATTCGGCCAGAAAATGCATTAGAAACTATTTTTATCATTTCTCCTGGAAGGTCCTCTACGTACTTATTATATAGGGTGTCCCAGAAAGTATGGGCACGACTTCACCATACTGCCATTTCAAAACGAATGAAGATAAAAATCTGATTTTTACACATTTGATTACTGTAACCAACAAGAGTAGATTGCGATTTTTCAATGCATAATTTAATCATTAATGTGTTGATTACGTAACATTTCTTTGAAGCATCTCTTATCAGTCTTGCACAAATCGCTTTATTTTTGAGCGACTTTGTTTTAGAAAAAAATTCTATATCAGAAAGTGCGTATAATAAAAATCTGAAAAACATATTTATCAGCGACGATACGATAATTGATCGGACTATCACTTATTAAAATTGAGCATGTATAATTTGTATTGGAACTAAAAACCAGATTCCAGCCGTGATCGATTTGAAAAGGGTAAGAATCAAATCCTTATATTCATGGCAAAACATGAATAAATCAAAAATTAAAGTTGTCAATTCAAGAGAAGGGGGATTAACCTTTCGTAAATCTGAAATGTATTATTTCCATTACTATTCAAGATACCAGAAGAGTTATAACTTCGTGATGTTGTCTTATGCGGAGAGAAAAATACGATATTTTTCGAATTTAACAATTTTTCCAAATGTTATCTAACAAAGCGAAATAAAATTTCAAACAAAAATTTATTTAAAACATCCTTTATACAATGTACTTAAACACACCGCGGCGAAAAATTTTGATAAAAACATATTTTATTAGTTATTTTTCAACAAAATTAAAATGTAGGGTCTGTGCTGACCAGATAAGAATTAATCTTCTAAAATCGAGATTTTCAATGTTAACGATTATTAAATCAAACAAATTTATCACAGATGCTGATTGAAATAGCCTATAGAAAAATACAAAAATATAACAATATTTTATTGTTTGGAAAAGTATTATGATTTTAATTATCAAAGTCGTGCCCATACTTTCTGGAACACCGTATATACAAACTGTTAGTTTAAAGTGTCCTCCAGTTGCTCATTAATAATTTGTGTAGGATTTTAATCAACTACTGATTATTTCTCCAAAAAAAAATAGTACAGAAAAATCACCAAAAATGTCTTTAGGATCACCAAGCAAGGATTCATTCCACGAATTCCTCAGAACAGTTTGCTTTTGAAGCTCTACAATACTGTTTGAAAAAATCACAACAAAAATTATCCAGACTTTCCGCAAAACAATCTTCTGGGTGTTTCTCTAAATATTCCTCGTAATATTCCACAAAAAATGTTATGAGCAATTAAAAAGAATTCAATTGGGAAATTGTTATTCTCATGATTTTGCAAAGTAGAACTTTTAAAATTGAGTCTCTGAAGAAGGTCCCAAAAGGACCGAAACGTTGGACAAAATAAAATAATATTTTTTTCAATTTTGTCAAGACCGAAAAGCCAATCTATCATTAACGCAGATCTACCTGCATTTATTTTATTTCTCTAATATCAAGGAGCAACATCCCCCATTCCTTCAAAACTTCCTTGGCATTTTTGTTTTATTTTCTTTGCTTTGCTTAACTAAGGAAAAAATTCTAACATTCTTATAAAATTCCTAGCGGAAACCGTCGAACTGTTCCTTCAAAAACTCTTCCACGAAAATACTCACAGATTTCCCGAGAAATTTGTTCAGGGATGTCTTAGAGAATTAAATTATTGTTTCCCTAAGATTCTCCCGAACAAAATACCAGAGATTTATCTAAGTATTTTCCAGAAATGTTTTTTCTTCAAACCGCACTAACGAAATTCCCAAAAGAAAATCCTCCAAAAATTCTCGAAAGAATTTTTTTGTAGAAATTTTCCATCGATTTACTAAGGTTTGTTATTCATTCTTGAATTTCTCAAAAAAATACTCCAAAAATTCCATCAAGTATTATTTTAGGTTCTAGAAATTATTCCATTTTTTTGGTAATCTCATGATTCTTTCATAAATAAAATTTAAAAATTTAACCATTCTTCATATTTTGATTCAAAAACTACTTCCTTAATATCTCAATACTTTTAGGAATTGCTTTACAAATTCCTTTACGAATCACTCTATATCAGATTTCTAGAGAAACACATACTTTGTAGGTAATTGTTTTTATGATTATAGTTGACGTTTAATTCGGAAAAAATACTACATTCCTGTCGTAAAATCATCTTTTATAATAAATATTATAGGCGTTAAAACGCATGGAAGTTTTACTGAAAGTAAAATAAGAACTAAATCTTAGATAATATTTTGTATGAACTCCGAAGTGTCATGTACTATATTGTGAACATATTGATGTAGGAAAAAACAATTTTTTTCCTACTCTTAGAAATATCAAATAAACTAACTTGAATAGTCTATTATCGACTAGTTTGCAGTACAGTAGAAGTTAAACGCAGAAATATTGAAGGTGTTTTTAAGAACATTACCAAAGATGAATTGTGCATTACTTTGAAAATTTGTTGAGGAACTCCTGATGAATCCACAAATCAGGAACTATACGTTTAAGATTTCTGAAATTTTTCAAAACTCCTAAAATTTACCTTTTTTTAAGATTCCATCAGAATCATCTTTAGAAATTATCCTTGAAATCTATCCTTCCTTGACTTCTGGTTTTCTAGAATTCTGCCAGAAAGCCTCTAGGCCTCCGGCCTCGTATCGCACAAAAACATAGGAATTTGGAATCAGACAATAATTGGAAAAAATATTTTTAGTAGGAATTTGGAATCAGACAATAATTGGAAAAAATATTTTTATAAATGTTTTAGGAAAGATCAGTAAAAATTTCTTTATGAATATCTTAAAATATCCATTCCCTCTTTCCAGTTATTTTGCTACATGTTTCTCTACAAATTCCTTTTCCGCTGTGCTAACTTTGGAAACAAAAGTTTTCCTGGGGTTTTTCAAGAAATTTCTTTTGAAGATTCGAAGGCAAGAGATGTTTCAAAAACAATTTTCTTTCCAATTCATGAATCAACCGGGGATTTGAAGCAAAATTTCTAGAAGAAAACAAAGAAGAATTTGTCGCAACTTGTGATGTATTTTGAAAATATTTCTTAAGGACCATTGATGAGCGACGCAGAAGAATTTGTAATAAATTTTTTGGGAAAAATATTGAAAGAAATTCACAGAAAAATTTCTAGTAGAATTTTCTGTGAAATATCCCAGAATTAGATTTGACCGAAATAACATTGTTTTGGCAAATCCGGGAACGTATTCCGGAATCAACTTGCTAATAAAAAGTAGACATAGAAGGAATGGGTGGAATTCGCTTTGAAGGTATGAACAAGTCCCACAATATTATTTGACTAATGTCCATGAGATTTGCAAACGTTCTGAAGCCACCCTTCAATATTCCTTGAGGAATTTGATAATACTATCATTCTATGAATAATATCAAAAAGTTATCTGAAAAAAAAATGCTATAAATCTGTTGTAAATTAATCAAATAATTTATGAAATAATAAGTATTCTTGAAATAATATAGTATAAGCAATAAATTTATTCATGCGAATACTTAAAACATTGAATCAAAATCAAAGCAAGAATTCATTGCTGGAATAACATTATGGCCGATTTTCTTACATTGATGAAAAGTTGCCCATGCCGAAATTCCTTGAAAGTTAAACCTTTATTTTCGTAGTAGTAGTCGTTTAGTAATTTTGTAACAAAAATTGTGTATGTTTTTTAAATTATTTATTTTCTGACATCATACAACTTTATGTGAATGTATAGATTTTTTTAGTGAATTCTCATAAGGAAAATCATTATAACCGGACATCTCGGGGTATCATAAAAAAACATGATAAATCAGAATGAAGTGAATATGCTGCTTTATGCTGAAACAGCATTATTTGGATTATCCAGAAAAAATGAATTTTGGGAATCAAATTTCCAGGATTTTGACGCTTTTCGGCACCACGGTATTTTTGCAACGTAAATTTCGAAAAATTGCGCTTATCGCATGCAACAAGAAACAAGTTCTAACAGTAATCAATCGATCGTCAGCCGGACGGTTAAGCTTTCGATTGTCGCACGATTCACCGAAGTCAGAACAGCCGCGCTGAATCTTTTTTGTTTTATTTTTTTTTATTGTCATTAAAAATTCTGGAGGGGGGGGGGGCTGGATGATTCTGGAGGGGGCCAGGCCTCCCTGGCCCCCCTGTTCCTACGCCAATGATCACCAACCATTCAAGATTGAATTTTACTAAAAAAAAATATTATCCCGCCCGATAAGGGACTTGAACCCTTGACCGTTGGATTAAAAGTCCAACGCTCTACCGACTGAGCTAACCGGGCTTCATGCTATTAATACCACAAGTACAAAATGGAACGATATTGACGACACCAAATCGCAGTCAATCCGTTGACTCATAGAAGCGCCGACCCTCTGAATGTATATTCTTTCTTCTTGATTTTATCACCTCGTTGGGTCTATTCTGCGATAGCGAGCCGTATCATCCAGACGCTTACGGGTGTTATGTGCGAGCAAAGCAGATGATGGAAAGGAAATTTGTTATGAATGGCACCATTCGTGCGTTCAGTTTATGTGTAGTGGATGGTTCTCGTTATTTGTCTATGCTTTACCACGTGTTTCAATAGGACTTATAAATAATGTTCACAATTAACGACTTGACTCCACGCGCTACGAAATTAGTTTTCAATTTCTGAGCTAATGCCTAATTAATTACAAACAAAATGCTGACTACAAACAAAACCAAGACTGGTCACATCAGAGAATACACACTTTATTAGAAAACCACGGTTAATCTACAACACGAGCGAGGTGTTTCCAGCGGTGGCCGAGGGAAAGCATAAACCGTTATTTTTTTTTTTGTTACAAACACGATAGCTACAGTCGTTCGATTACTGTAACAAATGACTTCAACATGTCAGGATGGCCGAGCGGTCTAAGGCGCCAGACTCAAGAGCAATCTTGCCCATCATACCAAGTAGTGTGGGTTCAAATCCCGAGAGCGTTCTGGTCCTCTCTGAGGGCGTGGGTTCGAATCCCACTTCTGACAGAAGGTTTTTTGATATTCATAAACATGGTTCCTGATGCTGGCGGATGCTGTAGGGAATGTATTTAGACAGTAATGCATTATGCATTACCCCACCCTGGTTCAAAAAATAGTTTTTAATTTGATTCTGTTGCACCAGTCAATGGGAGATATACATCATAATTGAGAGGCCCAAATGCAGAGGAGTGTAAGTGACATGTTGGTCGATTTTGAGCTTTGTTACTAACAAGTTTTATTGTGTCTACAGAGGTGTCGCATGGCCTAATTATCAACATGTGCACAACTAATTTAGTGTCATTTTATTTTTGCCATTATTAATTATACATTGGATTCAACCCATTTTATTAGTTAATATAAATGTGTAACCAGTTGTTACTATCTTTCGTTTGAAAATATAAATTTCTTCTAATCTTTAGTTGATTCAAAACGTTTAACGTTCAAGGATCGTCATCATTAATAGTTTACGGAACAAGTTGCAGAATGATGATTTTGACAGCTTGAGTCAAACATTTATTTAACGAGGTTTGTCGAGTTGAAAAATTACGACGAGTGCTGTAAAAATCAAGTTCTGTAACGAGTTGCGTACAACATTTTTTTGCAATTTCATAGAAGATCACTTGAGGGTATCATAAATCATATCGAGATGCATTCATTATTATTTTGCAATTTCTGAAAATTATTCATTACGCAACTCTGAACAGTTACGCAATGAAGTGTTGTGTAATATTCTGAAGTGTTGGGTAATATTTATGATTTCAGCTGCGCAATGACTATTACCGCACTGTTTAATTCAGTGCAGGAAAGTAGGCCATTTCATGACAAGTAGCCGTAATGAAAACAGCCTATTTCGATAAGAAATTGCAAAAAAGCAGTTTTTCTGTTCAAAACTTAAAAAAAATCGATGAAAATGTGTGCAATGTGTTTTGGTTGCTATTTTCCAATACAGTGAACACATTTTCGTGTAAATTTTCTTGATTTTGAACGGAAAATCTGCTTTTGAAGATTACGAAATCAATGACGGTTCCTGTCAGATACTAATCGTGCTGTTCATTTTGATTTTTCATTTCGATAAAAATTTTCTCGATTTAAACGATTAGTCATCATTATGGACAAATTGTAAAATTCTCACATAACTTGTGGTCTCGCCCTAAAAGCCATTGGTAAGCGAGTGTGTAGCTTGTTGTTACTGAGCAAACGAATGGATTTACACATTATTTAGCAATGAAGAGAAGATTCTCCTCTATCTCCCAGTAGTGATAATTCTCATACTGTTTCATTCATTTGCTTAGAAATGAGGAGCTCGGTTACCAATAGCTTTAAGGGCGAGATCACAAGTTATGCGAGAATTAATAATTCTAATTAAGCGGCTCATCAGTGACAATTTGTACAGCACTGGATTCTAGCAATACAGCACTGTGATCATAGCATTAATATAACATCGGTGAATTCGTTTACTTAGTGCACGCATTATAAAAAATGCTCGCTTTTAAAACACACCACAAGCGTAAAGATGCTGACGATGACGAAGGGTGCGACCGTTCTTGAGTTAAGTTTCTGGTTTACATCTGTTTGACCATCGCAAGCTTCATTGCGCTAATGCTGTATGTTAAAAGCGAGGTTTACCAGAAAAAACTTCCTTACCGTCAGTTGCCTGAAATATCAAGCGTGGTGATGGTGAAAGCGCGCGCGAAGGCCAAGAGAGGAAGCGAAATTGATCTCTCTCGTGGATTGATTCCTCTCTTGTCTAGCCACGCCATCCGCACGCTCACTCGCACTGATCAAATTGGTGATGTAGAAAGAATGTGCACCGGCCAGAGTTGACGCTTTGGTTACTCACACACTGACATTTGTAGCTGAAAAAGCTTTCTACCGCATAAACAGAGTTGCGTTTACGATACAAGTTTCCCGATAAGAATTCACGCGTTGGTTCGTCACAGCAGCAAAGTGTAGCGAGTGTAGTGTGGACTAAGTGTTGCACAGCATGCATCGCGCTGAACGAGTAGAGAAAATTGGGTCTCAGATCGCGCGTTGCACTAAACAGCTTTTGCATTTAATTTGCAACAAATAGGTATTTTGATAGATGAATATTGATCTGCCTGCTATCAAAAATCGAGATACTTGAAACTCATCCACAATAATCATTTTATTTAATTATTGTTTTTTGGGCGTGCAAATTACTTACTTTATTATACCATTTCATTGGTAAAAATCGAGTTCGCACTTTACCAAATTTTATAGTTCGGTTGCACGTCATAATTATATGTGAGAAGACAGTCATTGGCTTAGTTGCTATTTTTTAACATTAATTCAAAAATTGATTACACATTTTTTGCTCCATTTCCTAGGATCATTGAAAAGGACCTGCAAATGATATTTTTAATTCGTGTATTTTTCCAGGATATAACACCAATATATAATTGCAGGAAATATTTAGTATAAATATTGTCATTGTATTTCTTTCAGGCTAGTTGGAACAATATGTTATTATGTATTTAATATTAATCATCATTCATTCAACGATTGTAGGTCAAATCATCAAGTTCTTAAAAAAAAAAATGATGATGATGATTTCTTATATTTTTTATATTTTAAATTATTGTATTTAATTTTACTACATAACAATAATCATTTAATTGAATCATATAACATGGGTGATGTTGGGAGAGTGCATCAGGGCATCATTGAAGTTACAGCTGGACAATGGAGTGGAGTGCCAGCAGGAATCAAGGGTTGAAGTAACCGTAACATCCTTGTAGATGGGTTCTTCTATCCCAACAGTTGTAATGGATTTGACGCACCATTCTTATAACAAACCATCCCGTGGATAACTTGACAGGTATTGCAAATTTCATTATGCTTTCCGTTGGATCATATTATTGGAAGGAGATTCTCTATTTCCCGCGGGTTTCGCGTAAGTGTCTCTGCTTACGGGTCCGGTTGAATTCAGATTGATAATGAAAATTGACTGTACTGTTAAGTGGAACCGCATGCAGAGCAAGACTCAAGCTAGGATGGTGGCTACCTACATACATACTTAGAATATTGATACCATAAAACAATGTATCGATCACCTTCTCGTAAAAATGGCAAAAAATATTTTTCTTTGAATCATTTTCAGCGCATGAGAAGATATAATACTATGGAGTTTATAAAATTAAGTTTATAGTTTTACATGAATTTTCAAATTTTTGAAAAACCCCGAAATTCTTTACCCAGAAGTCCATGATATTGAATTCCACTTCCCCGAATGTACCAATACCTCGAATGCACACTTACCCTGTATGACATTGACCAGGTCTAATGAGATTCGGAATTATGGAATTCAGGGTAACGGTACATTCGGGATAACGGGGCCGAATCACCAGAAAGATTCTTGCCTCACATGTGATTTTAAAGCCATATAATCAAGGATAATATACATAGATGTAAAATTCGAATCCGTGATCTTAAACTTAAAAACGTGAGGAGAAGGCAATTTGGGAGAAGTACTAAGAACTATTATTAAATAATCAAAAATATGAAAGCCCTTGGCGATGATCGAATTCATCAAGAAACTTAAAGAAAGTAGCTTATTATTCTTAGTTGATATATTCAAAAATTGTTTTCAGATGTCATTTTTTCCTGACAAGGTTGTACCAATTCTAAAACCAGACAAAAATCCTGCAGATGCTTCTATATATCTTCCAATCATTTTGCTTTCCTCCGTAAAAAAAGAAAAGGTCATTTGACCACTCACCAACTTTTACGTGTAACAAATTTGAAACGATTCAACAAATCTCAAGGCTATTCTACTGGTCTTGCTCTTCTAGACATAGCAAAACCATTCGACAGTGTTTGGCATGAAGGCTTGATTGTAAAATTAGAAAAACTGTGATTTTCCAACATACATTGTTAGAATAATCCAAAGTTATCTGTCAAATTGCACACTTCAGGTTAATTATCAGAACTCCATGTCTGGAAGACTTCCTGTAAGAGCTAATGTTCCTCAAGGCAGCATGTTTGGACCAATATTATACAATATTTTCACATCTTACTTAGGTACCTGAGTTACCTCAGGGATGTCAAAAATCTTGGTTTGTGAATGACATAAGCCTCTTCACCAAAGGACGAAGCCTTTAGGCTACTTGTCACCTGTGGTGAATTACAAAAAAGTTTAGATATTTTTTCTTCATAGTTGCAAAAGTTAAAGATTTCTCCTAATGCTTCCAAAACTCAACTAATGATATTCCCACATAAACCAAAAGTTCTTTATTTGAAACCTTCAAGTAGACATGTTGTTACGATGAGAAGGGTTCCAATAAATTGGCCAGGTGAAGTTAAGTATTTAGGACTCATGCTAGATAAAAATTTAACCCTCTAATACCCAACCCCGCCTTAAGACGGGGTACACTTTGGAATTTTGTGTATTTTTTCGTAGCTCAGAAAGCAAAATGATTTTATTTTTGGCTTAATCCTTGACTCATAACACGCATATGAGAAAAGTTTTTTATGACTTTTGAAACTTTTTTGTATTTTTGAAAATTGTTTGAAAAATTGTATTCTTATACAACCTACAAATGCCTGGGGTTTATTTAACGTGTAATATAAAAAATCGTACCTTTCATATTTTTCTACTTTTAACTTATAACAGAAGAAGGGCTTGGTGGTATTAAAATAATTGCAAACCTGTGTTTCCGTTAATTACACGGAAAATAAAAATATTTTCAGGAAAATATTTGAAATTTATTATTTTTAAAAGTACCGTGAAAACTTGAATTTTTATTGTTGCCAAAAATCAGTAACTAGAAGAGGCTTCAAGAAAAAATGAAAAAGGATAGTGATGTTCAAAAATAAAAATTATAAAAATGAAAAACCAAAATTCATAGATTTGCGAATAAAAATAAATCATTGCCCAAAACGTGTTTATAACGATTTTAGATAACTAAAAATGATATTTAGATCGAAAATAAAAATTTGGGTATTAGAGGGTTAACTTTCAAAAATCACATTGGGGACATTCAAGCCAAATGTAACAATTATATAAAATGTCTTTAACCATTTATTATTAGAAAATCGAAACTTTGAAAATGATTCTGAAGCTCGCTCACTGGTATAGTACTTATGAGTTACATAGGATATCCAATGCTGAAACATTGGAACAAACAATTTTTACAAACTGTAAAAATTATGAACTGCTATGGCAAATGAAATGTAATATGTTGTAACCAAAATATTAATAAAATCTTAAGTTTGTTTAAATAACACAGAACACCTAGATATAAGAAATTATGTAATATTTGGAATGATACTAATTAACAATTAAAAAAAATCTATGCTGTAATTGTAATGTTATTTTACAATATACTGTATTGTATTTGCAGTGGTGAATGGTACTGTGAAAATACGTTATTTTGTTTTTGAGTTGTAATTTTTATCCGGTTGCCCGGCTGCTTCAACGGCGAAATTGCACACCATAATCCAATTTTGATGGCCAAATTTTCACGTTTAACTACAGTGCTTTTGCTACTATCTACGTACATCGTATTTAAGTACCGGATAGGTCATCCAGTAGATACGGCTTTCTCAGCCGGTTGTTTTCATTGAAAATTGTATACGGTAATAACTCGTCATAACAAAGACCGAGTAGGTACTCGCCGATGCATTGCTGCACTGAGCTGATAAAATGCGCCGCACTTTCAGATGATGATAACGAAGTTTTAAAGGCTTCGGTCTACACATGGATGCTCTACAGAAGCTGGCCTGCTTTGTTTAGTCACTGTCACGTCACAAAAGTGTGGTGTCGAACCAAAAACCCGGAAAAAGTCAAGAGCGCGTAACGTTTCAAGCCGTTCGAGAAAGTGGTTCAGGAAAAACACATACCTACCGTGACTACTCGAAATTCATCTGAAAATGAAAATCTACGGCTGCAGTGCTTCGAAGTTTTGAAGATGATGCTCATCTATGCTGCCAAATGAATTATTTATTTTTTGTTTCTGGGGAAACCGAAATGCAAACAGATTTCCTCGCCTGCTTCGCTGCTGGTTGCTGTTTGTGTATGATAGTCGGCAAATAACATACAGCAGGGATTCGGTGGATAATTACGTGTATGTTAACAAGACCGGGACTGTCGAGGCTTACAAAACCAATAACTGGTAGGGTGGATGTTCCAATTGTGGAGGTACTACGCACGTTTCATTGTAAATTAACAGCTCAAAATCTAATAAACCAATAAATGCACACATTATTGTTGTAGCCTAACAAAAACGCACGATTTCAAACAATATCGATGCCGTTCATCTGTATATAAAATATGTATATAAAAATAAGTGCATTTGCACGGCACATATTACATTCTGTTCATTTAAAGAGCTTCGCCACTCCCAACTACGTCACAAGTTGACGCCTATGGTTGTAACGAAAACTAATGATCATTTCATTGCGGAACACGTTTTTGTCTCAAGCACCAAAATACCGCTACTTACATAATAAAGGGTTGCTGAATCCATTGCCGTTTTCAGAAACATCATAGCACGTCTAGTTTTTAAGATATTGTTGAAAATGCAAAATTTTACTATTTCAGCTAACTTGCATGCAAGTATGCCAGCTTGTATGGCAATTTATTTGCTTGATTTGCCACAGAATTCAAACTTCATGTGTATAACAGTACTTATGAACAAAATTTATAATAGTTTAAATGCACAAAAGCTTTTTTTTTTTTGATATTTTAGAAAAGCACTGTATTTTGCCATATAAGAGAAACAAAGAATTTTGTATGGAGACTGAAAACATGTTAAAAAAATCGATTTAAGTCAAATTCTATCCTGAAATTTCACCCAAATATTATCTGAAATGAAAGTTAAAGTTCTATTTTACATGCTGGGTGGATTTAATCACAAAAAAGTATGATAAATTATACTTAAAATTTCATGTAAACATCAATGAAATCAATGTGTTATACTACTTTAGAGACCTGTAGATAAAAATTGTGACGTGCTGGAACATTTCTGAGAACGGCATCAGATTCAGAAAACTCAAATCTACTCGAGACACATAATCTGATCCTTGAGACACGCAAACATGTCATTTTTGTTACGCTGTGTTTACGTTGTGAGAAAAATAATGTCATTACCATTGCAAAATGATACACTGTTCCTTTGGAGTTGGAGGTATTTTATCAATTTTAAAGGATTTTTACGATGTTTGCAACTATTCAAGGTGTCAAAGAGCTAATTTTTCGATAGGTTGTGTGCTAAATCAATGGAAACAGTATAAACGTCACTACACAGATAAAAATATTTAAAGTAGCGTAAACAGAAAAACAAAGTAAAAATAAACGAATTTCATTTATTGCTACAGCATTAAGTTTAATTTCCAACTACAGATGCTTGAATATTACATGATCGTGTAAATTTAAAGTGTCTTCGATTGAAAAATAAGGGAATAATCGTTGATATTCCAGTTTATTTTGATGCTCCAAGTATGTGCATGAAAATAAATTGAATTTCGCAACATATTTTTAGCTGTGTACCCCAACTAAAGGAACACCCACAACTATTGGATCATTTACCCTATTAGCGAACGCACATTTGCGATGACCGCGGCACTGGTGTGAACATCGCTTCCGATTTCACTTTTTTTGATGGTCGGTTAAAAAGTGTTGCAATAATCATTTGCTAGCTACTTGGCTGTACAAGAAGTGCGTTTATTGCTTTTGACGAAAATGAGGTACACGTAGGAAAAACATATGCATAGTGGTTCAAAGATTGTTAAATCTCAAAAATAAAAATATTTTTTCCGAAAGTCAATGTTTTCTCGGCTTCATTAATACTTTTTCGATTAGAATCTAAAGATTGAAAAAGATTCATTACATTTTATTTTATATACAACTCTTTGGGTGGACACGATTTTTCATGAAAATGGATATTTACGACTCATAATTCAGCAGTTGTTTATAGATTTGAAGAGCGTTAAAGTACATCAAGGCGGATAAAAATTTTCAATCAATTCATACATAAAGATTGAACTCGGAAAAAGTGTGACACTTTGTTTTGGGTTACCTTTTTATCGCGTGGGTAAAACTTAATGAAATTTTAAATTCGTCGAAGTGGTTCATCCAGCAGACCATGAAACGGGCTGGCCTACGTGTTTTTAAACTAACAAGCAAAACACTGTGGCCAAGTTGCATGCGCGGAAGCTGTACCGTGAGTGGCTGTTCAAGCCAGGCTGTCTTATCATGGTCGAAGAGACATTCATTAAGGCCGACACCGAACACATGCCCGGCCTCTAGTTTTTTGTCGGTACGTCCCGCATGGAGGTCCCGGAAAAGTTCCGGAAGAGAAATATGGACAAATTTGCGAAGAAGTACCTGTTGTGGTAGGCAATCTGCGAGTGCGGACGGTACAACATGCCGTTCGTTACAACCAGCACCAAGCATGGGAAACATTCACTCGAATATTGCATTTCTCTTGCTCACATCCACAAGCGGTCAAGAGCGAGATTGCCGTTTCTCCGACCAAGCTGAGTGTTTCAATTTCCAATGTGCTTTCTTCTTGTTCGCCGAACGACAAGTTAGACAAAAACGGCAATAGAATGATTCACTACCGACTCCTTGTGCCGAAGGCATCCGATTGCTGTAGCGAATGATTCTTTACATTCCGATTCCACACGAGTGGCATTCGTATTTGAGAGCTGAAGAGCGTTCACTGACTGGGAATACACAAGGCGAAAGGTTTCAGTGAACGCAAAATCTGTACATTTCGCAGGAAGCTTTCAGTGATCGAATGGCGAACGCGTTCCTTCGTGTCTCCTATTTAAGATAGGATAGGTGCTCTCTCCGCTCCGTAAAATTTTTCATTTTCGGTTTATCTCAATCGTTTACGATTCGTCGGGATTGCGCTCATCCTAGTAGCGTTCGCGGTCATTGAACATTCGGTGGCAGCAGATACTTTGCAGATATTTTATCGGTAGCGTTCGGGTGATTGAGTGAATTTTCCCATGCTTGACCAGCACCATAAACGGGCAGATTTATCAAGAGGAATGCTTGAAGAAGCGCTTGCTGCCCTTCCTCCGCTCTCACTGTGATCCCACGCTGTTCTGGCCCGATCTCGCATCGTGCCATTACCCCAAGCCTATAATGGATTAGTACGAAGCGAAGGGCGTTGATGTGGCCCCGAAGGAGGCGAACCCGCCAAATACACCAGAACTTCGACCGATCGAAAAGTTTTGAGCGATAATGAAGAAGAATGTTAACAAGCGGAAACAAACTTTCAAAACCGATGAAGCTTTAAGGAAAAACTGGAATAAATTGTGCATGAAAGATAGGAAAAGCCTCGCCCGAGATCTCATGAGCAGTGTTAAGAGAAATGTACGAGCATTCAGCTTGAGGGAGGAAATTCAATATTTAAATTAGGCCAAAATACAGCTAATAAATAGTAATTTAAAATGAACTTTTGGTGATCATTTTTGTTTGTCTCATTTTTTCCGAGTCCAGTCTTTATTTACTTACTTAAAAATGTAAACATGTTAAAAACAGTAAACATTTAAAAAAAAAAAAGTTTTGAGCAGAAAAACTGTTTTTGAATTTTGGATGATGGCTATGATTTCGATGATGGATTCTTGAACGTTAAGTTTGGTGTGTGCTCGTTTTGAACAAAGAAACGTGCATCAATTAAAAATCACCTAAAATTTCACCCTTTTTAAATCATCAAGTATCAAAATATTGGTAGATGAAAATGCTTAACAGCAATGATTTTTCGTTAATTGTCAATACAAATGAAGAAAAAGTAACAAAGATTGTTCGGCAGAAATGAAGTTCTATATGAACTATGTTATATGCAGAATTCAGAAGATTTTAAACAATAATGTAATGAAGGATCAGGATCGATTAATGTTTAATGATTAATAAAATCAATGAAAACCCATATTCAATAAAGCATTTATGTAATGTGGGCTTTGAAAAATTTTATAAAAAAATCTTGGTTTTGAAATAATATCAGAATTACATTGCCCTATCGAAATCGATCTTATATTTTCACCTGAATATACTTACGTTGATTGTTATTATTTTTGATTGATTTGATATATATTTTTTTGGGAAAAGCTATCAACCATTAACCGCCTTTGAAGCCATTGAAGCAGCCAACGATGACGCCGACTGCGATGCGAGAGCGAACACCATATGATGATATATAATGTGCATATCTCCATCGCTTTATGTACATACAAAATCACCCTACATAACACTTCGAAGGAAATGCAGGTCTATATAAACTATGTTTTTTTAATAATTTAAAATGATTTAAACAATATTTGGATGTATGATAAGAGATCAGGATCTATTTATATTTAATGATCAATAAAAACTGTGTAAATCCATGTTCCATTAAGCCTTTACGCAAAGCATTGAGAAATTTAATATGAAAAAAAATCTAAATTTTGAAATAATGTCAGAGTAATATTTCCATGTCGAAATCAAGCATATTTTTTATAATTTATATTACTTTTGAACACAAATGAATGAAGTTTTAATCAGTTCACGTTAAACGCGCCTACACCGTATTGTTTATTCCGTTACTCTAAAATGTATTTTTAGAGATTCCGTCTCAACACCTAATTTTACCCTTATTGAGCCGAAGATCAGATGAGAGGTGTGTTAATTTCTTAAATATTATAATACTGTCCTCCAATTTCAATTACAAGGATAATAAATAATTTTTGGCAATTACAGTCAACTCTGTTTTACTTGATATTACATATCTCGATATCGAATTAGAGAACCATAGTAAAAGTTGGTTTTCATGGCTACCTCGGAGATCTCTTGGATCGCAGATGCAATGGTTTTGAGTTCTTTAACTCGATGGTCCCTTCAATATCAATACAATTCAGCAATAAACAAATATGTTTGATGCGAAAACTACAAATCACATACCCTGTATCTAATCACTCTATGTTTTAGTGAAAGGCTGATTCAGCGCACACACTTTTCGCTCAGAGAGTTTTGTGATATCTCTTACCAGTACATGACTAGACATGTTTGTACAAAATTGACCACCCTATATTATACCATTTTTTACTATGGTAGTTAGAGTTGTAAACTCTGATTTGTTCGATGCATAGCATAACAAAAATGACATTTTTGCGTGTCACAAGGATTAAATTATGTGCTTCTTGTAGATTTGGGGTTGTAGAATTTGATGCCGTTTTCAGAAATGTCCCTGCACGTCACAATTTTTGGCTACTGGTCGCCAAAGTTGTATAATACACTGGTATCATTGATGTTTACATGAAATTTGAGGTATGATTTATCAAACTTTTTTGAGAGCTAATCCAGCAGCTTGCAATATATGACTTTAACTTTCATTTCAGATATAATTTGGTTGAAATTGCACGATACAATTTAGATTAAATCTATTTTTTAACTCGTTTCTCTTACAGGGTGTCGACTCAATTTCGAAAATAAAATTGCCTGACTTTCCCTGACCTTCCAGTCATTTTCCAGAAAAGTTCCAGACCACTGAGTTGGTTAATTTGAACCGAAATGTGTAATATTTTTACAAGAAGATACATATTCGTTATGTTATAGCTCGTATGAATAAACTGGTCAATGGCTTTTGCTTTATTGAGATATATGTACCTGCCAGATGACATTCTTGAACGTTTATTCAACAATTTAACAATTGAGAATCTATTTACATTTCAAACTTGAAAATCCGTATGAACAAAGATGTTCTCGGCTAGTGAACTACCTCAGACCTAATTTAAAATTTTAGGCATGAACGAAAATTTTGGTCCTCCTTCCTATTTTATACGAGAGGCAACACCATTACGATCATCCACCATACTTTTTTTTAGTGGAAGAAAGCTATCCAAAAATTTGGCTTCTTCCAGGCAAAATTCTAGCCATTGCAATAAAACTTTCTTGGAGAATTGCTTCAAGGAATTCCACATAGATTGCTCAGAAATTCTTCTTGAAATTCTTAAGATTTTTTTCCAGATATTCCTTCAATACTTCTCAATGAACTCTTGAAAGATTTCCTCCAGAAGCTCCTCATCTCCGAGATTCTCTAAAAATTGTTAGAGAATGTCTTTCAGTCTTAAATATTTCTAAAAATAGCATTTTGATTTCCTAGAACTATTCCAGGACTGCTTATAAAAATATTTTTCAGGATAACATATTTTTTTCCAAATTGTTTTTATTTATTTTTCCTTAGAATATCTTTGATAATTCTTCACGATGATTAGTTACAGTTAATATTTTGGGATTTCGATATGAATTACCCCTAGCTTTTCTCCACGAAAAAATATCTAAATATTCTTAACGGAATGCATTCAGGGCTTGAACAATGCGCTGATTAGAAGGTTTCTAATGTTTCTCTTGTACTTGTCGTACCTTCAGCAATGCTCCGAGGAACTCTTCTAAGAACTCATCTACGAGTATCTCTAAGTAATATCACAAATTGTCAATAGCAGGGCTGGGAAAAATTCTGAAATTCACTCTACAGTAGCCAAACAAAGCCAATCACAGCCAGTGAAACTCCATCGCTGCTGTAGGCAAAAAGCCTTGAAAATTGCAAAACACCCATTGCTAAGGGCAACCCAAAATTACTGTAGAAAAATGTTCTATTTTCCGCTGCATTTCCCGCATTTAGAGCCTTCAATGACACTAACGTTTTAGAACTACTGTACTGTGAAGAGCCACGTGATTTTCGTGAAATTCAAGCCTACTACTATTACCATTCCCAGCACTGGTCAATAGATTATCAAGATTATCTCAAATGATATTCCTGAAATTTCTGCTTTTACATGATTTTCTGGATTACTAAAAATAATCGAGGAACTTTGAGAATCATCCTCAGAATTTTTGGAGAATTTTCTGGGTCCTGGTTCCTTAGTCGAGTGGTTAAAGTCCACGGTTGCAAATCAAAGCCATGCTGAAGATGTATTGATTTAGCATAATCAATTACTTTGCAAACAATAAACTCGTTTGATGTTGTAGTATTGATATTTTTTCCCTGACCTCAAGTGAAATTCCCTGATTTTCCCTGACTTTCCAGGTCAAAAATAAATTCCCTGACATTCCCTGATTTTCCAGGTTTTTCCAGGTAGTCGACACCCTGTCTTATATGGAAAAATAATACTTTTCTAAACCACCAAAAAATAACTTTTGAGCATCGAAAGTATAATGAACTTTGCTGATAAAATTTGATTTTGCATTTTCAACAGCCAATATCTCAAAAACTAGACGGGCTATGATATTTTTGAAAACGGCAATGGATTCAGCAACCCCTTATTAAGCAAATAGCGGTATTTTGATGTTTGAGACAAAAACGTGTTCCCCGGGGATATCAAAGCTTATTGAAATGCTTCTGTAAGTGCACGAATAAAAAATAAACTCAATACAGTATTGCAACTTATGTTATTTTTTAACAAGTCGAGAAGACGTTCATGGGGTGCACCATGGAGCTCTTGGAAAAAACTGAGTGTTCGTTGAAAATCGAACTACCGTCGTTGGGGGTGACAATGGGTCAAAAAGGGATATGTGCGATTTATTTTTTGAATAACTATCGCAATTTAACTCCAATAAACTTCAAATTTGGCGTGTATGTACTTTGATGGTACATTAACAACTGTTCAAAAAATTAAAGACAAATATTCATTCACAGCGGCACCACAAGTGAATGAAAAATGACCCAATCTCACCCCATAGAGGGGGTGACATTGGGTCACTATTATTGAAATAACTTGTTTTTGAGAATATGATTTCAAAACCATTCACAACTGAAAAATATTGACAAAAAACGATGCAAACAAGACAAAAAGATATCTAAGATGTTTCACAAGTATCATAAACCCACTTAAAAGAAAGATTATACTGAAAATTGAAGAGCTATGAGAAAAAATATGTAAACCCAACATTTATCGTCAAGTTTACATAAATTTTCCCTCAAATTGTCTTCAAAGTCTCATCCCCATTGCTATAAAGCCCATTCAGTTTCCTCAAAGATGTACTGAAACAGTGATTAGTTTAAACCTTCGCAAATAGTTAAATTTCGGTGCGACATTCCACGATCAACAAATTTCAGGCAGAAGTTGACGTCATAATCCCAGTATTTCAGCGATCCAACTCATTTGTACTTCCGTGAGATGTTTCTTTAATATGGAAACACTGATAAATAATCAAATTTAGCAAAAAAACACCCTTTTGATAAAAATTTACGATGTTGCTGCGCACGAAACATGGTTGCTGGTTTGAGAAGTTGTCAAAAAGCGTTGTATTGTAATTCAATGCACGGAATACTCAAGTAGACTTGTTTGATGTTTCAGAGATGCTGTATTTAGAAAGAATAAACACATCTTAATGAAAAAAGAGAACACCCGGCACCGTAAAATGTCAAAAAAGTGGACTTGGAATTTCATTTACTATTGTTCTTGCTTGACCCAATCTCACCCCCATTTTCAATGTTCTAGACATCGTACCGTAAAAAATGATTTTTTTGTGGGAAAATCAAACAGATTCCGGAAAATACCTGTGATGTGTAATGAAAAGACTTTCAACATTCTACTAATACAACGATAGAGGCTAGAGTACATGCGTGATACTTTATACAGGAGAAATATTATGTTGTAAATTTTATCTAGTTTCAACATGCAAGTTTATTGATGTAGTACACAAAAACTACTATTTCTAAAAATGTATATTGTTATGAATTATGTGTAATAATATGTTCCCTAACATATGAATTATAAATTTGAGTAATATCAGCGTTATTAGCTGAAATATTTCACAAAACATATTTTTCCATTTTGACCCAATCTCACCCCCTAGACCCATTGTCACCCCCATCGACGGTATATCAAAAGGATCGGATTGGACCAACACACATTTTGTGATTTTCAAACTAATTGAACACAAACAGTGCATAGATATTTCAAAACAATCCAGTCAACTGAAAGCTTAGGCTTAGGGGATTTAATTATAAAATAACACAGAAAAATTGGAGAATTACTGTCCCTTACATAAGCTTGGCAATAATGTTAAACGGCAGTACACTAGAGCATTTCGAAACAACAAACTAATATAAGAATCAAACGAATTAATTGAAAGGCGTCAAATTTATTCCGTTAGATCCTAGACAGACTGTGGATAGAGAAACGGTACACACGATGTTTACAATAGCGCCAGTATTGAGAAATGCTTGATGGTCCGAATCAGAACAGGGTCCGAATTGTACCAGGTTCTCCTATTATAAGAATCATTTGTATGTCACTGACAGTTAGACAATATTTTTACAAATCATGAGGTTTCTGTATTGTGACTAAGTTGTATGCAATTATGAGTTTCTCAATAATACGTACTATAAAACACTAAATTAACTTTCAATTCAAAAAAAAACTTTGGCGAGAAAACAAATATGTTTTGGTTAAAATTTTCTTTTGCCAGAATTGTAGATGAATTCCAGCACGTATTTTCTTCGAAGAAAAGATAATTTGGAAGAAAATTTTTCCTCTTCGAAGCCTTGCGGTTAGCGGCGTCAGTCTTCTAGGCGTATTGTGCCACGAAGTGTGGGTTCGATTCCCGCTCCAGTCGGTGGAAACTTATCGTCAAACGAAAAATTCATCGCTGGGCTACTGGGTGTTTCGTGTTGCCCGTTACCTAATGTTAGTGATCGTTCAGTCTGTGCAGCCAATGTGTGAAGACGGTGTAAATTATCTTTAAAAATGTGCACCGGAATTCACCTACTGGTCTTCTAAAAGACCGTCTATTAAGTACGTCTCGCTAAATTTGACTCTGTCTGACCCTGCTTCTGTCCTAGCTTCTGTCACACTTTAATAAACCTTCGAAAAATGTGCATAGATTGTTATGTTTTGCTGAACCCCTTCCCTTACCCACGTGTTACGTAAGTAATGAACGACCACCAACAGTGCTTTTGAGGCTTCCCGGCAAAGATTTTATTGCGAGTTTTTTTTTTTACATATGTTAACAACAACAAAATTATTTCAAATCGTGGCAATAATAACGAGTGGTAAGATAAAAGATGGTACACGAATTTTGACACATGACTTTTTGACTTCCATGAGTTTTAAAAAGTTGAAAAATAAAATAGAACTTTCGACAGCTTGGCGCAACACGAAAAATTAGTATCTTCTTTTGAATGCACCATCTATATTTTTTTAGTAATGACGAAAATAGATAGGTATGTGTATATCAAAAATATTTCAAACAGGAATAAGAGTTTATGTCGACACTTGTAGTGACGAACCATCCATAATTTGGTTGAAAATTACATGAACTTAACGTTGTCAAATGTATTATCGTATGCATAAAAGGAGCTCACCAGTTGGCAATCCATCCTCGACTAAACACGAAAATCTTTTCACACTCGCACAATGCGAACCGAACACGCTTGGTCTTGGTTCCGTCGCTCACCCGAGCAAAGTTGAGAATCAAAGAGATAACAAGTTGAGTTATCCGATAACAAGCATTTGATAACTTAATTTGTTTTCATTGTGGTTGAATAAGCAGGCAACATAACAAACGTGATAACAAAAGTTTATACTAAAGATATCATATAAATATCTCATTATAAAGATCAAAGTATGGTAACAAACATTTGCCGTCATTCGCCCATCGATGGCATCCTCGATGTGACAGCTCAAAATTCGTTGATAACAGGAATCTTAATATTGATAACAAAAAATAACATAATGAATTCATGATGTATCACTATGTTATGCAGTTGTTATTCGACTCAAGCACTCAGGAGCATGTAACGGAAAAGAAAGACCAACGCTACTCTGGAATTCTACTCTGCTCAAATATGGTCAAAAATATGTTGAATATTAACTTAACAATATATATCTTTTAAATGTGAGTTACAGTTTTTGGCCGATTTTTTTTCTAGATCAAACCACTGTGTACTGGGTGAAAATACAATTATCGGTGATTACATTGAACGCAGAGGAAACGCTATGGTCATTGTGGGAAAGATACACCTCGAAGAAACGTATGCTAGGGTAAGTGACTCTTACTATCATATTCTGATCTTTATTATTCCTATTCGAATACAAAGCCAATTAATGATATGCTAATAAATTTACGCCTCCGCCACCTTAAGTCAACTAACAACTTCATCATTGATCGGACACATTAGAGTTTGATTTTCGCGTTTGTCTAGCGTGGCACGGGTCAATCAAAATACCGGTAGCACGTGTGAAGAAAGCAAAGAAAGCCCTGCCCACCTTCTCTATCCGAACATTCAGCCTATGGCCAGACGGTTTAACAGTGCTTTTTTGTGAATCAATCTTCGTGAAACGTCGCCTTCCTGCCTTCACACCTCCATGACTGCGTGAAACTAGTTGCACCATCATCAACGTTTTCGCTTCATTCGGCCTTTCACAGCTCCGTCGATCAGCTCTTTTTCCCCATTCAAACGGCAAGCTAATCAGACAACCGATTGATTAGTCGATCAATTTATTAACGGCTTCTGGTGCTGCTTCAGGGGGGCCTTGTATCAGGGACCGATTTTCGAATCAATCGGGACCGCGACTGTTATTACAATCAACACTGTACAGATTATAGATTGTACAATTGTACAGGTAGTGATTTCATTGAAATTCTGATTTCACGATTGTGCACATTATGTCAGACAAATTTTCAATAATTTCGTTTCGGTACGACATTATCTATTCTGTCAATCATTTAGAAATTTTTAGTCAGCCTTTGCCTGGCCTTTTTCGTAAACGGCCTTTCCTTCAGGTTTATGTAGTTTGAAATTCATTCATCGACATGTTTCTTTTATTATTAAAACAAGTGGCATATGGATTATCAACTAAATTAATGAGCAAATGAATAAAAAAACAATCAATTTCAATTGAAAGTCAAATAATGTCCATTAGTAATATAGTATAGTAATATATAAGCCAAATGTAACAAATATGTAAAATGTCTCTATCCCTTTATTAATAGAAAATCAAAACTTTGTCTTAAGAACAAGATTTTGATATTCAAACAAATTTTCAGGCCAGCCATGTTGTATGCTGTACCAATATGGACTAGCTGTTGTAATACCAGGAAGAAAGCTCTGCAGAGAATTCAAAATAAAAAATTTAAAATGATTCTGAAGCTTCCTCCCTGGTATAGTACAGATGAGTTACATAGAATATCCAATGTTGAAACATTGGAACAAATGTCAAATAAAATAATTAATAATTTCAGGCAAAAATCGATATAATCTTCTATTGCCACGATCAATGCGTTATATATTTAGGTTAAGCTAGGTTAAGTAAATTGAAAACTTGTTTTTTTCTCTTATAAGCAGGTGAAATCAACTCACCTGTAAAAAATCTGAACTGCTACGGGAAATGAAATGTAATATGTTGTTAATAAAATCTTAAATTTGTTTTACCAAATTAGGATAAGAAATGAATGTAATGTTTGGAATGATACTAGTAAAAAAATAAAAAAAAGAATAGCTATACCTATTTCATTCAACATTTGTCAAATTTCTGCCAGAAATCAATATACATTAATTTATAAATGAATATGTATTATTGGAATTTTTGGAAGAATATTGGGAAAATGTCCGAAATATTGTCAGGTCCCCTATAAAATACTGTCATTCGTCTTCATCACACCTCAATTTCCTATCTGTCATTTATTTAGTTTATTGGTACCTACATATAACACCCCATAAAGATGGCTCTTTTGAAAACAATCGAGCAGTGTTGCCATCTATTATCAGAATTTGAAAACCTAAATGGCTATTTTGGAAAGCTCTATAACGGTCATAGAATGAGGTAGGAGTGTAACAAGTTTAGTTATTCAGTAATCCACCTCTGCCCGGATTATCAAATGAAATGCTTAATCAAGACTACCAACTAGTACTTATCTATTAAATACTCTATCAGTTTCAATATTTCAATAATTTCAAAGCAAAATAAACAAACAACGAAACGCTTTGAACGACGTAATATCAAGCTAATTACTTGCAGGTGCCGTCTCCTTCTGAACCTGTTTCCGAGATAATTTACACCGACACCGACAATAATTGTATGGTAATCCCCACTCTGACTCGATGACTTAACCAATCGACTGAAAAGCGCCAATTTCAAAGTAATAACCGCGATGCCTCTTCAACCAACTTTTCGCACCACACAAATGCATCGAAAATCGAAATTACCGCAACATTTTCTCTTTCGTAGATCTGATATCGTCCGGCCAAGAAACACACATCTATGATTGCTCCGATATGTATCTCGGCGAGGATAGGCGTCTGAACAACTGTTACAGCTGATGATTGTAACACAACGTTGCCGCTCCAATCACGCTTCATGTTCGTTGGTATACATTAGACCAATTGACCGATAAAGCACGTTTGCACCCATTCCATTTACAAACAAACAACCAAACAATCAAAACAAATGAAAAC
Organism: Aedes aegypti; assembly: GCF_002204515.2. Classification (NCBI taxonomy): domain Eukaryota; kingdom Metazoa; phylum Arthropoda; class Insecta; order Diptera; family Culicidae; genus Aedes; species Aedes aegypti. The sequence continues at coordinate 208,523,692 of NC_035107.1, forward strand.
GAAAGCGAAATCTCAAACATTGAGGCTGGACTCTCTTGGTTGATGGCTTTCATAGAAGTAAACGACAATGTGAACTGTTTCGATTTCGTATCTGATTAGTGCACGTGTCGAAGTGACACAAGAAATGTAATCTACTTCAGTGCGATGTGGGCATGAAACAGTTGACCTACGGGCAACATTCATGAGTTTTTTGGCTCCATTTCGGTTTAGGTATACCTATCTATAGACAAATTAAAAAAGTATTCTTCAAGAATATTTTCAATTTACCATTTTCTTCTCCTTCTTTCTGGCATTACGTCCCCACTGGGGCAGAGCCTGCTGCTCAGCTTCTAATTCTGTTCTAATGAGCACTTCCACAGTTATTATAACTGAGAGCTTACTGTGCCAATGACCATTTTGCATGCGTATATCGTGTGGCAAGTACGAAGATACTCTATGCCCTGGGAAGTCGAGAAAATTTCCAACCCGAAAAGATCCTCGACCGGTGGGATTCGAACCCACGACCCTCAGCTTGGTCTTGCTGAATAGCTGCGCGGTTACCGTTACGGCTATCTGGCCCCCTGCCATTTACCATTTTAACATATTTAATATTCTAACAGGAAAGTATAAGGCCTGAGAGAAATAAATAAAACTAAAACTCTCACCGCTCAGCGAATTCCTATCGGATTTCAATTATGTTTTGTCAGACTCGTACACTTATCTAGTTTCTAAAAGTGGTCAAACAATCTCAAGAATATTCCTGCGACTGGAGTTATTCCGGTGGGTCACTGGGTCAGGTCGGGTGAAAGGGGTGCTGTACATCTGTACCCATAGAGTTAGGCAAATTTCAACTAACAGATAATTTTCGGAATCGGTTATAATGTGACCACTATGTTATTTTTTTTTTTTAGAAAAACGCATTAGCCTTTAGCTTTTAGAAAAACAATTAAATTGGATAACCATGTTTCGTGTATTTGATCGATCCTACAAAATACCACTTTCGGATCCTGAGGACGCCTCAAATTTACGATAAAGTGCACAATTTGTATCTTAACATCTATGTCATGCCTGCCCAACCTTTTTGAAACCGCGGGCCAAATCGCAAGAATAAGTTTGTGTCGCGGGCCACTTTTTTTAACGCACAAATATTCCTATGCGATCTGACGAAAGTAAGTAAATAAAGTTCATAAAACCCGACGAAAATCAGTAAATGGAGTAAATTTCACTTGAAGAAATCGATAAAAAGATAATTGCTGCTGAACATTGTGAGAGTCCCTTTCAAAATTATATAGTAATCTAGTCCAGAATATTTTGAAGAATCTACCCAAGAAATTTCGGATCCTGTGAGAATAATATCTAGGATTGTTTTTTAGAATCCTACTCCAAATTCTGTCATAATCCGACCTAATATTATTAGCATAAGCAGAAGTGTGCTAAAATTCAGATCAAGCTTTTACGAAATTTTCGATCAAAATGTCCAAGATTTTACAACTTTCGTGCTATGGTTTCCTTCAGAATCTTTCTCAATAATCATTTTGAAATGCTATCTATAAATATTTGAAAATGCCTAAAATTATTTCAGAATTAACCTGCTCATAATTTTATTATAAATTCGTTTAGTTTTCTGGCAAAATGTTACATAACGTTATGTTGCAATCTTGCCCAGGATTTTACAAACCTATGTATTAAATTCGTTGAAAATTCTGGTTATGGAATCCTGGTAAACATTCTGTGAGGATCTTATCAATGTTATCCGTGAAAGTCGTGTCCAGAATTCTTAAAAAATCCTGTTCAAGATTTTGAAAAAAATCCTGCCTTTCTTATAATCCCTTCAAGGATCAAATGTTCAAGGACAAATGAATTAATGTCGAAAGAAGCCATGGTAGAAACATTGTTTAACACTCATAATTTTAGATTTAGAATTTGAATAAATTTAGTATCTAAGAAGGTTTATAAACAAAACAATATAAATAATTACTATACCAAAAATTTAGGTTGAAACTAAATTAAAAATTTATTAGGTTTAGTATGTTCTAATTTCGGGTTGGTAGAATATTCAACGGGCCAACGGGAAGAATCTTCGAACCTTCCGCGGGCCGCACAAAATGAGGTCGCGGGCCGTACGTTGGGCAGCCCTGATCTATGTCAAGCTTATGGAATTGCATTTTTGTGCACTGTTATGTTTGATCTCTGCTTTTCGAGAATTGAAACGGTTTAGTATCCAACTAATCTATACCCGGGCATTAAGTCCGAGTGACACCATCCGGTGCATTCTAAACGGTCCGACACTCTTCATTTATGATGTTGAATACCAGATTTTAATGATTTATAGAAATTAAAATTATTGTTATAGCATGTAACATGGCATGTTTCCAAAAAATAGCCATATTTTACCCGACCTGATGCAGGAACTCTTCTAAATGACTCCGGCCGCAGGAACATTCTAGAGATTCTTTAACCACTGATCCGTTTAGTATTCGCTGGGCAGTGAGGGTTTTTAGTATTTTTGCTTTCACCCTCATTTTGAAATTAATTATTAGAGGTTATTGATACCTGAAACCTTCACAATCTTATCAGTCTCGTGAGCTTCCCGGAAAAGCTGTTCTCGTCCATGATTTTCCATAGCTCTATGCGGTCGATACTATCGTATGCCGCCTTGAAATCGATGAAAAGGTGATGCGTTGGGACCTGGTATTCACGACATTTCTGGAGGATTTGCCGTACAGTAGAGATCTGGTCTGTTGTCGATCGGCCGTCAACGAAGCCGGTTTAATAACTTCCTACGAACTCGTTTACTACAGGTGACAGACGACGGAAGATAATCTGGGATGATACTTTGAAGGCCGCATTTAGGATAGTGATCGCTCGAAAGTTCTCACAATCCAACTTGTCGCCTTTCTTGTAGATGGGGCATATTACCCCTTCTTTCCACTAGCTGTTCTGTTTCCCAGATTGTGCCTATCAGCCAGTGCAGACAAATGGCCAGCCTCTCCGGGCCCATCTTTATGAGTTCAGCTCCGATATCATCCTTACCTGCAACTTTATTGTTCTTGAGCTGGTGAATGGCATCTTTAACCTCCCTCAAAGTGGGGGCTGGTTGGTTTCCATCCTCCGCAGTACCGACGAAAGCATTTCCTCCGTTGTCCTGACCTGGCTCCATCCCATTACCCCGAACGCCATTACCCCGAACGCCACTACCCCGAATGCCACTACCCCGAATGGGTCACTACCCCGAAAGCCATTACCCCGAATGGGTCATTACCCCGAACGCCACTACCCCGAATGAGCCATTACCCCGAATAGTATGAGATACAGTACAGTATCTTGTTTTGCGTGCAAAAATGCGTCTCTAAAGAAGGCTGCAGCCATGGTACCATGGTAATTAATGGCACGTAAAATTCGTCGGTGAAATGTTCATCATATATTTATTCTTTCGAAATATCTTGATGGCAACTATATTCTTCTCATTCTTTCTGAGACAGTGCCTGTTTATCAGCTCAGTGGGCACCTTCGCAATTCAAGGGTTCATTCACAAATTTCATTTCGCCAACAATTGTCATTTTTAACACCTACCCACCCCCTCGTACTTTTTTTTTGTATGGAAATTCTACATATTGTGAATGAGCTGTAATACTTTGAGGACAACCACCCACAAACTTTTTTGCTCCCTTCAGCGTTACGAAATTTGTGAATGGGCTTTAATAAAATAAGCTTTTTATTGACTGAAAGGAATTCGAATCCATAACCCTCAATACGGTGTAGCTTAACAGATGCGTAATCACCGGTATTTGAACTTGTTGGTGGTGTTCATATTTCAATTTTGTTTTTGAACAAATATTTTTCTTTCTTATGAATATAGGTTGTGTCATAGCATTTACGTCATAGCTGCAAACATTTCACCAGAAATTTGCCCTTCTTTTTTAAATAGGCTGTTCTTTCACGTTTTTGTTGGATAAGCTAGTCACTAATATTTCCATATAGAACAGATTTTTATAAAGGAATATATCTTGAAGGCATTCACTTAAGTGATTCCTGCTATAATTCTAATCGGAAATTTCCCCTTCCTTTTATCTTCTTGTATTAAAACAGACAGGTTTCTTATGGATTTACTCACCACTTTTCTGCCATCATCATTTCTTCATTATCTTGAATCAAAAAAATATTTTTTTTGTGGTTATCTCACAGAAATTATAATTAATGATCCAACAAATCAACAAAAGTTCTTACTGTAGCGTCAATCAGAGGCCGCTGATTTTTTTTAACATGTACAAGTGTACAAGTGCGATATTAGGTTGGTTTTTAGGCGGGTTCCATAGAACAACTTTTGCAGCGACTATCTCAGGGTGAACTTCCATTACCATCGTTTACGAAACAAAATCTTTAAGAAGATCTTAATTTTGATGCCCGACAACTATAAAATGAGTAAAGGAAGTGGCTACTGACGTCCAATAAGATACTTTACTACATCCTAATTTTGTACATATTATAGCTATCCTTCTCATAATAAATTCACCCTTCTTTTCGAAATAGGCTGTTTTTCAGAGCATTGCAATGTAGCTGTGTGAATCTTCCCAAAATTAGAGGACAAAACTTAGTGTGTAAAAATTATTTGCTGAACAACTAGCTGCATTTTTATCTTCTAATATTTGAAAAATACATTTTTGAGCCAAACTCGTGAAATATTCAAAAGGAATCGTACAATTATCTCCCCACTCTCTAACTAGAATATGTTTCAAAATGTTATCCATTCGGGGTAATGGCGTTCGGGGTAGTGACCCATTCGGGGTAGTGGCGTTCGGGGTAATGACCCATTCGGGGTAATGCCTTTCGGGGTAGTGGCGTTCGGGGTAGTGGCATTCGGGGTAGTGGCGTTCGGGGTAGTGTCATAGAATCCCTGACCTTCATTGCCTGTGCTCTCACCGCCATTCAGATGTTCGTCGAAGTACGATCACCTCACGCTCGTCCGTCGAAATGCTGCCATCCTCGTCTCGACTCGCGGCACGAAGCCGTTGCGGGATGCGTTGAGCTTCTGATAGAACTTGCGTGTTTCTTAAGACCGGCACAGCTGTTCCATCTCCTCGCACTCCGTCTCCTCCGGGAAGCGTTTTTCTCCCGAAAGAGGCAGGTCTGCTGTTGCCGTTTCCGTCTATAACGCTCCACATTCTGCCGGGTCCCTTGCTGCAGCATGACCGCCCGCGCTGCGTTCTTCTCCTCCAGAATCTGCCCATTCCTCGTCAAACCAATCGATCCGTTGACTCCGTCCCACGTAGTCAACGGTGCTCTCAGCTGCATTGTTGATGGCTGCCTTCACTGTTCTCCAGCAGTCCTCAAGAGGGGCTTCAGTCAGCTCACCCTCTTCCGGTAATGCAGCTTCGAGGTGCTGCGCGTATGCCGCTGCGACATCCAGTTGCTTGAGCCACTCTAGGTCGTACCGGGGCGGCCGTCGGTACCGTACGCTGTTAACGACGGAGAGTTTTGGGCGCAGTTTAATCATCACCAGATAGGGGTCAGAGTCGATGTCGAAGCGCCACGATAGGTCCTGACGTCGATAATGTCGGAGAAGTGCCGTCCATCAATCAGAACACGGTCGATTTGTGATTCTGTCTGCTGTGGTGATCTCCAGGTGCATCGGTATGGAAGGCTGTGCTACGAATGGTCATATTGATACCTTTACAAACTAATTTGTCCCACAACCGCAGTGAGGCAATATGAATAAGATATCAAAAACTTCGAGAGGTAATAAATTAAGCGTTTACTCTCTTCAGATGCGCGACTAGAAATAAGCTTTTTCGATTGTTGAGCAACCGCCTAGTTGGTGTTGAGTGGCTCGGTTGCTTCAATATCTGAGTTGCTATGATAGAATCCTTGTAATCCATCAAGTAGGATCGGAACCTTGAAGGCAGCCGTATCAAATGTCCATCTCTGTCATTAACGGGATCCTATCCTTACTGTCTGGAGTACGAGTAACCTTAGGGAAGACCAAACCCGGTGCGAACTTTGGTCGTATGCTGACAGGGAAGGGGGGGGGTTGCTTTTGCTTCTACAAACCTGGAGCGTCTGTATTCCATGTTAGGAGCGACTCACAACAGCAAACCTGGAGCGTCTGTTCCTCATGTCAGGGGCGGCTGATCCTCGTTCGAGTGCCAGAGAAGGACTCTAAGCTAAACTGCACACGACGGTCCTACGAACATTTAGGGGGAATGGTCCTCCGGAAATCTAGGGGGTTGATGTCAGGCCCTGCAAGCCAACCGTAAAAACACATGCATCGTAGCGCTGCAGGAGGTGTGCTGGACAGGTACGATGGTGCGAACGTTTAGAGGTAATAATACCATCTACCAGAGCTACGGCAACACACATCAGCTGGGAACAGCTTTCACAGTGATGGGTGATATGCAAAGGTGCGTGACCGGGTGGAGGCCGATCAATGAACGAATGTGCAAGTTGAGGCTCAAAGGCCGGTTCTTCAAGTTCAGCATAATAAACGTGCATAGCCCTCACTCCGGAAGCACTGATGATGACAAGGACGCATTTTACGCGCAGCTCGAACGCGAGTACGACAGCTGCCGAAGCCACGACGTCAAAATCATCATAGGTGATTTTAACGCTCAGATTGGCCAGGAGGAGAAGTTTAGACCGACGATTGGAAAGTTCAGCGCCCACCGGCTGCCGGACGAGAATATGGCCATTTGTAGCACCTATTTCCAGCACAGCCTCCCATATCGGTACACCTGGAGATCACCTCACCAGACAGAATCGCAAATCGATCACGTTTTGATCGATGGACGGCACTTCTCCGGCATAACCGACGTCAGAACCTATCGTGGTGCTAACATTGACTTCGACTACTACCTGGTGATGGTGTAACTGCGCTCAAAACTATCCGTCATCAACCCTCTAGCGCGACTGAAACAACCGGATGTCGACAATGCGTACGCGCAGCATCTTTCCGGATGAGGGCGAGCTCGATTGGGCCCCTCTGACGAATGCTGGAGGACAGTTAAAGCAGCCATTAACGACGCTTGCGAAAGCATTGTCGGATATGTGAAACGCAGCTCAAGAAACAATTGGTTCAACGAAGAGTGCCAGGAGGTTTTAGAGGAGAAGAATGCAGCGCGGGCTACAATGCAGCAGCATGTTATGCGGCAAAACGTGGAACGATACAGATTGAAGCGGAAACAGCAAACACGCTTATTCCGGGACAAAAAGCACCGCCTGGAAGAGGTGGAATGCCAAGAGATGAAGTTGCTGTACCGTTCCCAAGAAACGCGGAAGTTCTATCAGAAGCTCAACACAAAAACTTCGTGCCGCGAGCTGAAATGTGCCGGGATAAAGATGGGAGCATCTTGACGGACGGACGAGACGTGATCGAAGGGATGAAGCAGCACTACGATGAACACCTGAATAGCACAGAGAAGACAGGCACAGAAGGTCAGGATAACGAAGGCGATGGCTACGTCAACACTGCAGACAGTGGAACTAACCAGCTCCCACGATGGGAGAAGTTAAGGATGTCATTCAACAGCTCAAGAACAACAAGGCCGCTGTCAAGGATTGTATCGGAGCCGAACTCATCAAGATGGGCCCGTTATATGCCCTATCTACAAAAAGGGCGACAAACTTGAGTGTGAAAATTATCGTGCAATCACTATCCTAAACGCCGCCTACAAAGCGCTATCCCAGATTCTCTTCCGTCGTCTATCACCTATAGAAAACGAGCTCGTGGGAAATTATCAAGCAGGTTTCATCGACGGCCGCTCGACAAGACCAGATCTTTTCTGTGCGGCAAATCCTCCAGAAATGCCGTGAGTACCAGATCCCTACGCACCATTTGTTCATCGATTTCAAGGCGGCATACGATAGTATCGACCGCGTAGAGCTATGGAAGATCATGGACGAGAACAGCTTTCCCGGGAAGCTCACAAGATTGATTAGATTGGAGAGCCGGACTTAACAGCCGAGGCACGATTTTCACGAGATCCGGACAATTAGTTTGCTTCGCGGACGACATGGATATTATTTGGAGAAAATTTGAAACGGTGGTAGATTTGTTCACCCGCCTTAAACACGAAGCAACAAGAGTCGGGCTAATGGTGAATGCGTCGAATAAAAGTACATGCTGGTAGGCGGAACTGAGTGCAACTGGACCCGCCTAAGAAGCAGTGTCACGATAAACGGGGATACCTTCGAGGTGGTGGACGAGTTCGTCCACCTTGGAGCCTTGCTGACGGCTGACAACAATGTTAGTCGGGAAATACGGAGACGCATCATCAGTGGAAGTCGTGGTTCCAGAAGAAACAGCGGTCAAGAAAGATTCACCCCGCACCAAATATACGCTGTGCAAAACGCTCATAAGACTGGTAGTCCTCTACGGGTATGAGACCTGGACTATGCTCGAGAAGGACTTGCAAACTCTTGGGGTTTTCGAACGCTAAGGACGATTTTCGGCGGCGTGCAAGAGAACGGCGTGTGGCGGCGAAGAATGAACTACGAGCTCGCTCAACTCTACGGCGAACCCAGTATCCTGAAGGTAGCCAAAGCTGGAAGGATACGCTGAGCAAGGCATGTTGCAAGAATGCCGGACAATAACCCCGTGAAGATGGTGTTCGCTACGAATCCGGTCGGAAAAAGAAGGCGTGGGGCGCAGCGAGCCAGGTGGATTGACCAGGTGCACCAGGACCTGGAGAGCGTGGTTCGCAGTCGAGGATGGAGAGAAGCGGCCATGAACCGAGTGAATTGGCGAAATATTGTTGGCGAGGTTTTATCAAGCTAATTGATGTAATACCAAATAAATAAATAATGATTTTGAGTCTCAAAGTTGAAATTCTTCTCTTTCTTGAAATTCAAATCTTCATTATTTTAGAATAATTAAATATATAAGTTCAAAACGTAGAAAATAACCAACCATAATCATTAAGTGATTATGATTAACTCTCTAAATAATATTTCGTGAGAGATACTCGCCAGACTATTTTGTAGGCGAGGAAAGTTGTTCTCATAAGGCCGTTTTTGCAGTATGCTTTTGAAGTTGGAATATTTGGAATTAAAATGTATAACATTATTTCAAATACGAGCAATAATAAAATGCGATCGTTTTGTATTCATTTGAGCTCTGAAGTTTTGTTAAATAATAACACACTAGTCTTTGTGAGAGACCCATTAATCAAATACCCACTATAAAATAAACTTTGAATGTTTTTCATAAAACATAGTTCAGAAAAGGCTTTTAATTTTCTTTTTTCTTGAGCTGATGGAAAATTTGTGGTATTCATATTGACATTACGTCAATATTCTTAAATAATAGATCAGATACATTTTTTGGCGTGCTTGAAAAGCAGTCTACTACTACAGGTCAAAAGTTGCTTGATCTAAATCTAAATCTTGCTATAATCTAAAAAAAATCATATCCACAAATTACATTCTTCAGAATATCTACATAAATGGGACACTATTTGTTGCTTACAGACCTGCTGCAAGCATTGCTCGATACCTATCGCAGAACTACGGGAATTCTTCCAGGGAGAATTTTTCATCGTTATTAGATTTTTTGAATCGGTTCCGATAAGGCTCCAGGAATACCATCAGCAAATCCTACAAAAAATCTTTCAGAAGTTCATCCAGGGATTATTCCAAGGATTTCTGCAGAAAAATTTCTACAAGGATTCCTCCTGAAACTTTGTAAGGAGTTATTCCAGGGATGGCTCCAGGCATTCCTTCTTAGATTTCTTCAAGAGTTCTTGAAATGATTTCTCCTGATATTCCTACAGAGGTTGGGAAAGCTCAATCCGGGAATTCCTCCAGCGATCTTCAAGGATTACCCCTGTTATTTCTCGAGAAATTTCTGTACATATATCTCGAAGGATACTTGCAAAAAATTCTCCTGGTAGTCCTTTCGAGATTAGGAATCATTTCAGAGATTTGTTCAGGGATCTAAGGAATCCACCAGAAATTCCTCCAGAGATTCCACTAGGAATTCTTCCAGGGATTTAAGATTTTATTAACATTTTGTTAACAACATATTTCATTTCATTTGCCGTAGCAGTTCAGATTGTTTACAGGTGAGTTGATTACACCTGCTTATAAGAGAAAAAAATACACGTTTTCAATTTACTTAACATAACTTAACCTGTATATATAACGCATTAATCGTGGCAATAGAATATTGTAATGATTTTTACCTTAATTAATTATTTTATTTGACATTTGTTCCAATGTTCCAAAATGGGATATTCTATGTATTTCATTGGTACTATACCAGGCAACATTACAACGGCTAGTCCATATTGGTACAGCATACAGCATGGCTGGCCTGAAAATTTGTTTGAATATCAAAAGCTTGTTATTAAGACAAATTTTGATTTTCTATTAATAAGGAGATAGAGACATTTTACATATTTGTTACATTTGACTTGAATGCCCTCAATGTGATTTTTAAAAGTTAAATTCTTACCTATGTGGGCACAAATGATTGTTAAAATCATAGTCGATAAAAGTATCATGAGTATTACCTATGTTTGTTTGTGTTAATACGAAGATTTACTTATGTGCTTTTTATACAATATTTGTTTAATAAAAACTATTGCCCCTCTTCACTCTATATCACCCATGCAATCACCTGAAATCAACGACGTCAACCGAGCAAACGTCCAGATCACGTATCCCCATCGCGAGCAAAGTCAATGAAGCGGAAAACCCACAAAAACGGCAAATCCTCAAAGTCTGACCACAAGCATTGCATCGAATGGCCAATAGCTGTCAAAATCATCGCTATTTGGGATGTATTTCGTGCGGTCAGTCAGCGGTGCACTCAACGAGTGTGACGGACACGAAGATCCGGCGACAACTGAGGAGGCCATGGTTTGCTAAATCGATTTCAAATCTTCTATAACACCAATGCACAAATGCCGCCATAATGCAGTTGGCGCTCTTATTTTTCGTTGGTACATGACCTAGAAAAAGGCCAGTCGTCGTTGTAATCGATTTGCTACGGTTTCACACTATCTAGTTGTTACCTATTTATTAGGGTGTCCTTAAATAGAGTTTTTGTCTGAAATAGAGACAGGGGGTAAAAATCTCGATTATTATCGAACTGCCATGTACCGTTTTGCCTCAAATTCCGAACATGACTCAAATTCCGAACGCTTGACTTTTTATGAAGATTTTTCATGCAAATCACTTAAATTTCTTATATTTATCAAAAGCATGAAACGAGCTCACCAATTGAGATTTCATCCTCGACTGTCCAATAAGAAGCTGCCCACCATTTTTTTAAATTTAATTCAAGCATTTGACAATTTTAGGCCATATTGTAAAACGTCTAATCGTCATTTCTCAGAAATATCTACATATGAAAGCAGTTTGTTAGTAACATCCTTAACTACCATTTGAAGATTGGTTTCCAAAATTTGCTCTGACACAATTTTGGAACACCCTACTATCTATTGGCCCAACTAAAAATAGAGGAGGAAACTGACGACTTTTCTGGACAATCGCTAATCGGTCGAGCAACTGCTAAATGCTACGCTGGAGCTCATTGGTCGAGTAGGCAAATCAGCAAATCCAGGAAATAAACACCATTCACGTGTCAAGTCATTTAGTCATTTATGTCTACGGCCTTGTGTGTGAGTTAGACTTTTGTTGTTCTGGGAAACCGATAGTTTGAATGATGAGGAAAACATCACGACAAATCCAATTAGGGAAATATCCTGTGTGCACTATTAAAAACAAAGCTGAGCTTTGGACGTCGAATTTTACAGGGGTGCCCAATGTGGCATCAAGTCGTTTCACATATGGGCATTTGGCATACTTTTAAAAGTGGACGTTCAGCGTAATGAATGTTTGACTCTTCAGAATGCTACCTACAAGAGTATAAATCTGCTTTCTGCTGAACGTCCTTATACGAAATATTCTAATGAAAAACGTCTTTATGAGAAATTGACCACCCCCCAATTTCACAACGTTGGGTCGTCGTTCAATCGTTCTTAGTTTAACTTGGGCTCTGTGAAACAACCACAAAACTCTATTTGCAAACGCCCAGTCTTCCTGGAACCTTCCATTCTGCAGTAAATGAAACGAAAACCTTCACGGGCCGAATGACAATGCCGCCATATGGCGGTAGTGGTAGACGACGGCGCGGAAAGTTCCTTTTTTACCGCAGTCATCATCTCCGGTTCCGACTGTTCGTTATCGTCTGCCAGCAATAATCCCGCGGAAATAGTGCAGGCAGTGGCAGGTAGGTACGTGGTTAGTTTTCGCAACTCGGTAGTCATTCTCTATTGGGATTAAAAATAGTACAATGCTTTGTGAGGAAAAAATGTTGAATGAAGCGCAACATGCGAAAGGCACCTATTGGATTATGAAAACAATTCACAGATGGGATTCTATGTTTCAATCTTAACACTGTATCCTTTCTACTAAGATGGTAACTAACAATAAGGCATATTGAATTTTTTATTGTTAGACCATGGTAATAAGACCTTTTCAAATGTCACGCTAATATCCACATTTTCCGCTGGCTGTCTCTCAGTAAATGGAAAATGGTTTCCGCCTGTTTCCTGAAGGGAAAGAGGAATGAAGTAATTAAAGAGCTGTGATGACTGCAATTTATCACAAAGCACCAGTCCGGTTAGTGCAAATAAACCAAACATTTATTCAGATCATGTAAAGAAAGACAATTGCCTTTTCATTGTTTTATTGTCGTTTCTATTCTATTCTATTCTAAGTGCTTGTACAGCCAATATTGAAAAGCATCCTGGAAATACTGAAATTTCTTCCAGTATTTTCTTGTCAGCATTAATATTTGCAGCATGTCAATGATTTGATACAAATAATAAAATGGCCAGGCCCACTGTGCAGATTTGGGTTTTGAAAAAAATTCAAATATTTCCGGCGATCAGGTTATTTACGGATATGATATATGATAGACGGGAAATTTTTGAATATTGTGAAGAAACGGGGACAACCGTACCAACCGTTCCATTTAAGGGGGTATGCAAAATCGGTGAGAGTGGCGTTGCTAAGAAAGATAATGCGCACTCCATTGTTTTTGTGGTCCCTTTCCTAGGATGGGACACAGGTATTTCACCCGTTTGTCCTGGCTCTAAAGCCTAGGCTTAAGCGCCCCAAACGAAAATAAAAGTTATTCTGACCTCACATCAATTTAACAGCAATCTATTATGTATGCATCCTCATTAAATGAAAACATCTCATGAAATGTGTTAAAATATTCGAAAAATGTATGTAAAGAGAGAGTAAAACACAATGAATACCCAAGAAAACGATACAAATTCTCAAAGTGGCATTTTTGACCACTTTCCCCTTTTTTGTTTTGTTGTGCAAATAACTTGAATAAATAAAAGAATCAGAACAATCTCACCAAGTTCCTATAAGGCGACCGTGATGTTGTCATCAACGTGTAAGCTTCTACTACGCTGCCATCATCCCCTTTTAGTCATGCGGGAAATGGTCACAATCGATCAATCGTCACGTCAGGTGGACATTTTTTCATCGTTTTCCGATGCACATATTTTGCAATATGGGATTTCTTGCTACCGATTTTTTTCGTTTAATTTTTCAAAGCATAAATAGTTTCAAAGCACATGCTTAACTGGGAAAACTTTCCAATACGAGAATGCGGAATCTCACTTATCACATAGGAAAAAAAAACTAATCGAGTGGCGTAGTACCGATCAAAACCACCAGCAGATACACGTAAAAATCAAGCACCCAGAATGAAACAAGATATCGTTGAATTAAATCTTCGCGAAGAGAAACACTTAGGCATATCACTTCTAAAAACATGTTTCGATAGAACCGAATTAAACGTGACAGAAAATTCGAAACGCAACCACCCGCGCGCACTTCTCGATGCGATCTCCTATTTTTTTTTTAAATTGTCGTTTTGATCATAAGTGAAAAATAAGTTAACTACTTGGATTTTTCCAGGTCCAAGTAATCTTAATGAAAAAAGGAAACTCAATCTGGCATTCATCGGAAAGGCCTTCCTCAAGCACGGTATACTCAACAAGGTAGGCTATTCCCACGTGTAAACAACGGTTCTCAATCAAAACTTGTGTCGTCATTCCTATCGCCAAGCATTAGGCTTACAGGATAGTAAAAGAGAGCAAGCCTTGCTTTCTTTTGCAATCGTTCGAGTTTGCGATAGGAATGACGTCACTGCCAAATGTCATTTTTCGGAGTATAATACCTTGCTTCTTTTTACCGTGTCCTCAAGCATATTATTTAGTTTGCCTTAACAAAAACGATCTAAACAATAATTATGAGCTTTGGAAAGTTATGTTTTATTCCCATGTAACATGAATAGAACCAATTCCGGAAGCCTGGATGTAATTTTCAGATCCCCCTCAGTGCCGCAAATGCCAACAATGGGGCCATGGTACCAAACATTGCCACATGGATGCTAAATGCATGTTTTGTGGAGGCTTTTCTCAAGCTTAAGATAAGTGTTCTGTAGAAGAAGATTTCGCGCAAAAAAAATTGAGAAGTCTAGTACCGTAATCCGGGAGCAACTTTTGGATACTTTTCCTTTGGAATTCAAAAATTGTCAAATTTATTTCGGTAAAATCAGTACTTCACTAATTTCTTTCAGCATATGTAATCATTTTTTTATGAAAATGGGGCGAAATTGATTACTATATAATAAAGCATATTTCATAATGTAAAATTTCCCTATCTACTAAATTTGGGTCTCCTGGTTTTGAAAATTACGTCAATTCTTACAATTCGTGTATATTATCATTGTTGCGGGAACAAGGAGTATGTAGCCGATTTCTATGAGCAGATCGCAAACTCAGGATTAAGTGCGAGTAAGCTAACAAATTTATTTTATTATTTTACAGTGAATGGAATATAACAATTTTATTTACAAATTTCGGTTTTATCCTTGTGCGAATTTGTACCGTTATTGTGCTATGCTCATTCCGAGGCTTATTCTTTTATCTGTGATTTAGATGTAGTTTTTAATGTATTCCATTTAGTTTTAAGATTAACTGTAAATATTCTTGATAATTTAATAACTAAGAGTTCACTAAATCTTCCCTATTGCTCATAACTTTGATCGCACAGTAATGCTGCATTGACACTTATGACACAATAGAATTTATGGCATTATTTTAAGCTGCCCTTCACTGTCATTATTAACAATTTGTGGCAGTGCTGGCAGCAACAATCATTTAATTTTAAAATTAAACTTTGTAAATCTGCACAATACGCCTAAATGTATGCAATTTCCCTTGAAATAAGCACGTTATTCAACAATAAACGATTTTATGGGCAAAACATATTTTTGTAATGTTGTACGATTTCAAAAATGAGTTCAGCAATTCAAACTGAAGCCATTGATGGAAAGTGACGAACATTTCTTCTGAACTGGAACAAATACAAAACCAAACGCTCCCGAGCGTCAGAGCGCTGGTTTACTCGCATTTGTCGGCTCCCGAGTAACTGAAGCTAAAAGTGATTCGCGAGCCTGTTCGGAGCTGTTCAGAGTCAAATTGCGCTTGGTATACACTCGTGAGCTGCTTCGTGATGCGAACTTTTCCAGCACTGACTGAAGCTTACACAACATTTTGATCACTTAAAGTTTATATGCAGACTTAGTACCAGCGGATTGTTTAGTATCGACCTGGGAGGGAGAAACCGATACAAATAATCTGTACATCAAGGTGAGCCGAGATTTGCTGTCACGAACTGTCACTGTGAGCCCAGATCTTAAAGAGTGGACAAACATAGAAAAGCGCGTAATTCATCAAAACATATTTCTTTGCATTTTATCAAAGTTGACAACGATCGATTGAAAATCAATTCCTGTACATCCAAAGCAATGTACCTACAGCACCTTTTATTTTGATTGAATACAAAGTATTGAAACACGCATCTTTTAACATTTTTCCAATAAAAATGAAAATGAAATGCACATAAGACTTTGGCCATTTTCACATACTTGTCCGGAAAGATCGAAGGTGCACAGCAAATGAAAATCAGCGATTTTCCTCAAGCCTGCCTTGATTGTCGTTGATGAGCTGGAGTTATCTTGCAGTTTGGAAAAGTGTTGTTTCATATTTCGTGTGTAGTATCTGTGCCTCCCTCTCAGGTATCGACATTTCCATCAGTGTTGCTAACACCTTCAAAATCTGGGAATATTTCTATGTAAAACTGACTTCAATAAAAAATAACATAGTTTAAAATCATCATTAGGCATCTATGAACTAGAAATTATGGAATGTCTGTGATGGCAACGAAGTATGAAGCATCCTTGAAGGGAAATGCTATTTGGTACCGTAATTTCGGGTGAAATTGATCATTTTTCACGGTTTTTCTAGTCTGTTTTCTATAATGTTAACAATTCCAAACAACTAAATGCAGGAAAACAAGTACGAAGGTGAGCCTCATTGATTTATGTACCGACATTTTCTAACAAATGTCATTTTAGTGTTAACAAATACCTCAAAAATAAAAAAATCAGAGGATCTCATTTCGGGGTGAAATTGATCACTTGTCAATGCCATTATTGTTAGTTTCCAAAACAACCCTATATGATAAATTTGAGCTCCCTGAATCCGAATATGCTTGTAAAATTCTTAACAATGCAATATTTATATAAATAACAAATAGTTAAATTTCAAGAATTACGCGGAAACGCCTAAATGTATGCAATATCCTAAGGAATTCAATGATATTTAACAGAAATTCAATATTTTCAACCATATAAGCAAATTGGTACCAGTTTTGGTGATGAAATCTGGTTTGGGGATATATCTCAAGCATCCTCACAAATTTTCAGGTTTATACCACACAGCTAAAAATATGTTGTAAATTTAAGTTTATTTTCATGCACATATTTGGAGCATCAAAATACACCTAAATTTCAACGACCAATCCATTGATTTTCAATCGAATTCACTTTAAATTTACACGATCATGTAATATTCAACCATTTTTAGTTGAGAATTGAATGTATATTCATTTAAGTTTACATGATGCTGTAACAACAAACGAATTTGATTTATTTTTACAGTAGACTACAGTTTACATCACATTGAAAATTAAAAATTTTTTTCTGTGCATGTTCAAATCCTTGCTTATAAATAGAAGTTCATAGGTGTTTGTCAATACTGCACCGTGCAAGATTTTGAAATTTTACGTTATTTTCATAGTAATAAACATTCTTTAACGCAAAAAACTTCACAACACACCATTCGACAATAGTTATGACAAGCAACGTTCATCTACTGCAGCTTACATTGATATTTGTGCTCCATTACGAATAAGTAAAATCGTGTGATACGATGATCAATTTCACCCTTCTGATCAGTTACACTCGATTTTACGGTACCGACGTGATCAACACAAATGCTTCAAATCCATGGTGCTAAAGAAACTAGTGAGTAAATTTTTATCCACTCATTTAACAATCACAACACGTCACATTTCAGTTACCGTATTGTAAATCTTAGTTTTTGTTGATAGTTCACTTCAATAGACCTCCATATCAACCCGAACACTCCGATTTATGCTCTAAATCGTCCGTGTGTGATAAAATTCATTCAAATTAGTTTTTTCTTGATGAAAGGCACGATATTCATTTTACCACCCCTGTTAATTTTGTCGCCACTTCCCCTAATAGGATAGAACCACCCCCATCTACCTCCCCTCCCTTGAACAACCACGTGGTTTCTGGACGGCCCCAAAATAGATGCAGTTTAAAATGGATAGAAACAATCTTCAGAGAAAGAGTGGTGAACTAGAAAGAACGATAAAGAAAACAAGAAAAAATGCTGAGTTCGGAGAAACTTTAAAGACCCGCTGATCAAAAAAGGTTGCATATCATATGAACTGTTCATCACCCTGAAATATACAACAAGTTATGATAATTATGAGTGCCAACACATTTTTGAGGAAATAGGCCACTTGAGAAAACGGGGTATTCAGGGAACTTGCATTTTCAGAACTGGTGTTCGGGTAAACGATATTCGGGAGAAAGTAGCGCAACCTTAATAAAATGCCAATTGAAAAGTCAAAATTACCTGGGAGAAATTCTGTACAATACAATATTCTGATGAATAACAGCTCGTGGTGAAAGGAAAAGTAGTTTTCTCGAAGTTAAAACTAGGTAAAACAGCTTAGAATATTGTATCAAAACCTCAAAGACAAAACTCTCGCAAGAGATGTAGAATAACAGTGTATATAACACCCTCCGCTCTGTGCACTAACAGAAAGCTTAAAATGAGATGAACGAGATTGTTACCGTTCATTAGTTCAGTTTAGTGCTGTGTGAAAAGTGGCACAATTCAAATATTGTGATGGCCATCTTTGGATTCTGAGATATTTCACCATGCATTATTTGATCAAAATCGACAAGAAAAATAATTCTGGGGAATGGTACTTTCTGGCGAATGGTACATTCTGGCAAATGGTTTTCTGGTAAATGGTACATTCTAGCGAATAGTTTTCTGGCAAATATCGCACAATCCTAGCGACGCAATATCAAGAAGAAGAAGAAGAAGAAAAAGCTCTTAAAACTAAAAAAACATTGATGAAGCAAGGCGCATTGGAGTTCAACTCCATTATTACAAACGATGTTCTTAAACTCTTGACCCGTTTAAAAACGTGAGAAAAAAAAACGATTTCAACGTATTCGAGCAACTGTTAAGGCGGCATCCACAAATTACGTAACGCTCGAAGGGGGGATAAGCCCGAGAGTTTAAAATTTTCCATACAAAAAGCGTTACGGAGGGTGGGGGGAAGGGGATCAAAAATTTCCAAATTTAGCGTTACGTAATAAATGGACGCTGCCTAAAGAAGTAATATGACAAAACCTGCTAATAAAATATTGCTACGCGTTTATCAAAAATGAGAAAAAAAATGAGATAACATCACACAATTTAAGCATGATTCGAAGCCCTTTTCTTCCAGGATATACCAGAAATTAGCTTACTGTTCTTGTTTATTATATTTAACCAGTAGTCATATATTCCCACAAAAATGAGAAAAATGCTAAGATTGTATCAAATTTTAAATCCGACGAATAGTTCGGATTCAGACATGGGCATTCGACCACTCATCAACTTTTACGAGTTACAAGTTTAATTTGTTTCAGCAACGCTGAAGGCTATTCAACTGATGTTGCTCTTCTAGATATGGAAAAAGCATTCGACAGTGTTTGGCATGAAGTTTTAATTACAAAATTAAAAGCTTAGAATAATTCAATGTAATCGTTCAAATAACAAGCGAAACAATCGATGACCGTTCAAATTTTCCATTCTGACTGATGATAATACCAAAACTTGCATAAAATCTTCCGGTTTAGTTTGCCCTAGTCACAATCAAGATGTAAACGAAGCTTAGAGAGAAAGACTGCATCAGTTGCCTCTCAAATGGCCACAATATTCATAAACACTCAAATAGAGCTCGACACCGCACCGCACGGAGATAAAATCCACTTAACCGACCAACAACGATGAATGAGTCATGTAAGAGGCGAACGGCCAACGAATACCTACTTTTTTCAATGAAATCGTGGGCAGACGTCGCCGACAGTACCTAGTTGTAAGCGTAAACAAGCATCATCGCCCCGATGCGATGTCGTCGCCCGCGTTGGTTACGATAATAAAATTAATCGCCCGATTCAGAGAGAACGCAATGGAAATGAAGACTATAAATAAAGGCAACCAAAACGAGACAGAATAGAGTAGGAAACTTTTCCGGATTGGTTGGGTACGATTAGACACTGTTCGAATTGTACGGTTAAACGGAGCCCGGGAAAAAGATATGGCTTTTAGTATGGCGCCCGCATATAATTTACTCGACGATAAACGGCAGTTTTTGCCTTATTTGATGTATTTGCAATTGATGTTATTGCATTTTAACGACTAGTAAACGGTAAATTTGGAACTAGTAAACGGAAAAATGGTAATGGTACTTAAGATCTGCAACTGTTACAGTAGTTATTTCATTCTTTTAATAATTATATAACAGGATCTATCATGCTTGTTGAGCTTTTCAGTCGCTCAATATGTTATGATAATGTTGGGATGCTGTAGGTCATACAAAGTATCCTGAACTTCAGAGCCTGGGAACATAAGGTGAAGATGGATCGAAGCCAAACCTCAAATTTTCAAGAACACAAATCTGGAGAACCAAACATCCATTTAAGCTGAAAACTTTATCGATTGACCAATCGATTAAGTTTTCTGTTCAAACGGGTGTTCTGTTCTCTAGATCTGTGCTCTTGAAATTTGAAGTTTGGCCTCGATTCATCTTCACCTTAAACTGAATCAGCAGTTTTGTTCAATGCAAAGTTTAAACTTCCTTGAAGCTGAAATGCATATAAAACTTTCTTATCCGACCAGAATCACACAACAATATTGTAACACATTTCTAACAACAGCAGATATAAGTAACAGATAATGATATGATTTTGTTTTAATTAGGCACAAGATCAACTAGAACGCGTGTAATTGTATGACTAATAATTCCTGGAAAAACTAAGGCCCAAGAGAGTTCAACAACAGTTTAAAACGCAACTTCAATTCCTCACTATACAAAGAGAACACTAATTTACCAGCGCAGACTAGCATTAGAACTAGTCTGAAATGACGTCGTTCGAGATTTATCGATTTGCGCCAGCTAGCTGCAGACCAAGAGTCTGACGACTCCTGCCTGGTTGTGTGCTCGGCTATGCTCGTTCATAACCCACCGATAATCGCAAATCGCGCTAGCGGCTGCAGCTGCTGGCTACGTGCGGGTTACCTCTATAATTGCATAATTTCCTCCTTCCAACAGTATAGTGCATTTACGTTGCAGTTGAGGTACCGAACCGATGCCCACCGCAGACTTTTCTGTATTCTGTTTTCTTTGTTCGTCGCTGCAAGATAAGTAGGCCACTCATTTTGTATTTGGTTCGAGTGGGCGATTAGGAACAATTAAACATCATCTCTATCACGGTCATCAAAACCGACAACGTTCGATAATGGTCGCGTTATCCTGCATGGCACAGACAGTTCATGGTTGTCATTGAAAATTCATAGATTTATACTGCATTGCGTGATAGAATGCTACCGTTTTTTTCTATTGAATATTCAAAAGGGCCGTAGTTTGCACGCATCACTGAATCAAAGCGTTGGTTCTAAACCCGATGATTTTTTGTTTTTGATTATCACCCCGTCGCGGTTCTCTGCATCCAGCGAACCATGAAACGCACTGCTTTGGTTTCGCTTTGTTTATAACCACTATAACCATTACAGCTGGCTCTTCATGATGTTGTTGTTGGTTTACTACATCGAAAGGGGTTTGATTATTTTATAACTTCGGCCTGGAGGCCATCATCGGAACGGTTAAGTTGGAGGTTAAAGTAACCATTAAAATACGTGAAAGTCTACACCGTCTGCTCCGGAGATTAATATCCCGAAGTAAACTTATATTTGCAATTGTACTTCAGTTTTGAGCCTTAGCCTTTACAGTACGACTTTTTTCTACATAGATATGACTGCGTTATGACTATTACGGAACGCTTTTTCATTACGCAACTGTTTTGAGTTGCGTAATGAATCTTTTTGCAATTTCTCATAGTAATAGGTTGTTTTTCATCCCGCCAATCTGTCATGAAACGGCCTACTTTCCTGCACTGAAGTATGCAGTGCGGGAATAGACATTACGCAACTGAAACCAGTGCTGTAATGATTCATTACGCAACGCTTTCTCATTACGCAACTGTTATGAGTTGTGTAATAGATCATAACACAACAATTTTTCAAAAATTGTAAAGTAATGGTGAATGCATTCCGATATAATTTCTGATGCCCTCAAGTGGTCGTCTACGAAGTTGCAAAAAATGTTGTACATAACTCGTTGCGGAACACGATTTTTACAGTACTCGTCGTAATTATCCTACTCGGCAAGCCTTGTAGGATAAATTTACGACTCGTGGTGTAAAAATCATCATTCTGCAACTTGTTCCGTAATAATAGTTTACGGAACAAGTTGCAGAATTAACTTTGGCTTAACTTTGACGATAAAAATGTACACCTATTTTTCGTCCTTGATTTTTTGATTCAAATGATTCCTGAAAGGTTTAATTTGTGTGACTCTAAACACATTGAATTCATAACGAAATTCAAACCTCTAAATCAAATATCTTGTGAACCCCCCATCACCTGGGTAACACGAACACGACACAATCAACGGTGCACTTATGATCCGAAGTGACGTGATCGCTGTTGTGGGGTTTGAGTCACACTTTGCGGAGCCACTTAATATCTTTCTCGTTCGTCGCGTTTCTTCATGCGATCTTCAAACTAAATTTGCGATCAGTCGGCCAAGTGAGAAATCACGACACCTCCGTTCTTGCGGTGGCAATAATACGCTCTTTCCTTGCACTACTGAACCACAGACAAACAGACGTAACACTGAAGAAATTTCCGTCGACCACTCGTTTAACGATCACTTAAAATTTGCTATGTTTCAAACCGCACAACCAGAGGCGCGCACATCGCTAGTTAGAGTCCGCAGCTACAAAGCAAAGTCATTCTGAAAATGTCTGGGTTCGATTTCCGATTGGTCCACGATCTGTTCGTAATGGAAATTTCATTGACTTCCCTGGGCACACGATATACTAATGCGAAAAATGGCAGCTTTGGCAAAGAAAGCTCTCAGTTAATCAGTCATTAAACACTAAGCTGAGAAGCAGGCTCTGTCCCAGTGATTAGGTAATGGCAATAAGGAGAAGTCCGCTTGTCTGTGACTGAGATGTGAGAGTATTGGGCAGCCGGTTCCACATACTGACGGACGAGACTCGATCCTACATTGCTGTCTCTTCGTGTTCGTTGTTCACCTCTGAACTCTACCCAAGACGGAAATTGTTTTCAATCAATACCTAGATGACGGGCTGATCAAACTCAGTGATAATCGATTTATTCACACTATAGATTTTATATTTTCTTTGTTTGGAAAGCGGAATAAGATTGAGTGTATGTGAGACTTATGCACAAATTTTGTGAAATTCTTAGAAGTATGCTGCAGTTAATATAACGAGTCTTGTCTTTGCGAGCTACAATGTAATATGCAATACAGGGTGGCCACCAAATTTCGATTTTGAAATTCCCGCTTTTTTCCCGGTTTTCCCGGTATATTTTAAAAAAATTTCCCGGTTCTTAACCCTTTTTTCCCACGACTTTAATTGACTATTTTTATATCAAACATCGTTCCTATGAAATTCCCTTAAACATTTTTTTTTAAATCGGGTTAAATATTTTCATTGGTTTTTTTTTTCAATAGTAATTTAATTATTTGTCAATAGTTTCACTTCAAGAACAATCAGTTGATTACTAGATTGTTCTAAACCATGTAGAATCTCATTCTGAAAATTATGACATACTATAATCGATGAAGCTTTGAAGCTACCATGGAAAACAGGTGGGTTATTGTGCTAATAAAACTGATCCTAATCTTGGCACGACAGGGGCTTAATTTGAATACTACTTAAACTATATTTATCAACAAAATGGCCCTTAGGGTGATTATAATACGAATTTTTAAGTTCAAGTTCGAAGATCTAGAGAACCTGACAAGCGTTCGCGTTGAAAATTTGATGGATTGGTTATATTCTGGTGATGATCAAACGATCAAAATTTCAGCTCAGAGCGCTGTTTGGTTCTCTAGACTCGTGCTCTTGAAAATTCGAGATTTGGCTTTGGTTTATAATCATCTTAAGTGCATCTCACTACTGAGTTTCAGATTATTTGGCAGACAAAAGCCACAGGTGCCTAAGTAAATCATCAAGATGCCCAATTAAAGTATTTCAATACTTAATCCTTTGAATTTTGTTCATAAAAATGAAGAGTCCTCTGAACCAAATCAGTTCAAGGTAGGGATGAAACAAGGCCACACATGTAGAAACACTTACTTAAAAAATGGGGACGGACCTGGTGTAGTGGTTAGAACACACGCCTCTCACGCCGAGGACCTGGGATCGAATCCCATCCCCGAGATAGTCACTAAAAATTTCAGTGACGACTTCCTTCGGAAGGGAAGTAAAGCCGTTGGTCCCGAGATGAACTAGCCCAGGGCTAAAAATCTCGTTAATAAAGATAGAAAAAAAAAAAAAATTGGGATGGGTAATGTCTATTACATTACCGCGGGGTTGACGTAGAACTACGATGATTAATAATTTGATTTGTCATGTGTATGAATTTGTAAGTGTACTAGTTTTGTGTTGTTATTGATCGGATGAAGTTTTCAGAAGTTAACTCTTTTTGGACTCATTTTGGTAGTCCTGAAAAGAACCATTTGTCGTTCTGTGGTTCCGAGAACCAGTGTTTGGTGTTCCAGGAATAATTCCAGATGATTGAATTTGTTTGTTTGGTCGTTGCTTCCTTGTGTTGCTTTGTTGGGTGATCGGTTTCTGGCTCCAGCTGTAGTTCGCCAAACTCCTCCAGTAGATTAGATGTTTGATAGCTCGGGTGCTTCGATCGTGAGAATCGATAGTATCGGTCCAGTGCTTTGGTCTGTAGCAATATCCATTGCATGAGCATTTAGGCTCTGTACTTTGATACTCATCAATATGCAGGCTTGGCCGCTATCATCCAGTATTTCACGCAGTTCGTCTCAAAGTCTCAAATCGATGATTGCCTAAGCGCTACAGCTCATTCCTTAAGTCAACCCTCTTGGGAGAATTGCTGCCTTTGGCGTGATGGAACTTGAAAAAAATGGAAGAGTTTGTCAAAAATTGTCCTTGCAGTGAAGTAACACGCGACAAACCAACATATACCAATTGCTGATCCTGGCTTTTGTCACAGTCGTACACGACCTCGGGGAAAGTTCCATCTTGCTACTTATGAACAGTTAAAGCACAGGCACTAACCATCGGGAACTGAATGCGTTTGCATTTGATTATGCCGCACAGTTTGAAAGTAAAATAAAAATTCTCTATACAGGAGTGAAATTGGTTTAACGAAATTCCTTGAATGGCACCTCAATTGAAAGACAAGACATCAAAGGGTCATGTCGTTTACTTACTTAATCCCCCATACCTGTCCAAATAGTTTAATAACTGTTTTAAAAGAGAACGTTGATTTCAAGCAAATTTATAAATAGGGGTGCTAGAGAAAATTTGACGTCATTTGCTTTCCATTCTCCGCTTGGATCGCATCTCAGCAGGCAACAGATCGTCTTGCTCTGACCGGGCGTGCTTCTCAGGCACAGACATCGATAGCGAAGGACCTCCCCATTTGTTTTGCTTCGCTCAAATCAAACTGTCGAGCAAGCGAGAGAAGATGCCGTCCGTAGCCAAAGTCATCATCGCTGCCGCCGTCAAAAAGAAGAAGAAGAAGAAGAAGATGAAGAAGCAGTCCACAGGAAAATTTGCGGTCGAACTGCGAACACGGTCGGGCAAGTCATTCTCGCTTTGTGCTTCAACACTTGTTTGCGTTCACCCAGCCATCGTCATCGCCGCCATCATCAGATTTCCACTTAATCCCGGTGATCCACTACCTGTTACTGTTGTGCGCCATCCACGCCACGAAACTTTCGGTTCGTCGTATAAGCAAATAACTTGCTCAAATTTATACATTTGAGTTGAGGATTCCCCGTTTGACCATGGCAATCAACTGATAACATCCCGCAGTGTTATTTATCTGTAAGAGCATCAAAGCTAACAAAGCCATCGGCCCTTTTCAGGGCCATCAAATTAGTGGAAAAGAATTAAAAGAGAAATATTTACGACTTTATATATGACTTCTTATATTCCTTAATCAGTTTCACAGCTTCATACAAAATTTCATTTGTCATGAATAATTTATGACTAAACATTTTGAGACTGTTAATCTTCAAGCTGCCAATCCAGCATCTGGTTTGTGAAATCGCTCAAAATTTCTAGGTTGACCGATCCGCGCTTCTAGATTTCGACTCGTGGTAAACTCGTGGTCACAGCATCCAAGCTCAATCGGCCCTTTTCAGGGCCAACATACGTTCATAAAAGGGTTTATTGGATGATATTTACTGATTTATCTATAATGATCTAAATATCGCGGTATACTACAAAACTTGATTTGGTTCACCTAATTTACCCCACATTATTACATGAATTTGAGAATTTACTACTGCAGCGCCGTCGGACCGTAATAACATCATACTACTCAGCATTGTATGGTATTTCTTACAGCATCGTTGATTTATCATATAATGGGGGAACACTTCATAAAATCTCGAGTATGGAAATTGGAAAATGTATTAAAATTGCGACAGATTTTAAATACTGTTCAATAAACTGTTTCCTGACTAATTGTAATGAGCAACTATTGATCTGAAATTTTTCTACATGTTAGTTCATTGCAAATGTCATAGTATATAAATCAGAACACATTAAACATTGATCAGAAATATTTAAAATTTGCACGAAAGCAAAACATGCGTGATTTTAATTTATTGTAAGCTATTAAAATAATGTTGATATTTTTACTGTCCATACGAACGCGCATGTGAATTTTCCAAGATATGTAAATCCCTAACCAAGCCATCAACTTCATGTACCTTATCCTAGATTGGTCAATCAGAAGAAGGCAAAGAATACGAAAGGGAGGAGCATCGTCTGCAATTCAAATTATGTAAAACATACTATCTTCGACAGATTCGGTTCATTTAAGGGACGAATGACCTTCGGATTAAAATCCCTCTGTAACAACAACAGGATTCGGTTCATTTCATTTACACTTTCGAGGTAGTAAGAACTTCTCGTGATAAACACAGTATAGCTAGTAATATTTTATAATGTGCTTACCACATACTTGCTATAATCTCTTAATTCATCTCGTAGCATCATACAATATCTGATTTATCACGAATAATCGACAATACGACAATTTGAGGATGTTTCGAGAACGCTGCTGCAGTGCCGTCGGGATGCAATAACAGCATAATGCTCATCTTGTACATCCCTTGCCAAGCCATCAATTTCATATAGCCTATTTCTCAGATTAACGCAATAGACAACATGTAGAAAAATCAATTCAGATCAATAGTAGCTCATTACAATTGGTCAAGAAACAGTTTATTGAACAGTATTGAAAATCTGTCGCAATTTTAATACATTTCTAAATTTCCGTACTCGAGAATTTTGGAAGCGGGGCCGTGATGTTCGGGATGGATTGTCCTCCATGACTGGTCTTCTTCTTCTTTCTGGCGTTACGTCCCAACTGTGCCAATGACCATTTTTGCATGCGTATATCGTATGGCAGGTACGAAGATACTCTATGCCCTGGGAATCGAGAAAATTTCCTTTACGAAAAGATCCTCGACCAGCGGGATTTGAACCCACGAGCCTCAGCATGGTCATGCTGAATAGCTGCGCGTTTACCGCTACTGCTATCTGGGCCCCTGGTCCTGGCTGGAAATATTCGTGGGGAGAAACTCGACCCTTTGCTGCAGGAATTTCATTAACAACTCTTTGGTAAAGCAGAAATTTTCCGAGGAAAATTCTGCTTAAAGTGAACTTTTTCAAAACAACTCTTATTGATTGGAATATTTATCAACAACTCTTTGTTAAGTAAAATCATCCTAAATAACTCTTTGCTCCATCGCCAAACCAAACCATTTCATTGAATTCATCAAGTACAAGAATATGAATGGTAAGGAGAGGCAGATGGTGTATATTTCGCTGGCGTTACTTTCCAACAGGTCGCCGGTTGGCGCTGACTACTAATCCGTTCACTGAATGATTTTCAGTTGTTGCTTTCGCTCTATGGTTCCGTTCGCTACTCGCACACTGCTGTGGCTTTCACGCGCTCCGCTGCTTGATCCGTTCGTTATGCCGTTAGATTTGTGAATGAGCTGAGAGTAGAACAACCAGTGGTTTTATTTGCTCGAGCTCCGTTCACCGATGGCGAGTGGTGGGGTTCTCGCTTGGTTGTTTCGTCACTCCGTTCGCTACTCGCACGCGATTGGTTATTGCTTTCGCGCTATTTTCGTTGATGGTGTGATTCTTCGCTGAGAAAAAAAAACTGCAACTCTTTTGATTTTTCATGCAAAATGACCAACTTTGATAAACTATATCTCAGTTATTTATGGACCGATTTGAATGAAATTTTCACAGAATATCAGACATAACTTAAATTTTAACATATATTTTTGAGTGATTTTTCCAATCACACGTTGAAAAGCAGTAACGGTTTGACTAAAGTGATTTTTTTGACGATTTTTTATAATTGACATAACTAAACATATTGAAGGAATAGCTTCATGGTGTTTTCAGCAAAGTTATAGATTTTGACGAGATGAATAAGTTTGCTGAAGACAGTTTTTGTGTAATGCTATCAGATTTTGAGATAAAAAATTTTGAATTTTTCGTCGAAAATTAAAGTTTAGTCAATCCGTTATTACTTATAAACTTGTGATTGGAAAAATTATTCAAAAATATATGTTAACATTCAAGTAACATATAATGTTCTGTGAAAGTTTCATTCGAAAATATTTCCATAAATAACTGAGATCTAACCTACCAAAGTTGGTCATTTTGTATGGAAAATCAAAAAAGTTGCAAATGCATGTGAATAAGTTGGGGCCTTCCTTAGCCGAGTGGTTAGAGTCCGCGGCTACAAAGCAAAGCCATGCTGAAGGTGTCCGGGTTCGATTCCCGGTCGGTCCAGGATCTTTTCGTAATGGAAATTTTCTTGACTTCCCTGGGCATAGAGTATAATCGTACCTGCCACACGATATACGAATGCAAAAATGGCAACTTTGGCAAAGAAAGCTCTCACTTAATAACTGTGGAAGTGTCATAAGAAGCACTAAGCTGAGAAGCAGGCTCTGTCCCAGTGAG
Organism: Aedes aegypti; assembly: GCF_002204515.2. Classification (NCBI taxonomy): domain Eukaryota; kingdom Metazoa; phylum Arthropoda; class Insecta; order Diptera; family Culicidae; genus Aedes; species Aedes aegypti. The sequence goes on from NC_035107.1 coordinate 208,552,496, forward strand.
GACGTTAATGCCAAGAAGCAGAAGAAGAAGAAGAAGATGTGAATAAGTTCTCTGTTTATTCGACAAACCAGCTAAATATTTCATGGGTGCACAACAGCAACAGGGTAGCGGATCACAGGGATTTAGTTGAAATCTGGAAACGTAGCTCAATCTTGAAATCTTGAGCGATTTCACAAACTAGATTCTGGATTAACAGCTCAGCAGGCTTCTAGCAGCGAGGTACTTCTCGCTAAGCAAGTTCGGAGGAGCTCTTACCAGCTCGAAAGCGGAAATGGAATGAAACTGAATCCAACGAAGGCAGCATGTTTTATAACCTTGGAATAGCAGATGATGCTCCTCCCTTTTGTGCTCTTCGCTTTCTGATCGACCAATCTGGGAAATGGGTATGTGTCAATAATGTGTTGGGCTTGGAATTACTTGAAAATTGCGGCGAATACTAATACGTGAGAAATTGGTCGAACATGAATTGTTGGAATGATTGGCATTCCCTAAATATTCAATACGAGCTATTGATAATTAATAGTTTTCTTTATTATGACGGAAAATTTCTGATCCATGGGTGCCAAAATTATTACAATTGATCAATGAGAATGTCTTTTCAAAAGCATTCTAAATATGTCGCAATTTTGTTACATGGGATAATTTTCCTAATCAAAGTGTTCCCATAAAATATGGCACATAAAAGGCGCTGTTGAAAAAGCCACTCTATTTTACAATCGTTGTGAAATGTTGAGCACTCACCCCGACGGCACTGCAGCAGCGTCCGCGAGTACAATCTCAAATGGTTGAGTCAAAAATTATTCATGACAAATGAAATTTTGTATGAAGCCGTGAAATTGATTTAGGAATATTAGAAGTTATAAATAAAGTCGGAAATATTTCTCTTTTAACTCTTTTCCACAAATTTGATGGCTCTGAAAAGAACCGATGGCTTTGTTAGCTTCGATGTTGTTACGGATAAATAACACTGCTCGGACCAGCAAAACTCAGGGGGCTTCTGGTATTTGCTCCAAACGGGATTGCTTCTTGACCACCAATGATGATTTCATCACGAGTCGAAATTTTGAAGCGCGGGTCAACAGCTCCTCGGCCGATGAAATTTGCGGCGGCGATGACGATGGCTGGGTGAACGCAAACAAGCGGTGAACCACAAAGCGAGAATGACTTGCCCGACCGTGTTCACAGTTCGACCGCAAATTCACCTGTTGACTGCTTCCTCTTCTTCTTCTAGGCGGCGGCAGCGGCGATGGCTTTAGCTTCGGACGGTATCTTCTTTCGCTCGCTCGACAGTTTGATTTGAGCGAAGCAAGACAAACGGGGCGTCCTTCGCTATCGATGTCTGTGCCTGAGAAGCACGCCCGGTCAGAGCAAGCCAATCTGTCGCCTGCTGAGATGCGAGCCAATCGGAGAGTGAAAAGCAAATGACGTCAAATTTTCTCTAGCCACCCTTATTTATAGATTTGCTTGAAATCAATGTTCTCTTTTAAAACAGTTATTAAACTATTTGGACAGGTATGTGGGATTCAGTAAGTAAACGATATGAAGCTTTGATGTCTTATCTTTCGATTGAGGTGTTAATCAAGAAATTTCGTTAAGCCATCGAAAAGTTATAAACGTTTAAAATATTTCATGCCAACGTAACGCTCTTGGTTTTGAAATTCCAATTTCACTCTTGTATAGAGAAGAAAGACGTACTTCTACGTCAAAAAACTTACTTAATGCGCATTCACAATAACACCGGAAATTATCATTTTTGAGATTCAATTTATCATTTTTTACAAGACGAACATTAGCTTAAATAAGGTAACTATTTTAGATTTCTGATTTACGTCAAAAAATAAAATAAAATACATGAACGTTGGTAAACAAACTCGTGTTAGAATTCTTAGCAAAATTCCTGTACATAAGGAACTTACTGGCAAGATTTTGAAGTAGGGATGCAAAATGAATTAATTAAAGCTTTTCTTAACAAAGCTGTGGAATAAATCAAGGGAAAATGTTTGGTTGTAGACAAAATTATGACGAAAAGCGAGAATAAATTTTAGAACATTTTGAAAAAAATCCTGACAGAATTCAAATATCAAAAACGAAAGAAAAATAGAAATTCATGCTAAATTTGTGGCAAAATTTCTGTAAAATAAAGAATCCAAATAAACAATAACTGCAGAACACAATGGATTTTAAACGAAATCGATAAAAAATCAAATTATATGAATGTCGTGCATAAAGAATTAGAATTTCAACTGAACATTTCAATAAATGAATTATTGAAAATAATCACATTACTCAGTGGCGACTTGTAAACTCACGTTATTATCTGATCTACGACCCTGAAATAACTAATTTTGCAAATTTAAATTATAAAGCAAACAGTAAACGATAGAAAGCACATATTTGACGTTAGAGAATAGCCACTGATATACTGATAACACTAGTGATTAATTATTATCGCCCAACAATGTTCTGTTTCTCCTTATAGAAACTTTTTTTTTTGTTTAGTAATAGTTGACCAAAGTCGTGTAAAAAACAGTGTCAAGGGTTAGTGGAAACGTATATTGTTAGTTGTTGGTATTTCTGATTTGATGTCAGATTTCCAGCAAAAATAGTACTTTAAGTCATGGACGAGTTTATGACAAACTCTTTGAATTTATTTTGGTTGTTATTCCTAGCCATCTATGGCTTATCCTCCGGAGGAGTTTTGATGATGTTTTTTTAGAGTCTGGTTTTGGGTTTCTTTTATAGCCGTAGATTACTCAGATCAGATATTGCTCCTGGGTTTTGCGAAAATTCAATAAAATATTCCAGACAACAAATTCATCCCAATGTTGCTTTCTAAGTTTTGCCAGAATGTTCTCCAAAGCTTTTCCCAGGAAATTTTCAAATTTTCCATCGGAAATGTCGGAATATTCACTTGAATTCTTCCAAAAAGTTAGTCAGGAGAGCGGGGATGAACCAGCCTCGGGCTGGACTAAAGATTCAATAATAATATAGTTAGCTAGGAGCAGTGTTGTGAAAAAGTCAATTTCTCATAAAACACGCTTGAAATTTTTCATGCGTGAGTTTTCAATCACGCAACTCAGCAGTCAAAAAATCATGGATGAGTTGGCTCATCTTTTTGACTCATTGTCTCATATTTCCACAGTTTACTCACACACACACACACACGGCAATAATTTCTTGTTAGTCTGGTAGAATTATAGTAATCCTTTCTAACGTAAACAACAACATTCGGGTTTCACAAGTTTTGCAACTGAATCATTTTTTACGGTTTGAGTTGATTGAGTGATATTCACCAATATCTCAAGCGTGAGATTTGCGAATTGTGATTGGAGTGTGAGTCTATCAACACTGGCCAGGAGTCTCTACTTTTTTGTTGAGTCAAGAATCTTGACACTTTGATTTCAAAATCACGCTATTATTGTCTTTACAATAACAAATATCTGTTTCTAGTTGTTTGAGTTTGAAAAGCTAATTTAGTCTTGAATTTTATTATCATCAGATCACGAAAAAGTGACTTTAGTGACCATTTTCCTGAAAAAAGTGACTTTAGTGACTTTTTGTTGGAAATAGTGACTTTTAGTGACCAGGTCGAAAAAAGTGACCAAGTCACTAAAAAGTGACTTGCTACCAGCCCTGCTAGTAAAAAAGTTAGCGAAAAGATAAAAAAAATATTAGTCCTGACAGTGTGAGAACAAAAATTCAAAAAAATATTTCGAAACATTGCTAAGAATAGGGTTAAACATGTTTAAGAAATATGGTGTAGCATAGTAGAAAATAAATTCTCAATAATTGAAAGATATTTGTTCATAATTACGGATTGCTCATGATAATATCATTAAATATAACTACTTTCCACAACTTATTTTGGAGGTTGGTTTGTAGATAACAGCTTGAAGATGTTTGTTCAAAACAATTTTCCCGGTGATCTTCTCAAATTTCCGGTTTTCCCGTCTTTTTCCCGATGATTTAAAATTCCCGTCTTTTTCCCGCTTTTCCCGTTTTTCCCGGTTCGGTGGTCACCCTGGCAATATCTGTTGTGAGTTCATCGTCTGCCATACAGTGACTCAATCTCATTTTCGTACGGGGCACTGTTTTCATATCAAGTTGGTATAAATCTATTAAATGGTGCATGGACTTCGATATACTTTATCAATAATGAAGGTTATAGGTGTCATCTATTTTTTGGCAATGACAAACTGTATTCATTAGCTTAAATGTTTGGAATAATGGAAAAGTATTGAGATTGTGTCTATAATTGACCCAATTCCATATTCGTACACCTAACAAAAAAGAAGTATACAGCATTCAAAACTATTTTTTAATGGACTAGATGATTACTTAAGCTCTTCGTTGTGTTGTTCAGATGCAGTAGAATACATTTGGAAAATTTAAAAGCGGACATATTTGAAACTTAAGTAAATTTAAGAAAAATACCAGTTTTCCCAAAATTTTAGTCAATTTCGTTATGTTTGGCTCCTAAATGTATATACATAATCCATAGTTAATGTTCCTATCAAAATTGCGTAATTATCATTTTTAATTTACATTTTACTACCAAAGATTTAGAGAATAAATATTATTGCCATAACCGCCACACAAACGTTTTTTAAAATGATGAAAACAACAGGATATATTCTATTAAATAGTATATCAATGCTCTCTGTTCATTCAAGTTATTTTGTATTTTTCTTATAAAATCAATAAATTGCAAAATAGGGTGCTATTTTGAATATAATTTGAATCTTATTTCAAAGATAATTGAATATTACGATGACATCAATTATGTGGAGGTATGTACAGCGAGGTTTAGGGTAATTTATTTTAAAACGAAGTTCGTAGTTCAAATTGTTTTTACAGACAAATTCAAAATTAACATTTACCAGTTGTTTAGAATGAAAATTTGGTTTACATTGATTAAAAATATAATTTTAGAAGAGTTTTGAACTTATGGCACAACTCAAAAGGGATAAAAACTGTTTATGATTTGTGTAAACTATATATATTTCAACTAAATTTCTATCAGAGCTTACGAGTGTAATCTATAGATTGGATCCAATGACAAAAATAAACGTTATTGTTCGATATATATATATATATATAGGATATATATAGGATATATATATATATAGGATTTAATAGCAAAAATCATTGGAAAACTGGCATTTCTCATAACTTTACCTAAATTTCATATATGTCCACTAATAAATTGTTTAAATGTATTTCACTACATCTGAACATCATAATAAAGCATTTCAGTAATCAAATAGAGCTTCTAAATTTAGTTTTGAACGTTGTGCGTATGAATTTTGGTAGGTGTACGAATATGAAATTGAGTGAATTTTAGACATCAATTCAATACTTTTCTATTAATCCAAAGATGAATGTAAATGGAAACATTTTGTGATTGGCAAACAATAGATGACACCTCTTTCCTTCAATGTGGATAAAGTATTTGTAGCTCAATACTTCATTTAATAGTTACGAATATGAAATTGGGCCACTGTAGGTAAGCCCAGCTAGGCATCTTTCAGCGGTTAACGTATATGATTCAAATTCAAATACGTTAAAATATGCCGTAAGCGGTAACATACAGGAATCTAAAGTAAAGCCATGATGATGCCTGCTTTCGATTCTCAGTCGGTCAATGGCCTTTGGTAATGCAAATTTCTCTAGCTCGCCTGGGCACCAAGTATAATCGTAACTGTCACACAATATATGAATGAAAATGACAACCTCGACAAAAACAGCTCTGAGTTAATGAATGTCGAAGTGTGTATTAACAGCTACTCATTTTTGAGCCACTCAACAGTCAATTTCTACGCATCTAATTTATGGATTAATTTCTGGAAGAATATTTGGAGACATTCGTAAATTCATGCGGTTATTTCGAGAAGAATATTTAAAAAAAATCATTTTGAAAAAGTTCAAGAATGAATTACGGAACCATCCATTTCATTCGGTATTTCTTTGTTGTTCTTTGAGGCCCATCGTCAGCAGATAGACAAAGTTTGGGTGGCAATTTTTGCTAAGTTATTGCGATTTCATACGATGCTTACTGGATTGATATATGATCTGTCAGTTTATAAAACATAACGTGATTCTATGTTGCACTATTTACGACATGTTTTGTTGTCAACACAGATTGTCGTTTATGAATCGTATTGGGGATTTATATACAACTTGTATTGACATTGATAACGCTTAATATGGCATCTTGTGCAATTCTGATTTTGGACGCATGCATATGTGATTTTGGATGCACATTCTTATACGATACGTGGTTCACTGGGACATTTGGTCGAACGGACATTTCGTCGAATGGACATTTGGTCGAAAAGGTTTAGTTGCAACAGAAAGCATAGAATATTTCTAGAGTAACTTTTTGGCGCGAATACAAGAGTGATTGAATAACCGAAAAAGTATCAGCTATTTTACCAACAATCTCTATGCGATAAGTAACATTTTGTTATCCAATTTGATGGACGCCCTCCCAACATATTGATTAAGCTCTTGGGTTTTTAATGATTCCTGTTGCTTTTTTGTTCAAGCATGTTCTGCGATTCGAGATAAGCTGATCCTAAAGTTGTCGAGGTTTTTTGGGGCCTTCCTTAGCCGAGTGGATAGAGTCCGCGGCTACAAAGCAAAGCCATGCGGGAGGTGTCCGGGTTCGATTCCCGGTCGGTCCAGGATCTTTTCGTAATGAAAATTTCCTTGACTTCCCTGGGCATAGAGTATCATCGTACCTGCCACACGATGTACGAATGCGGAAATGGCAACTTTGGCAAAGAAAGCTCTCAGTTAATAACTGCTCATAAGAACACTAAACTGAGAAGCAGGCTCTGTCCCAGTGGGGACGTAATGCCAAGAAAAAGAAGTCCAAATCACATTTTTCTGTCGCCTGTTATTTTGTACAGTGTGACGTTCTGTAGATGTTAACATTTTTCCAAGAAAATGTCATACGCCCTGTGAGAATGTTGTCCAGGATTTTATAAAAAAAAAACTCTCAGAATTCTATAGAAATATAGATATAGATATATCAAAAAATTCTATAGGATTCTGACAGAACATCATCTAGTATTATTTGGTAATCTTCTTCAGAGTTTTCTAAGAATGAATTCCTGCATGTGAAAATTGTCCTTAGGATTCCTTCAGAATCCCATCCAAAACTCAATATAAAATCTTGTTTTAGAATCTGAAAAAGTCTGTCCTGCTCAGATTTCTGTTAAAAAAATCACTAAGGATTGTTTGAGAAACTTTTACAGGATAATGTCCTGGACAGGGATGGGAAATGTACTGTCGCAAACATTTACCACCTCGACATTCACATTTTTCTACACGACCATCAAAATCCAAAGCAAACCATGACCGTTCAAAACAAAAAAAATGTCACGGCTCTTCAAAACTGTAATCTTTTTCTTTCTAACGTTTTTTCAAACCCGAATACGAAATGACTCGAGCACAGTGGTGACACGATTTTTCTGGTTTTCGCATTTTTGCTCGATAATGGCAGCATGAAATTGAACTTGTTTATATGTATCGCAACGGAATGATTGTGCTCTTGCTGTTAGCACTAATAGATTTCAAATAATTGAGAACACAAGCGAAATATTAGCGATTGAATTATTTAACATTTTTTTCAATCATTAATCTCGAGATGGCTGCCCGAAAACGGTCATAGTGGAGAGACAAAAACAGTCAAGCAGTGTGTGAACCGTTGGCAGCGCAACACATGATGGTATTGATGCTGCTGCGCCGTTGTGTTTTGGTTGACTGGTAGAATCGATGAACTGTGGCAAATTGTGATCACAGTTCTCAAGCCTGGTCATGGATTCGGTAATTCGCGTCTACGAAGGTAATTGCCACAGTTGACCCTATGCGTGAAGCTCCGATTATTTTACATGGCAAATCAAATTTTCAATTTTCAAATGCTTCTAAAAAATTCAAAACACTTTTTAATTAAATTCTGTCTAGTGTACGGGGTTAGACTATTGATCAACTATAGAATCAGCAGCATATTGAGAAAAATATATAAAACTCAAAATTATATGCCTATAATGTAGTCCATCAAAAGTATATCAACATATACTGAAAAGATTTTAAATAACTATTGTAGTTAATTTTATATGAGCATTTGAAATTTCGCTTCCTATACCTTGCCGGGTAAAATTTTCGACCCTTCACGCATCGAGCAAACTTTTCCCAGATGGCAGCACCGTACCTTCGTACACTCGAATAAACCTGCCTAGGATTTTGTCTAGTCAAACGAAAAAAATTGTGAAATTTCCTCCACATTTGGTGAGAGTTCTGCCCAAGTTTGCTGTTGAGGAAGATACATCGAAATCAAACCTCGAGTTTTCAAGAGCATAAATCTACACGCTCAAAAAAGAGTTCTGGAAAACGTGAACTTGAACGTTCTCGGAACTAGGCAACGCGTTGACATAAACATTAGCCCGGGACACGGTTATATGAAAAGTTTAGATTTTCGCTCCAGTCCACTTTTTGGAATGGATTTAGGTCCCATACCAACTGTGCAAAATTTCAGCTCGATCAGAGAAACTATATTTTAGCGCCAGCAGTTCAAAGTTTGTATGGGATTTACTATGGGAGAGGTCGCCCATTGGCATCTATAAAAATTCTGAACACAGATCTCGATAGGTATTTCTACGATGAACAATATTGCCGAAGACCGCAAAGCAATCCGATGCTTGTGAAAAAAGTTATTAAGCATAGACTATTCGGAAATTTGGCCCGATTTTGTTATTATTGTTATTCTCTTACGTGTTAATCAACGTCGCCTTGCCAATAGGTTTTCATTGAATAACTTTTTTCACAAGTGTCGGATTGTTTTGCGGTCTTCGGCAATATTCTTCATCGTAAAAATACCTATCGAGGTCTGTGTTTAGATTTTTTATAGATGTCAATGGGCGACCTCTGGCGATTTTTCTTTGCAAAAATATGTTTTCCCACAGCAAATCCCATACAAACTTTGAACGGCTGGCGCTAAAATATAGTTTCTCCGATCTTGCTGAAATTTTGCACAGTTGGTATGGAACCTAAATGAAATCCAAAAAGTAGTTCACGGTGTGTTTTTGCTTCACGGATACGAGAACGGACTTTTTTCTGTGTATAAAACCAGACAACTGTTTGCACTGAGAATTTGATTGATTGGTCACCACCAGCGAGTGACCAGTGACTGGTTCTCTAGATTTGTACTCTTGAAAATTCGAGGTTTGGCTTCGATTCATCTTCATCTTAAATTTATGTGAGAACCCTGTATTAAATTTTATAAACTATTAATCTTCCTTTAGATCTGCTTCATATTTCTGGACAAACATATCAAAAGGGCACATCAACATTGGTAAACATTGGCTTTGCAAGACGCTGTTGAGCCCAATTCAACTCGATCACGCTCACCAATACCACTATCAGGTAGAGCTAACACCAATCTTTCTGATAGTTATGTTAGTTTGCGTGGGCGGGCTAAGAAGGGCTCAACAGCAACGTTTCTAAAAAAAGGCCCTTTTCAAATGTTTGTCCAGATTTGTTATAATCGTTCTTCTGTATGAAATTCATGCTCAGGAGTTTGCGACAATCCACCTGATGATTCAGCGAGATTATATTCGGCCTTAAACGTTATGTCCAAAACATTTGTTCGAATTTGATATAAATTGATTTTGTTCATATATTGGTGAAAAAAGTTATTGACTATATTTCTTGTATTTATTCCTCAATTTTTTTTGAAAATAAACCTTTTCTACACAATTAAGAAAGCAAGCACATTTAGAAGCATCAAAACACTTTGGTGAAGAATCTTCAAAATGAAATAGCTTGAAATTGAATAATCTATAGTTGTAATAATTAGCCTTGGAATGCTGGAACATCTAGTTAGTAGTGCTAAAAAACGGCTAGCTATGAAAAGGAGCTTGAGACTCTTCGCGGGCCGTACAAAATGAGGCGGAATGCCGGATGCGGCCCGCGGGCCGTACGTTGAGCAGGCCTGCTCTAGCACCCAAAATGTGCCTTCAATTTCAATTATGCTTACCGTAAAATGGGGTGAAGTTGATCTATAAATCCTAGTACACACTTAATTTAGAATGCCGAGTCTCGGCTAATTTTTACCGAGATCCGCACAGCCGAGTAGCCGGCAAACAAATTTCCTGGGATCTCTGCAAATAAAAGCCGAGTATCAGTAAATCGTGCTTCGTTGCTAAGTAACCGGACAATTTGTTAGCTGAGGCTCGGTTAAAATCAGGAAACCGAGATTCGCACAGTCGAGCTCGTGGGAAAAATCTAAGTGTGTAGGATTCATGCATTGTCATCCAAATAGTTTTTAAACCTGTACTAGTTGAATTTTATCGAATTATACAAACGTAGTTTTGACGAAATGTTACGATAGTAATAAAAATATTTTTTTAGAAATCGAAAAGTTGAGTTTTTAATTCCGGGGTGAAGTTGATCAATTACTGCGATAGTTTTCCTAAAATAAAGCGATATACTAAATCTAAATCAAGTCTCAAAAATCATACAACTAATTGATAATTTGGTCAATTTTAAAGTTGAATGTTATAAATTACAAAAAAAAAACATTATATTAAACGCCTAAATGTATGCAATTTTCCTTTGAAGAAGCAACTCGCTCACAACAAGAACAAGTTTTCCCTGAAAATGAAATTTTATCTTCAATCCAAACTCTAAACTGAGTTCACAGAACATATCTGAAGTGTATGAATTAGTTTATTTAAATGGTGTTTTTCTATAGCCTTGACAATTGTTGTTTGTTTGGAGAAGAACCCTTCAACAGTTCATCAAACATTTAATAAAAAATCTGTTTTTACACGGTATAATTATCTTGAATGTGAAAACGAATTTCAAAACATCAAGAGCAGATATAAGGTAAAGTGACATCACAGAAATTGTGATAATTGAAATCGGATCATAGCTCTCTGCACGGTTTGTATATGTGGGTACAGGAATGATCAACTTTTTCCCACTGATCAACTACACCCCGAATTACGGTACGTCACTTTACCAGATTACGGAAGTTAGAAGAATTCATGGTGAAATTCCGGAAAATAACCTATCGAGAAATATCTTGAGCAGCTTTTGTACATGTTTCTGTATAAAGAGCTGATGTAATTTATTTTGTGATCTATGAAAGAATATTTGGAGACATCCAAATCTAGTGAGGTAATCTTGAGAACCTGGGAGAATATTTGAAGGAATGTAGACATGTTTTAACAATATCGTTTGACATAAGGCCGTTTGGCATAAGGTCATTTGGCATAAAGTCGTTTGGAATAATGACCATTTGGCATAATGGTCGTGTGACGAATTGAATCGTTTCAAATTGGAACATCGGTTAGTAAACTGTTTTGAATGTAATATTTACATAGGAGTGCATAAAAGTTAAAAATTGTATCGGTTTCTGAAAACCATATTATGGATCAATTTTCATATTATGGATCAAATTGTGACATATTACGGATCAGTGCGCAAAATTAAGAGATTTTCAACTCAATGTATCTGTATTGCATAATTTAGCAAAAGTTAACTATGTGTCACATATTACTGCAAAAAAATAGGAGTGTTAGAGCTGGAAATAAGGGTAAAATGCCCTTTTTTTTGTGATACTGCATTGTAGTAACTTTGACATGAACTGTTTTCGCTCCACATCAAGTTTTCCACATTGTTTTCCACCCATTTTTGTTTGCTAAAGAATAAAATTAACAAACCTTGATGTTTTATTAGTTTTATCCTTAGTGCTATTGTCTGAAAATGTCGAATCCAATGCTTAAAATGGCAGAAATCTACATTCTTTGGAAGTGATCCATAACCGTGGTAAACAATCATTTCCTGGTCCATATTATGCATCCTTAGTTAGAAGTGCTAATATTCGGTATTTAGAATCAACAATCAAGAAAAATGTTTTCCAAAAATGAATTCATACTAAATCGAAGCGAGCGAACATGTTTTATGCTATAAAATTTGAGATTTTACCACCTGTGAGAGCTTACGAACGCTGACGGCACTTCTTACAGAAAACAACCATATAATGATAGCTGTGTGGTACCAACTAAACATTTGTCAAATACATCTTAAATTAGCGGTTGAATGTTGTGTTTAACATTACAAATGGTAGATGACAAATAGTATAACATGGGAAAAATATGTTTTACGTCAACTTTTATGTTTTGAGCGAGTCATCCAGTGATTCGTCACTGTGGGTGATCCGTAACTGTGTGGGCATGGTACCCCAGGAGCTGAGCAGTGTCTTCAGAAGTTATTGAGTTTGGTTGCAACAACTTGTTTTGCAAAACCATGAAGTTTATTGTGACACACAAGCCTTCGAGAGCATCGCATTCCCGGGACATCCCAGTTATATAAAAACTCTCGAATGTACTTGTTTTGCCAAATCAAGCGTAAGTTACGCTTAAATTGGCAATTTTCAACAACGATTTATAGCAAAACGACCGTAAAAAGGCAACAGTGCGACTATAGGGGACTATCTACTAAGCGTACACCGACTCTAATTATTTCTAGGGATCAATTCTGTATCCTCTAGGTCAGTGATGCTCGATTTACGGTTTGCGTGACGCATGTGGTCCTAAAAATCCTGGAAAGCAGACTTCGAGTAGTTTGGTTTGAACTAGAGATGGGCGAAAAGAATCGGAGCCGTTCAAAAGATCCGGATCACTCAAAAGAACGAGTGATCCGTGGCTCTTTTTTGGTGATAGTCGGAGAGCGAAAGATACGAAAGGTACGACGCATGTCACGCAACAGGCTCATCTTTCCGTTCGCTCTTCCTTTGCCAGCCGTTGAGCCACTGAACCCTTCAAAAAATCCGGTTCACTTAAATGAGTTATTCGGATCGGATCCGGTCACTAAAATGAGCCGTTTTGCCCTAAAACCCTACAAATTCAACTTGTGATTCTCAGAAGCTTGCTATAAATCCTCAGGATCCTACTGAGATTCGCCAAGACCAAGGATTGAATCCTGAGAAAATTGAAAGTATCTCTCACTTATCGCTCTCTGTAATAATCATGATTTGCAGCACACCATGAGAGCCTGTTTGTCGTATACTGCTACAGCTTTAATTAGATCGGATGGATAGTAGTGAATGATAAAATCCCTCTAAACAAGCTCCAAACCTGAGGACTCTCGTGCTAGGAATGTTCAGATTCCAGATACAAAATAGGAATCTCCAGGATTCATCCCGCTAGAAATATCTAAGCTCTCGCAAGGAAACCTCTAGATCCAGATGAGAAATTCCATTGATCCACACTAAGGATTCCACTAGGATCACTGGGATCCGTTTTAGAAATCCTAAGTATACCGTCCAGAAGCATTGGAATTCCACTTCCCGTTGAAATCACAAAAAATGCAACCACTACAAATCCGTGTAAACGTCGAAATTCTTGAAGACCGTGACTATTCACACATGTTTTGCTTTTCAGAAATGATCACACAGCACATTAGAATAGAGGATACCGTTGAAGTTTAGATCAAACTCAAACTCGACATACAAAAAACCAAAGGGCCGAAAAATCCTTTGAATTATAGAAAATGCAGGCTTTTAGACTGTAGAATCTACTTGTTTTAAATCGATGTCCCTGAGGACGTTAGAAAGCAGAGGATGATAAAGTTTGCCAAAAAGTAAATGATTTGTTTGCTGGTGTGGAAAGCGGAACACCCCATTCGTGACTAGAGTTACTGTGCACGTGCTGCTGCCCATAACTGCAAATTTGTAACATTCGACAAAAGTAGGCATTGAGTAAATGGGATACTAAGTTTGCTTTTTACTGCAGTATGGGAGGAAACTATAATTTCAAAAAATCATTAGGAATTCAAAAGAGCTTATTTGAGGCTGAAATGTTGTACAGCTCATATCGCATATTGGGTGAATAGTCAGAAAATAATTCTGATAGAAATTTCGTTGCTACTACATTATGAGGCTCATGTATAATCTCAATGTGACTGTTATGCGGTTACAAATGCCAATGTGACAAAACAACTTGGTATTTTTTTTTTCGAATTTTCTAGTTTTATTTTTATTTTATTTTATCTAATTTTATTCTCAGATTTTAGTAAGTTGATCGAATGTATTTATCATTTGATGACTCTCCATGGTATTAACTCCAATTTGTCAAAAATGTCGAATGTGACTGTTATGTAGTTATGGGCAGTGCTGTAGTCTTAGGTGCAGGAACCTCATTGCTTGGAAGTAGAGTTACATATTTCTCAGGAGCACATAAATGTACTGACGAGCCTCCAACCAAACCGTCTCTCAGCTCATCGGAATCCTAGTGTGCTGCGCTAGATGGAGGCTCTTGAAAATTCTAAAAGCGCGCGCTAGGTGATGTGCTCTCTGGGAGACTCGTCACATGCGCTGCTTGGCGCTATGGCTCGCCATCGGTATCCAAGTTGTGAAACAACTGCTTAGTAACGAAGAGCCTCTACAGCTATTTCCGCCTCATCATGCAGGTGTCTAGATGGCCTACATGATATGATCGAAGACTCGCGATTCAAAAGTGATTGCTGTTTGCGTTTGACGTGCAAACCTTGGCTAAATGAGCATCAAACACAAAGCAATCAAAGGATACTTAGCAACCATGATCCAAATCACGGCCAACCTAGCAAAGAAAATCAAATTTTGACTTCGCCTTCCTTGTGAAAAATCTTACCGCATTTGGTGTTCCCGCATTTGAAGTTTGCGTTTCAAACGCACACAGCAATACAATTTCAATCCTCGTTGAAAACTTTTGTAATCACTTCAATTATTGCGTTGAATTTTAAATAGCACATGTGACGGAGCGCATGAGACCGCAGTGAGACACATCTTAAGAAAAATGAGGTGCACCAAAAAAGGTCTCACGATGTACAGCGCTCCCGTGCGCTTACAAGCAATGAGGCTCCTGCACCTAAAGCTATAGCACGTGCACAGTAACTCTACTTGGAAGCGCATGGGCGCTCTGTACATTGTGAGATCTTTTTTGATGTGCCTCATTTTTCTTGAGATTTGTCTCACTGCGGTCTCATGCACTCCGTCACATGTGCTGTTTAAAATTCAGCGCAATAATTGACATGACTACAAAAGTTTTCAATGAAGATCGAAATTGTAACTTTTGGATCGCGAGTCCTCGACCATATCAGGTAGGCCATCTAGACACCTGCATAATGAGGTGAAAATAGTTGTAGATGATCTTCGTTACTAAGCAGTTGTTTCACAACTTGGATACCGATGGCTAGCCGTGGCGCCGAGCAGCGCATGAGACGAGTGTCCCCTAGAGCACATCACCTAGCGCGCGCTTGTAGAATTTTCGTGAGCCTCCGTCTAGCGTAGCACACTAGGAATCCGATGAGCTGAGAGACGGTTTTATTGGAGGCTCGGCAGCACATTTATGTGCTCCTGAGAAATATGTAACTCTATTCGTGACAACTGGACCGGTAAATGGGCAGGTGTACATAAAGGAATGCCTCCAAAAGCGTCTACTTCCTCTTCTAAGGTCACACGATGGTCCTATGATTTTCTGGCCGAATTTGGGCCGGATTTGTTCTCGTGCAATAGCTCGAAAGAGGTTTTGGAATGGTACAAGACTTAGGAGGTCAATTTCGTGCCGAAGCTTCTCAACTAGAGGGTCTTGTCCCGGGAATCCCGGGATAAAAATCCCGGGAAATCCCGGTATCTAAAAATCCCGAATCCCGAGATATTTTCGAAAATCCCGTGCTGAATTTGATTGTTTGATTGTGAAAAAAATTGCATGCTGAACTAGAAAATACTGTTGTAATATATTCTCATAATGGCATAAAACAAGCTTCATGTTTTCCTGGTGACTGGTGATGCAAAAATATATTTTAGTTAATGTATTTAGCTTACTCAATAAGTGTTTTTATTGAGGTTTAAGGCCACTAAGGCATATACTTTTTTCTGATATGTTAGTAACGTAATATTCATCAAACTGTAGTACCGTAAAACGGGGTAACTTTGATAATGCGAGACTCTCAACATACTAAACGAAATAACAAAGTTCCTGTTAATATGTTAAGCAAAACTAATGCAAAAGTAAAGAGTTTTAGTATGACACTTCATGTTAAATCTATTTCCATTGGAATCAAGTACATTTGAGGATTTATATGCATATATGGATAATTTATAAGATTTTAGCAATTTTGAAATGTTCTCAAACAATCTATTCTACGATCACTATTTGATGAAGTCATAATGAATTCGTCACTTATACTTGATAGCCTAGTTATAGTAGAACTCGAATTCGGTCTCAAAACTCTTAGCGAATACTATTTTTACAAACTGGGACCATTTTTGTAATCTAAGTCAGAAATTTCCATATAAGGTTAAACGCCTAAAGATATGCAACGCCCTACAAATGTTCTGTAATTCATTCAATTTTGTTCGAGTGATGCTCCATTATCAAAGTTACCCCAAAACAGAAAACCGACTTTCGATTATATGAAAAATTATATATCCATTAAGAATAAATCTTTTGGAATACCAGTACTTGTTTTAAAAATATGATTTAAATTTCTTTGAAACAGCATGCATAAATATTCAAATATTTTACGATACATAGGTTTTTCTACAGTTAGTTCCGTTTGTCTAAAAATGCTATGGTTGTTGAATTTTTCATCATAATACATTTTTATCGATGCCATTTTATCTTACCGTAACCGTTTTAGTTTGCCCAGCGTACCTTACACTTTTCCAGGACTAACATGCATGTGGCTGTCATACTAATAATTTGAAAGCATGATGATTCCATATGACAAAAGAATGTAAATAATATTGGTTAAATTTGAGAGTGATTGGTATCATCTATACCTATACCTTATGCATCACGTTTGAATTTCGTTTCAAATAAACTTCAATAAATGCCCATTGACTTGAACTGCAGATAGGTGAAATATTGATGAATTAAATCTAAGAGGATATTGTTTTTGCCTATTTTAATTCGACTTAACCTTCAAAAACAGGTTCGGTTATTATGAAATTGCTCTATAAAAACAACAATTGCTTCAATACCCGCTCCGGCCGTTCTATAGTCGTTTTGGAAGCATTTAATTGTTGTCCTGGGATCCCGGGATTTTCAAAAATAAAATCTCGAATCCCGGGATTTTTTTGAGTCCGGGAAACAAGACCCTCTATTCTCAACCCCCTGAATGCATCGGAACTGCGGTCAATTGGAAAAGTACTGGCCATCATGAAGCAGATACTGCGGAAGCATCCTAAGGAAGTGAAATCGGAGGAAGATATGAAGAAAAAATGGACTGCCAAGCAAAAAAAAAGTTGATCCAGGTATTGCACAGGATCTTATGAGTAGTGTGAAGAGAAAAGTTCGTGCATTTGGATATGTAATTAAAATTAAATAAAACAAACATGGGTAAATATTCATAACATGTTTAATTTTACTCCCTAAAAGTTTGAAGTTGATTGGTTGAAGGTGCGAATTTTGCCAAATATTTGTGTGTGTCGCAATTTGATTCCGTACATCCTTTAGTTAGATATTAAATTATCGTCAATCTCATCCGCCAATGAGATCGCTTGAACGTTATTTGAAAGATGATAAACATCCATATCTTTCGAATAACCTTCCAATGACGGCACTCGATGTAAGTCCGACTGTCTAAATGCAGAAGGCTTCCAGACAAACCGTTTTATTCAGTTAGCAAACAGAAGCACATTTGTGCTGACTGAACGAAAGCCGATTGTGCTCTACTCCTGGCCTCGTGTTTGTTGGGTTTTATAAAAAAATCCTAACTATGCACAGAGGCAAAAACATGAAAACTATGTCTGCTACTGCTAAGCCTATGAGTAGCAACACGTCGGTGTCGAGCCGGACTTACTCATTGCAATAATATGGCCAGAGAGTCGTCATGTTCTTCAATCCGCGTCCGTTGGCTATTATGTTGCACAGGGAGTAACGTCATCGCAGAAAAAAAAAAAACAAACGTGCTGAGGTTTGCAAGGTATTATGGCGAACGTTTCCAGGTATGTTTGTAACCATATACTCGCAACATTCCAACAGTTGGGGCCAATGCTGAGTATTTCAACCATGCAAATAGAATCTTGTGAAAAAAATGCATAAAAGTGTTATAAAATGGCGCAATGGAGATGGTTAGGCACAGTTCAATACCTAATATATAATTGAACATGATTTTTATTACATTTGGGCTGTTAACAAATTTTATCACTGTTTCATGAGGCTTCATACACAATGAAGCGAAAGTGTTATGATACTCTCTTAAGTTTTAAGGTATGTTGCAATATGGCTGCTAGAATACTTATTATACCTAATCATGTAGAGTTCTTTAAGAATGCTGCTGATAAACTTCACACATACATATGTCTCATAAGCTTTCGAGACCCTATCTTTAGAAGCTATCAACTTGTGAAAATAATTTTCTGGCATTATAATGGCATTACATTCGTATGTAGAGCTAACATGCATTAAGTGACCACTGTATGTGAGCATTCAATACTGCTATCATGCCACATTATCGCGCTCCATGATTGCTTGGGTAGGCCCACGACTCGTACCATGCAATTATTAGTCAAACCAATCGTATTCCGTGATGCTAGAATCCAATACTTGTTCCTAGAATTTGTACTCCAACCACGTGGCACCAGATATCCTGGCTTAGCTCGCAACAATGATCGCAAAACCCTAACGCAGTCAAACGCCAAACTTCAGCACCATCCGCTACTCACCTCTGATTGAAGGGTCTCACTCGAACCGCAACCTTGAGTGACGCCATCCCGATGACCGTGGAACTGCTCTGCTGCCGCTCACGTTTTCAGCCCAGTAGAAAGGGTATATTCACACAGCCTACCACGCAGCAACGATTGCAACTTTGTATGTTTCGCCAACAGAACGACACGCTTGCTGGGTTTCGAAGCAGATGGCTTTAATGAAACTTTTAAGCGGGCCGATATACAGCCAAGATAGAGTAGGTCAGTGACAGTGACAGTCGATATGAGTTAAAGCTGATGCAGCAGTAATCTGGGCCGGCAATCATCCAGTAAAAGGCAGCCAGCATCTGCTTTTCCATGCCATTTTGCAGCCCCAAGATGCACCTACTAGTATTTCTGCAAGATATTCGCTATTGCACCTTCGATGATGATTTCGTCTCCGCCGTTGTCGATTTCGCACATACGCGTATCGCTTTTGATGTTCCCCACGTCTGCACAAGTAACAGCAATTAGCATTTTATTTTTGCTCGTGCCTCTTCTTCACTTTTATTTTTTTCTTGCACCGTAATTTCGCAAACAGGCAGGCAAGGTAGCAAGCGATTTTTCTCCTCAATATTTTGCACAACAACCACTCTCGCTTCGAAGGGGGAGTAGGCTCAATGCTTCATGTCATTCTTCTTTATTATTTGCTCCAAGCACACATACAAGACTCACTATAATTTCGTTTTCCTTATATTTTGGGTCGGAGCTATTATACTCCAGCAGCAGCTGGTGCACGACAACCAACTATTTTCACTCCATAAATTTTCCACTAAAGCGTTGGGTGTATGGAGGTCTGAGGGAAATTTTTCTAGGCCACTATCAATTATCATTGATTTCCATCGCATTCAACTTTACACTCAAACATCGTATTCTCCAGAGAACCACAAGCATGAGTAATCATCACTTGCAGTTGTAGTAGGCGTAGTACCGATCGCGAAATTCGTCTCAGCAACCATCGGAATTTGCACCACCCGTAAAAACATTTCAAGAACCACACAATGATCTAAGTAGTCGTACAAAAATAGCTGACACTTCCTTCACGTTGAAAAACAAAAACAAACAAAGGTATTTAGGCACACGATACAAGATTTTCACTGATTATTCACGAATCACCTTTCAATCCAACAGCACATACGATGTCAAGCACAAATCAATGGTAAGTAATCAACATAAAACATAATAGCGCACTTTAAATAACACTTGAAAAAAAAAATGCACAAATTCCTTTTACTATTTATCTAATTGAAGCGCACCGCAGCACTATCGCGACCGACCCGATAGAGTTCTCTTCGTACAATGAGAAATAGAAATCGGATTTGCTGTGTGTTGTGTGTCTGCCTGCTCAGCTGAAACGAACGGAGCAAACGAAGAGAAAACACAAAGAACTCTTTTGACAGCTTGTGTGGAGAAAAATTGACAGCATTTTGCTGACTGACAGCAGTGGGTTGTTTTGTTTGTGTCTCACTCTCTGCCATTTGATAATGACCCTTGAAAGAAAGAGAACTTTGTGAAAGGCCTTTTTCGAGACAGGCTACTGCGGTTGAAACGTTTCAATTCAAGCATTTCTGCAGTGGGTGAATAATAATAAAAGTGAAACGAAAATCTAAGTAACAGTTTAATAAAGTTAGGAACAGCGTGACCCGCCTCATCAGTTCAATTAACTCATCCATCAACGGTTTGTGCCTGGTGATCAAATCATTTGAGCTTTCCTTTTCGGACGATCTGCAAATATATCGCAGAATCGCATCACAGCTAGATCAAAGTAGCATTACAAGATAAGCTGAACAACATACTGGCCTGCTGCGGTGATAATGGAATGCAGATCAATAGTAAGAAGTGCAAAGTCATATCCGTTCCACAAGTGCCGTCATAAACGAGTACACTTTGGACGCGGATCCTTTGGTGCGAGTCCAGAAAAATCTCAGACCTGGGGGTTACAACTGACGCTAAACTCAAATTAAACGAACGCATTGGGACCACAGTTAATTTCGGACTATGATTTGATGCATTTTTGTAACCCTATGTTTGCAACCAGGACGCAATGGAAGCAGCCAATCAAACCTGCAGAGTGATAGTGGACCTAACGATTTTTTTTTTTTCACTACGCTGATAGTTGGCATTGAACATAGTTATAGACCGCATGTCGCGAAATCCGCATAATAATGTCTTAAAAATGACTGTACCTTCCTATGTTCTTGCAAGGATGGAAAGGGAGAGTGCAAATACTTGATCGCAGTTTTGTATCACTTGTTAAAGTAAGTTATTTTCACTATAAACCGTTGTCGTTCACAAGGTAAGACGTATTTAATTAAGCTAAGGATATTATTATGCCTTTTTTGACCGTGACGGATTTAACACAAAAGGTAAAATTGCAGCAAAAACAACATCGGATATGTACTAGGTAACCTGCATTATGAAACTCTGCTATTGTAAAAATTAGTTGGGCGATTCTTCAACAATCAATACAAACTGAACTGAACGATTCCGTGTTTCAAGAACAATCTACGGATTGAAAACAAGGTAACAATTACCATCATGTGGATGTGACAACGGATGAGAGCGAAAATACACGAGTTTACCACAGGTAACTTATGAGTTTCATTAACCAACTTCGATTTGAATGTTGATAATCATTTTTATTTTTAGTATTTCCTGAGAGCTCCATCGGATATGAAGTATTTGGAAAATTCTCGGTTTCATCTACTGTCGAAAAACAAATCAGCGAAGGGGTGCAACCTGTAGATGAATTTTTGATGCTGGAAATTTGTGATCAACAACTTTCATCTTCCTCGTTGAGCTCCTTCATATCTTACGAGAAAAACATTTCTTCGGCAGCAGTCAAATAGTCTTTTCCAGTCCAATCGTCGATTTGGATTTGGATTGTGGTCCACTTGAAGCTAATCTTTGCATATTTGAGGAGCTCAAAGTTTGTATTTCCGCCCGAGAGAGTATCGATGTATGTTTGCAAACTCTCCAACAAAATTCAGCGACGTGGAAGGAAGAACGAAGTTTGCGAATCACTACTTCTAATGCATATCAGATGTACACTTATTACAAAACTGACCTATGCAAACAAAGGACTGGAAACGAAACGTATCCAAAAGCCAAATGTACCATGGATTTGGGTGCTCACCAGATGGCCTGATAATAGAAGAAAAGAAGATAGTGGAGATCAAATTCCCGGTGGCAGGAAAATCATCTACCATCGAAAATTTGCTGTCAAATTTGGTATACTTGACAAAAATCCCCATAATACTGCGAAAAACTCAACTATTTCTTTATTAGTATCATTCCAAACATTACATTCATTTCTTATATCTAGGTGATCTGTGTTAGACAACACTATCATCCTAATTTGGTAAAACAAATTTAAGATTTTATTAACATTTTGTTAACAACATGTTATAATTCATTTGCCGTAGCAGTTCAGATTTTTTACAGGTGAGTTGATTTCACCTGCTTATAAGAGGAAAAAAATGCTTTCAATTTACTTCTAAATATATAACGCATTAATCCTGACAATAGAAGATTGCAACGTTTTTTGCTTGAAATAATTAATTATTTTATTTGACATTTGTTCCAATGTTTCAACATTGGATGTTCTATGTAACTTATTTGTACTATACCAGGGAGAAAGCTTTAGAATTATTTTCAAAATTTTATTTTAAATTCTTTGCAGAGCTTTCTTCCTGGTTTTACAACAGCTAGTCCATATTGGTACAGCATTCAACATGGCTGGCTTGAAAATATGTTTGAATAACAAAAGCTTGTTCTTAAGACAAAGTTTTGATTTTCTATTAATAAGAGGATAGAGACATTTTACATATTTGTTAGATTTGGCCTCAATGTGATTTTTGAAAGTTAAATCCTTATCTAGCATGAGCCCTAGATACTTTACTTCATCTGCCCAATTTATTGGAACCCCTCTCATCGTGACAACATGTCTACTTGAAGGTTTCAAATAAAGACGCGTCACGACTGTAGCTTTAGAGATATCAAGGTAGGTAATGTTTGTCAAACCATCACGTCATTTATAAGAATGATCCCACTTATCTGGATAGTTGAATATGTTTGTTATACAATTATTTCTAAATTAAAGGATTTCTCTTGTTTTTAAATAATCGACGCATTTTACATTAACATATTTACAAAATAAAAGAATAGATTAATCTGTTAAACACAATAGAATTCAAATAAATAACGGTCTTCGATCATAATCTGATCACGACCAGCAACTTCTGTTGTCTGCATTTCCAAAAAACTTATGGCACTGTCCCAGGCACCATTCGTAGCCCAGAAAGGTAATGGAGTTGACCGGTGCTGCCCTAGCAATAACCATGAAGCTTCCTCTGAACAGTGACCTCCATCCATGTCGCTGAAAAAAATCGTGGAATCCGTTAAAATGTTTGATAAATCACTTCGAACCCATACTCACATCTATCAACGTACGAAAGCAATGCAACATGTTTTTGTGCACCGTCGGATCCGTCTCGGACTGCATCACCGTTTTGACCACATCGAAGGGTACGATGAACATCCAGGAAATAATGCCAGCCATAGCGCCGGCCATCGCAATCAGTGACGCCTCGTACGGACTGCTGACCACCATTCCGCCGGAACCACTCGATAGTCGATCCCGCTTGACCCGGTGAAGCCGTTCCTCGATCCCAAGCATGTATTCGTAGACCAACATGTAGATTCCGTACGGCAGAACGTCGCGCAACATCATGGGCGTAATGCCACGGTAGATTCCCGACAGGCCCTCGAGGCGGTGAATGTCCATCAAGCAACGCCACGGTCGGCCAATGTCTGTTGAGAGAGAAAGAGTTGTGATTTCACAAGAATTCTATGCTCCAAGAACAACTTACATCGTAAGGTTTGCAGTCGTACTTTTACAACCTCAATGGGACATCCGAGGAAAACTTGCGTTACGCCGGCAACTGATCCCGCCAGGAGGACGTGCTTTGGCCAGCTTTGCTGTCGTTCACGTTCGGTTTTGCACCTAAAATGGTAATTATTTAGTTTACTCCACACTATCTACATCTACATGCTACATAAAGCAAATTTGAATGGCGAATCTTGAAAATTATTCACTTAGGGTGTACCCTTAGTAGACGGTCTCCTATATCGCACTATTGACTTTTTACGGTCGCACAATGGCCGGGCTTCATATAAAGGGTGCGGCCAAAACTACCAACACACTTTTTTGAGATTTTTATGTTTTCATCATTTTAAAATATACATCATGTATTATATTATTATGATTCTTAATTTAAATTGAACTAAAATTAAAATTTCTTTGACTTTTATGACGTCAAACTGCCTAAGTCAAAAAATTGAAAAATGTAACAATAAAATAAGGTACAAAATTCATATTTAAGGAATGCAATATTTTCCCAAAGTTACGCACTATCTGAAAGCTTATGGTTCAACACTTTTATTGAGCATGAGGATGGAAAAAAATATTTGGTTGAAGCTTCAATACTGTTCAATATTACATTTTAGTAATTTTGATGATTTTGAACATGAAAAACAACTCTTGTCGCGTCATGTCGCCGCCATTTCGAATATTGCACTTTAAAATACATCCTTAGATCTTACAAAAAACGTTTAATTTTTTGCAGAAATTTGCTGATTTGCAAGTTAGAGCTATTTGAATATTTCAATATTTTCATACATTTTGAAGATATTTTTCATACATAGTTGATATAAAATATATTTAACCACTCTTTATTCGCATTTTGATCAAACTCGTTAAAATACAAACAAAATTTGTGCTTTCAGCCAAATTTGATTGCATTTTAATAAAAAAAAACTTAAAAAAAATAAGTTACGTAATATGTGAATAACCTCTTTTTAAACAATAAAAACGCCAAATAACATATTCATATTACATTAGGGGTGATGCACAAATTATGTCACGCTCAAAGGGGGGGGGGAGGGGAGGGGGTCAAGCCAAGCGTGACAAGCCTTACAAAATTTTCGGAGGGCTTATACAAAAAACGTGACAAAGGGGGGGGGAGGGGGTCGAAAAAGTTGAAATTTGGCGTGACATAATTTGTGTACCATCCCTTACACTGTTCGACAAAAAAAAGTCGATCTAAATGCACAGAGACCGGACACCCTGGGCTTGAAAGTATAAAAATAAACAAAAATAATGGCGTTTTCAGAATGTTCGTGTCTGCTTCAGGTCATTTTTAAAATATACTTGAACTTTTTGAATTTTTTATTTAAAAATCTAATCTAATCAATAAACCGACACAGTGTTTTATATTCAGGACAGCGGATTTCATGTGCCATATAACGTTTTCAACTTTAAATACAATATGAAGAGTTGTAATAAGATTTGCAGGGAGCTTTCCGCCCTTTTTTTGTACTCTTCCCATTTTTAAAGTATCGCAAATGATGGAATATTTGATATACAGGGGGTTGTCACAATAACTTTGGAATGCTGTAACTTTGACAAAGATTGACCGATTTCAATTCTTTAAGAAGTAATGGACGGGTCAACTAATCTAGTTTTGAGGTGCATCCATGGAGATGAACTATGACCACCGGATACCGGTGATAATCCGGATTTCGGGAAGCATGTCTTATGCAGTAAAATTATGACGTGTTCTTAGCAAAGGTCTGGGCTAAAAAATCAAAAAAATACTACACATGAAGATAGAAGATCAAATTCTGAAGCGATTGGTGCGCCAAGTATTAAGATCGGTCCAGAAACAATCAAGATATGGTAATTTACCCGGAATCGGTGCCGGTAGTGGATCCGAATTGGGATCAAACAATTTATTCACTCAAAATATGTCGCGCAATATTGTTTTCTCCCTAGCTTATCATAAAATACCCTATTATAAATTGAAAATGAGTCTTGTACAGATTTGGCCACTCATGGCGCCGCCAAGTACTCCGGGGGAACCTTGCATAGGGGACATTTCGATTTTGACCCAAAAGCATATCATGCGACGGCTCATTCATCATATCTTGTCGTAAATAGGGCAACTGTAGACTCAAAATGGATAGTTGACTACAGTGACTACTTCCGGGACCACCGGATGTCCCCGAGGGAACCTGTAATTAGGGACAATTGAAATTGAACTCCAATACATATCGCGCGACGGTTCATTTTTCATGTCTCGTGCTAAATAGGGCTATTGTTGACCTAAAATGGATAATTGACTACAGTGGCCACTTTTGGAACCACCGGAATTTCCCGGAGGAACCTGTCATTGGGGACATTTCTGTTTTTACACCAAAACATATCATGCGACGGCTCTTTCTTCATGCCTTGTCGTAAATAAAGTATCTGTAGACTCAAAATGGGAATTTAATTGAATTGGCCACTTTTGGGACTACTGCATAGCAAGTTTTTGAGCTTTTTCGCAATTAGTTAGTAATAATTTGTTTTCCTCTTTCAATGCCGGTACTGGTTTCTGAGGTTTTTTCAAAATTTTAGATAATTTCCAAAAGGGCTTAGAGCCAGGGTCCAATCGAGAAATCTTATTTTCAATGTTTTTGTTTCTTAATTGTGCAAAACGTTTCTTGATTTTTTTCCGCAAATCCTGCCATATAATTTTCATATCAGGATCGCGAGTGCGTTGAAATTGCCTTCTCCTCACGTTTTTAAGGCGGATCAAGAGTTTAAGATCATCGTCTATAATCACGGATTCAAATTTTACTTCACATTTTGGAATTACAATGCTCCTGGCTTCAACAATGGGATTTGTTAAAGTTTCAAGAGCATGGTCAATATCAAGTTTTGTTTGTAAAAAAAATGTTAACATCAAGATTAGAGTTAATATATGTTTCATATATATTCCAGTCGGCTCGAAAATAATTGAAAGTGGAGCTGATAGGATTGAGAATCCCTTCAAGGGATGTTTGAAATGTAACAGGGACATGATCAAAATCAAAATGAGTAATCAGTTGGCTACAAAGATGACTCGGTTAAGACCTCGTGTGTGGTGCAGAGCGCCACATCCAAGGAACGGTGAAGCATGGAAGAGGCAATGTGATGGTCTGGGGGTGTTTTTCGTGGAGTGGAGTAGGAAGCCTCGTGAAAATCGACGGAATAATGACGGCAGATTCCTACATAAACATCTTGCGGGAAAATCTGGAGATTTCGCTGATCCAGACGGGCCTTGAAGAGAAATTCATATTTCTCTAGAACAACGACCCGAAGCATACTGCCAAGAAGACCAAGTCTTTCTTCCGATCTTGTCGGATTAAACCGCTGGAATGGCCTCCACAAAGCCCAGACTTCAACCCCATCGAGAATTTGTGGGCGATTCTCGATGCCAGGGTTGACAAAACTGGTGTTACCAACAAAAATATTTATTTTGAAGCCTTGGAGCGCGCCTGGGAAGAACTAGAACCACAACACCTACAAAACCTGGTGATAAGCATGCCGAAACGCCTCCAGCAAGTCCTTAAGGCCAAAAGAGGACACATCAACTATTAAATTGCTTTTTATTTTTTAAAATCATCTTTTCTGGGGCCAAGAAGGAAGTGGGCACTTTATTTTGTCACTATTTTTTTTTTTCAATACAAATTGATTTTCTTTTTTTTTGAGTAAAATTCTTTTTTTTTATCAAAATTTCATAAGTGCAACTTTAAAAGAATATCAAAAATAAAATATCAAAAAAGATTTAAGTGTGTTAACTTTAATTTGAACCAAATCAACGACAGAAATTTGAAAACTGGTAAGGTGGGCACTTTATTTTGCCTCTCAGTGTATATATATATATATATATATATATATATATATATATATATATATATATATATATATATATATATATATATATATATATATATATATATATAAACACGAAAAAACGGAAACTATTAAGTTTTTCCATGTAAAAAACACATTTTTTGTGATATTTTATATTTTTCCTGAGAAGTCAAAATCTCTAGCCTTCATTTCGTTCAAAAAGATTGAAAATCGGTCGAACGGTTCAAAAGTTATAATTATTTTAAAAATAAAAATTTTGCAAAATCGCGATTTTTCTGGTCACCCTATTTTGGAAATGGTCACCCTAATCAAAAAATCCAAAAATACGTGTATCCTTATTTCGGATAAGGAACAAAATAACAAATTTTCACGGAATTCGACAGTTAGTTTTGAATCCGGATATAAGTGATGAGCACAGTGTTTTACTGGTTAAAGTGAATGTTTGCATGGTAAGTCTAAAAAAAACTCGCAAACATTATCAGTTAAATGTTATCAGTGATTATAATGCCGTTTTATACACAGAAAAACAGTCCGATGCAAATATTTCTGTGGCTCTAGCCTCAAGCACCTAGCCGTATAGGTTTAGATTCAGTTGGGGTGATTGAACCACAAATTAACAATCATTTCAATATCATAAACATCATAGATCAAAGGCCTTTATAAATGCGACATACGATTAAATGCAGATAATTTTTTTTATGGATATTGTTGCAATATTCCATACTGCAAAAGTGCTGTTCGGATTTTGATTCACGAGTGTCCGGATTCATAGACAGGTAATGCTTGTGGTGTCCGGATTTATGGATAAGACAAGTCTGATAGTTCTGATGATTTTCATGTTATATCATAACTTTCAACATAAAATTTACTTTTCTTATCAAGTTCTAGTATAAAACGATGTGTAGTAAAAATGAGCTTACATCTTATTCGATGAAAAATGGTTTAAAACTAAGTTTGAATATGTGTTCCAGCTTAAGCGTCCGGGTATTGATGCAGCACGGTATCTCACTGCTGGATTTGCAAAAGTGAAGATAGGTACACCATTGGTGTCTTCGTCAAAGTTGTGGATAATTTCACTACCGTGCTGAATCAAAATCCGGACGGTACCGATATCCGGACATTTTGATATTTTTCATTAATTATAATTAATATTATAAAAAATGCGATACATTTTAATGTTAGATTTTAATTTCAACATTGTTGATCATTTCACAATCATTCGTAATGTAGTTACCATTGCCTGATATTTTTTTTTCTTTCTTTATTTTAGGGTTTTTTAACTTAAAGCTAGTTCAACACTCGTCAGAAGAGGTCACCGAAATGGTGCCTCAAAAAAGAGGAAGAGGACCCTTAAGGGGTGCCTCTTTCGAGCCCAACCATATATATCCTAATTGTAAATGCGCACCGCATAATGCGAAACTTCCTTATTTTGAAAAATTTGATAACCTAATTGCTTATAGCCGCCGACTTTGTCGGTGGACATCTACTTAGCCGGACTAAGATGGCTTGTAGTGTTGGGTCATATTTGTCCGTACAGGTTGATAGCTTTTAGGAACCCTATTAAAGTTGACACGGTGGCAGCATCGTTTCCTAGGGCGCTGCGGATACTTCCCGAAATTCCGAAGGATCTCCGGGCTGATTCGTATTGCGGACATGTACATATAAAATGCTCGACGGAGTTCTGAATGCCGCAGATTGAGCACATCCGTCTGAAAGGACCACGTCCATCCATGTTATGAGAAACCCGCGTATGCCCGGTTCTTAAACGGGAGATGACTCGTTGATCGTGGAGAAGAGGACAATCGATCCAGTTTTCGGTTGAGAGTTTGATTTTTCGCAGGTGCGGGGAGTAAGACTGAGCCCATTCAGTACCCCATACGTTCTTGAAGGTTTTCGAAATCCATCTTTTCACATCATCGAAAGGAACCGTTTCTTCGAAACGAGGAGAAGAATGGCCGGTCCCGGCGAGGTTATCGGCAGCTACATTTCCGGGTATCCCACAATGTCCGGGAATCCATGCGTAGGTTGTGTTCGGCAGAGCATTCGCCAGCGTCCCCTGAATCCATGGATGTGTGGGCCTTTCAGATTGCAAGGCAGAAACCACGCTTGCTGAATGTGTAAGGATTAATACTGGTCGGTCGGATGGTATGGTGGCTGCTATGAAAATAGCAGCGGCTTCCGCGGAAAAAACGGAGCATGTAGGAGGAAGACTAAGGCTTAGTGAAATGTCGGAGGCCGAAACTCCCAAACCGACGCCAAGGTTCGATAGTGACCCATCGGTGTAGCGTTTTTCATGACTGGGATACTTGTTATGTAGCCAATCGAAGACGGTAGCTCTAAGAAACGATGAATTATCACCTGCGCGAAACTGATTTGCAATTGCGTTGTCTATGTTTGGTTTCGATGAGTGCCAACAAATATCTCCGTACCAGTGAACCTTGGCCACTGGGGGGAGGTCCACATTGGCGGCCGACTGGAGGATTCTGCACCCTTCAGATAGGATAAAAATCCTGTCGTCTCCGGATGTTTTTTCGGTAATAGCGGCAGCTTTTCTGCAGACGGCCGTGTAAATGAAAAAACGGAAGGGTAGAAGACCTGCTTCGACGCAGCTTGAGTCCGCAGGAGTTGAAGGGAGCAACCCTGATATTATGCGTATATACCCGTGGTATACGGGAGCGAGAGTGCTAACGAGTCGGTCTAACGCTATACAGGTGAGTTCTAACCCGTATGTTAGTCTGCTATCGATTATGGCTTGCGCAACCCGGAAGCGCACTGCCCGATTGTTCGTTCGGTGGGGGCGTGAGATCGTCCGGATTATATTTAGGCGGGTTTGACAACTCTGCTTCACCGAGTCAAAGTGATGCCGGAAGGTGAGCCCATGGTCAACAGTGACTCCAAGCACCTTGACGGTTTTTTTGTTAGGAATAACTGCCCCATTGACCATAATTGGGACGGGGTTACGATGATTAGATGGGCAAACATGACATCTAACGCTTTTCGATGCGGACAGCTCGAAGCCGACTGCAGAGGCCCACTTATATACCGCGTTGACAGCTGCTTGGGTTTTAATTCTGACACGAACTGGTGTTATACCGCTAACGACAAGAAGGATGTCGTCAGCGTATACAAATACATATATGCCACTGGGAAGGTAGCTAAACACTCCGTTCATTGCCACCAGAAATAAAGTGACTGCTATCACGGAACCCTGTGGAACGCCGGTCTCTTCCCGATATGAGTCGGATAGGAAGTCGCCAACAAGGACTCGGAAGGAACGCTGTTGTAAAAAATTCTGCACGAAACGCATGATGTGCCCCGACAGATTCCATTGAACTAGTTGACGGAGAACTAATGGACCCCATGTCCGGTTGAACGCCTTCGATAAATCTAGGGAAACGATCTCGGTATGCATGCCACTAGAGTAAGCCGTATGTAGTACATCACCGAGTTGGGAAAAATAGGTTGAAGTCCCGTGCCCTGCTCTAAAGGCGTGTTGTCTATGGTCCAAGAGGTCATGAGATTCCAGGAACTGTTTTAGTCGACGGTTCACCATCCGCTCCATCACCTTTGACATACAGCACGTGAGTGCTACTGGCCGGAATTTGGATGGGCCACGAGAGTCACTGTTAGTCTTCGGTATGGGGATGATAAGGCTTTCGCTCCATTCTGACGGAAAACTGTCCGTGAGCCATGTTTTGTTGATGAGATCCAAGAGTTGTAGTTTGCCGGAAGGAGGAAGATTTTTTATGAGAGGATAACCGATACCATCTGGGCCAGCAGATTTACCGGTACTATATTTGATTGCGAATATTAGCTCACTGAGAGTGAATTGATTGTTGATTGGCGCGTTATCATGATCATCAGGAACGGAAAAATCAGCCACAGAACTGAGAGTTGGTTGAATACGGCGTTTAAAGAAATCGCTGTAGCTGTCGATGGCTGCTAGCTTTGCGAAATATTCGCCTAGAGCCATTGCTACTGCTGGAGGATCCGAAATATCAGAGCCTTGAATTTGAAATGTAAGTGGTGTTGCTTTACGCTTTCCACTGAGAGCATTTATCTTGCTCCAGAGGTCAAAGGAAGTTTGTGTTGGATTGATGCTGTCCAGGAAATTTTCCCAGCTGGCGCGCTTGGCGTCCGCGATTATCCTTTTGCATTCCATATGTCGCCGCCGATATAGGTTCAGTGCGTTTTCCTTGTTAAGGTATCCAAAGGGAATACGCTTGACCGTGCGTAGTGGTTTCCTCCTAGATTTGACTGCTATTCTGGTGTCATCCGTCCACCAGTGTAGAGCCTTCCTGCCCGGTCGATTGCTAGTACGAGGTATGGATGATTCCGCGGCATTGTGGATCACTTTGGCCAAATCGGTTAAATTGGTGGGTGCGTGATTTCGGGAAAGATAGCGAAAGCTTTGAGTGTATTCGTTCCAGTCTGCCTTCTCGTACATCCATCTAGGCCGACGGGCCAAAGCCGGCGGAGAGGCAAATGAGCCTATTCGAATAGGATGGTGATCGATGCCGTACATATCGGAGTCCACACTCCACTGAAGACGGTTAACGAAGGAGCGACTTACTGCAGCTACGTCGATGGCTGAGGAGGTATGCCCGTTAAAGAAGGTATTTGCATCGTTGTTAAGGACAATAAGGTCATGTTCCTCGAAAATATTTTGGAGGGGATTCCTCTGGCATCAGAGCGGTGCCCGCCCCAACTAGGGTGATGAGCGTTCATGTCACCAACGAAAAGGGTAGGTCCGGATATCACCTCAAGTATTCGATCAATCCGCTCACGCAGGTTGGGTAAGGTTCCGCAGGGGAGATAGACGTTTAAAACGGAAATCCTGATAGGCCCGTTAAGGCGTATTCCGACAACGGGTAGGTCTGAGTCGAGCCTGAGGACCTCAAAAGGGATCGACGTTAATACACCCATGGCGACTGAGTGTCTCAAGTTACTGCCACGGAGCATAGCCCAACGATATTGGCCACGAAGCGAGCGGTTGAGCTGCTCAACCGATACCCTGTTCACTTCCTGCAGAGCTAAGCACCACGGTGCAGTATCATGAACTAGAAGTTCGAGGTTTGCGAGGTTATTAGAAACCAATCATGTTCCATTGAAGAAGAAAGGTAATTGGTTTTGGCAGAGTTGGCATGGGAAAAGAATTTCGGGAAATCGATGAGGTTCCGCTGGAGTTCTGAGACGTTTGCCGTGGAAAGGATCTGTCGCCCAGGTTGGTGTGCTGAGAATGAGCTGCCGCTGTAACATAGGTGGCCAAGCAGGCAGTTTCGGAAGGCCTGGTTGTCAAATCACTAATGATGGAGGGGGCTTATCACACGGGTTGAAGTGCCCGTGGAGCCCAGAGGGGGAGTCTATCCGCTGAGGCCGGTTGTCCGAGAAGGATGTATCGGAAAACCCTGACGATGGTATTGAAGGAGCATTCTCTGACAGTGAAGTTTCGACGGGATTTGGGTAGCGTTGCATGTGATGTCTAACAGAGACTCCAGGTACCATGGAGTTGGTCGAGCTGAGAGTACCGGAAAAGCTATTGACGGAGTGGGACTTACCACCCGGGTTGGGGTGCCCGGGGTGCCCGATTGCCTGATAATTAATAACAATAAAAATAAAAAAGTTACTGCTGACGGACGTGGTTTCTCTACAGTGTCAATCATTTTAGGACGAACGCGTCACAGCTTTTAGTTGCCAATAATTTGTTTAAATTGAAATTTTCAGAAAGTGTTTTGAATAGGATAGTGAACCCTATATACAGTACTGGACAGAATAAAGTACGCATTGGCCGTTTTTCCATACAAAATGGTCAAGTTTGGAGATCTGAATCTCAGCTTTTAGTGGTCCGATTGATCTGAAATTTTCACCACAGCCTAGATATAACATAGATTTTACTCAATTAAAATATCACTGCATTTGAAACACAATCTTTTAAATTATTAAAAATCTCTCAATTTGCAAAAAATTGCAAAATTTTATTTTGAAAACAATCAGTTTTACCGAAAAATTATGTTCTGCAAACTTGTGTGTCTTATCAAATTGTACATTTTTGCAGAAGGACATATTGCTCTAAATATTTTCATTTAAAAATTATTTTTACTTTAAAATTTTGTCATTTTGCGATTTGCGATAACTTAAAAGTCCGTAATGAAAAACTATGAATTTCTAGCCTAGCAAATTTGAGATTACTTTCAAGCTGTGGTGAAAATTTCAAGTCAATCGGACAACTAGAAACCGAGATATAAGACTCCAAACTTGATCATTTTGTATTGAAAAACGGCCAATGCGTACTTTATTCTGTCCACTACTGTAAGTATAAGTATTCTGAAGCACCATCGTCGTTAATAATCATTAAAACATGTGGTCATTGGATTGAAAAAGACTGTCCGGGATTTATTTATTTATTTATTGTCGTCAATCATGTTTGTAGACCGTTACATAGAATTTCTTATGCGCTAGTTTCAATAATACATTCAATTTTCCTACTTAGGATAATGTGCGTAAGTCAAGTTAAGTCAATTAAATCATAATGTTTATTATAAGTAGTCATCGTTTGGTTCATTGGTCCGAATTTTGTATAATTAGTACGGCCCAGATAGCCGTAGCGGTAAGCGCGTAGCTATTCAGCAAGACCAAGCTGAGGGTCGTGGGTTCGAATCCCACCGGTCGAGGATCTTTTCGGATTGGAAAGTTTCTCGACTTCCCAGGGCATAAAGTATCATCTTACTTGCCACACGATATACGCATGCAAAAATGGTCATTGGCATAGTAAGCTTTCAGTTAATAACTGTGGAAGTGCTCATAAGAACACTAAGCTGAGAAGCAGGCTCTGTCCCAGTGGGGACGTAACGCCAGAAAGAAGAAGAAGAAGAAGTACGGCGATAGTTGATTGCAAGGGATGGTACACCCCCCCCCCCCTTGTCACACTTATTGTATGAGACCTCCGAAAATGTTGTAAGGCTTGTCACGCTTGGCTCCCCCCCTGGAGCGTGACGTAATTTGTGCATGACCCCCAAATAGTTCTCGATGGCGTAAACATCTTGATGGTACATAAAAGTTAAATTTAGATAATAATTCTGGTAAATCAACTTTGTGAGAAACCATATCGTTTATAAATAACATACATTTTGCTTTGTAAGATAGTATTTCCGTCCAACCTAATTTGCGAAGAGCATATAATAAAAATTGTTTTTGCACCGACTCTATCCTTTCTTCATGTACTGTTGAAAAAGGTGAGCAAATTATGCTGCAATATTCAAGTATTGATCTAACATAGGCAATATACAAAGTTTTTATTGTGTATGGATCATTGAAGTTATAAGCGAAGCGTTTAATGAAGCCTAACATATTATTGGCTTTATTTATCATAGTGTTATAGTGATCAATGAAAGTAAGTTTTGAATCTAAAATTATGCCTAAATCTCTGATTCTATTACATTTTTCAACATTCTGATTGCCTAAAGTTATTGAAATATTCGGAATGTTTCTTTTCCTGTTAAAAGATATCAGGTTACATTTTTTTTCATTCAGTTGTAGTAGACTTTTCTGAATCCATGTGTGGAAAATTTGTACTTCATATTTAAAAGTATGTATGTCCTGTGCAGTTTTTATTTCCAGATAAAGTTTCATATCGTCAGCATATATTAATACTTTTAGTTTGTCAAGAATAAAAGACAGGTCGTTCACAAACAGTATAAACAAAATCGGACCTAAATGAGAGCCTTGTGGAACCCCTGAAGTGACATGTATGGGAGTTGACCTATTTCCTTTGAATTTCACTATTAGCTCGCGAGTGGTTAAATATGAGTCGATCCATTCCAATATATTACGAGCAGGTGTCTTTAAATCCGGACATCATTTCAAAGCACTATGTTTTACATATGTTATTCACTCACTTGAGAAGAAATTAAAAAAAAGACTGGAAAATACTATGGCTAAAGTTTTGTGAGTGATTGGAAGGTAGTTTTATGCAAAGAAAAACTTTATGAGTAAATTATTGTTCAAGTAAAAATACCAAGTGCTAAATCGCATATGTTTGGATTCGGTTGAGAAAATTGAACCACTAATTTGCAAATATTTCATTTTCTTAAGTGTAATAAAGCAAATTACCTCATCAATGTTTAAAAATGTGACAAACAATTTAATTAAAACAAGCTTTATATAGATGTTATTCCAATATTTTGTTTTATAATACCGGATTTTGATTCAATTGTGTCCGGGAATATAGACAAGAAATGTTACCAGTGTCCGGATTTTTAGACCTGACAAGCTTGATTTTTTCGATGATTTTCACAATGTTATAATAATATTTAAGTTAAAATTTGTTATTCTCATAAAATTTAAATATAAAACTGTGTGTTGTCAAAGTTAATTTCATTTCAATTATCATTATCAATGATAAAATAACAATAAAGTGCTTGGATCAATGGGTTACATGTATGACCTGATTCGCTACTCGCCACATGGTAACGCACATGCGCTAGTGTCTATGTACGAAAAATCGGTAAAGGGCAACGCGGAAAATATTTGTATGGCGAAATGCATCTAACGAATCATTTCTCAATATTGGGAACTATTTTCGAAAAAATATTTGGTACCGTCAAACGGGGTAACTTGCAACAGGGGTGAAACTTGCAACACTTCGACATGTAACCGAACTATCGTTTCGTTCAGCATTGAGTTTAATTTTCAAAATTTATTCCGCCACTTATTGACCTCAGGTATACAACAGAAGATTTTGGCAAGGGTTTGGGTATAAAAATTCAAAAACCCTTTTTGACTACCCTTGTGGGGTAACTTGCAACAGCTATTTTGATCTCAATTGTTTGATATTTTTTGCCGTTTATCATCGAAAACACATGAAAAGGCAAAATTGAACATAAATTTGTTCAGTAACTTCAAAATTTTTGTACCGCGATTAATTCAATACACGTTTGGTATTAAATATTGAAAAATTTACATGAATCGCTTTATTATTAGATTTAGATTTATTTTATTCATGAAAATAATGAAAAAAAATGAAAATCTGTGCAAAAACTAACTTGCAGATCTGCCATTGGAGACTTTCTGCATGAAGTATGCTAAAAATTGTTTTAGAACACCAATAGAGACCATTTTAAAATATACATATCAATATGTGATACGTCGCTTTGATTTGTATAAACAATAAGTTATGTGAAGCATATCCTAAATTACAATTGTATTTGTAGAAAAGTTGCATCAAATCGTTTTAATGGTCTTCCAATTATTGTCAAGACTTATAATATGCTAGAAATATCCCCGTGTGGACACTTTATGCAATACTAATGAAGTTTTTAATCAAATTGGTTTAATACTCATAATTCAATCAATAATAATTAGTTTTGTAAGAGTACAGTAGCCGTTTCTAATTATCGTCATACTTTTATTGCAGAAAATTATTATATGATCATACTAACACGTTATAGGTTAAGTTTTCAATAGTGTACTTCAAGTAGCATTGTGTGTTGCATGTTACCCCACATCAGGGGTAGCATGAAAAATGTATATTTTTCGTCCCTCCTGATCCCAGAAAACCAAATACTGCTAAAATTTATACCGCGTGGTATTCTTCACGTGGCGATTAGGATACTAGATGGTTTTTGTCTCATCGGAATCCTCAAATTTTTCATCCATATAGCTTTGAAGTTGAAAATTGTTGCAAGTTACCCCGTTTGACGGTACCAGTTATGCGTGGTGATGATAACTATCACGCCTATCAAATATTTTTTCGATTAAAGCTTTCATTCACATGATATTTGAAATTAGATGCCTTTCCCCATACAAAATAAAACGAAAAAACTTCTGCTGATCAACTGTGGACAAGCGCAAAGCAGGTAATCCATTGAAGACAGACATGTTAAAGCCACTTAAGAAAAGATGTCAATTTGCAAAAAGTTTTCTCCCTGTGGTTTCTGGAACAAATTATGAAAAAAACTCGAAGAATTTCCAGAATAATTCCTAAAAAAAAATATTATAGATGTTCTTATAGACATTTTGGGTTATTTCTGAAAGAAATCAAAAACGCATTTAACCACGACCCACTGGAGAAATTCCACAAGAAAAACAAAATTCCCGAGAGCTTTGGGTTAATTTAATATTAAATCCTTGAAGGTTAATCAAGAATAGTTTAAAAGAAAAATCTTCAAGGGCTACTTGAGGTAAGAAAAAAAAATGAATTCTGAACTTCACGAAACAAAACATTGATGTGAGTCCTAAAAACGCATTGTACTGCCAATATTTCGAAAATAATCTGTATTTGTGAGAAAACCTTGAATAACTTTAGAATGGTCTATGAAGGTTTTTCGCAAGAACACCTGAAACAATTAAAACGCAAGTAAAAATGGTACAAATGTTAAAACTGAAATAGCAGTTTTCTCATTTTAAATCAACAATTCGAAGATAATAAAAACACACACCTGTTTTATTTGGCAAATAAAAGAGCTGTGTATTTTTATTTTCTTCGGTTTGTTTGTTTAAAATGAGAAAACTGCTTTTTCAGCTTTCACATTTACATCATTTTTACTTGGGCTTTAAAGACGGCCATGACAGAGGCCCATCGTCCCAGACGAACTCCTACATTTGAATTCCAAAGAGATACGACCATGGATACGACATTGTAGAAAGTACTAAATTATAGGTCACCGTTGTTTTCCAAAAGATAATTATTAATGTTTCCATCCAGAATTTATGATTTAGTATCCTAAGTGTGTCATTAAATGTAATCTAATATTATTTATGAAAGTTCCCTAATAAATATTTCAACTTACTGTGCTTGAAGCTGCCTCATGTACTCTCCATATACCGCAAACACGACCGAATTTAATGCTCCACTCGTTATCAACGGGAAGAACATTCCCTTGTAGAATCCTCCGACCTAAAATGAAACGAAACACACCCACTGTGTGAGTCACGCGATGAAATATTTCAGACTACAGGCATAGTTGCAACGCTTCAACGACGCTTGTGACATGTTTTCTGTCAACAACCAGCAATCAAATTCACTTTCGATTGTGTGCAGATAGTTCCTGCTTGGCAGATATACATCCCAAACAATCTAAAATTAGCTCAGGGGTGCTATTTTTAGAGAAATAAAATCACAATGCTTCAGATCTGTCGTGGATTTGATCGCACGTCGTGTAGGCTTCTCGAGGAGGCGCTAACGACGACGATGACGTGACGTCGTGAATCATGTGACGCGCTACATCTGGACTTACCCCGTTGTGACGCACGATTATGTTGTAGACTGAGGCGCGAATTTTATGGTTGGAAAATTGCTGCCATGTTTTGATTGTGTCCAGCGGATGTCCCACCAGAATGCCACAAGCCCCTGAAAATAAGATATGCGTATCACAATTAAATGGATTATCGACAAGATTGTGTAGTAAAAACGAGTAAAATTTATTTGCAACAACACTAAGAAGACGGAAACACGCACACACGCAACACGTTACCGCCGAAACAGCCGGAAATGAAATCGTAGGTGATGAGCTGCATCACGGAAGAACGCGTTTGAAAACTGCCACCGATTTTTTTGCGCCTCGCGATCAGATGCTGTCCCTTGCATGAATGCAACTACACTGAACAAGCAATCAGAATCTAAACATGTCGAGTGCATCTCACTGCAGACTGCAGATCATGACGTTGCAACGTCCGTCTCGACGACGTCGGTTTCGTCGCAGTCAAGGCCAAGGGCCGCGAAAACAACAGGCAAAAGGCAGCAGCTGTTTTCTGAGTGGATACCTTTTGGGACGACGCCGAAGAGCAGTTAGATATGTGTTGTGGTGCATGAAGGAGCACTATCGCGGTGGTAAAAAAAGGCGCGCACATGGTACGCCTTTTCACGTGGTCGCGCGCGATGCAGTTGTCGCGTTTGTTTGCCTCGCAGATGCACGCTAATTAAACGTTATAAGATTAGGTGAAGTGAGTTTGTAAACAGTGATCCCCCGATTGGGTGAATATGTCGGACTTGATTATTCGAAGTATTTGTATTCACTCCGCATAATATAATCGCTTCGGATAATCGAATCATAAAAGAAAACATTAAAATATGCATTAATTTATATTTTCTGTTATGTTATTTTTGAACACTACACACATAAGTATGGAATCGCATCATCTAGTATTGCAACACCAAAGTTGAATATTGCAGCACCCCGAAAAGCTTAGCATCTCCCGTAAACCATAGCATATTATGATGCAATAATCTTCCATTAGAATGAATATATTCTACACATGTTTTGAGCTATTATACCAATAAAAAAAACAGTTTTACAAATCACCAACCGAGAAGCGCCCGTTGTTCGGACTTGGGGTTGTTGAGCACTACTAGTCTTGTTATGGGTCAGTCCCAGTTTCCTAGACCTCGTCTGTTCCTTATCTATGAAGATAGAGTGCGATGCTGTCAACTCTACTTTCTCTATCGATTCGCCATACTCAGAAATAAAAATAGTCGAAGAATTGCTAAAGTTTATGCATTAATGACTATTCTCTATCTGCCTCTCTTTCATTCTGCTGTGAATTTCTACACTAAATGTCATTTCACCTGGGTTGAAGCTTAGCGATGCTTGAACCCAGGCGAATTTACAAATATGAATAAAATTCCCTGTAGAATGAAAGAAAGGCAGACAGGAAGTACAGTCGACTCTCCATAACTCGATATTCAAGGGACCATCGACTTATAGAATTATCGAGTTATAGAATTATCGAGTTATAGAATTATCGAGTTATAGAATATACCAAAGTATTCCAAAATCGAAGAAACAAATTTCTTTATTTCCAATTCATATATGATTACTACTGTAAAAAAGCAATAATAGTTTGTTGGTATTATTTTGCAATCAATTATTTGAAAACTGTTTTCCGAAATGTTCGAAAAATCCCATTTTTTACCTTAAATATTTTTTGTTATTATAATGTATTTAAACATTTTTTTACAATTTGCAAGTATTTATTCACTTCCAAACAAGAATTAGTCCAAGTTTCCCCGTATAAGAAGGATTTTAGAATGGACATCGAGTTATGGAGGGAAATTTTCCTCTCACGTGACATCGACTAATGAAGATATCGAGTTATGGAGAGCATGATGTTTGGGAATTTGAAGGGACCGAAAAATCCATCGAGTTATAGAGTATATCGAGCTATAGAATATCGAGTTGTGGAGAGTCGACTGTAGTCATAAAGTTCGTCATTGTAAAGTGCTCGTTTTGTTAACCCATTAACGCCCGAATTATTTCACATTTGTAGTAATCACCTGATTCTTGCTGGAGTATCGCAATATGATAAGAGAATGCTAAAACCGTCATTTAAATGAAAATCTACGGTCACATTTTGTTACAGTACACAGTGGGTCATATGTACGCAAAATATTGAAAAAATAACGATCTTTGATTATTTTCACAAATGTTAGAAGGTGGTATGGTGCATTCAAAAGTGACAAGATATTATGACAAATATAATGTAAACGGTAATAACATGTTACCATTAATATAAATAACAAAAAGAGGTTTATTTGAAAACTACATCACAAAATGATGCTGAATGTGACATGTGTACAAAGCTCACACAAGAACATACACGTACATGCACAACACATACTAGTTTGCACATTCAAACATACATCCAGCTTTTTACGCTAGCTTGCTATAAACATTGAATCACCCCTTTTTGACGTATCCTGCCCACACTATAATATGTTTATGGTTTAATCGAAGCAAACCTTGCGATTTCGAAAAATTGTCATGTTTATGCAAAATAATGTCAAAAAATGGATCCTTGATTGAAGTAACGAAAATCTGATTAATTGATTCCTGATTCCATGTTATTACCATTTTAGGGAGTAGGCAGTTACCAAATGGACTGATTCCTGCTAATTCTCAATAATAACTGTGTTCGGATAAAAGGGAATAAACGGTGCAGCGGTGAATCCCCCGACAGATTTTTAACAAAACGAACGCAAGGAGAGAGACGTTTTTCTACCCACTTAAAGTCCGAACAAACTGAACTATGTGAACGAGTGTTGTGAACTGTACGAAGATTTTGATGCCAAACAAGCTTTAGAGATGGAATTCTTATGATTTTGTTTAAGTTTTTTCTGCAAGACCGAGCTTGGACGACCCTTGAATGAATTTTTAGAGTTCAGGGGATATTCTCGCTTGACGAATAGTTCGAATCTTGGCCAGTACGGATCCAGGTCATTTGGATTTAAAGGTGCACATTTGGATACATTTTAAGCACACCTCCAACTTGGGTCATGTTTTCCGGATCCAATGAATGACTGTCCCCCGTGAATGATAGACTTATAATTTCAACAAGCTTATCCCCGGCAATGATTTAAGCAAAGAACTGCATGTTTGAACGATATAAAACGTGCCTAGGGTCTATATTCAACATCTCAGACCACCACTTGTAGAAATTTGAAAACTTGCATGTTTTATTTCCCTATTTTCTCCATAAAATTTACGGAAGGTTATCAAATATATAATGGTCGAGCCGGATTTGCTAATGTTGGTTGATCGTGTTGGCCAGAGTATTTAAACAAATAACGATGGACAAAATGCTATCTTCAAAATTCTTTATCTCT
This sequence comes from Aedes aegypti, assembly GCF_002204515.2. Taxonomy (NCBI): domain Eukaryota; kingdom Metazoa; phylum Arthropoda; class Insecta; order Diptera; family Culicidae; genus Aedes; species Aedes aegypti. Next base: position 208,594,577 of record NC_035107.1, read on the forward strand.
AATTAGGCCAAAAACGCTTTCCTGGTGTTGATTCCTAAAATGAAAAGAATGAAGTTGGTATTTATAAAAATATAAATATTGCAATACAAAATAAACGCAGATGCAAAGCAAATCCTGTGAAAATTTTTGACATTCCAATCAACAACCGTAGAGCATGGCCTACTAAGACTAAACTATAAAATCGGTGAGCAAGAAATGTCAAAGTCGGATCACCCCCCGCACTTTTATAGCTAGCGCAAAAAGCTGGATACATTCATATAGAGCGCTGCATATGACGAGCCTAACCTCACTTATTTGACAGCTGCTGGTCCTGTTGTTTACGTTTCGGACTTTTTTTCCATAATTTTTTCATCTTCGCATTTCTATCACCAGCATGCTGATGGGGACGATTTTCCACGGTAGGAAGATAGAATAATACGATCCGTGGGTATCTGCAGTGGATTTGACTTCTCCTCGCAGCAAACTTTTACAAAATTAAGAATGATTCGAAAAAAGTACTAAGTCCAAACTGTAAACAACAGGACCAGTACCTGTCAAAATTGATGCGTGACGTCACAGTGCAGTGGAGTATACATCACGGAGAAAAAACAAGCTAGTTTGAAACAACAACAAAAAAATGGTTGAAATTCAAACTAAAATTTTTGTTGTTTCGAAACTAACACTTGTTGTTTGTAAACCAATATTTTGTTTGAAACAAACTATCTACCGTAAATTCGGGTGAAATTGATCACTGTGTCACTCGATTTTATTTCTTCCTAATGGAGCACAAATATCAATGTAACCTGCAGTGAATGAACGTTGTTTGTCGTAAGTATGTCCAAATTGTGTGTTGTGAAGTTTTTTGCGTTAAAAAATGATCATTTCTATTAATATAATGTTATTTCAATAAATTTGTTGTTTGTTTCAAACTGTACCTCTTGTTTGTTCCAAACTAATTTTTGGTGGATGCAAACTAGAAATAATGCTTGATCGTTTGTTTTGAGAACTGTCAACATCAAACAACCTACAAATTAGTTATTTCTAACAAATGTTTGTTGATTTCAACTAAGACGGCGTTAAATATTTAACGCAGAATGTAAGTTTATTTCAAACAACGCGATTAGTTGATTCAAATTGATTTTATGTTTGTGCAAAATTCAACCTAAAGTTTTGGTTGAAACAAACCAACATTTGTGTGTAATTACTATATTTTTTTTTCTCCGTGATACAGCCGCAGTAGTAGCATTCTCCTCCTATATTTTACGCCAGCCTCGTTAGTATAAAATGGTTACGGGGCACACACTTATAAAACTTATAAATATGATAATTTTTGTCGTAATAAAAACCACTAAGGATTTAGCAGGATTCCAAAGATATTGACATATTGTTTCTACAGGATTCTTGAAGGCATCTCACAGGATTCCCTCAGGATTCTTGAAGAATATCACAGAATCCCAATTGGATTTTTTCCAGGATGGTCATGAAAAAAAAACGGAATTCCCATAAGGTTCACAATTCCCGCAGTATTTATACACAATTCCCAAAGAATTCTTACAGGTTTTACAAAAAGTTCCCTGAGAATTCTCACATGAATCTTTCTAATAAGACCAATCCAAATTCCCAAATCCCAATTTCCGTAGAATTTTTACAACATTTGCACTGTCTTTCAACATAACTCCAACAGGATTCCCACAGTATATCCTTGGGTTACCATCTAACAATTCCCACTGGAATGCCAGAATCCTTACCGGAATACAAGCATCTACACTAGAATCTCAAAATCGGCACTGAAAATCCATGATCTATGCTGGAATCCGTCCGAGTGCCAGAGAAGGACTCTAAGCTAAACTGCGCACTATGGCCCTCCGAACATATAGGGGGAATGGTCCTCCGGAAATCTAGGGGGTTGGTGTCAGGCCCTGCAAGCCAGCCGTAAAAATACACCAGCACAGGAACGTCAACGAGAGAATACGGACCGGAACAATCGGCAAAGACCACAGCGACGAAAATGGACTTGCGATTGGAAACTCGGTACGTGGAACTGCAAATCTCTCAACTTCATCGGAAGCACACGCATACTCTCCGATGTACTGAAGATCCGCGGTTTCGACATCGTAGCGCTGCAGGAGGTGTGCTGGACAGGTTCGATGGTGCGAACGTTTAGAGGTAATCATACCATCTACCAGAGCTGCGGCAACACACGAGAGCTGGGAACAGCTTTTATAGTGATGGGTGATATGCAGAGGCGCGTGATCGGGTGGTGGCCGATCAACGAAAGAATGTGCAAGTTGAGGCTCAAAGGCCGGTTCTTCAACTTCAGCATCATAAACGTGCATAGCCCTCACTCCGGAAGCACTGATGATGACAAGGACGCATTTTACGCGCAGCTCGAACGCGAGTACGACCGCTGCCCAAGCCACGACGTCAAGATCATCATAGGAGACTTAAACGCTCAGGTTGGCCAGGAGGAGGAGTTCAGACCGACGATTGGAAAGTTCAGCGCCCACCGGCTGACGAACGAGAACGGCCTGCGACTGATAGATTTTGCCGCCTCCAAGAACATGGCCATTCGTAGCACCTACTTCCAGCACAGCCTCCCGTATCGATACACCTGGAGATCACCACTGCAGACGGAATCACAAATCGACCACGTTTTGATCGATGGACGGCACTTCTCCGATATTACCGACGTCAGAACCTATCGTGGCGCTAACATTGACTCCGACCACTACCTGGTGATGGTGAAACTGCGCCAAAAACTATCCGTCATTAACAATGTACGGTATCGACGCCCGCCTCGGTATAACCTAGCGCGACTGGCCCAACCGAACGTCGCTGCCGCATACGCGCAGCATCTCGAGGTAGCGTTGCCGGAAGAGGGCGAGCTTGACGAAGCCCCTCTTGAGGACTGCTGGAGCAACATAAAAGCAGCCATCAACAACGCAGCCGAGAGCATCGTCGGGTACGTGGAAAGGAGGACATGTGACGATTGGTTCGACGATGAATGCAGGCAGGTTTTGGAGGAGAAGGATGCAGCGCGGGCTGCAATGCTGCAGCAAGGAACGCGACAAAACGTGGAGCGATATAAAAGAAAACGTAAGCAGCAAACCCGCCTATTCCGGGACAAAAAGCGCCGCCTGGAAGAAGCAGAATGTGAAGAAATGGAACAGCTGCATCGTTCACAAGAAACGCGAAAGTTCTACGAGAAGCTTAACGCATCCCGAAAAGGCTTCGTGCCGCGAGCCGAAATGTGTAGGGATAAGGACGGAAGCATCTTGACGGACGGACGTGAGGTGATTGAAAGGTGGAGGCAGCACTACGATGAACACCTGAATGGCACGGAGAACACAGGCGCCGAGGTTCACGACAGCGGAGGAAGTGGCTACGTCAGCACGGTCGATGAAGGAAACCAACCTGCCCCCACATTGAGGGAAGTTAAGGATGCCATCAACCAGCTCAAGAATAACAAGGCCGCTGGTAAGGATGGTATTGGAGCTGAACTCATCAAAATGGGCCCGGAGAGGTTGGCAGCCTGTCTGCACCGGCTGATTGTCAGAATCTGGGAAACAGAACAGCTGCCGGAGGAGTGGAAGCAAGGGGTCATATGCCCCATCTACAAGAAGGGCGACAAACTGGAATGTGAAAACTATCGTGCGATCACTATCCTGAATGCCGCCTACAAAGTGCTATCCCAGATTATCTTCCGTCGTCTATCACCAATAACAAATGAGTTTGTGGGAAGTTATCAAGCTGGTTTCATCAACGGCCGCTCGACAACGGACCAAATCTTCACTGTACGGCAAATCCTCCAGAAATGCCGTGAATACCAAGTCCCAACGCATCACTTGTTCATCGATTTCAAAGCGGCTTATGATAACATCGACCGCGAAGAGCTATGGAAAATCATGGACGAGTACAGCTTTCCCGGGAAGCTCACAAGACTAATAAGAGCAACGATGGACGGTGTGCAGAATAGCGTGAAGATTTCGGGTGAACTTTCCAGTTCGTTCGAATCCCGCCGGGGACTTCGACAGGGTGATGGACTTTCGTGCCTGCTGTTCAACATCGCGCTAGAAGGTGTCATGCGGAGAGCCGGGTTTAATAACCGAGGTACGATTTTCACAAGATCCAGCCAATTTGTTTGCTTCGCGGATGATATGGATATTGTCGGCAGAACATTTAGAACGGTGGCAGACCTGTACACCCGCCTGAAACGTGAAGCGACAAAAGTCGGCCTGATGGTGAATGCGTCAAAAACAAAGTACATGCTGATAGGCGGAACCGAGCGCGACAGAGCCCGCCTGGGAAGCAGTGTTACGATAGACGGGGATACTTTTGAGGTGGTTGATGAGTTCGTCTACCTCGGATCCTTGTTAACGGCTGATAACAACGTTAGTCGTGAAATACGGAGACGCATCATCAGTGGAAGTCGCGCCTACTATGGGCTCCAGAAGAAGCTGCGGTCGAGAAAGATTCACGCTCGCACCAAATGTACCATGTACAAAACGCTTATAAGACCGGTGGTCCTCTATGGACATGAAGCATGGACCATGCTGGAAGAGGACCTGCAAGCACTTGGAGTGTTCGAACGAAGGGTGCTTAGGACGATCTTTGGCGGAGTACAGGAAAACGGTGTGTGGCGGCGGAGAATGAACCACGAGCTCGCTAGGCTCTTCGGCGAACCCAGTATCCAGAAGGTTGCGAAAGCCGGAAGGGTGCGCTGGGCAGGGCATGTTGCAAGACTACCGGACAACAATCCTGCAAAGATGGTGTTCGCGTCGAATCCGGTTGGCACAAGAAGGCGAGGAGCACAGCGAGCGAGGTGGCTTGATCAGGTGCAACAAGATCTGGAGAACGTGGGCCAAAATCGAAGTTGGAGAGACACAGCCATGGACCGAGTAAATTGGCGTAACATCGTTAACGAGGTTTTATCAAATTAATTGATGTAATACCAACTAAATAAATAAATAATGCTGGAATCCAGGATCCACACTAGAATTGAAGTTTCCACACTGGAAACTCAAATTCTCCACTGGTATCCCCATATCGCCCTGAAATCCTAGGATTCGCATCTGAAATCCATACTGGAATACAAGATCCTCAGTGAATTCCAAGGATCTACATTGGAAATGCAAAATACTCACTGGGGCTCAAATATCTACACTGAAATCCAAAAATTGGCACTGAAATCCCAGCATTCACATTAGAAAACAAGGACAATGGAATACCAAGATCCACACTGACACACTATGATCTAAACAACAGTCCCAGGATATACATAAAAATACAACAAACCTAGTGAAATCCCAATATCCACATTAGAAGCCAAAGATCTTGTTACCCTCACTCCCACTGAGCTCTAACTCTATACTTCGCCCCTCAGATACTCTTTCAGGGTCGGCTTGGATACTGATCGGAAACTCAACACGAGGCCACTACTGGTAATCGGTCGTTTATTCTGTGAGTGTACTTACAAATTTGTGTTGGTTTGTGTGTGTGTGTACTGATGGCCGGCCGGCGACGGGATCTCTGCTACGCTGGGACTGCTGGTGGGTTAACGGTGGGGCTGCGTACGGGGTGGTAATTGGTTGATGGGGCTGCGACGAAGGTAGTTGGATTGGGTGGGTTACCACGCGGTCGTTCACTCTCGGGAGGGCTATGACGTCGAATCGACGCTCCGCCGGATTCTAGCGACGCCAGGGATGCGATTTATGCTTGGCGCTTCCCTTGATGGTGATTTCCCGACGTCTTGCCACGTGTATCACCACCGATGACTTCTCGAGACACTTTGAGGTTATTGGGTTACAACCTCAACCACTGTGGCAATAAATACCAATGGGTCCTAATTGGGAAACACGGGAATGGGATCCAATAAGGATTATGCTAACCGGTCCTACGAATTTCGACTCATACCTGATTCCGTTACTTTCGAATAAAGTAAAACTCTGATACTTCCACAAACTATCTGTCTTTACCAGTTCGGTTCACTAAACTTCTCACTACTGATAGATGTTACATGATTGCTGGCTGGCTTAAGAAAGAACTAATCTTTCCTTATGGACCGGTAGCAGACCCCAAAATTCCCTTCCCAATTCCCAAAACGTTCCTTATGCTTCCCATTCTTATTTCGCTGACAAAATTTCCCTTTCGCTCCTTGATCCCGGGTGGTGGGTATTGTTGTGTATGCCAAGTGTAGGTGTAGATTTAATTTGACCGTTTCTAACTGGAGTGTCTTTTTATCCTATCTTTTCATACTATCTCCTAAGGTAATATTCATTAAATTCGAGTCATTCATATGTATAGCTACTATATTTTCTTATTGGAATCATCTAATCATAATCATCGCTCAATTTATGCAAATCATTAAATTCGTTTGTTTTCTGAGTAGATTGGAACTCACGCTCTTCATGTCGAACAGCAGTATACTACTGTTCTGCTGTCTCGTTTCATCAAATTAGAGCGAACTGATCTCACTCGGTCAAGGCATCTCTCTTAGGGTAAAGTACCTAAACGGTAACAATCTACAATACAGCAACACAATCTACAGTATAATCCTAAGATTCACACTGAAACACTTGGAACCAGACTGGAACACCAGGATCCACATTGTTATTCCAGGATCCACACTGAATTCCCAGGATTCACATTAAAAAACCCTATGATCCACATTGCAATCCCAGAATCCTCACGGGATTCCCAGGATTCTGCACTGGAAATCCTCGATCCACATTGGCATCCCAAAACATATTCTGAAATCTGCACTCTGGAATCCCGGAATCCACACTGACTTCCGGCACAGGATCCATTCTATAATTGTTCAGGAATCTCTGATTTGCAAACCACGCTTATTACAGTATACGACGAGCGTGGTGATGCCGATAAGAGCTGGTGATAAAACAGATATGTTTTATGCTGACAGCGCAACCTAGTGGAAGAAATCTGAATTAAAAAACATGTCATTGGACTGCCCTTAAGGTATTTCACAATTTTGCCAAAGATACCAACCATCCATTTTGTCAAAAAAATTAACTGTATTAAAAAATGTTACTGATCTCAAAATAGATCACTGGGCGTTAATTGATTAAGAAAAAAATCAGGTAAAATTTTGTAGTCCCTATGTGGACGTTAAATGGTCCCCCAAAGGCCTTAAAGGTGTCCGGTGTAAATGACCCCCGTGCGCAAATCAAGCTCACTGCTCTCAAGGGGCAGCCTCAGTGCCTCATCGTACATCGCGTTTTATAACAGCGGGCCCATGGTTGAACCTTGAGGTACTCCCGCGGTAATACGAACGCTTTTCTGCCCCTTCCCCCATCAAAATATCTTCCTAGTAGCTTACACTACACTCATTCTAGTGAATGGATGCGATCCGAATATTCATTTTAGTGAACCGGATCTTCCGAACGGTTCATTTTCTCAGTGGCTAGCAAAAGAAGAGCGAACTGAACCGAACGAAAAATACCGGTTCACTACCTATTGCGCGACATACGTCGTATATTTCGCATCTTTCACTCTCTCATTTTTCGTACATTCTTCCCCAGAAACTCACGGTAAACTCGGCCGTTTTCTCTTACCCGATCCAAAGAAAAAAAGAGCAACACTAGAGGGAACTTTTTTTCTATCTGTCATCTGCTTGTATGCAAGTAGGCGGGGCAAATAAGTTGTTTGGCTGTGTATGCTGGAAGTGCATAGCTGTATTATAGCAAACTGTGTTTGCATGTGTGCCGTGGCCAGCCTCCTGACACCGCCTATACAACCCCATTGAAAAATAACGAGCAAACATCTCTGGTTCCTACTGGGAAATGGTTCCCACTGACAGCTCAATGTTTGTAAACAAATAACCGATTGAGGAATAACAATCGATGATGGCGAAATCTTTTTCTCCGAAAAAAATCTTTTCCCGCATAACAACAGCTATTCAAACAAACAAACGGTTGCAAGCTATTGGATTGCAGTACAGCAAGTCAATTTGGGTTGATGTGATTAGCTAGAAACACATTTTAGTATTGGAGGAAAAATTCCTTAATATGATTAGGCCAATGTACGTTGTTGCTCTTGAGTTTGATGCTGACCACGAAAACATGGCTGCCTAGCACCGGGTTGGCCGTGGCGCGCAAAGCAAGACACTTGCCAAGCGGTATAATAAAGCTTGAGCTTGCTTGAGCATGATTGGCCTCCCGTGCACAGTGATTTATTTCATCGATTTCACGATCAAAATAGAATAACTTCAAAACTATTGGTTCTAAATGTTTGGTGTCTTCGATGAAGTTTCTTGATATTAAAAGGCGCTTCTTTTGGTATTAGGGGTAAGATGATCAATCCACCTAAAAGTGAGATAAAAATAATATTTTTTTCAAAAAAGTATGTTAGATATTTCAAGTCTTCGGCAAAGTTGTAGAGTATGTTATTACAAACAACTTTGCTGAAGACGCAAAATTTCTATATATTCGCGATAATGAGATATGGAGCATTTTGTCTTCGACACCCCTTAAAACTCGTTTTTTGTACATAACTTTTTAATAGAATTTTTCACATTTTTTGAACCTTCTACAAAGTTGTCTTATCGTTAAAAAATTATAAACAAATTCATGTTAAATTTAAGTTCACTTTCACCTTAAAAAATTACATTCTACGCAAAATGACGCAGCTAGTTTCATGGCAACTTCAAGATCTAACTTTCTACTTTTGCATACAAGTAATAACTTTTAGAAACAAAAGGTTTTTTGCAGTGTTTTTCACAGATTATATATCGTTAATTTAAAATTTTAAGTTTTAAACCCTCCCTGTTAATTACAAATTTCTTGTTAAGGTACATCGGAAGTCGGAACAAGTAAAAATACTGGACAATTAAGACCTTGAGGTACAACTTCCCAGGCCCAGATAGCCGTAGCGGTAAACGCGCAGCTATTAAGCAAAACCAAGCTGAGGGTCGTGGGTTCGAATCCCACCGGTCGAGGATCTTTTCGGGTTGGAAATTTTCTCGACTTCCCAGGGCATAGAGTATCTTCGTACCTGCCACACGATATACGCATGCAAAAATGGTCATTGGCATAGTAAGCTCTCAGTTAATAACTGTGGAAGTGCTCATACGAACACTAAGCTGAGAAGCTGGCTCTGTCCCAGTGGGGACGTAATGCCAGAAAAAAGAAGAAGGTACAACTTCAGTGAAATTAAATTGTCGGGTATATTTCACAAGCTTTATAAAGCTATGATGATATATTTAATACAAATATTCTTTGGTTTTGTGGTGTATGCCACCCTTACATAGACAAATGTGATAAGAGTAAGATAACACTGAAATAAACGAGCATAGGCTCCTAGTCTTCGTACGTTGACTATAGAACAAACAAAACGTCTTTCTTTCATTATCCACCAGAAATACCGTTTTCCATTATCCCTATACTGCCCATAAATGCATGTCAGTCCCATGTTTGCTGGGTTTCCTATGCACATGGGACAATTATGCGTTTATGGGCAGTATAATAGACAGTGAAATCACTTAAAATCTAATCTTATGTATATAAAAGGTTTCAATACAATGTATAACATGTACCAGTTCTCACTGTTGCGCCATTTTCAAAACGCAAGGAAAATTGGAGCATTATGCGTTTCTTTGCAATACTACTTAAATTATTTTTTTTTGTTAGACTTTTAGCCCTAGTAAACTAGTTGTGTAAGTTTGCGGGTCAGTGAAAATGTGAAAGTGAATTCTGCTACCAAGATTCAAGAAATGAAATTAGGAAATTTTGAATGAAATGTTTGCAGGAAAGGCCCTAGTCTATGTTAAGTCCACAGCTGCAAAGCGAAGTCATGCTTAGGTCTGGGTTCGATTTCTGTCGATCCATTTTTTTTTGTTTTAGAAATAGAGAATCACCGTTCCTGTCACATGTAGGGGTGAATCGATTCAAGTAAATGCGAATAAATACTCGATACTTTTAATTCAATCCCAATTAAAATAGGTATTGAATGAAATTACTTGAATCGAATGAGTACTTTCTCATGTACGTTTTTTGGAAAGGCTGGTGCAGCATTTGAGAAATCTTGTTTTATTCACGAAAATTTATCAAGAATTCTGATTCAACAGTATTTTTATTTATTAATTAATCTTCAACGCGATTCTTTAAAAATAGCTATCGTAATCGTTTTAGTTCTATGTTTCCTTTATAATAAAAACTACTCATGTGATTTAAGTAGGTATCGATACATTCCTTAGGTAAACATATGACTTTACCGACGGTGTTGATGACATCAGGTAAATAGCAGAGATTGCGGTGGAAGCTAGCCATTCATCACTATGAAAGCACCAAAATTAGTTTGACCTATCGAAAGGCCGGCTCCAAAGGCACGTTTCCCGCCAATTGGTATATTTGTGCCATGGAGGAAATTGTGCTTATTCTGTAAATCGGGTGAGATCAGACGAATTGAATGAGGTGACAAAGCTCGGCTTGCATCCATTTGAGATCAGCTTCGCTATCTATTAGATATTTTGTAGGTATCGATACTTTTCAATGATACTTTTTTCACATAAAAGTATTGATGCCTTGAAGATAATATATTATCCCTAATACAAAAGCAACAAAATAATAACTTTAGCATAGAACGCTCTTAGTTAAGAAATGTGGCAAGTGTTCGAAGAACAAGCTGAGAAACAAGCTTTGTAATAGTTTGTAACGAAGTCATTCAAAAAAAAAAAAACAATAAACATTTAGTAAATTCCACGAAAGTGTTAATATTGCCCCGATATCTTTTCACCAGTCTTGTTTTCGAACCAATTATCGATCTTTGTTTTTTCAATTCATATCTTGCATTTACTAAGACATAATTGCAATGATTGATTTATTTCCTTCGATTTTCTGTTCGGATTAGTACATTTAAGTTTAATCGATTTTCGTAAAATTTTACAATGCAGTCTGATGAAAGACGATGAATAGTGATGGAAAGTGAGAAACATGTCAGCTAAACCAGACCAAGAAAAAAAAACAAATACAGTCACCCCACGCAGTTGAATCACCCACAATTTATGAATCAGCTGACTTCAAAAGACAAAATTATTATCAAACTTGCCACAAAACATCACAGAATTATTTTTACTGATAAGAAACTATGTGTAAAAATAATTCTGTGATGTTTTGTGACAAGTTTGATGATAATTTTGTCTTTTGAAATCAGCTGATTCATAAATTGTGGGTGATTCAACTGCGTGGGGTCACTGTACTTGAAAACTAACAAACTGCAAAGAATTGGCATTTCATAATCTGAAAATAAGAAATCATCAAATGTTTTATGCCCTTAATTCCCCTGTACAGCCATATTTTCATCTAAATTGTAAGGCACTCTTTGATATTTTTATTTCATTGAAGTTGTGTCTCAAGGTGTTAATACTGGATTACTTACTCCGATAGACCTTAACAAGAAAATTGTATTTAACAGGGAGAATTTAAAGTTAAAAATGTTAAATGAACGATTAACACTCCCGTGCAAAAGTCTGGGTTCACCCCCTAAAAAACATACAAAAGTGTTTTGTCCATATCTCTGTGATTATACGTCTATGGTGCATTTGGAAGGCAATGAGTTTTTCTCACTACGTAGGTGAATTTCAAAAAAAAAATGTTAATTTTGTATATTAAATTCATACTTAAAGTTGTGACATTTATTAAAAAAAACTCACTGAAAAAACATGGCTGATTTCCTCAGCATTGGATTGACCAAAATTCTAAGAAAAATGGCCATTTTTTTCAGTGTGTTTTTTTTATATCACAACTTAAGGTAAAAATTTAGTATACAAAATTCAAAAAACTGTTTTCGGGAAAATACTTATGAAGTAAGAATAACTCATTGGCTTTCAAATTCGCTATAGAGAGTTTAAATTGGACGTGTAATCACAGAGATATGGACAAAACACTTGTTCATGTTTTTTAGGAGGTGAACCCAAACTTTTGCACGGGAGTGTATCATCTGCAAAAAACCTTTTGTTTCCAAAAGTTATTACCTGTATGCAAAAGTAGAAAGTTAGATCCTGAAGTTGCCATGAAACTAGCTGCGTCATTTTGCGTAGAATGGAGATTTTTAAGGTGAAACTGGACTTAAATTTAACACGAATTTGTTTATAGCTTTTTAACGATAAGAGATAGAAGGTTTGCGTGTTCAGCAAAAATGTTTATTTTATCGATCCAAACAACTTTGTAGAATATTAAAAAAATGTGAAAAATTCTAGTAAAAAGTTATGTACAAAAAACAAGTTTTAAGGGGTGTCGAAGTCAAAATGCTCCATATCTCATTACCGCGAATATATAGAAATTTTGTGTCTTCGGAAATGTTGTTTGTAATAACATACTCTACAACTTTGCCGAAGACTTGAAATCTCTAACATAATTTTTTGAAAAAATATTTTTTTATCTCACTTTTAGGTGAATTGATCATCTTACCCCTAATACCAAAAGAAGCGCCTTTTAATATCAAGAAACTTCATCGAAGACACCAAACATCTAGGACCAAAGTTCTGAAGTTATTCTATTTTGATCGTGACATCGATTAAATAAATCACTGTGCGCTCAGATGAGTTTGCAATGCCTCGTGGCAGCATAGGTGAAGCCGTCACACTGCGTTCAGTTTTTGCGACCGTTTTTGACCCCACGTAACGGCTTCAAAGGATCCCGGGGTACACGTCGCCGGAGAAGGACGTGATCGCCAATTTCGCTCCTTTGGCAGGCAAGCCTTTTTCATAAACCAGCAAGAGTCAAGAGGAGAACAAACCCCCGACTCCCCATTACAGCGAGCATCATAGCACCGAGAAAACCAGCACGGCATCGTTGCAAATTGCCGACGGCGCTTCAACTTGGTTTGGGCGCCACTGCAGGATCGAGTGGATGTACCGCACTCACGAAGAGTGCAGCAGCAGAAGATCACGCGTAACGAGTGCGCGCCGCAGAAGTTGATCCGCACACGCAGATAGAGCTAGAGGGAAGTTAGTGGGAAATGAATGTATATTATGGTTTGTCTGAGAGTTTTCTGAATCCGGAGATATTCCAAAATACCTTGGGGGACCGACGCATAGCTCTAGCCCACGTGAATATTTCAGGCTATATATTTATCATTCTTAATTATTCGCTTTTCAAAACAATACTTGAATGAGAGTATGTTGTGAAGCAAATCGGTGTGGTCGTTATTGAGTAACGAGCATTTATGTTTCTGCTACCAGGCGGGTCGTATAAAGATCTTGAAAACTTCAAAATACATTTGGGTTTATTCTACGAGTGGCGTGAGGTGAGAAATTTCGGTCTCGTATATCGAGGCGACAGTTCTCGACTTGAGTGAAGTAACTCTCCATTTGATTTACGGTGAGTCACTTCACTCGAGTCGAGAATTGTAACCTCGCTACGGTACGTTCGCAATGTGGCCAAATACATAAGCTTGTCTGTAAAAAGCTTGGAATGTCAAACAAATGAACATGGATCTTTCGGATTGCCTTCGACAACAAACACACGAGGCATTATTTTTCTCATTTGTTTCATATAATTTTATTCCTTATATAGTTTTTTTTTGTTTTTAATAATTATATATAATATTATTTCATTACTTTTTAAACACTTTAGTTTTACTAACATTTTATTTTTCATTATTATTTTGTTTTTTTTTTAGTATTTTCTCATTCGTGTTTTCTATCGGTTTTCATTATTTTTCCCGCAATTTTTTTTCATTTGCTGGATTCCTCACAAGAAGTGTTTACTATGTTCATCATTTTGTTTCTTCTTTCTTGCATGCTGCTTCACTTCCTCCGTTGTTTCTGTCTCCTCCTGCTCGGTATTGTTTTTTTTTCATCAGTTATGTTTTATCATCATCTAGTTCTACTATTCCCACAACTCTCTCTGTTTCATTTGTGTTGTCTCCCTCTTTCGCGAGCGATTCGCGAACGTTCTATGAGTCTCTCGGTTTGGGTATGCGTATGCGTGTGTGTATGTGTTTGTGTTTAAAGTTTTATTTCCACTTCCTGTTGTTTGTCTGATCTTTTTTCTCTGTTTTGTCGGGTGTGATTGAGATACGACGTAATACAAAATTAATAGTAATTTATTATTTTATTTTTGCTTGCCCTCTGTGTGTTTCTCTTCCCTATCCGCACAGTCGCGTACGTTTATTTGTTTAGTTTCATTCAACAACGCGCATTCTTCTTCCCCTCTCCTATAATGCTTGAATTGTTTGCTTTGCATGCAAGCCACACACATATTTTTTCCTATATTTGTTGCAATTGTTTCGGTAAGAAAGTTAATATTTATACAACAAAAGGTTCGTTTCCGACTTGACTTCCGCTAAGTATGTGTATTTTTTAAGGGATCTCCTAAGGTTTTTTCTCGCTTGATCTCTCACTTTCACATTCACGCTTTTTCAGCAGTCGCTCATTTCGATCGTTTCAGTAGGACGATATAAGTGTTCGAAATAAAATTTCCTCAAATCTAGTTAAGCTTTCAAAGGAACAATAACATACTGTTACCGATAGTAGTCGAAACAAGCAGCATTTAAGTGGTGAAACAATAGAAATACGAAAATGTGGCGCATGTAACCGATCGAGAGTTTGAGCAATTGGAAGTTGGATTGCACGTTCACTAAGATCAGATTTCAGTTATTTTTGTGTCAGGGACGGGAGACGAATTAGGGAAGTTGTTCCGAAAGTCTTGTTCTATTGGTTTTTCGGTTGTGTAAAAGTGTGTCTGAGACTGGACTTCACCTATTCTTCTTATTCTTTGTTACTTTCCGACTTTGACTTCGACTAGGGTTGTGTGTGTCTGTGTAGTACTACGATTTGACTGAGTGTGTATGTATGTGTGAGTTTGTTTCAATTTCTGACTGATTTGCTTTGTTTCTGTTGAAGATTATTCGCATGCTTTTTGTTTTGCCTATTTGTTTTGTCACATGCTCTAAGTTAGTGTTTTCTTTCAACTCCTTGTGTTCTTGTTTCACAATTTTCTCATTTCTGTTAAGTAGGCTTATCCTGGTTTGTTACTTACTTGCAGGACTTCTTGTTTTCTTTACCTCTCTAGATAGTTTGAAGCACAGTTCTTTGTTTAATTGTATTAGCAATAGATGCGGCTGCCTAAGTTCTTTCCACAGGTGATTTATAGCGTTTGTTTTCTTTGTTTACTTTTTTGTTCAATCACACCAACACAATGTGTTTGTTTTTATTTTTCGCCTAAGTTTTTTTTTCTTGTTTTTTTTTTGTTCGCCTAACACTAAAAAACATAGCGCTCTTGCAAATGCGCTCGCTCTCACGCACACACTCACTCACATATTCGGTGTCGCTTTCTTCATCCTTTAACTGTTTTGGTGAACGCGCGCACTCACGCACACATAGCCGCAGCAACAAAGTATGATTGTGTCAGTGTGGGTGTGTGTCTCTCTGTCTAATTGTCACATGCTTGATTCTCACTCATGCACCACTCGCGCACGCACACTAATTTGATACATTTACATGTCTAAATATTTATATTTGATGTATGATTCCATATAGAACAAAGCAGGCGCGCGCGTAAAATCAAAGGAAAACAGTTTGCTTTTGCTTGCTTTTGTTTGTTTTCATCGCAATTTTCTCAGAATGACAGGTTATTTGTTTTCGTTTTTCTACTACCATCCAACTCTGACGAATAGCCAATAAATGGATGCTTTTGCGTTTGTGTTAGTATGAATTCAAATCTCAATGAGCGTGATTGCATGTGTGTGTGTGTGTGTGTTTGTGTTGCACTATGTTAATCATATTTTTCGCCATCGAATAAACTATTCTGAGAACGCTACTTTCTTTTGACTTCTCTATTTTCTTTTTCTAATTTCGCATTCACGCCCACAGCACTCACCCTCTTTTACCACCCTATTTCATCATGCGTGTGTTTGTGTTTGTGTATAGCAATTATAATAGTAATAGTAATGATAATAATAATTTCAATATAACTACAACAAATACATTTTCTCTTCTCTACTTTCGCCTCAGCGTAATGTGTAAGGGAGTGTGTATGTGTGACTATTTGTTGTCTGATCACTCCGAAAAATCTTCTTGAATGTACAGTTCCGAGAGAGAGTGTGTGTGTATGTGAATGTGTGAATGCTATTGGCAATGAACTACTGTCGCTCGCTCTCTCGCCATTACCAAGCTCTCACCGCACATCCGAAAAAAAAATGCAAATGTTTTTGAATGGGCATGCGTGTGTGTATATGTTGATTTCCAATAAGTTACAATTACTATATCGCACAATTATTTCAATTAAGTTTGATCTTTGACGTATTAATCGTCCATAATTTTTTACTATTTTCCAGTTGAACTGCCGTTTGTGACTTTTGGAGAATTCGGTTCATTTCTAGTTCCTGCCTGCCAAAGGGTTGAAGAGTTCGTTCCTCGATTGAGGTGTAGGTATGTGTTAGGATGTGAAAATGGACGATTGTAGTGTTTTGAGATTAAATGAGGTTGAATAATTTACCAAAAAGATCAAAATGTATCTGATTCAATCATATTCGAAAATTCTGCACGTGTTTCTTAGGTCTGCAAATCAGGGAGCTGTGAAACTTGAAGAAATAGTTTAATAGGCAGGGACGAGCACCTTGACATTCTATGTTATTTTTAAAAGTTTCCTAGTATAGTCGAGATTCTACCCAGGATTTAGGATGTTGGTTCCAGCGGACAAGTATGCAAAATGGTAAAATGGTTAATTGGCAAAGGAGAATTTTAGCTGATACGCTATGAATAAGAACTCGCTGAATTGATAAGTTTCTACTAGCAAAGTCGTTAGATATAAGTGAGCCATGACTTTGGTTTGAATGAAATTTTTACTTTCTGTTCACACGTTAAACTAACAAGTCGTTTTCTTTCTTATCTAAAGATACAATAGGATATGGACCTATCGTTTTTAAGCCGAAGCTCTGAAAATTCAAGATGAATTCCGAAAGTCAAGCAGGACCAAGCGGCAGTTCCGTGCAAGGAATTACAAGTCTACCATGAATCGAGCGGTTATCCGGACGAGAGAACTGGGCTACTTGGAAGTTTACCGTTCAAACGAACCTCGAGCTGGAAGATCTCTGGGAAGCCGTCAAGCCGGCGCTGGGAGAGGACGAAGCCGTGGAAACTGCGAAGGACCGGAAAGCAAGAGCCAAGGGAATTCTTCTCATAGAACCGGTGAATTATGTTCACGTCAAGGAGGCGAACACGGCACAGGAAGTGCGGGGAAACCTAGAGCGGGCGTTCGAAGATTCCGGCCTAACCAGGCGGATCGGTCTCCTCCAAAAGCTGGTGAAAACCGATCTGATGAGCTGTTCGTCGATGTCCGAATACGTGAATCGGATAATTTCCACGGCCTATCAACTCAACGAAATCGGATTCAACATTTCGGAGGAGTGGATTGGTGCCCTGCTACTTTGCGGTCTGCCGGAGGAATACAGGCCAATGATCATGGCCCTGGAAAATTCTGGAATCAAGAGGTGCGAATTCCATCGGCGAATGTGGCGTTGTTGTCGAACGGTAAACGTAACCATGGTAACCCCAGCCACGGCAACGATAGCAAACACAACCGTGGAAATCAATCGAAGCAATCCACATCATCGAAGGGACCGAAATGTAGGAAGTGTCACAACTACTGGCACATTGCGAAGGACTGCAGAAGCACGAAAAAAGGAGACGCTTTCTGCAGCGTCCTGTCTACGTTCGAATGCTTACTGGTACTTTGATTCTGGAGCCACCACTCACATGACACGAAACAAGGCTCTGTTGCAGAACGTGAAGCCGTCCAGTGGCACTGTGGTGGCCGCGAACAAGGCCGCTATGAAGATTGAGGGAACAGGAACCGCTGCTCTCAAGCCCGTCTGGAAGGACCAAGGAAGTGAAATATCCATGAGCGATATCTACTACATTCCACAGCTGTCCGTGAATCTCCTCTCCGTCAACAAAATCCTAAGTAAAAGGTACTCGATGATGTTCGACAACACTGGCTGCTAGGTGATGAATTCGACCGGCTACTGGATGCCACGAAAATGGACTATTCAAACTGAAACAGCACGAGCGCAGCGGAGCCGGCAAGGCGTTGGCTTGTCTGTCGGATGATTCCATGGACGTCTGGCATCGACTCATGGGCCACCTCAGCGCGGCGAATTTAAAAAAGGTAGCGAGAGGTCTGGTGAGCGGCATGGACAATCGTCGAGCGGGCTAAGTGCATGCTATTTGAAGCAAACCTGCAAAAATCGTTTTGGGCAGAAGCAGTTTCGACGGCGGTGTACCTCATCAATCGATCGCCGACCCGCGGTCATGGGATGACACCCGAAGATATGTATGCCGTGAATCAGTTGAGTCGGTACAATTCGAATCCCGGAGTGCAGCTATCTCGTGGTGCTGCAAGCGCCAACCAACAATTGCCTTATCGACATTGCGAGGAAGAGTATCGTGGTGGACAGGACTCACTGCACAATTCGGAGCGACAGGTCCAAGATCCATCAACTGCGACAACCAGAGCACCATTGCGATTGCTAAGAACGGTGGATACAACCCTCGGATCAAGCACATCGACATCCGTCACCATTACATACGGGATGCGCTGGAACGAAAAATAATAAACCTGAAATATATTGAATCGGAGAATCAACTCGCCGATGGCCTCACGAAAGCATTATCACGTATGAAGCTGGAAAATAATCGTGAAATCGTGGACAGTTTTGAGAAAAAATATGATATTCATTCTACAGTAGCCAAACAAAGCCAATCGCAGTCAGCGAAGCCAATGAAACTCACGCCTATCGCTGCTGTAGGCAAAGAGCCTTGAAAATTGCAAAACACCCGTTGCTAAGGGCAACCCAAAATTATTGTACAAAAATGTTCTATTTCCCGCATTTAGAGCCTTTAATGACTCTAACGATTTAAAAAATTCATGCACCCAACATAAGCAACTTGATGAGATTCACGTTTTTGAACTACTGTGCTGGAAAAGCCACGTGATTTTCGCGAAATTGAAGCCTACTACTATTACCATTCCCGGCACTGATCGTGGTGTCCTAACTTAAAGAGGAGTGTTAGATATAAGTAAGCCATGACCGGTTTGAATATTTTTTTTTACTTTCTGTTCACTAAACGAACAAGTCGTTTTCTTTCTTATCTGAAGATACAATAAAAGTGAAACAGATCGAGTAGTTTTGACTTGCAGAAATTATCAATGATGTGCAGTGCAACAACAGTTAGGGACTACAAGATACGAAACTCCTGCCATCCTGAAACTCAAAAAGCTTCAAATGAATCTTAGATTTCTTCAATTACCCAAGCAACGGTCGAGACCCACGGTGAAAACGTACTTCATGATAGCACTTCTCTGACTAATTCCTCTAAAATGTGGCCGGGATTCCTGCAGGGGATCCTTTCATGAGTTACTGTAGGGTCTAGGAATCCTTGCCTAAATTTCTCATAGGAATTATCTCTGGATTTTTTCAGGATTTCTTTTCCGAAAAATACTCCAATAGTTTGTCCAAGCGTTTCTTCATGTATAATTCCATGAATTTATCTACGGGATTTCTTAGGGGATCCTGCCAGAGGTTCCTCTTAGAACCTTTCCAACGGATTGATCCATGAACTACCCAAGTAATTAAAAAGCACTTTTATTCGCCCTGCATGCAAATATAGTGCTATTGTACATTTGTTATGCCGTGTAATAGCCCAATAAATCCACAAAGGCAAATTAGCTCCTAAAATTCCTCCAGGAAATACTCTAAACGTTCTTCTTGGGGTTTAATCTCTCCATCCATTTTTCCAAGATTGTGTCAGGGATTTGTTTTAAAATTCTTCAAGGGATCCATGCAAGAATTTCTCCAGAAATTTTCCCAAGGAAGTAACCAGAAATTTCTCCAGAGACTTCTCGATGGACGCTCCTAAGTCTGAGAGAAAGCGATCCGATGCTCCACGTCCCATCGGAGGTCGATTTCCTCTCAATGGTTGGCATCCTACTCCTTAAGTTATGCGAGACTCCACAGCCCCTTTCCGGAATCTGTCCGAAGATGAATATTCCACGAATTTCAACTTTCTAGAGAACGTAGAAAGCCATTAGGTCACACAGGTAGTAGTCTTTAGATTAGGGTGATTTTATGTGGTTATTAGGGTGAGCATATGATTCTTAGTAAATTCCATCTCAACCACCAACATTTTCCTTAGAATCCCATGACCCCAGGTATTGAGGGAAATCAATATTCAACTAGCCAATCCAAAGTACCCATTGTCTCCTACGGGCGAACTTCAAGCAATGCCGAACAAAGGAATGTATTGTATTGTTTGCGTGTAGTGTACCATGTGCGAATGAGTGTGCTATGAACGGATCATGGCTCGATCGATCGATTGTATGTGCTGTCCAGACGCTGTTACGACTATTGATTTTCTTTAGCTTTGCTTCGCATTTATGGCTCTCTGTCTCACTATTGTTTGTATGCCACCGTTTAAACCTTTCGCTTGTGTAATTTCTTTAAAGTGACCCTAAAATAGCCTAAAACAGAGTTTTGTCCATTCTATCATTAGTTTTTTTTTATCTCCTGGCGCGCCATATTCATCTATGACACTTGGTGGATGTCGGTTTTTATTTAGGAAACAGAAAAAAAAACTTCCATTCAATTATTACAACATTGTTGACACTTCGGTTACCGGTTGAGTATAATGCGTCGTTTAATGTATCCGCGTTCGCGCGTGCCTTAGACTGAATAGTGATCTATTGTTTTGTGTTTTCTGCTTTACTTCCACTTTGCTTGATTCCGTTTGAGTTAGCATTAGCCTGTATTCCGCTAAATCTATTAAGTTCTATGCTGTGTTTGTGTGTGATTTTTTTTGGTTACCAGTGTATTTCCGCATTTTAATCCACATTCGCTAATTGTTAAAATTCTCCCATTCATTCCATTGTTGATAAGCCAGCGTATTGTGTTTTTCTTTATTCTGCCTGTTTCGTTCTATAAAAGGATTGATTCGAACAATATTTCTCCCGCACCCTGCCAGAGAGAGAGATAGCAAACACTTTTATCATTCAAAATTTGGT
This sequence comes from Aedes aegypti, assembly GCF_002204515.2. Lineage (NCBI taxonomy): Eukaryota > Metazoa > Arthropoda > Insecta > Diptera > Culicidae > Aedes > Aedes aegypti. The sequence continues at coordinate 208,615,573 of NC_035107.1, forward strand.
TAAAGTTTGTCCACAGTGTTGCCGTCTTTCTTGCCTCGATTTTTCTTTTTTTATTACAAACTATCAAACAATCTTGATTTGCTTCACGGTAGGGATTTTTAAGTGTTACCAGTTCCAACGGTCAACAGAAAGGCGAAAACGAGTTTGTGTGTGCTGTGTGAGAGTGTGTGTGAGTGATGATGAGTGTAGATCAAAAGGATGAAGTGGTGTGCGCATGAAAGAAAGGAGGCGGAGCGTTGAGAGATGGAGAGCTTCTCTGTGGTAGGAGGAAGTAACGTACACCCTGTGATAGGGTGAAGCAGGGCGGAGCATAGCCAGGGACATGTAGGTATGTGTTTCTGTATGTGTGTATGTATGTCTGTTTTTTTTATTGTGGTTAGGAAAGGGGACGATTTTAAAAGTAATATTATTCAGTACATCACTTGCTTAGCGGCGCTGCGGCGGTATTGTTGGTGGCGGCATTGGGAGTCGTGGCGGAGGTTGACGCAGGCTGGTGACTGGTAATCGAGCCCGGGGGCGGTGGTTGCGACGAGGCTCCACCGGCCCCGGCCAAATTGCTAGCGGATGTAACGGACGACGGTGACGAGGACGACGATGTGGATGTGGCGGATGATAACGCGTTGGGATTTAGAGACGACCCGGAACCGGCCGTCAGGGAAGAACCGCCGGGTCCGTCTGCTATCACGCCGCCAGCACCGTCTGGTCGGCGGGCACTCTCGAGTTCATGCAGCCGCTTCCACAGCTCTTCCCGTTCTCGTTCTCGTTTCTTCTCTCTGTTGATGGTGGAGCGTGACATGAAAATATGAAAAGGAAATGTAGAATTAGTAGAGTTCAGGAACAGTTATTAAGCTTTGTGTTGCTTACGGATATGAAGTAAAACTAACGAAGATGGTTTTGTAAGTGTTACCATAATTTATCTGAGTGCTCTCATATTCATACTAGTAATAACCCCGATTTAATCAGAGCTGTAGCAGTCGACGATAAACAGACGCTCATAATATGTTGCACATCATGATTGTTACAGAGGGCGAAAAGTAAAAGATTCTCCCAACTTTCTTAGAATTCAACCCCTGTTGTATGCACAAATTATTTCTACTGTTACAAGTTTTGATACTACCTAAAGCAACAAAACAATACCTACTTCTCAGTGTTACAATAACAGTATTTTCGAGTGCTGCTTTTCATACAAATTCTCGCTTAATTCATGATCTGATAATTTATGACCATCTTCGATGGTAATGGTGAACAGTGTAGTTTGTTTCTGCAATGCAGTGATAAATAAATTGAATTACGTGTGAGATAGTGAACTTGCCGCGGAACAACGATTTCCATCGCGAGCAAAATTGTATTTTGAAACAGGGTAAGTAGGAGGCAAATTGTGTCTAACGCTTGTCCTCGCTTAATTTTGCATTAAAATTTGCCCCAGCGAAAGACGGGGTAAGACGAACCACCTTCAGTTTGGCATGAAAATGGCGGTTTTCTTAAACGTTCACCAAGCATTTTCCATAAACACAGAATTTTTGACATTCCGAACCATTTAGGATGATATTTACATTAAATTTTCCATAACAAATATCAAAAACAAAGTTTCGTCGATATTGAATTTGATCTAAATTTAACAGATGCTCACTTAAGCATTTTGGAAGGGATTTTTTTTGTAAAAACATAACAAATTTCCCGTCCATGCATCAACAGAAATGTGAAATATGTTTCAGTGAAGTAAAATATGAATTGTAAATATTTAGCTTTGAAATGAGGCCACAGTTGTGAAAATTCCGCAAGCGGGGTAAAACCGACCACTGTTGATGAGGTAAGACCGCCACCCATAATTTATACCAAATAAAATGTCTAAACCATTTTAAAAGTTGTTACCATGTTTTCATTACTATTTAACTTTGTGATTGATTAAGAGGAGAAGAATGCAGCGCGGGCGGTCATGCTGCAGCAAGGGATTCGACAGAACGTGGAACGTTATAGACGGAAACGACAACAGCAGACCCGCTTTTTTCGGGAGAAAAAACGCCGGCTGGAGGAGACGGAGTGCGATGAGATGGAACAGCTGTGCCGGTCTCAAGAAACACGTAAGTTCTATCACAAGGTCAACGCATCCCGCAACGGCTTCATGCCGCGAGCCGAGATGTGCAGGGATAAGGATGGGAGCATTTTGACGGACGAGCGTGAGGTGATCGAAAGGTGGAAGCAGCACTTCGACGAACACCTGAATGGCGCTGAGAGCACAGGCAATGAAGGACGGGACAACGGACGAAATGCCTTCGTCAGTACTGCGGGCGATGGAAACCAACCAGCCCCCACTTTGAGGGAGGTTAAGGATGCCATTCACCAGCCCAAGAACAATAAAGCTGCTGGTAAGGATGGTATCGGAACTGAACTCATAAAGATAGGCCCGGAGAGGCTGGTCATTTTCCTGCCCCTGCTGATAGGCACAATATGGGAAACAGAACAGCTATCGGAGGAGTGGAAGTAAGGGGTAATATGTCCCGTCTACAAAAAAGGCGACAAGTTAGATTGTGAGAACTTTCGAGCGATCACTATTCTAAATGCGGCCTACAAAGAACTATCCCAGATCATCTTCCGTCGTCTGTCATCTGTAGTAAACGAGTTTGTGGGAAGTTATCAAGCTGGCCTCGTTGACGGCCGATCGAACCAGATCTTCACTGTACGGCAAATCCTCCAAAAATTTCGTGAATGCCAGGTCCCAACGCATCACCTTTTCATCGATTTCAAGGCGGCATACGATAGTATCGACCGCGTAGAGCTGAGTGAAATCATGGACGAGAACAGCTTTCACGGAAAGCTTACGAGACTCATAGCAAAGATGGAAGGTATGCAAAATTGTGTAAAGGCTTCAGGCGAACATTCCAATTCAGAGAACGACAACAAGGTGATGGACTTTAGTGCCTGTTGTTCAATATTGCACTAGAAGGCTTAACAGCCGGGGTACGATTTTTACGAGATCCAGTCAATTTGTTTGCTTCGCGGATGATATGGACATTATCGGCCAAACATTTGAAAAGGTTGCAGACCTGTACACCCGCCTGAAACGCGAGGCAGCAAAATTTAGACTGATGGTGAATGCGACCAAGACAAAGTACATGCTAGTTGGTGGAGCAGAGCGCGACAGGGCTCACCTAAGTAGCAGTGTTACGATAGACGAGGATACGTTCGAGGTGGTTGACGAGTTCGTTTACCTTGGATCCTGGCTGACGGCTGACAATAACGTTAGCCGTGAAAAACGTAGGCGAATCACCAGTGAAAGTCGGGGTAACTATGGCCTTCACAAGAAGCTGCGGTCAAAAAAGATTCACACCTGCACCAAATCTACCATGACGGGCTGTTACCAATTATCGAAATTATGCCGACAAAATGTAAATTGTTTTCTTGGAGTGCATACAAGCCATCAATAAACGCAGCTTACTACATCACATTATCTCCATTCTCTCGCATACTACAAGCAAATCGATCAAAACTGCTTCGATCTTCAATACCCGCACAGTCGCAATACACGGAGCCAGATAATATTCAGTCGACTCGTGGACCTGAAACAATAGCACGCTCCAGAGTGCTCTGAATAGTCGATGCAAATGGTTGCCTGCCTAGTGCGAGTTAAGTGCATGTTAAATCCAAAAGTGCATAAAACAAAGCATGTCCTTACTGGTGGTGCAAATTAGGTTCACGAATAACTGAAGGTAAAATGCAGTGTACAACCTCACCTTATCCATCCTAACGGAACTATTGATTTGTGTAGGCGAATGCACCATGTGCTGACCACGTGCCAGTGGTCAGTGAGCAATACCATCTCGCACAAACAGGTAATGCGAAAGCTTTTAAAACTACATGCTCTAAAACCACTCTTGCGTGCTCATTAGGAACCACATAGGCCAGATTGCGAGTTCTAGACATCACTTGCTTCAAAAGCAGTTCACACTCGATTCTAGTGGGCCCAAACGAAACGGGACGCCGCACAAAATAGTGTCTGCTGGTAAACCCCGTGAAGCTTGAACAAGCTGAGCCAATTCCCAACATAAGGACGACAAGGCCTTCAACAGGTAAATTCCGGCAAACATGCTACAGATCAACGGTACCTAACCATGCGTCGTGGCCCTTCAACAGAAGGCCTTTTATTTGCAGCCTACCAATATATTGGCTCTACCACGGCAGCCCCTACGGGTTCGTGATAGGCTTAAGACGAATGCCAGAAAAAGTATGTATAATAGATATAATTATTTATTTATCTTTATTAGGGAGATTTTCAGCCCTTGGCTGGTTCATCTCCGTAGGAATAGATATAAGTTAATCATGAACGGTCAGTTTCATTAAGTAACAACTTCCTCCCTTGTCATTTATAGTTTGAATTGAGTCGATCATTGCTTTTTCTATTGCCTTGGCCAATCGGCTGCTGGCACGTCTCAAACAATTTGAGTGGCTAGCCGGAATAGCAAAACTTTGAGCATACCACCCGATTGAGCATTTTTTCCCTCAGTGGTCATTTCGTTTAGAGATTTAGCATTTTTGCGTTGCCCTCCATTAGACAGAATCCTACACCTAAAAGGAAAACTGTTACATTGGCGCCCAGACTAAAAACCCACGTTAGCGTCTTGCCATTCGCGTGCTGTCAAGTGAGTGATCAGTGAGTTTCAAGTGAATTAGAGAGCGCATCACTGCGCAGCATACCCGACGAGATGGATTTGAATCACCTTACACCGGAGGAAATAGATTTCGAACTATTAGTTCGGAACACGACAGGGATGAGACGAAAGAATTTGGAGTGGAAGCTTTCGCGACTGCAGCAACTGTTAGACAACGAGGTCAATGGAGCACCTGAACCGAGCTGCTCATCGTATGTTAAGTCGGACATGGACAGCATATACCATTGTCAGACGAAGCTTTCTCCGATTCTACAGGCCTTGAACACCGCGTTCGGACAAAGGAAAGAGAGCCAGGTGATTTCGTTGAAGTCAAGACTGCTGCACTACAAATTCAGGATTTCGCTCATTTCGGATCCGACCATCCTTTCCAACGCCAAAAAATCGCTGGAGAAGGTTAGAAATGCGGTGCAGCATATCGACGAATTCTGGCAGGAGTCCACGGAAGATAAGGATGGGAAAATAAATCCTTAAGGTCTTCCAAGTGAATCGGAGACACTAAAGCGTTTAAAAATTGCACAGTTGCAATCAAGCATCATCGAGGCCACGAAGCAGCAACAGATGTTACAGCAGGAGCTACGACAAGATTTGCAGATTGACGAGGCCAAGGAGAAAAGAGATCCACAACAATCAATGGAACTTCATCAGCAGCAGCCAGAAAACCAGAACCAATTCGAAGAGCAGCATCCATGTGATCAGCAGATGCTACCAACATCAACCTCAACGGCCACAGGATCAACAGCATCATCAGCAGCATCCGAATCAGCAGCAGCATCAGTTTTTGACACAACAGGCACAGCAGATGCCCCAGCAGAATCAACTTCCAGGCCAGCAAGAGGATTGGGAGCAACAACGGCAACGAGATTTCCAGCAAGAACAAAGTCTTCATCTGCTGCCGTCACCGAAGGTATGGATGAGCAAACCCTACTACGCTCAATCAAGCACTTGCTTAAGGTGAAACTCCTTTGAATCCACTAATAACTGTATAAAAGTAGTAGTACTCAAAAAATATTCTCCTATTTGTTGGTAATAGTGAAATTATAAATGATAAGACGTTGTTGCCAGGAATCGCTACTTCAATTTGAGTCTTTTCCCCTTCGACTAAATATGATTGCTTGATGTCGTACGTAACCATCAACGTATCTGACAGCCCTGCAAGCGAGCAGCCGGCGTAAAATTAGAAAAATAAAAAAAAGAAATGTTGTGATCAAGTGATTGTTTTTAGCACGGTTTGGTGAAATTTTAAGTTGTTTTCATCAGAAATCCACCAATAATTGTTCTTTAATTAACAAGTAGTGAAAGTAAACTGTGTAGGAGGTTCTATGTTTAGCGAAAGTGGTAAAATTAGGCGAAAAGTGTTCTTCGTTCGCAGGCGGATAAGTGTAAACAATTGTAGCAAAGTTAAACGTCCGTGTTGAAAATTAGCACGGTTCATGAAATTTCCATCAGCTACTAGTGTTAAAACTACGGAAATCGTAAGGTAATAGTGTTCTGATGTCTCGTTAGCAATTTGGGAGTGAACTTAGTGTAGGTAAGTGAAATATTTTGAGAAATAATGTGGACTTTCAGAAATGCGTTTGTATATGTGAGGAAGCCATTTTCACTGCCATGACAGGGATTCCTTCCTATATGTCCTTAAAGGGCGTGCGCTCCAATGGTACACACGCTCGTATCTGGACCTCACAGCTTGGGAGATCTTCAAGACAGAAGTAAAACAAGAATTTCTGCCTCCCAACTATTCGGAGATCGTGAAACAGGACCTATACCAACGATTCCAAGGACCAAATGAACCATTCACAACATTCTACAGGGACTTAGTGGCGGCGTTTGAAATCGTGGATCCAGCAATATCCGAATCCGAGAAACTCTTCATTGTCAAGTCACACCTCAATTCGGATTTTTCACCAATCGCCTCAGCGTCCAGATCTGGCAGCGTTCGCGAGCTTGTCACAGTTTGCAAAGATTTCGAAGTTTCACGATCCTATCGCGGACGACCTACGACAGCGGCAAGATCTTTAGGACCTCGGGCAGAACCAGCAGTATTTCAGCGGGCAACGATCAACAGAATGGACAATCCAAATCGGGCACCCCTGAACAGGCAACAATTTGGGACAGCGCAAATGAACACGATCGAGCTCAATCAAGGTTTCGAAGAATACTTGGATGCGGTGGAGATCATAGAGCGAGAAGCGCTGCAGCAGGACATGGCGTATCGCAATGAGATGTTGTCAAACACGGTGGAAGAGGTGAATACCATACGGGCCCAAACTCACTGGAGAGGAAGATCATCCGACAATGCTTTGGAAGCGCCGGTTAGAGAAAGTACCAACAGAGATCTAGTAATCGCAATAGTATGCTGGCAATGCGAAAACCCAGGTCACACCTATCCACGATGCCCCAACCCAAAGCGCTTTCTGTTCTGCTATAGTTGCGGGAAAAAGGCTGCACCACGCGCAACTGTGACGCTTGCATCTTACGGTGGAGGCAACTAGATACACAGAACGGCTCTCAGGTTCCGGGAAACCGGACTTGGGAGAACTCACAGTAAAGGATGTGGGGTCTCCCATACAACACAGCGTTACCTTGTTAAGCAACATACCTTCTTTCTATAAGGCGGACTCCATAATAATCAATACAAATACCAACGACAACCGCCCATACGCAGTAATATCCGTGCTGGGCCATGAGCTTTGAGGACTCCTTGACAGTGGCGCAACCTGTAGTCTCATTGAAGGCTCACTAACGAGAATAGCGGATGAACTGGAACTTCGTAAATTTCCGGTCATAGAAGAAGTAAAGACGGCAGACAACTCAGCACATGCAGTATCATTCTTCTCGCACGTGCCTATTGCATACAACAACAAATCAGTCGTTTTTTTGCGTTGCCCTCCATTGGACAGAATCCTACACCTAAAAGGAAAATTGTTACAGGGCATGGCACGTGGACGATGCTCGAGGAGGACATGCAAGCACTTGGAGTCTTCGAAGGCCGAGTACGTTGGACCATCTCGCTCAACTCGCCAAAGCTGGAAGGATACGATGGGCAGGGTATGTTGCAAGAATGCCGGTCAGCAACCCTGTACAGATGGTGTTCGCTTCGGATCCGGTTGGTACTGGCGTGAAATTGTTGATTCAGTGTATCTGTTTAGATGTTAACTAAATAAATGAAAAAATGACAGAGTTGAATTTTCAGTTGGTATCGCGAATGCCAACAATGATCCAACCATGGAACTCAAAATGAGTCTACCACAAAAGGTGCCGCCTCAGTTCCTCGATCTCCTGTTCCTCCTGTTTACTTGGGCTTATTCTACGAGTGGCATAAGGTGAAAATTGTCGATCTCCTATAGCGAGGTCACAATACTCGACTCGAGTGAAGAGACTCTCCATTTGATTTTCACGGCGAGTTACTTCACTCAAGACGAGAATTGTCACCTCACTATTACGAGACCGACAATTCTCACCTCACGCCACGCGTAGAATAAACCCAAATGACATGACCGAATTTAACAAGGATTCGACGTTTTCATATTAGGGCTTTATTCTTTGGGTTTGTAATTTTCAACTATAATTCAGCCTCCTGTGATTCCATTTGTGATTCGACCGTTTGCGATTCGGCATTCTGTAATTCGGCTTTCTGTGATTTGGGCCCTTTGTGGTAAGCTAGAATGTCTTCGGCCTTTTATGATTTGGCCTTTTATGATTAGGCTCTCCGTGATAATCACCTCAAAATACATTTGAATAGCCACGACCACGTAATTTACCATAGCATAGAATCATAGTTAGAGAGCTTTTCCTAAATTGCATCTCGAATTTAAAGGTTTTTTGGAGTATCATTCAGTTTTTTTGTGGCATGCTTCAGGGGAAACTCTAGGCAACAGTTCATGATAAAATAATATAAACTTAAGTGAAATATTGAACGTAACAATCATTCTAGCTGAATTACAACCCGGTAAAATATGATGGTTGCTTCATAAGAAGTAGAGATGATAACATAGTATTTGCTCATGGACTTCAAATAAATCTTCCTTAAAGCACAACCTTTGGCATGTCATAGCTCCTGACGTACCAGGGGGTGGCATGAGCCAATATTTACCAACCCAACATTGATTCAACATGTCGTCCAGTGTTCTTGTTTTGAAAGAGAAAAACATATATTTTTTATGGGTAGGGGACATCAATGATACCTCGCTGATGCGTAAAACATCAAATAAAGTGCGATAAGTTTAATTGCCAGATCTAACACTAGCAGCGTATAAGCCGTATACTCGAAAATCAGGAGCAAGTTTAAGGCAAACCAACCAGAAAGTGGGTACTAAAACGTGAAGTACCAAAACGATGTGAGGAAGCGCCGACATGTATGCAGGATGACAGCCGTATCAGTCCCCTGTTATGTACAGTGTAGTAAACTTTGTGATAGCATGTACTTCCAAAGATTAACCAAATTTAATTAACCATATAGGGAACTGTACGTCGGAGAAATAATCATTTGCAAACAATCATAACGCAAAATTTCGTTTGATTTTTTTTAGATGTGAATTATTCATATTTACAGTTACTACCCTAAATCACGTTCATCCCTTAACACGTAACCGGTTTTACTCGCAAACGACCTGAACAACGATACTCACTTCTGTCGCTCCGCCTTGTAGCTGGCCGTCAGTTCGTCGAACAGTTTGGAGTTCATCTCCATAAACGTTTTCAGCACGTTGTAGACGAGGGCCACGATCGTCTGGTTCCAGTGCTCTTTGCTAATCCGGTACAAGGCCGGGAACATAATCGGCATGATGACGGCGTTGTTGTCCTCGATCAGCGACATCGCATACTCATTGTTCCAGAAGTAAAGCGCTCGTTCGGCGACCTAAAATTGTGACGGTTGTAGGAATTTTATTTGATAATTTTATATAAAAAAAAATCGAAAAACGTACCTGAAAGTGCGGACTTGAGACGCACTTGGAGATTTGCCGGAACAGTGGTTCCTGGATTTTGATGAACTGTGGCGGTTCGATCACGTCCAGGATTTCCTCGATTTCGCCGAGGAACATCACCTCCTTCTGGGAGCAGGTCTTTGGCCAGAACTTGAGCAGCCCGCGCACCACCGGTTCCGTCAGCGAGGCGTCCTTTTCCAGGAACTGCACCACGCAGTACGCGAGCTGAGCATGGTACAGCGATAACACCTTGACCTTGTGTAGCGGTAGCAACACCTTCACCAGGAACTGCTTGTGTTCCGCTTTCAGCGGCAGGGCAAAGCCGTTGATTATGCTATGGAAGGAAAGAAAGGGACAGGAGCAAAACGTTAATCACCAATATAAAAGCATTTGATATCAATTGGTTGAATCGATAGAACTGCTGTAAGGTCTCATTTGAAGGACAATGAAAGCCAATCTTGTTCACTAGAAGTAGAAATGAGATTTTAATTAGATTTGTCTTCCTAGCGTTATTTTTCCGATTCATTCCGCATATCTTAGTCAAGTGTGAAAATCGAATGACATTCGACGCGATACGATGGCAGGTGCTTTACGATGACGAACAATGCTCGACAGCGCAAATTGGGTCAACCCTGGCCGTTAAAGCGAGGGACATCATCAAATGCAGGAACAATACGGTAGGCGGAATTAATTTATATGCTAAATATGTAGCGCTTATCATTTTGCACCGATGACAATTGATCGCATGGTCAGCAAACAGGAACGACAGTCCGATGCACTGTCTGACCTATCCTGCTCCACACCTGCTGGTTGAGGTGTGAAACTGTCGAGGTATTTAACATACGATTCTTTACATCGTTGTTGGTAGGTTTGAATGGTAATTGGGTAAGTATGAAGGCCAAATTATGGTTGCATCAACAAGTGGTATGTGCATTCCATAGATTATTTTGCTTTTTTATGGATATAAGCAATAAGCTAATGGTATACTGGGCAAGTTCCTTATGAAATTAATAAAGGATTCTTCTTGTAATTGCCGACGGATTTTCAGGTGAAACAACAGATTTTCTTGACAGACTTCCTAAAAGATGCATGGGCCCAGTCTTGGGAACTGTGACCACAATTCATCACAGTTCATCGATTCTGCCATTCCACCAAAACACAAAGCAGCAGCAGCATCAATACCATCAGGCGTTGCGCTGCCAACGGTTCACACACTGCTTGACTGTTTTTGTCTCTCCACTATGACCATTTCCGGGCAGCCATTCCAAGCTGAATGATTGAAAAAAGTGTTAAATCATTCAATCGCTAATATTTCGCTTGTGTTTTCAACTAATTGAAATCTATTAGCTCTAACAGAAAGACAATAATCATTCCGTTACGATACATATAAACAAGTTCAATTTCATACTGCCTTTATCGAGCAAAAATGCAAAACCCCGAAAACCGCAAAAATCGTGTCACCACTGTGCTCGAGTCATTTCGCATTCGGGGTTGAAAAACGTTAGGAAGAAGAAGATTACATTTTTGAAGAGCCGTGACATTTTTTTGTTTTGAACCGTCATGGTTTGCTTTGGATGTTGATGGTCGTGTAGAAAGATGTAAATGTAGAGGCGGTAAATGTTTGCTCCAGTACTTTTCTCATCCCTGCATGGGCCTTAACATGCTTGCAAAATTCATGAAGAAATAACAACTAGATTCTTGGTGGATATCTAGGAATCGACGGATGCGTCATGTTATTCTTGGAGGAGGCTTGGCAGAAGGTTCTACTGAAATCCATAGCTCCTTAGTGGATCACTCACGAATTCCTTGGAAAATTGTTGGTGAAGTTTCGTATGATATGATGCAAGCATTTATGATGAGATTCTTAGGAAAATTTTGACGTACAAGGGAGCCGAATGGTTAGAGTCCGCGGGTACAAAGCAAAGTCATGGTGAAGGTGTCTGGGTTTGATTCCCGGTCGGTCCAGGATCTTTTCGTAATGGAAACTTCCCTAACTTCCCTGAGCATCGAGTATCATTGTACCTGCCACATGATATACGAATGCGAAAATGGCAACTTTGTCAAAGAAGCTCTCAGTTATTAAACTGTGGAAGTGATCATTGAACACCAAGTTGAGAAGCAGGCTCTGCCGCAGTGAGGACGTTTGCTAAGAATAAGTAGGGCGAAAAATATTGAAAATTATTAAATTGTGCATATATTTATAACTGTATTTTAAAATTGCCGCTTTGAAGATTAATATTTTATTGGTAGAATCCTCTCTTTTCCTTTCCTTGATGCATTCCTGTTGATAAAGGGGATTTTTCAATGCTTGGAAAGCTTCTCACAGGAGCTTTGAGAGCTTTTCTTCAAAGGCTGAAGGCTTCTGCCAGTTGTTTGGGAAGCTTCTCTCAAAAGCGTGGATATTTTGCCCTAGAAGCTTGGAGAGATTGTTGCAAAAGCTTGCAAAAATAAATTTCTTCCAGAATCTTAAAAAGTTTCTCCGAAAAGCTTAGAATGTTACTTCCAGCTTTGAAATTTCCTCCCAGAAGCTTTGTAACCTTTCCTAGAAGCATGAGAAGTTTCCTCCAGAAGCTTGGAAAGCTTCTCCAAGAAGAATAGGAAGCTTCAGACAGAAGTTGCGGAAGATTATCCTAAATGATTTTGAAGATCATTTATCTTGCTTCTTTAAAATGTTGTGTATTAATTAGAAGATAGCGTATGTTTTTTTTTGTTTATTGTAAGCTTCCCCATGAAACCTGCAAAACTTCCCCAGAACCTTGGACATTTGAGGAGCTCTCTCAGTAGGTTGGGAAGCTACTTTCAAATGCTTGGGAAGCTTGTCTCAGGTGCTTGTGATGCTCCTTACATAAATTTGTGAAGCTCTTTCCGGAAGCTTCTCAAAAATGCTAGTCCAAAAAGCTTCAGAAAGTTTTTCTCGGAAGGTTTTTCCGGGCGTTTTGTAAAGAACTTGTTAAATTTCTAAATGATTCTTAGGAAGCATCTGCCAGCAAGCTTGGAAAGCTTCTTCCAGTTTTTTCAGGAGGCGTTTGGAGAGCTTTTTCAGGAGGCTTAGAAATTTTTTTCAGGAAGCTTAGAAAGCATGAAGAAGTTTCCTGGAAGCTTGTAAAACTTCTCCCAGGAAGCATGAAAAACTTTTTCCTGGAAGCTTGGAAAACTTCTTACAGGAAGTTTAAAAAATTTCATCCAGCAAATTTGGAGAGCTTCTTCTAGAAGGTATGGAAAGCTTCTTCCAGCAAGTTCATCCTGGAAGCTTGGAACGCTTCATCCAGGGAGTTCAGAAAGCTTCTTCCAGGTACCTTGCAAAGCTTCTTCCATGAAACTTGGAAAGCTTCTTTCAGGAAGCTTGAGTAGCTTCTTTCAGGCGGCTTGGAAAATTTCTTCCAGAAAGCTTGAAAAGATTCTACCAGGATGCTTAGAAAGCTTCATCCAGGAAGCTTGGAAAGCTTTTTCAATGAACTTTAAAAGCTATTTCCAGGAGGCTTAGAAAGCTTCTTCATTCAGGAAGGTCATAGGAATGAGTTGTACATTTTTTAATGAGATCCTCGATAAATCTTGATGAGTTATTGTTTGTATACGTAAACTAAATCAAGTATTTATTCACTTCTATTTTTGTTTTTTCGTTTTTTTTTTGTTACGGATTCCTCATTTCTTGACTTACTTCTGACAAGATACAAGGTGGATTCCTTGTTGTTCGGTTTCTTGTAGAATCTTTGGTGTATGATTCGACTCCTAGTACATTCCGGCGGACAAAATGTTTTTAATGAATGAGATCTCTAGCGGAGTTTTGAATAAAACCTTTGTAGTTATCTAGCGAGAACCCTTGACGAGCTTGTGGTGAGATTGTTTGTCTTTTACCCGGTGACATCGGTGAGAAAATGTTATGGTTTATACTTGGATAGATTCTTCCAAAATGCTCGTAAAACTTGTCCCAGGGACCTTGACAAGATTTTCTAGGAAACTGTGAAAGCTTCTTGTAGAAAAATTGAAAAGCTTCTATCAGGAGCTTTGAATACTATACCCAGGAGGCTTGAAAAGCTTCTTCTATAAGGCTTGGAAAGCTCTAATCTAACATCTAATCAACCTTCCTGGAAGAAGCTTCCCAAGCCTCCTGTGAGACTTCTTCCAGGAAGATTGACTAGGGGAAGGGGTGGTAAAATAAACACCGTAAGGAAATCATATTGTTTCTGATAGAAAAACGAAGAATTTGAATAGTTCTATCGCACAACATCAAACATAGAGATGTTATTTACAGTAGCGACACGAATTCAGACTAAAGTAGCTAAATTTTCACATATTTTTATCGCTAGCAAAAAAAAACGAAGCAAATGTTCATTTTAGCTGTTGGTGGTAAAATGAACATCATGCAAAATACGTGAGCAAAACAAATATTTTTGAAAATTTTCATTGCATTTCCGAAAATATATCCATAAATGATTGTAACTTGTTCAAAAGAAATCTAAAGGTATCAGTTTTTACATCATATCATAACGATATTCACCCCACCGAAAAACCTCAAAACCTCCGTGCTAAAAGTTACGTCAGCTCGTATTTTCGAACGTGGTTTTCTAAAATCTTAGTTTTCACTTCAATTCACTTAGTATTCACTTCAATTGGTCGGCGTTATGTCAGAGGGGACTAAGTACAAAACTTGGAAAAAATGGATTATTCTTTCATAAGATGCGAAATTTCCTTACCTCCATTTCACTTTCATGATTATCATTACACCCTATATTGTTTATAAATAACACAAAGATATGTGGAAATATTGAGCCAAAATTTTACCGAATTAAAAAACTGTAGTGTTAAAATGTATGCCTATTTTTCTCAAAATATTCAAAATGTCACTTGGTCCACTCTGACTTAACGCCGACCAATTGACCTCCGCATCAACTCGAACACTTCAATTTATGCTCTAAATCATCCGTCCATGATGAAAAATTATTGGAAATTGTTTTTTCTCGGTAAAAGGCACGGTGTTCATTTTACCACCCCTGTTCATTTTGCCACCGCTTCCCCTATATCAAATTTCAATGAGATTCTGGGAGAATCACAGAAAATATATGCCAAATACCTCTTGTAGGTAGGGTAGGTGTACCAGTTTTCGCCACCGGAAAGCGCGGAGAAATAGTTTTTATAAATCAATCGATTGATTTTTGAACACTGTTAATACTCTAAAAAAGCTTTCAATTCATGTTTAGCAGGAAAAATACAAGAACTGACCAGAAACTTTGATTTTGTAATGAAAATTGGGGTGGCAAATACTGGACCACCTGCGACCTCACTTATTCACCATTGTGGTATGTATTTTACTTTACTGGCAACATTCTATAGAAATACTGCCCTTCAGTTTTGGAGCTTGCTTAGATGGGTTTCATCATGCACTGTTATCCCCGCGATAAAATCAGAGCTGTACTGCCCATAACTGCATAACAGTCACATTCGACATTTTTGACAAATTGGAGTTAATACCATGGAGGGTCATCAAATGATAAATACTTTCGATCAACTTACAGAAATCTGTGAGATTGTTCTAGAAAATTCGAAAAAAATACCAAGTTGTTTTGTCACATTGGTAATAATAATCGCATAACAGTCACTTTGAGATTATAAATGAGCCTCGTAATGTAATAGCAATGAAATTTCTATTAGAATTATTTTTTGACTATTCACCTAGTATGCGATATAAGGTGTACAATATATTAGCCTCAAATAAGCACTTTTGAGTTCCTGGAATTTTTTAGAAATTTTTGTGTTCTCCCATACTGCCATAAAATACACACTTGGTATTCCATTTTCTCAATGTCTACTTTTGTCGATAGTTACAAATATGCAGTTATGGACAGTGTAGCAGTAGACGATAAACTGACTCTCATGATGTGTTGCGGATTATGATTGTTACAGAGAGCGATGAATGAGAGATACTCTCAATTCTCTCAGAATTCAACCCATGGAGCCTGCGGTGGTTACCAGAAGAACGATGAATTGCAGAGCTTTTCCGTAGAATCTCGGTGAGTTTGTCCCTATCTTCAGCCAGCGCATTGGCTATATACTATCCATACATCCATGCCACAGCGTCTCTCGAACTGTTTCTACACACTTAAACGGTTTCGCCGAGAACCCAACAGCTGATATATCGGTAATAATTTGACGATTCTCGGTAAAACTTTTACCGAGATCTCGGTAAACGTTTACCGAATCTCGGTAACGTTCGCCGAGATCTCGGCAAAAATTTCGGATTGC
This sequence comes from Aedes aegypti, assembly GCF_002204515.2. Taxonomy (NCBI): domain Eukaryota; kingdom Metazoa; phylum Arthropoda; class Insecta; order Diptera; family Culicidae; genus Aedes; species Aedes aegypti. The sequence continues at coordinate 208,631,402 of NC_035107.1, forward strand.
CGAAATCTCGGTAAAATAAGTATCGAGATTCGGCGTTAAAATTACCGAATTCTCAGCTGTTGGGTTCTCGGCGAAAAATTTTACTGAGGTCGGTGAAATAATTTAAGTGTGTAAGGACTTACATTTCTGAGAGATCGTAGAGTTCTCTGCATAAGTAGATGTTCAATAAATCACACCTTCCCATTCTATGTATAGCACTTGCAAGGACAAGGCCAGGGCAGCTGTCGACTGTTTCAACCTTGATAAAAACTCATGTATTTGTTTGTTCATTCCTGTTCAGATCCGGCACTGAGATCAACTTTTAGATGTTTAGATTACCCAAAAAAGTGAGTAGAGAATCAGGGATGGTCGAAAATAGACAGTTTAGATAGATTGTTTAGGATGTGTATGAATTGTTCAATGCTAATCCTTAGAAGGTATTTGGCATCAACATAGTCATTCCATCACTGCCAAATTTTAGACGACTTGGCCGATAAAAAACTCCACATGAGGAAGAGAACAGAACAGCCAACAATGCATAATTTCCCCGAGTATTCTTAGAATTTCACAATACAAACAATCTTTATCAGTCTTTGAAAAGGCTCAGTCATGCTTGATGCTCACGATCAATTCGAATACAATCTGCAAGAACCTAAAGTCTATAGACTATAGTCAAAAATATGCTTGAACACTTCTTGGTAAGGAAACCCTGTTCATAATTTTATAAATCTTCATGATATCTGTGGATCTGTGCAAGGCATTTTTTGAATAATTTTCGATATTTGGACCATATACATATCAATCTCCTTATTAAACGTATCTCAAACTCTCAGCTAAAATTAAGCAATCGATTCGTTCCACCAAGATCTTTTTAACAGTCACATAAAAATTGATCCAATCAATCGTAATTACCAATAATTGAACAATAGTGAGAGACGTCTGCTGGCGAGCAAAACCATCTCAGAATTCGTGAAGCTGTATTGCTCTGCTGCTTTGACAGCATCTCGTGACGATAGACAACGACAACCAGCCATTCCTTACGCTACGTTTCTATGTATTCAAAGTCTCCACATCTGCTATACCGCATACCTACACGAATTCTATTTCAGCACACAGTGAGTTCCAACACACCACCCACATCTTTTGGGTTGCAAATACCAACGTAAAGCAGAAAGGAAAACAGTAACCCGCAGAATTCACCGCTATTTCGCCCCGCTTCGGAGAACGTTCCGTGGCGCTCTCTCGCCTCAGAGTTGGGTACTCTTTCTCTGACTCAAGTCGGAATGACTTCACCTAAAGTGCGCATGGTCACGGCTTACACACATCGACAGAAGAGCGCCACTGTATCGGATCGAACGGTCCGCCCGATTTGATTCATAAAATAAATAGACCCACCACGACGACGGCGACGATGACCAAGACGGGCGATCCAATCACACCAATTTAGTCCTACCTAATTCTAGCAGGGGTGGTAATGGTCAGGTAGTAAAATCAAAGTGAATTTAGTGACTAAAATGATCAAGATAGTGACTTCGAAACTAAAAGTATCATATAAAGCGCATTGATATGTTTTATTGAGCGCTACAACAGTAACTTAAAAGCACTACAACTGTTCATTAGAATGTTAGAACATTACAATTGTTAATTATGGAGCACTACATTAGCTATTTAGCAGCATATTCGAGAATATTATAGAACATAAATATTCCCAATTCGTAGAATGATATCGAAATTATTATTTTACAAAGGCAAGATAAATTGCCAATGAGATATATGTGCGCCAAACATTCAAGTTTTAAATATTTGTAAGAAATTATGAAAGAGAAAAAAACGGCGGTGTCCGCGATTTACTTATCTTCATTTCGGACAACATTATGTGAATTCCTGCAAAAAAGTGGAGTGAATTATCATGCAAATATTTCGAAATTTAATGTTTTCAACCTTCATCCAGCCAACTTTTTTGTTTCTTAATGGATCTTGTACAATTTTTCAGAAGTTACCGAAAAATTCCACAAGATTATGATTTGAACACGTTTGAAATATGGTCCAGGTGGTTCCAGAGTTATTCCGGATTGTCTTGGGGTACCATATCATCCATTTAACGGTTATTCTAAGAACCTGATGAGCTAGAAGGTTGGTGTTTTCCGCAATTACAATTTTTCGTCAATGTTTTAAATCTCGAGAATCTAATGAGCTAGAAGTTTGGTGTCTTCGGCAAAGTTGTTCGGCAGATCAATGACTATCCGACTGTAACAAATCTCGGAATTCATCTGCTAGGTGGCGCTAGTAACATTTTCCGATATCCTGATGAACTAGCAGGTTGATGGCAAATAGAAGTGGGAATTTATCCACTAGTTGGCACTAACAACACATTTTTCATTAATCTACCTTATCTCTAGATCCTGATAAGTAAATAGGTTTGTGTCTCCGACAAAATTGTTCAGCAGATCAAGCACTATCTGACAGTGACAAAGCTGATTGGGAATAGGTGGCAAATTTTCTTCCATCTTTTATATCAGAAGATCCTTGTAAGTTAGAAGGTTGGTGTATTCAGCAAAATAGTTCAGCATATGAAGGGCTATCAGGGCAGTGGCAAAAATGAGTGAGTATTATTCCACTAGGTGGCGTTAGGAACAAATTCTCTTCAATTTTGTGTATCTCAAGATCCTGAAAAGTTAGAGGTTTGGTGTCTTCAGCAAAGTAATACACATAAGTGGGAATTCATCCAATAGTTGGCGCTAGTAACATTTTTCAAACTTTTATTTTTAGAAATCTAGATGAGTTAAATGGTTAGTGGCAATAACAAGCAGAAAACTATCCACTAGGTGGCAATAGTAATAAATTCTCTTAAATCTCTTGTATCTCGAATTCTGATAAGCAAGAAGTTTGGTGTCTGCGGTAAAGTGTTTTATCGGATCAAGGGCGGTGAAAAATATGATTGGAAATTCATCCGCATCTGCTAATAACATTTTTTTATATTTATTTCTCTCAAGGTGATTAGTATTAAATAACTTAATAATATTTTTTAACAACATTTATATTTCAAGATCCTCATAAGCTATAATCACAGACAAACAGTGTGTTATGGATTTATTTCATCGTACAGCAAAATAGCGTTAAATTTTAATATTTTATGGTGTGCCACATGCCCACTCCTGGCGCAACAGCTTGGCCGAAGACACTAGCTCATCAGATTATTGAGATATGAAAGATTGAAAAAAATCTTACTAGTGCCACCTAGCAGATGAATTCCCAAATAGGTTTGTCACCTCGATATGCTGAACAAATATGCCGTAGACACCAACCTTCTAGCTCATCAGATTCTTAAGTTATCCGTTAAATGGATAATATTGCCAATGTTGATAGCCCAAGACAATTCGAAATAACTCCGGAACCACCTGGACCATATTCCCATTTTTTTCGGATTATTAACTACAGTAAAAGAGTTTTTCGGTTAGTTCTACAAATTTGAACAAAATCCACAACACAAAACAAAAAAGTTATGCATAATAAGGTGTGTTTTTCAGCATGGCTGGATGAAGGTTTATCCTATTTCAAACCAATTCCCTTTTTAACTAGCATCATGCTTCAGTTCGACACTGATTATAGTCTATTACGTGGCTCATAACATTTAAAATCTCAAATAGTACAACAACTCGTTGAAATGATAGAATTTAAACATCAGCTGCAGATTGGCCTTTTCACGAGTCTCCAAACCAGTTAGGATTCAGCAGTAAGGCCCGTCGGGATAGCATAGTTCCAATTAGGCCCCTGCAGATTGGTCCTTTGTATCAGGTTTCAGTTAGACCTTTTTACGATTAGTCAATTTTATCGAAAATTAAGCTGATTTGCACAATTATGGAACAATATTGAACGATTATGTAAAAAAACACACAAAATAATGGTAATGTATCGGGGAAAATGAGAAAAAAAAATGTACAAAAGGGCCAATCTACTTTGGATGGCAATTTTCAGTTAAACCTTTTCAGGTATTTCATAAAGAGATAGACCCTTTCAAAATTTATCCGAAATCAGTCATTAAAACGCGTTTTATGTGTTCGTGTGGATATCTCTGAACATGAACGTAGATGTTGATAAGATTAGTGACTAATCGATTTAGATTACAGATTGCAGTTAGGCCCTTTTCAAATTGTTTGCTTCTTCTCATTTTTTATTGGACGAATATAAACTTGGGCTGCTTTTTCAAACCTCTGATTTCAGTTAATAACTGGTTTCGAATTATGAAAACAAAAGCGAACTTATATAGATTTTTTGGCAAATTTCCTGTTTCTATCGAACATAAAAAATGTGACACATTATGATCACGGGTCAAAACTGACCCACGCTCAAAAGAATTCACCAGGAGTTTCTGCCAGAATATCTTTAGTGAATCCAGGAATTTCTCCAAGGATTTCTCAGATAACTTTTCCAGGAATTATTGCAGAGATTACTTCATGGATTCTTCCAGAGAATCCTCCAAATATTCTTCTAGTGATTTCTCCTGATATTCCTCCAAGGGTTCCTTCAGGCAAATCTTTACAGGGATTTTTGCTTCAAGGCTTTCTCACGGTTACACTACGACAATTTCTTTAAGGATTATTTCTTATATTTCTCCATAAATTTTTCTCGAGATTCCTCCAGGAATTATTGCTGAGTTTTCCTCAGAGAATCGCTCCAGGAATTGCTCCGAAGATTCCATCAGCAATTCATCAAAATATTTTACAAGAAATAACATCATGAATTCTCATAGGGATTCCTCAATAGTTTCATCCAGGAATTCTCCCGGGGATACCTCCAAGAAAAAGGCTACATGAACCATTCTAAAGATTTTTTTAGGTATTTTCCATGGACTGTTCTTGAAATTTCTCCAGAGATTCGTTCTGGGCCTCCAAAAATCCTCCGTAGATTCCTCCGATAATTCTGCTAGAATTTTCTACAGAGGTTTACTCATAGATTCCACCAGGGATTTCATCAAAAGAATAAGAATTATTCCAAGGTTTTTCGCTACGATTTTTTTGAGATTCTCATAAAAATACTTTTTTGAAAAAGTTTTTTGAAAAATCCCTGGGTTCTGTAGGGATTCCTGAGACAATCCCTGCAGTAACTCCTGAAAAAAAAACTAGAATAAACCCAACAGGAATTCCCTGGTAAATTCCTGGATAAATTCTTAGGAGCCTATAGAGGAATTCTCGAGGAAATCTCTGGAGGAAATCCTGGAGAAATTCCTGGAACACCAAACATGCTTTTCGACTATGGATTATCTAAGTTGATTATTGAAGGACTACTGGAGGCTTCTCATGAGGAATCCTAGAAGGTATCCCAGGAAGAATCATTGTGCTGTTGGAATCCGCAGAGAAATCGCTTGAAAACCCCTGAAGATTTTTCTGGTGGAATTCCTGGAATAATTCTTGGAGGAATTCATGGAGAAGTTTCTGGAAAAATTCCAGGAGAAATCTCTGGAAGAATCACTGAAACCAAAAAAAAATTTATGTAGAGATTTTACTGGAGGAATTTTCGAAGAGATTTTCCCAATGTAATCCCTGGAGAAGTTCTTAGGATAATTTTAGATTAAATTCATGCAGGAATTCATGGGAGAATCTGTGGAGGAAATTCCAGAGGAACTCTTGGAGGAAATCCCGGAGGATTTTTTGGAGGCCAAGATCGAATCCCAGGAGAAATTCCTTAGGAATTACTGGAGGATTATCTGAAGAAATACTTGGAGTAAGTCATGTGGCGATTTTCCTGGTGGTAACACTGTGAGAATTCATGGAAGAAATTGTTGACAGATTCCTTGAGGAATTCGTGAGCTTTAAAACACCTGGAGGAATTTATGATGAAATCCCTGGAGGAATTGCTGGTGGAAATTCGCACGAATTTCGGGTGGACTACTTGGGGATGGGGATATCTTTGAATGTATCCGTAGAAGAATCATCGGCGGAAATTCTGTAAAAATCACTAGGGAAATATTTTGAGTAATTCCTGGAGATAGGCTTGAATATATCTCTGCAGAGAAGTCACTGGAAGATTTTCTAGAGGGATCTCTTAAGGAATACCAGAAGAAATCGCTTGAAAATTCCTGACGAAATCTCCGTAACCATTTCGAAATATTTATGGAAGAGTTCCAGAAACAGATCCTGGAAGAATGTTTGGAGAAATTCCTGGAAGAATCCCAGAAATTCTTGCATATATACATATATATATATATATATATATATATATATATATATATATATATATATATATATACAGGGTGTTTGGTTCCATGTTTTTAATAATTGGAGGGTAGATAGGTCTCCATGAGATATGAAAAAGTGCCCATGGAACATAGGGTCGCAAATCACTGCTAAGTGAGTTATTCACGATTTTAAGATTTTCAACTTGTTCATCTTTGGAACCTCATATCTAATCAACTATGCGTCATGCATTTAATCTCAGCGCATGAATCGAAAGCTTATGATCTAATCTATCTTAGTTTCTTGGACGTAATTTTTGTAGAAAATGATTCAAAGGCTCAAATTACGAAAAGTTTGCAAAAAGTGACGGAAAAATCAGCATTTTTCGACGTATTTTTATGAATTTTATTAAAATTATCGTAATGAATGTTAAAAAAATTCTTCTACAAAATATGCATTAACTTGTTAGCTACCAAAGTGTCTTTGAGAGCAAAAGTGTATCTCTTGTAGATTCGTCACAATATCATGTTGAAAGTTGTGCTTCAAAGAGCAAAAAAATCAAAATAAATATCGGCTGATAACTCTATTCGTTCGTCCGTTCGTGTGTTGATGCCTCCGCGTGTGGATGAGTGCTCGGAAACGACAGATGTCGGTCGTGCCGAAGCGAAGTGGAAATGAAGTGCGCCATTTTCTCATCTCTTCGCGGCGTTTGGTTTGCAAACAGTCGCATAAATAGATTTAGTGCGGTCGCCGCACGACCACCGCAGTAGCGAAAGTGTGTTCATAAAGCCTGATCCTTTTAAATTCCTCGCACTAGTAGCTGAGCTACGGTGCAGAGCAGATGGGGGGTGCGCTTGCGCGTGTAGCGAGGACTCAATTTATGCATTTCTCGCCTATGACGTGGAACTTTTGATGCATTTTGAAGGGTTTTAGGTCGTCTATTAATTACATAGAGGTGGACAAGGGAGAGTAGAATTTATGACGTGCCATTCACGCCGTTGTAAAAGTACAACACTACCAAGTAAACCTCGCCCGTGATACACAGCACGAGCGAGGTGAATTCTTAGGTTCAATAACGTAATTTAGGTATCGCACTCATGCTCAGCGTGAACTGTTGGAGCAGCAGGATGAAATATCTCACAAAATTAGTGACCGTCTATCCTACTACAGCTTGGTTTTCTGTATATGGTTGCTTACAAATTATGTTCAATAGATCAATAATATCTCAGTTAACTATTTTTATAAAATCAAATAATAGACCTACATGTAATATTTCATATAACTTGCAGTATCGTATCCAGAAAATTGCTCAGGGGAGACGAACGACGCAAAAAAGTGGATATTTTTACAAAAATTGGGATGGCTTAAGACGGTTCAACCACATCATTTTGTTCTTCTTTTATCCAGCAAAATAATAGAATAACTGCATAAATTTAAGAATTTCTTTTTAAATTGAGACTTTGGCAGTTTAATAGGTTCTTTGTGCAGTCACAACAATTAAAAGTCACAATTTGTAGATCAGTACTTTTCTTAAAAAAGCCTTAAGCCTTGCAATGTTTGTAATACGAAATCAAATATTTTGAAAAAAAAAAATCAAATAATTTATCAAATTCCAACATTTATACTTCATTATTGAAATCATTTATGATAGATTGAACGAAAACGACACAATTTTATCAAGCAGGTTGATGCGGTTCTTGTACAAGAATAATAAAATATAAATAAACCTTTTGTTATGCTCTAAATCAAATAGTAATCAGATCAGTACCCAAAAATTTGTAGTTCAAAATTTCATTTTCTTTTCTCTCTCTCTCTATTGAGTTACTGAGTCTTATTTTTTAAAATTTGAATTAAAAACCAAGAGAAGTGTTAATTTTGAACGATAACATTTGAAATATTTGCAGTTTGCTCTAATAGATGGAAAATTAGGAATCAAATTGAATATAATTTTGTGATTAAATGTATTAAACTAAACTTAAAACAGTCACAGTCACAATTAGAAATTGAAGCTCTTTCCAAACTTTAGTCAAGTTTTAATCATCAAGTTAACTGTAACTCTAGCGATGGCAAAATCATTTGAAATTTGACTCATGAAACATATTCAAGGCATAAATGTGTATGATTTTACACGAATTAAATTTAAAAAAAATACCTGCTGGAAACCCACCAAAACCCGGAAATATGAGAATATGTCATTTTTCAAACAAAACTAGTTTCATGTTATTTAAAGCTCCCACAGCAATTTACGGATGCTAATGGTCGTCACTATGGCAAGCCTGTAAAATTTCGTAAAGGGAAATATCCATCATCATTTTAGTAACAGAACCTCCGAATTGTCAACCCTCCAAGAGGGCGAAAGTGTAAACACGACACGTAGCCAAAAATTTTTTTGGGATGAACAATATTTCATTAATAGTATGTCTCACTATCAAGAACTTTGGTGATCACTAAAGCCTCTCACTAATTTTAATTTCAAATCCAAATGTTTAATTTTAAAAAATAAAATTCAATTCACATTTTCAAAACTGAATAAGCCAAACATGCTTTTATGAGCGTTTTTCGTATTTCAAGTAGTTTCACACCAAAAACTTACTCCAAAATCCACTAAGGTGGAGAGGGAGGGAGGGTTGACCCTCAAACACACCCCCTCCCACTGATCACTTGTTTCTGTTTTGTAGACAATATGATCTTAATTTTCTTTCTGGCGTTATGTTCCAACTGAGACAGAGCCCTGCTCCTCAGCTTAGTGTACTTATGAGCACTTACATAGTTGTTAACTGAAAGGTTTTCTCAGCCATAGTTGCTGTTTTGTATGTGTATATGAACAGAGGCATATACGTTTTAAATATTTTATATGGGCCAAAGTCCACGAGACCCCTCCCAGCTCTGAAATTCTTTGGAAATGAGCATGTAGCTTAAGGACAGTCATAAAAGCACTGCAATATTAAATAAATGAAAAAAAAACTCTAGTGGAATTAAATAATATAGTATTAGATTCGGGTTTTCTTTTATTTATAGGTATTTCTGTTTAGTGAAGATTTATTACACAATATTCTTAATTTTTCTCATGATCTCAATTAAATGCTTTTCACACAAAACAAAAGCATGATTACTGCATCCAGATGAAAATATTAATTCAGAAAATTTCCAAGTTGTTCCAAGAATTTGTCCACAAATTCCTTCAGGAATTCTTTCAGTTAATGTTCTCAGGAATTTCCCAGGGAGGAGGAATCCTTTGTCAGCCAATGCCAGGCTGGTTTTTGGGAGGGCCGATCCGACAACGAACCAGATATTACCAGATACATCTTGCAAATGATTTAGATAAATTCTTGGAGTATAACTAGCAGACTCACCATCTGTTTGGATTGGAGACGAGGTGTCAATGTCGTGTGTGAATTTAGATGGAAGCAAGGAGACGCACTTTGGAATTCACTGTTCAACATTGCACTCCAGGGTGATATTAGGAGATCAGGCGAGCAAAGAAATAACACTTCTTCTTCTTCTTGACATTACGTCCTCATTGGGACAGAGCCTGATTCTCAGCTCAAGGAAATTTCCATTACGAAAAGATGCTGGACTTACCGGGAATCGAACCGAGACACCTTCAGCATGGCTTTACTTTGTAGCCGCGGACTCTAACCACTCGGATAAGAAAGGCCTACGGTCACATATGGTCCTTGGTCTTGTGGACGATATCGGCCTTATTTAAATCGATCGCAGGTTAGTGAAGGAGGTTTTCGACGCTCTGAAGAATCTGAATATCTCCAAGAATTCGTTAAGGAATATTTGCAAAACATCCTTCAGCAATGTTTTAGGAATTACCCCTGATACAACTTCAAGAATTATTTTCTGAATTTCTCCAGGATTTTCTCCAGAAATTGTTTGGTAAATTCTGGCAAATTTTTTTTCAGGGATTTCCTATGAGATACATCAAAGGATTCCTCTAGGAACTCCTCTAAAATTTCTTCGGAAATTTCGCTGATTTCACCTAGCACTCTTTCTTAGGAATTCCACTAGGGATTTGTTCAGAATTTCCTCCAAAGATTTTAATAGTAATTCTTCCAAAGATTCTATCAGGAATACCTCTTTGAATGCCTCCAGAAATATTTACAATTTTTTTTTTTCTTTATTAACGTGAATTTTAACACATATGGCTAGTTCTTCACTCATACAGAAAAATTTACAAGGATTTCTCGTTAAATACTTCCAGAGCTTCCTCCAAGAATTCCTTAAATTACATTCCTTCAGCATTTTCTCCAGAAATACCTCCAAGAGTTTCTCTGAGGATTCCTCTAAAAATACGTCCAAGGTTTCCTCCACGAACTACACAAGAAATAACCTTAAAATTCTACTAAGAATAGCTCCAGGGATTCTTTAGGATTAACTTCATGGTTTCTTCCAGGAATACCTTCAGGTAGAGGAATATCTTTCAGGATTCGTCCATAAATTACTGCTTGAATTCCGCTTGCAATAGCTTCTAAGACTCCTCCTGAAATTTGGATAAACTTCAGGATATTTTTATCTTTTTCTCCGTGGATTTGTATAGGAGCTGTCTAGTAACCTCCTGTAACTCCTCCGGTGATTCTTTCGGAGATTCCTGCAGAAATTCCTCCAGAAATACTTTCATTTTTTCCTCCAGGAATATATCCAATGAATTGTAAGGAAAACCGTCAGGGTTTTCTCTAGCAATCAATAATATATCCATAATTTTTTTTCAAGAATCGGGTGTAATTGATCAGAAGGGTGAAATTGATCATCGTATCACACGATTTTATTTATTCGTAATGGAGCACAAATATCAATGTAAGCTGCAGTAAATGAACGTTGATTGTCGTAACTATTGTCGTAACTATTGTCGAATAGTGTGTTGTGAAGTTTTTTGCGTTAAAGAATGTTTATTACTATGAAAATAACGTAAAATTTCAAAATCATGCACAGTGCAGTATTGACAAACACCTATGAACTTCTATTTATGAGCAAGGATTTGAACATGGTATAAACCTGAAAGTTTGTGAGGATGCTTGAGATATATCCCCAATCCAGATTTCATCACCAAAACTCGTACCAATTAGCTAATATGGTTGAAATAATTGAATTTCTGTTAGATATCAATGAATTCCTTAAAAAAATTGCATACATTTAGGCGTTTTCCGCGTAATTCTTGAAATTTAACTACTCGTTATTTATACAAATATTGCATTGTTAAGAATTTTACCAGCATATTCGGATACAGGGAGCTCAAATTTATCATATAGAGTTGTTTTGGAAACTAACAATAATGGCATTGACAAGTGATCAATTTCACCCCGAAATGACATACTCTGATTTTTTATTTTAGAGGTATTTGTTAACACTAAAATGACATTTGTTAGAAAATTACAGTACATAAGTCGATGAGGCTCACCTTCGTACTTGTTTTCCTGCATTTAATTGTTTGGCATTATAGAAAACATACTAGAAAAACCGTGAAAAATGATCAATTTCACCCGAAATTACGGTACCACTAGGGTTTTCTCTAGGATTCCGTCAGTTATAACCCGATGAATCCTCTAGGGACGATTTTCAGGTCCAAGGGGGCGAAAATTTGTAAAACAGAAATTAGGGAGCAAAAATCTAGAAAAAGCTGACATGGGAGCAGTTGAAAATAATTACTTATAACCTTTGAAGAACACACTCAAGTACAACTATACAACAAGAAACTATTACTAATGCATCTGAAGGAGAATCAATTCTAAACTAAACCATTTTCATGATTTCCTTTATCTTAGACTGCTCTAAGCATGTTCCGTTTAAAATTATGATAGAAAACACTGAATGATTGTCAAAAACAAAATTTTTGTAATATGCATTTATTTTTTCCATATCATGTGAATGATCGGCATTTGAGATTTTATCTCAATCAAAAAGATAAATCACTGATATCATTGAGAACACAGATAACATGTTTTGAAAGTTCAAAACATTTATCTGATAATTTTAAGAAATTATTCCAAATGTTCAATATTGAATACCAGGAACTTTTTTGTATGGAATTTTGAAATTAAGGACTGTTCATTTTAAAAAATGGACACTTTGTACATGCTGTAACTTTTTAATTTATTAATGAAATTTCAATCGGGTTTCTGTACATCGTTCGACTAGTATTTTACAATGTTGTGATAATAAAAAATATCCAAAATAATTAAATTTCACACGAATATGGAACAACGATTAGAACGGTCGATTTTTGGAGTTTATCAAAACCAATGATTGTTAAAAATTGGCTGAAAAATTCGACAATTTATATTTTTTATTTTCATAAAAGGCTTGTTCTTATAAAACATCATCAATCAGAAGCCTGATGGTAAAAATCGAATCATTTTTGGAGCAACAATTTTACAGATATCATAAAATCATTTTTCCCCTATATTTTTTAGAGAAAAATATTTTAAATTTGAAAGGAACTGATATGATTAGATTTTTTTGGTTTTTTTTTGGTTTTTTGGTCCTGACGGAAGTGCTAATATAGTATTAATATGAAAAATAACTTACGCCTTCACAGAGTTACTTATTAAGTTCCAATGTCACATTTAAAGCACAATAGAAACATAATTGCTTCATTCTTAGAAGACCATTCAAAGTACATTGACAATCATCAAAATTGGCAACACTGCTGTAATAAAATGGATTCTATTCTTCACATATTTTTTTCATAATATGTTATTCTGAGATTACCTATCGAAATATTAAAAGAAAATCGTTAACAATTTGCTGTAGATCGATAAATATGCGTACAAAGCAGAGTTGTTAATGTTAATCAACGATTAACGTCATTCCGTTAATTCGTTGACGTTAACCTTAAACAGTTAACGAAGCATGCGTTGATTGCGTTGAAATACGAAGGAAAATAGGCAAAATAATAAACAAGTAGACGTCATCTTATGCACCTATATTATTTTGAATCACGAAAATTTGAACTAGTATCCTTTGATAATGGGCATAGCGACGTACGGAAAGAAAATTAGGAATGAAAAAACTACAAGACTAAACTACCCATATCTGCATATTGGTAACATTCGACAAAAGTAGGCATTTAGTAAATGATATACCAAGTTTGCATTTCATTGCAGTATTGGAGGAAACTAGAATTTCAAAAAATCACTATGAACCCATAATTGCTTATTTGAGGCTGAAATTTTGTACAACTCATGTTGCATATAGGAAGAGTAGTCAAAAAATAATTCTAATAGAAATTTTGTTGCTACTACATTATGAGGCTCATGTATAATCTCAATGTGACTGTTATGCGGTTACAATTTCCAATGTGACAAAACAACTATGCATTTTTTTCTAATGTTCTAGAACAATCTCATAGAATTCGGTAAGTTGATCGAAAGTATTTGTCATTTGATAACTCTCCCCGGTACAAACTCGTAATTTTCAAAAATGTCGAATGTGACAAATATGCAGTTATGGCCAGTACATCGATCGACGAAGATATCGACACATGGAGAGGATAATTATATGCAGAATAAAAGGACCGAAGAATTCATCGACATAGGGTGAGATATCGAGATGTGGATAGTCGACTGTATAAAATACTGTTCAGTTAATCGTTTTTAATCATTGTCCGATAACCGACAATATTAAGGGATATGCAAATCGAAGACATTTTTTGGCATACATATGTGTTTCATAAATTAAAGTGGCGAATCCAAAAAAAATATTAGCCTAAAGATGGCGAAAGTTAATAAAGTTTGGGAAACACTGCTCTAAGAAGTTCCTCCAAGAATTCCTTTAGGGTGTCATCCAACAATTTCCTTAGGAATCTCTCCGACGATTCCTTCCGGAGCGTCTTCATTGGTTTCTCCAGGAATTCTTCCAGAGTTTCTCCCTGTTTTTAAGAATAATTTCTTGGATTTTCTCTTGGAACTTCAAAGAGTCCTTCTTAGAATAATTTCAGGATATTTTTCATGATCTTTTCAAGAATTCTTATGGAGATTTCTACAGTGACCCCTTCAGGAATCATTCCAAAAAATCTTCCAGCAGTGTCTCCATGGATATTTTCAAAGGTTCTTCCAAATATACCTCCAAACATTCCACCAATAGAATTTCTAAGGTTTTCTTCAATTATACCCGGAAACTCCTGTAGCAGTTTTTCGTTGAACTTTTCCAGGAGCTCGATAAGAATGCTTGAAAATATCATGAAAAATATCCTGAAATTATTCTAAGAAGGACTCCTGAAGGCATCTTTGAAGTTCCAAGAGAAAATCCAAATCGTTATTCTTAAAAACAGGGAGAAACTCTGGAAGAATTCCTGAAGAAACCAATGGTATCCTTGGAGAGTTCCTAAGGAAATCGTTGGATGAAACCCTAAAGGAACTCTTGGAGGAACTCTTTAGAGGAATGCCTGCCGGAGTCACCGAAGAAAAGTTTAAACAGAATTCCAGAAAGACTTCCTGAAGGAAATCTTCATAGTTTACTTGGAGCAATCTTTTGAGATATTCATGGAGGTAGGATATTTCGAAAGAAATCTTTGAACGTTTTCCAGTAGGGATTCATGGGTTTATAACTGACGGAATCCTTGGAGGTATTCCTAGAGAAAACCCTAGTGATACTCTTGAAAAAAATCAATGGATATGTTATTGATTGCTAGAGAAAACCCTGACGGGTTTCCTTACAATTCATTGGAGATATTCATGGAGGAAAAAATGAAAGTATTTCTGGAGGAATTTCTGCAGGAATCTCCGAAAGAATCACCGGAGGAGTTACAGGAGGTTACTAGACAGCTCCTATACAAATCCACGGAGAAAAAGATAAAAATATCCTGAAGTTTATCCAAATTTCAGGAGGAGTCTTAGAAGCTATTGCAAGCGGAATTTAAGCAGTAATTTATGGACGAATCCTGAAAGATATTCCTCTACCTGAAGGTATTCCTGGAAGAAACCATGAAGTTAATCCTAAAGAATCCCTGGAGCTATTCTTAGTAGAATTTTAAGGTTATTTCTTGTGTAGTTCGTGGAGGAAACCTTGGACGTATTTTTAGGGAAATCCTTAGAGAAACTCTTGGAGGTATTCTTGGTGGTATTTCTGGAGAAAATGCTGAAGGAATGTAATTTAAGGAATTCTTGGAGGAAGCTCTGGAAGTATTTAACGAGAAATCCTTGTAAATTTTTCTGTATGAGTGAAGAACAAGTCATATGTGTTAAAATTCACGTTAATAAAGAAAAAAAATTGTAAATATTTCTGGAGGCATTCAAAGAGGTATTCCTGATAGAATCTTTGGAAGAATTCCTGTTAAAATCTTTGGAGGAAATTCTGAACAAATCACTAGTGGAATTCCTAAGAAAGAGTGCTAGGTGAAATCAGCGAAATTTCCGAAGAAATTTTAGAGGAGTTCCTAGAGGAATCCTTTGATGTATCTCATAGGAAATCCCTGAAAAAAAATTTGCCAGAATTTACCAAACAATTTCTGGAGAAAATCCTGGAGAAATTCAGAAAATAATTCTTGAAGTTGTATCAGGGGTAATTCCTAAAACATTGCTGAAGGATGTTTTGCAAATATTCCTTAACGAATTCTTGGAGATATTCAGATTCTTCAGAGCGTCGAAAACCTCCTTCACTAACCTGCGATCGATTTAAATAAGGCCGATATCGTCCACAAGACCAAGGACCATATGTGACCGTAGGCCTTCCTTAGCCGAGTGGTTAGAGTCCGCGGCTACAAAGTAAAGCCATGCTGAAGGTGTCTCGGTTCGATTCCCGGTAAGTCCAGCATCTTTTCGTAATGGAAATTTCCTTGAGCTGAGAATCAGGCTCTGTCCCAATGAGGACGTAATGTCAAGAAGAAGAAGAAGTGTTATTTCTTTGCTCGCCTGATCTTCTAATATCACCCTGGAGTGCAATGTTGAACAGTGAATTCCAAAGTGCGTCTCCTTGCTTCCATCTAAATTCACACACGACATTGACACCTCGTCTCCAATCCAAACAGATGGTGAGTCTGCTAGTTATACTCCAAGAATTTATCTAAATCATTTGCAAGATGTATCTGGTAATATCTGGTTCGTTGTCGGATCGGCCCTCCCAAAAACCAGCCTGGCATTGGCTGACAAAGGATTCCTCAAGTGGTCTCAGTCTGAAGGTATCCCTGGGAAATTCCTGAGAACATTAACTGAAAGAATTCCTGAAGGAATTTGTGGACAAATTCTTGGAACAACTTGGAAATTTTCTAAATTAATATTTTCATCTGGATGCAGTAATCATGCTTTTGTTTTGTGTGAAAAGCATTTAATTGAGATCATGAGAAAAATTAAGAATATTGTGTAATAAATCTTCACTAAACAGAAATACCTATAAATAAAAGAAAACCCGAATCTAATACTATATTATTTAATTCCACTAGAGTTTTTTTTCATTTATTTAATATTGCAGTGCTTTTATGACTGTCCTTAAGCTACATGCTCATTTCCAAAGAATTTCAGAGCTGGGAGGGGTCTCGTGGACTTTGGCCCATATAAAATATTTAAAACGTATATGCCTCTGTTCATATACACATACAAAACAGCAACTATGGCTGAGAAAACCTTTCAGTTAACAACTATGTAAGTGCTCATAAGTACACTAAGCTGAGGAGCAGGGCTCTGTCTCAGTTGGGACATAACGCCAGAAAGAAAATTAAGATCATATTGTCTACAAAACAGAAACAAGTGATCAGTGGGAGGGGGTGTGTTTGAGGGTCAACCCTCCCTCCCTCTCCACCTTAGTGGATTTTGGAGTAAGTTTTTGGTGTGAAACTACTTGAAATACGAAAAACGCTCTTAAAAGCATGTTTGGCTTATTCAGTTTTGAAAATGTGAATTGAATTTTATTTTTTAAAATTAAACATTTGGATTTGAAATTAAAATTAGTGAGAGGCTTTAGTGATCACCAAAGTTCTTGATAGTGAGACATACTATTAATGAAATATTGTTCATCCCAAAAAAATTTTTGGCTACGTGTCGTGTTTACACTTTCGCCCTCTTGGAGGGTTGACAATTCGGAGGTTCTGTTACTAAAATGATGATGGATATTTCCCTTTACGAAAGTTTACAGGCTTGCCATAGTGACGACCATTAGCATCCGTAAATTGCTGTGGGAGCTTTAAATAACATGAAACTAGTTTTGTTTGAAAAATGACATATTCTCATATTTCCGGGTTCTGGTGGGTTTCCAGCAGGTATTTTTTTTAAATTTAATTCGTGTAAAATCATACACATTTATGGCTTGAATATGTTTCATGAGTCAAATTTCAAATGATTTTGCCATCGCTAGAGTTACAGTTAACTTGATGATTAAAACTTGACTAAAGTTTGGAAAGAGCTTCAATTTCTAATTGTGACTGTGACTGTTTTAAGTTTAGTTTAATACATTTAATCACTAAATTATATTCAATTTGATTCCTAATTTTCCATCTATTAGAGCAAACTGCAAATATTTCAAATGTTATCGTTCAAAATTAACACTTCTCTTGGTTTTTAATTCAAATTTTAAAAAATAAGACTCAGTAACTCAATAGAGAGAGAGAGAAAAGAAAATGAAATTTTGAACTACAAATTTTTGGGTACTGATCTGATTACTATTTGATTTAGAGCATAACAAAAGGTTTATTTATATTTTATTATTCTTGTACCAGAACCGCATCAACCTGCTTGATAAAATTGTGTCGTTTTCGTTCAATCTATCATAAATGATTTCAATAATGAAGTATAAATGTTGGAATTTGATAAATTATTTGATTTTTTTTTTTCAAAATATTTGATTTCGTATTACAAACATTGCAAGGCTTAAGGCTTTTTTTAAGAAAAGTACTGATCTACAAATTGTGACTTTTAATTGTTGTGACTGCACAAAGAACCTATTAAACTGCCAAAGTCTCAATTTAAAAAGAAATTCTTAAATTTATGCAGTTATTCTATTATTTTGCTGGATAAAAGAAGAACAAAATGATGTGGTTGAACCGTCTTAAGCCATCCCAATTTTTGTAAAAATATCCACTTTTTTGCGTCGTTCGTCTCCTCTGAGCAATTTTCTGGATACGATACTGCAAGTTATATGAAATATTACATGTAGGTCTATTATTTGATTTTATAAAAATAGTTAACTGAGATATTATTGATCTATTGAACATAATTTGTAAGCAACCTTATACAGAAAACCAAGCTGTAGTAGGATAGACGGTCACTAATTTTGTGAGATATTTCATCCTGCTGCTCCAACAGTTCACGCTGAGCATGAGTGCGATACCTAAATTACGTTATTGAACCTAAGAATTCACCTCGCTCGTGCTGTGTATCACGGGCGAGGTTTACTTGGTAGTGTTGTACTTTTACAACGGCGTGAATGGCACGTCATAAATTCTACTCTCCCTTGTCCACCTCTATGTAATTAATAGACGACCTAAAACCCTTCAAAATGCATCAAAAGTTCCACGTCATAGGCGAGAAATGCATAAATTGAGTCCTCGCTACACGCGCAAGCGCACCCCCCATCTGCTCTGCACCGTAGCTCAGCTACTAGTGCGAGGAATTTAAAAGGATCAGGCTTTATGAACACACTTTCGCTACTGCGGTGGTCGTGCGGCGACCGCACTAAATCTATTTATGCGACTGTTTGCAAACCAAACGCCGCGAAGAGATGAGAAAATGGCGCACTTCATTTCCACTTCGCTTCGGCACGACCGACATCTGTCGTTTCCGAGCACTCATCCACACGCGGAGGCATCAACACACGAACGGACGAACGAATAGAGTTATCAGCCGATATTTATTTTGATTTTTTTGCTCTTTGAAGCACAACTTTCAACATGATATTGTGACGAATCTACAAGAGATACACTTTTGCTCTCAAAGACACTTTGGTAGCTAACAAGTTAATGCATATTTTGTAGAAGAATTTTTTTAACATTCATTACGATAATTTTAATAAAATTCATAAAAATACGTCGAAAAATGCTGATTTTTCCGTCACTTTTTGCAAACTTTTCGTAATTTGAGCCTTTGAATCATTTTCTACAAAAATTACGTCCAAGAAACTAAGATAGATTAGATCATAAGCTTTCGATTCATGCGCTGAGATTAAATGCATGACGCATAGTTGATTAGATATGAGGTTCCAAAGATGAACAAGTTGAAAATCTTAAAATCGTGAATAACTCACTTAGCAGTGATTTGCGACCCTATGTTCCATGGGCACTTTTTCATATCTCATGGAGACCTATCTACCCTCCAATTATTAAAAACATGGAACCAAACACCCTGTATATATATATATATATATATATATATATATATATATATATATATATATATATATATATATATATATATATATATATATATATATATATATATATATATATATATATATATATATATATATATATATATATATATATATATATATATATATATATATATATATATATATATATATATATGTATATATGCAAGAATTTCTGGGATTCTTCCAGGAATTTCTCCAAACATTCTTCCAGGATCTGTTTCTGGAACTCTTCCATAAATATTTCGAAATGGTTACGGAGATTTCGTCAGGAATTTTCAAGCGATTTCTTCTGGTATTCCTTAAGAGATCCCTCTAGAAAATCTTCCAGTGACTTCTCTGCAGAGATATATTCAAGCCTATCTCCAGGAATTACTCAAAATATTTCCCTAGTGATTTTTACAGAATTTCCGCCGATGATTCTTCTACGGATACATTCAAAGATATCCCCATCCCCAAGTAGTCCACCCGAAATTCGTGCGAATTTCCACCAGCAATTCCTCCAGGGATTTCATCATAAATTCCTCCAGGTGTTTTAAAGCTCACGAATTCCTCAAGGAATCTGTCAACAATTTCTTCCATGAATTCTCACAGTGTTACCACCAGGAAAATCGCCACATGACTTACTCCAAGTATTTCTTCAGATAATCCTCCAGTAATTCCTAAGGAATTTCTCCTGGGATTCGATCTTGGCCTCCAAAAAATCCTCCGGGATTTCCTCCAAGAGTTCCTCTGGAATTTCCTCCACAGATTCTCCCATGAATTCCTGCATGAATTTAATCTAAAATTATCCTAAGAACTTCTCCAGGGATTACATTGGGAAAATCTCTTCGAAAATTCCTCCAGTAAAATCTCTACATAAATTTTTTTTTGGTTTCAGTGATTCTTCCAGAGATTTCTCCTGGAATTTTTCCAGAAACTTCTCCATGAATTCCTCCAAGAATTATTCCAGGAATTCCACCAGAAAAATCTTCAGGGGTTTTCAAGCGATTTCTCTGCGGATTCCAACAGCACAATGATTCTTCCTGGGATACCTTCTAGGATTCCTCATGAGAAGCCTCCAGTAGTCCTTCAATAATCAACTTAGATAATCCATAGTCGAAAAGCATGTTTGGTGTTCCAGGAATTTCTCCAGGATTTCCTCCAGAGATTTCCTCGAGAATTCCTCTATAGGCTCCTAAGAATTTATCCAGGAATTTACCAGGGAATTCCTGTTGGGTTTATTCTAGTTTTTTTTTTCAAAATTCTTGCATATATACATATATATATATATATATATATATATATATATATATATATATATATATATATATATATATATAACGTTAATCATAACTTGCGAATGATTCCAACTACTAATTTGGCCGTTACGAAAAACGCGTAGCATTTCCAGAAAGACCAAGCTGAGGTCCCACCGGTCGAGAATCTTTTTGGATTATAAATGTTTTCGACTTACCAGAGCATAGATTATCTTTGTACCTGCCACACGATACACAAATGCAAAAATTATCAATCAAGACATTATCAGTAAATAACTGAAGAAATTCTTATAAAGGCACTAAGCTGAGAAGCAGGCTTTATCCCGGTTGGGACGTAACGCCAGAAACAAGAACAATTCTTTTGAGCTGTCGCATGATATATGACGATTTGAAAATGTCCACACCGAAAGCCAAATCTAATTGTTGGAACTCATGCGTATGGGTTCCATATCTTCCATATAGTTTTGTCTACAAATTAACTGAACGAATTTGCCTTACTGAACTCTTAAACTTTTGGTTTTTCAGAATTCCTTCCCTTTGAAGAAATTTTCATTAGATTCATTCAGATATAAGTATAAGATTTCCTTTAATTTACAACCGCAGATTATTATTACTAGTCATTCAGAACTTCAGTCAGAAATTTGCCTCGGTTCCTTGGCTAGAAAATTCAGTCAAAAATCATTCCTAGAGTTGGATTTTGTCCAATTTTACAAAAAGCCACGGAAAAATTCAATTTTTCAACAAAAATGTTTGAGGAATATCCACCTGGAATTTTACAGAGAAAGCCAAGAATCGCTTCTTATTTGACCTTTTGATCAAATCAAAAAATCAATTCAAATCATTTAAACAGCAACAATCTGTGAAACATTATTGTCTTGTTGTCCCAGCGATTTTAATGACCATGTTAAAAATTGTGACCAAAGCACTAAAAAGTGATCCGCTACCAACCCTGTTCTCAGGACAGCTAATCCATTGTGAGGACTACCGTCAAAGGTCAAACTTCAATGATTATCATTTTTTTAGGAATGACTCATCGAAATTGTAGATCTGAGAACGACTCAAAGCCAATCGGGAGGTAGAGATAAACCACGCCGCAAAAATCCGAAATTAGCGCACAAACGGTAAATTCACTTCGCCAAACAAATCGGATGAGCTGGCTCCAGGTTGTAAAGGTGAGTCATTGAAGACCGAAAAAAAATCCCGATAGGTTAAGATATGGGCAATGGAATTTGAATTTAGCCAGCCAGCCAGCTAGCCGTCAATATCGACGAAGGACGAATTCCAAATCAAGGCTCTGTGATGGTGTTGGGCATGAGGACGTTTTTATTGCTTTTCCAAAAAAGGTCTGCTCCCTTGGGTAGATAACGGTTAGGAGTGGAGGAGACCCCGGAGCAAGTGAGAGAAGCCAACGTGAAACTGGTATCACGTGTGCCGTGGATGGAAGTTTCCTGCGACTGCCTGGGTATGTACAGAATAAAATTACATACCTCTGGCTGTGGACAGTCGGAATTGGGTAGGTGAAGTGGACACCATTTTTTCTGGGTGGGTGTATGAGTGTCCTGAGATTTTTCTGTGCGCATTGTGGCTTAATTAGAAAATGGTCAAGGATAGAAAAAGTCTTTTTGAAATAATAGGACATTCATATGGGATTTACGTAATCCTCCGAGTCCTATTGGCCTATTGATACTGTCCGCAGCTATGAAGCAAAGAAGCTAATTGTTCTGGATTCAAATCTCAGTGTCTTAAAATAGAAACTTTAGCGAACTCTTGCCTAAAAAACAAACAGGAGCTAAAAAGAAACCGAACAGGACTCAAGAAAACAAAAATAAACTTTACAGGACCCAGGAGATTATAGTTTAATTAATCGTAAAATCTAGCCACACATTTCACTTATAATGTTTCTGAGATTTTTTGTGGGCTTTCCACGTGAAATCACGACAAGTATTACTGAACCTGTATGTTTTATATCATTTCTCCAGAAATATCATAAAAAAATGGATTTAGATATTATTTTCTACTGGATCAGCTCTTCTTATCAGTTTTGCACAAATTGCGTTATACCCAGGGCTGGTAGCAGTTAGACAGCAAAATAATAGTGACTTTAGTGACCAAAATGATCAAAATAGTGACCAAATAGTGACCAAAAAGTGACTTCAAAAGTATTAGTAATAAAAATTACTAGAAGTAAAAATACGTTCTACAGTGAAAGCTCCATGTGTCGATGACTCGATCGACTCATGGAACCATACTAGAAACAAAATTTCATAGTTACTACGATGGTCCCTCAAAACAGCTCTCCAACAGATTTCTGTTCCATGACTCTGCCATGATTCACTTTAGCATGGGGGGTTTTTCTCGGCCGAACTGTCTGAAACTTTGCAAAAAGAAGCACTTCAATGCAACGCATATTGTGGCCAAATATGAGCTCAGTAGCTTTCATAAAACCCCACTGCCGAAGTGAATCAAAAGTGCCAAGAATAGGATCCGGCTCCTACTCGTGATAGAATGTTTAGGAAAGTTCCTGTCCATGATGAACTTACTGGCAAAATTTCATTGAAGATTTTGAAGTAGAGATGCAAAACGAATGACTTGAAGCATTTCTCAACAAATCTGTGGAAAAAAGTTGGTTGTAGACAAAACTGAGGTGAAAATCGTGAATGTATTTCAAAGTATTCTTACTGCATTAAGGGGCCTATTTTATTGTGGAATTCTCATCATCCGGAATTCCACGTATCACTACAAACACAGATATTTCTAAATACTATTCGTTACGCTCCACAATCTTTATTGCTCTTCCAAGCCTTTCCGATTCCCGCACAAAGCAACAATTACACTCTAAGCCTGCAACACCGATTCTGCGTCACCTTTTACCCAGTAACAAGATATATTAAACTTGTCGACCAAGGTTTATTCATGCAAGGCACCACATTTATAAATCGAGCAGATTCATGTGACTCGTCCGTAATTAGAGATGTACCGAATAGTACTATTCGGCCTTCGACCGAATACCGAATAGTTGAAATATTATTATTCGGCCAAACGAATATTCGGCCGAATAATGACTCAATATTCGGCCAAACAAAACCTTAATATTCGGCCGAATAACAACCAAATTTCTCGAAAACTACATTTTCAATCCTGGATTATGGGTAGTATCCACTTCGTAATTACTGTACAAAAGAATAGGACAAGTAATGTCCAAATTACTTGAGCTGTATTCAGTTGACAAGTAGAGCTGATTTCGTAACATTGGTAACGCCTGCCGTACAAATCAAATGGAGCTGTCACTATTCCGTACGGAGAAATGTGCCGCTCAATTATTCCGCAGGTAAAAGTGACACCGCTCATTCTGGATCAGCTGTCAAAATTGCTTTGGTAATTAGCAACAAATTGTTCTTGACCACTCTACTTAGGATGTGGATACCAGGCTATGGGGCCTAACATTGCGCATCGCTTTTTTTCAAATAAAAATTCGACATATTATATGGAAAATTAATGGAATTACTAGAATATTACCTTTTTTACAAATACACTGCAAATATACTTTCCACAACACAGTTTTGTTCAGAAAAATGTTTATTTTTGGCAGAGCCACTCCTTAGCGCTTATGCTAAGATGGTGTAAAAGTTGACGTTTTATAAGGTTTTTTGTTTATTTACTAACATTAACGAAGGTTTTTTAGTAAACAAATGTATAGGCCTATTCACATGACGTCTCAAATCAGCTGATCGGGAAGCACTTTGACAGTACTTCTACGAAAATGACAGGCCCGTGTTAGCACCCGTCCTCCACCGATGTAAACAAATGCATAGACGGATCTGTCACATGAAAAGGCCTATGTCAAATACTTATTTTACATAAACGAACCTGTTGCTGAAACTGACTTGTTAAAAAAATCAATGATCAATTATAATTTTTTCATGCTTCTTAAAAATGCGCAAAGTTTGGAGCTGCGTAAAGTAAGGTGCGTACACGGTACATTAATTTAGGCGTGATTTTTTTTACTAATTGAAAGATCTACGATTGAACAAGCGGAGAAAAATATGTGGTTTGTTAAACCCTCAAAATTTATTTTAAAAAGCTTTTTTCACAAAAAGTATGATTTTGTACTAAAATACATAAATTTTTAGGTGTCACTTTTCAGGCGCACTAAATTCAGTAAACTTTGACAAGTGAAACAGCTGTTGAAAATTAAAACCAATACTATTGATTGATAATGTAACATGTGGTTTTTTATG
Source organism: Aedes aegypti (assembly GCF_002204515.2). Lineage (NCBI taxonomy): Eukaryota > Metazoa > Arthropoda > Insecta > Diptera > Culicidae > Aedes > Aedes aegypti. The sequence continues at coordinate 208,656,347 of NC_035107.1, forward strand.
CTTCATATAAATTGGATAGTGTGTCAGACACTTTTATCGCCAAAATCAGTGTGTTTCCTGGTGTCCAAAATCAAGCTAAAAACTTCCATATAAGTGTCCGGCCCATAGATGACATGTCTCTAATTTCAGAATCTGTGAAGACAGAAACGTCGTCATATTCTGTGTAACCTAATAACTGCCCAATCATAGTTTATTAAATATTATTTAGTACTCGTATTATGGTGTTGAACTTCTCTTGGTTTCTGAAAAAAACAAACGTCTAGTGTTCGGGCATAGAGGCTGTCTGGCCATAAAAGACTCTCCTTTAATTGATTTTTTTTTTAAACTTGGTATGAAACATTATATTTTATTGCAATTTCAATTCATCTTGTTATTCTTCGGTCACTATTCGGCCTGTTCTGCCGAATAATGGATTTTATTTTTCGGCAGACCGAATATTCGGTACATCTCTATCCGTAATCACTGTCGATCAAGGTAAGCATACATATTTCAGATGTCACCCGTTGACTTCATAGAGTGACAATTGTCGAGAAACTCGAGTGACAGAGCCGTGTCGAGCGAACTTTTTGGTCGACAGTGACTCCAGTCGAGTCATTTTGATCGACTCGACTTATAAAATAGACCCCTAAGTAAGAATTACTGCGAAAAAATCACTGGTAATTCATTCAGCACGTCTATTAGATATTAGTCCTGCTTTGTGTCAAAATTTATCAAAATATTTCGGACATAAATTTTTTCCCGAAGTCGCTTCCTAAGTTTTTCCAGAATCTTCTCCAAAACTTTGGCCAGAAAATTTTTACATTTTCCGTTGGAAATGTTTATGGAATATTCATTTGAATTCTTCCAGAAAGTTAGCCGGGAATCTCTATTTTACTTGAGTCAAGAATCTTGACACTTTGATTCAAAAATCACACTATAGTTGCCTATAAAAGAATAAATATCTATTTATTTTTGATAATGTTTGAAAAGCTATCTTTGCCTTAAATTTGATTATCATCATATCACGAAAAAAAGTGACTTTAGTGACCATTTTCCTGAGAAAAGTGACTTTAGTGACTTTTTGTCGAAAATAGTGACTTTTTAGTAACCAGGTCGAAAAAAGTGACCAAGTCACTAAAAAGTGACTTACTACCAGCCCTGTGATTATCATCATATCACGAAAAAAAAGTGACTTTAGTGATCATTTTCCTGAGAAAAGTGACTTTAGTGACTTTTTGTCGAAAATAGTGACTTTTTAGTAACCAGGTCGAAAAAAGTGACCAAGTCACTAAAAAGTGACTTACTACCAGCCCTGGTTATACCTGAGTGACTTTGTTGTACGAAATTTGTGCTAGGTCATAAAGCGCGTACAATCAAAATTTGAAAAAAAAATATATTTATCAGTGCCGATAGGATAAATGATGTCTTAAAGTATAGATGTTTGACATTAGTATACTTGAAACTAATATTTTTTATTTTTAAAATACCTGAAAAGCTATAATTTCGTTAAGTTTTCTTATGTGGAGAGAAAAACTAGAGATTTTTGAGAATTTTACCATTCTGTCAAATGTTTGCTGGCAAAACCAAATAAAAATTTAAACAAAAATTCTTATGGAACATCTTACTTAGATACAATGTACTTAAACTCACCACACCGAAGGATTCAGATAAAACATTCATTACTTGTTAAGTTCTGACAAATCACAAAAGTATGGTCTGTGCTGGCTAGATAAGAATTCATTTTCTAAAATCAAAAATTTGAGTAATTTTATCAAACAAAATTTTCACAGGCAGCATTTAAAATGCTTCAAGGAAAAATACAAAAATATAAAAATATGTATTTGTATGAAAAAATATTGTGATTCTTGTTATCAAAGTCGTGCCTATACTTTCTGGGACACCCTACACTTTACTTTACCTTCGATGCCGGTACAAACTCAGTCCATGGTTGCTTGCCTCCAGTTTCTCGATTGTCCTTGATTGTCCCATATTTACAAGATCCTACTCCAGAAAACAATATGAGCATCCCTTGAAAAATCGCTTGAAGTATTTTTGGGAAGAATTGTTGAGAAATCTTTTGAGAAATTTCTGTAGAAATACGTGGTAGAGTTCCTAAAATTATTCCAGTAGAAATTTCTGGAGAAAGCACTAGAAGAATTCCTGTAGCTTATGCTCGAGGAATCTGTGAACCAATTCCTGAAGAATCTGTGGAACAGTCACGTAATAGTCACTGAAGTTTCTTTAGCGCTTCTAGCATTTTGCACCAGGATCAACTGTCAGCATAATAAGGTTGAGTTTAAGTTTGGATAAAATGGGACCTTCCAACAAAAATAGATACTCTCTAAGAGTTGCATTGAAGTAACATCTGCCACCAGCCCTGGAAACAATAGGGTGCAGAGTAACCTGAGCACTTCCATCGAAGATAAATTAAAGACCTCCATGTCCCTTGCAGTTGCCCAAAATTTTATGGCATCATAAGGTAATTTTTTTAAACGATTTTCTTTCACTACTCGCCAATCTAGGACAGATGCATCAGTCTGGAGTCTCTCAAATTAATAACTGAGCTGCTCCAGATGGTGTGAGCATCAGCAGCATTATAGAAATGTGGTTAATAAACCGAACAGGACGTATTTTCCATTGAGGTTACCAAAGTAACATCGATTGTGACAAAACTTACATCTCTGGTAATTAATTGGAAAATTAGATGTAACAACTATTGCGTTTTTAATAAGCACACATGCACGAGACATGACACATGAGTTTGCGTTTTCATGTAAAATTAGAATAGGACTACCATCCAGTGGTGGAGGACCATTTAAAATGTATCTTCAAAAATAAAACTAATATGAGCTATCCTAATCGAAACTACTACAAAACTAGGCTGGATGAAGCTTTCCGCGATCACAGCAAGAGAAACAACAGCAGCGAAAACCATCAGATCAGTATCTACTGAAGGACGCCGAAAGCAAAAAAGCACAGAATACAATGTGTGAGATGCATGTTGTGAAATAATAAAGTGCAAATTTATGTTAGTTAAGAACATATTCTTCAACAAACTCTTATTAAGCCTAAAGTATTAAACTGAAGAAACTCTTAGAAACACAAGGCTTCTGAAATATTACATCAGAAAGCTCAAGACGCCAAGGTACTCCAAAATAAATCGGGCTGTTGTACTTTGTACAACAGTTGTGATTTATATGGTATAATTTTGCAACAAAAATATCTATCATCACCAAACCAAAAACTTTTGTACATCTTTGTACAACACTTTTGGTTTTGCGAATATCCCAAGAGACTGACTACTTCAAAAGATAGTGTCTTCAACAAAGTAGTTCAATAGCTCAACGGCTATCATTATTTTAGCCAATATCGAACTTCAAGAATTAAACAAAGAAAGCATTTGAGCTACTGATCAACTTTGCCGAAGCCGCCATTTTTCTACATTAATCTCAGTGATTACATTCATCTGATAAATTTATTCACGACTACTGAGACTAAGAATCAATCGTAAATTAAGAAAACTTTGATTATTAGTGATTGTTTACATTTTTTCATTAATTCATTCGTCGGTCGATTCTGAATACATATTTTCAGAGCAAATGAAAAGACAACTCTGTGTGATTATTTCCACTAAAGTCGCCCCTTATTCCAGCATGACACCGCTATCACCGAACAAAAAAGAAAACCACTTCCATGTACGTGTCGACGACTAACGAGAGAAGGAGGGTGTTTATTTTGGCACAACTCTTACAACCTAAAGATGTGACATTCCCATCGTCCTTGCCGAGCAAGGACAACTCACCCACTAGCAGGGCGAAGGAGACAAACGTGAGAGTTGGGACTGTTTTTCCTGGCTTTCCACATCAGTCTTTCGGTACGACAACGATGACGTTGGTTGTCAAAACGAAAGGAACAAGCATGTGCGAGCTGGAGCTGGTCGTCGTTGTCGTCCTTGTTAATGATGAACCAACAACCATCCTTGTGCTCGTCATTGGTTATAATACATTTGAGGCAAAAAAAAGAATAGCGTCATCAAACATACGACGAGCTCAGTTCTTTCAATTTTTTGTGCAGATGAACTTTGCGGCAACGCTAAGTAGCTCAGTCGAAAAGAAGTGTAGATGAAGATTTGATGTCGTCGTTAAATGTCTTAGAGGGTCGCGCATTTATTACGTAAGATGCTCTCCCGGATTTCTTAGAACTCCCTACGGCGGTTTATGTGTAAAACTTTGGAAGGAACGTGCACGAAAACACAAACCTTTACGTTCTACAGTTTGCATGCGGGTTCATGTCTCCGCTTTTAAGGGCAATCTTTGATGTTTGCTGTTGGCACTATTTATTTATTCATTTAGCGTAGCTTCCGAAAGGATCGATAAATTGGCGTCGGTCGATGTCAAACGTCACACGTGATATCGGTAAAAAAGAACCTTTTATATCGCCAATTGGTTTCGTCACCGCGGAAGGTCCCTTCAATTCAACCAATTGGATTTTCTGTTATACCCGCGTTAGGACACCTACCTTCCCAGAATCTCGAGCAGTTCACCGACTCCGTTGAAGTGCTCCGTTTCGTATATAAAACGTAGAAATATGTTGTTTATCTGCTTACGAATAAAAGCACGTAATCCTAAAAATTTGCCATATATACGATGCAATACGGTTTTCAAAAAATCACGCTCTCTCGGGTCCTCGGAATCGAACAGTTCCAGTAACTATGATGAGAATAAACCGAAAAGAAGAATGATATTATAGCAAATGAAAGATTATTTAAACAGTAAAATACTGACCTGGAGCACAAACTTCTGGTCGATCACCTTCTTGCCGAAGGTCGCCTGGAAGTCGGCCGATTCTAGGAAGCGTAGGAACACCTCGTACACTAGCTGTAGATGGGGCCAGGACGCCTCCAGTGTCGGGTCGTCCTCTTCCGGATCAAAGTCCGGGTTTTCACTGGGCGGGAGCGTTCGGAATAGATTCACAGATATCTGAAAGAAGACAAAGGTAGATCGGAGATATAGAAGGAGAATGTAATATGACACGTATCTTCAATAAGCTGGTGACAGAGACGTCTGATTTATTCCTAATCATTCAAAAGGCTCGCTTTCTTCTATTCGAATTAGATATACTACTTTGGATTCTAGCTAGCTGCCCGGCCAACTCTTTACTGTCTATATTGATAAAATAATATTGATTAGTATCATATTGTTGATCACCATCACGATTCGACATGATTGACTACGGTGATACTTTCAGAAATGTTTTCTAATATTTTTCCTGGTATAAAATATATTCGGCGTCTTGTCTACTAGATACGACTGGATCGTGCGCTATCCAGTCTGTCGTTCAGCATGACAATCAAGCATGAAGGGAGCGATATCCGTTACACCGCGGTAGTCACTCTGGTTGAGAAAAATGCGGCCAACAGCGCAAGCTGGGAAGAGATAACCCACGTACTTCACCGCCTCAATGTACCAGTGTAGTTGTGTATGTTTCTAGAAACCTATTTTCATGGTAGGATTTCGCTGTATGATACAGAGGAGGGGCAGAAAAGCGTTCGAATTACCACAGGTGTACCTCATGGGGCCGATGTTTTGGAATGCGATGTACAAAGATCTATAGTGGTGCCCCTTCCGGATGTTAAGATTGTTGACTGAGATTGTTGATGTAGGAATTTGAGTTGACCGTGGTGCACTCTATCTTCATCTTTAAAGCCTAATTCGCTGCTCACAAGTAATTTCTTGGGCTATCTTGATGCATGGGAAATTCCTGCAAGAAATCGATCAAGAAAACGCTTTTTCCAGATTGCAGTACGCAGTTGAAAAGAAATGTCAATTCAAATGGAGCTTACTGTAGTTGAGCATTTCTCGGGCAGAAATTTTTACTTTTCTTGATCGGAACAGCATACTTAGCTTAAGGAAAGGATGTGTTATGTCACCATTCAACCGCCCCTCGGTTGCTGCGATGGAAAGTGGTCCGTTCCCAAGTTCCGCAGTGTCCCAGTGGGTGACCGTCGTAATCTCGGTAGTGACCGTTCCATCGTAGATGTCACAGTGCGTGGACCAGTGTTCTCTTCCGAATTCGTATGGTAGCAGGTTCACAGTGCGTGATCGCTGCATTCGATTCCGTCGCCGGATTTACAGTCCTCCAACAACCTCGTTCCCCGTTACCATTCCGAACAGGATGAGTTCTAGGATACTCGGACTGGCCCGTCACAGGACACAGGGGATGGTGGTCAACAATCGCAAGTCCGAGCAAAGGAAGCTTATCTCGGTAGGTGCCTGTGCACCATAGAGTCCAAGCGATCCCTCAGGCAACTTGGGCTTTTGATCAATGACAAGCTCAGCTTGGGTTGCAAAATGGTGAGTCGACAACCAGGAAGGAGCGTCCAATATAGCTCTGGTCCTCACAAGCCCCTACCTCACGCTTCCACGGGTCTAACGATGACAAAGACCGCCAGCTAAGGGTTGCGTACTTAGCTGGTAGTGCAACCTGGGCACTGTTGTCCTTCTGACATCAGCTAGAGTGAGGAGGTGCCAGGTGGGAGCTTGGGATTTTTACCCTTTCCAAGCGAAACTCGTACATACAGCCGTATGGAATACCACCTTTAGTACTTCCTTCGGGAGGTGACCGAGCGTCTGGTCCATCTGACCAGGGCCTCAAGCATGGTCTACCTCAGATGTAACATTCCTGACTTACGCTGATCCGGCTCTGAACACAACCCCCATGAAGGATTGTGTCAACCCTAGCATGGCCTCCCTGCTTGCATAGACAACCATGGGATCACGAGAGGCGACTATTTACAACGAGTAGAGATAGCGGCACGAAGGGGGGACCCAATCGAATGGAGCAAATAATCGATTTGGATGGAGAATCTAGTGGAGGGAACGAAGACGCGATAGTATTCGCAAGGAGCGGAAAGATGCAGAAATCGCCAGTGATACCACAGACGGTAGCAGCCAGCACTAGCAGATGCAGCACACCGAGTGAGCCACCGGGAAACCAGCGGGATGCAGGCTTCCTGAGTCAAGTGCTCACACCAAAATCGGGGAGTAGCACCGCTCAAGACGACAGGCAGCATGAGAAGTCGGAGCTGTCGGAAGTAAAGAGGAAGGTCAATGAACTCATAGAGAGTTCGTCAAGACGAAAAACAACGTCCACCTCAGAATCAAGCAGCTGGTCACTAGCATCAAGTCTGCCGTTACAGCCGCAGAACGCGGACAGAAGGAATTGCGGAGTAGAGCGGAAAAAGCAGAAAAAGCATTAACTTCGGTGAATGCAACAGCCGTTGCACAGGAGACGCCTAGGAGCAATCCGACCACCCGCTCGGAAAAAAGAACGAGGGATACACCAGGAGAGGAGGAAGATCCCAAAAAGCAGAGAAGCGACAATGAGTGCGTCAGTGAGCAGAACGGCAGTGAATGGCGCACCGTGAAAGGTCAAAAGGAGAAGAATACAGCTCGTAAGGAGAGGAAGCGGCAAAAAAAGGAACCGAAGAAGAAAGAAAAGCGACGGTCACCTCGCGAGAGGTTCAGGGGCGATGCTCTTGTCATTGAGGCAAGCGATAAGACAAGCTACGCGGCGATTCTCAGGAGAGTGAGGGAGGACCCAGAGCTTAAGAAGCTGGGTGAAAACCAGGCGCACCCAGAAAGGTGACATGCTCTTTGAGCTTAAAAAAGATCCGTCGATCAAGAGTTCGGCCTGCCGAGAGCTCGTCGCGAAGTCGCTGGGCAACGAGGCAAGCGTGAGAGCCTTATCCCAGGAGGCAGTGATCGAATGCAGAGAACTGGACGAGATCACAACAGAAGACGACGTGAGGGGTGCACTGTTATCCCAATGCAACCTGGAAGAAGCACCGCAGTCCATCCGGCTGAGGAGAGCTTACGGAGGTATGCAAATAGCGACGATCCGATTACCAGTCGCAGCAGCCAAAAAACTCGTCGAGGCTGGTAAGATCAAGGTGGGATGGTCGGTTTGCCCGCTGAAACTGATCCCTCGGGAGACAAATCCGGTGGAGAGATGCTTCAAATGCATGGATTTCGGCCACCGGGCAATAAACTGCAAAGGCCCGGACAGGTCCGAACACTGCAGGAAATGTGGTGAAAAAGGTCACGTTGGCAGGGACTGCCTGAATACACCTAGGTGCATGCTGTGTAAGGTGGAGGAAGGTAACGCCCATACGACGAGTGGCTTCAAGTGCCCTAAATATCAGAAGGCGAAGGCAGGGCAGTAATGATGATGGAGATAACGCAGGTGAACCTCAACCATTGCGACGCCGCACAACAACTGTTGTGGCAGTCGACAACAGAAACAAAGTGCGACATTGCGATCATTGCAGAACCGTATCGGGTTCCTCCCGATAACGGCAATTGGGTAGCAGACAGAGCAGAGACGACGGCGATTCAAGTAATGGGCCGATTCCCTATCCAAGAAGTAGTCGAACGCTCATACGAGGGCTTCGTGATCGTTAAAATTAACGAAATCTTCGTGTGTAGCTGTTACGCCCCCCCGAGATGGACACTGGAGCAGTACACCCAGATGTTGGATGTGCTAACCGACAAGCTGATCGGTCGAACGCCGGTAATAATCGGAGGAGACTTCAATGCGTGGGCCGTGGAGTGGGGTAGTAGACTGACCAACGCGAGAGGCTACAGTTTGCTTGAAGCTCTAGCGAAGCTCGACGTAAGGCTGTGCAACGACGGTCTCGCTAGCACATTTCGCAAAAACGGTAGGGAGTCCATCATAGACGTGACCTTTTGCAGCCCGTCGCTGATCACCAATATGAACTGGAGAGTTAGCGAAGAATACACCCACAGTGACCATCAGGCGATCCACTACTGCGTTGGCCAGAGAAGTTGTTCAGTATGGCAGAGGAGGAATGAAGAACGAAGGTGGAAGACGAAGCATTTCGATAAGGATCTTTTCGTCGAAGAACTCCGAGCAGTAAGCGACGCTCCAAACATGGATGCAGGAGAGCTGACAGAAGCGTTGGCGAGAGCGTGTGACGCAACTATGCCGAGAAAATTGGAGCCAAGAAATCAACGGCGTCCTACATACTGGTGGAACGACAGACTCAGCACCCTTCGCGCAGCCTGCTTAAGAGCCAGAAGACGCGTGCAGAGAGCTAGATCCGAAGCCAGCATGGAAGAGCGTAAAGTGACCTACCGGCTGGCCAGAGCCGCCTTCAAACGGGAAATATCGACGAGTAAAACGAACTGCTACAAGGAGTTGTGCCGGGAAGCTGACGCAAATCTCTGGGGCAACGCCTATCGAGTAGTGATGGCGAAGATCAAGGGCCCAGTTACCCCAGCTGAAATGTGTCCCGACAAACTGAAGGCGATAGTGAACGGTCTCTTTCCTACGCATGCTCCAACAGCGTGGCCGCCCACACCGTACGCTGACGTAGATGAGGAAAATGCCGGTATACATGTGTCTAACGCCGAGCTGATAACGGTTGCGAATGGATTGAAGCTGAACAAAGCTCCCGGACCAGATGGTATCCCTAATGTTGCGCTAAGGGCAGCAATCTTGGCGTTCCCAGACATATTCAGGACAGCATTGCAGAAGTGTCTAGCGGAAGGCTGCTTTCCAGACAGATGGAAGGTGCAGAAGCTGGTGTTACTTGCAAAACCGGGAAAACCGCCAGGAGATCCTGCTTCATATAGACCAATATGCTTGCTGGATACTCTTGGCAAACTTTTGGAGAAGGTCATCCTCGGCAGGCTGACGATCTACACGGAAGGCGAGAACGGATTGTCGAAAAGGCAGTTCGGATTCCGTAAAAAGACTTCGACGGTGGATGCTATTCGGGCAGTCATCGCGTGCGCGGAGAAAGCGTCCAAGCAGAAGAGGAGAGGCAATCGATACTGCGCAGTGGTAACAATAGACGTCAAGAACGCGTTCAATAGTGCCAGTTGGGAGGCTATCGCCGCAGCCCTACACAGAATGCGGGTTCCAGGATATCTATGTAAAGTTCTGCAAAGTTACTTTCAGAACCGGGTACTGGTCTACGACACAAACCAGGGACGGATGTCAATTGAAGTCACGGCGGGAGTTCCACAAGGATCCATACTTGGTCCAACATTGTGGAACATGATGTACGATGGAGTGCTAACCTTGTCACTGCCAAATGGAGTCGAGATCGTCGGGTTCGCAGATGACGTCGTTCTCGCGATAACTGGTGAGACTGCGGAGGAGGTGGAGATGCTGACGGCGGAATCGCTAGACACCATCGAATCGTGGATGACGGGAGTCAAGCTGCAGTTGGCTCATCATAAAACGGAGGTGGTGCTGGTCAGCAACTGCAAGGCGGTACAGCAGTTGGAAATCAACGTCGGAGGGCACGCAATCCCATCGAAGCGCTCTCTAAAGCATCTCGGAGTAATGGTCGACGACAGGCTAAACTTCAACAGCCACGTAGACTATGCCTGCGAAAAGGCAGCGAAAGCTGCTAACACCGTAGCCAGGATCATGCCCAACATTGGAGGACCAAGAAGCAGCACGAGGCGTCTTCTAGCGACCGTATCATCGTCTATACTGAGGTATGGAGTCCCGGTTTGGGCTGCAGCGTTGGGAACCAAACGTAATCGAGATAAGCTGGCAGGTACGTTCCGGATCATGGCTATACGGGTTGCGAGTGCCTACCGCACTATATCATCGGAGGCAGTGTGCGTTATCGCCGGAATGATCCCCATCTGCATCACTCTGGCTGAGGACATCGCATGTTACCAGCAAAGGGACACCAGGAATGTGAGGAATACCATTAGGTTGGACACAATGGCCAGGTGGCAGCAGGAGTGGGATAACTCGGAGAAAGGAAGGTGGACCCACAGGCTCATTCCTAACGTGTCGGTGTGGACGACCAGAAAACATGGAGAAGTTAACTTCTTCCTGACCCAGTTTCTGTCAGGCCATGGATGCTTCCGGAAATATCTGCACAGATTCGGACACGCAGAATCTCCACATTGTCCGGCCTGTCCAAATATCGAGGAGACACCGGAGCACGTTATATTCGACTGCCCTCGATTCACGGATATACGAAGCGAGATGATGCCAGAAACCGCAAACGTCCTAAATCCGGACAACATCGTGCAGAACATGTGCCAGCATGAAAGCACCTGGAATGCGGTGAACAGGGGAATAACGGCGATTATGTCGTTGCTGCACAGGAGATGGCGTGAAGACCAGAGAGCTCCGGGTCGCGATCGGAGTAGGCTAGATCCTCCGTCGGGGACTAGACCGAGTAGAGCGGGCGTAGCGTAGTATCGGTTAATAGTCGTCCGGGCGCCTGCAAACCGGAAGCCATCCTCCAACCGGAATTGCAGAACCGCCCCTGGCACTTGGCCAACCAACGTCGAGTCGGAGTAGGCTGAGTCCACCGCCGGGGTCCAGCTGAGTAATTCGCGAAATAGCACCGGCAAATGGTCGTCGGGGCGCCTGTGAACCGGAAGTTTCCCTCCACCGGAATCGCAGGACCGACCTCGGCATCTGCCCGGCCAGCTTCGGAGTAGGCTAAGTCCACCGCCGGGGACTAGTTGAGTAGATCGCGTTGTTGCACCGGCAAATGATCGTCGGGGCGCCTGTGAACCGGAATCGCAGGACCGACCTCGGCATCTGCCCGGATAGCATCGGTTCGGGAGATCTTCCGCCGCCGGGGAAATCTTCGTCGGAGTAAGATAGATCCACCGCCGGGAACTACTCTGAGTAGTACGTAGCGTATCACCGGCTTGAGTCGTCGGAGCGCCAGTGCACCGGAAGCCATCCTCCAACCGGAATCGCTGGACCGACTTCGGCACTCCACCGGCCAGTATCGAATCATGAAGAAGCGCGTAGCCGGAGTAGGCTAGCTCCACCGTCGGGGACTAAGCCGAGTAGCATCGATCGTCACAAACCAGTTTTGGGTCGTCTGGGCGCCAGTGAACCGGAAGTTATCCTCCAACCGGAATCGCTGGACCTACCTCGGCCTCCAACTGGTCAACAAGGAGAGCTCGAACAGCAGCAGCGGAGAACGAGTCGTCGTAGCGCAACGAAGTGCACATGAGCGTCCAGTTGAAGATCAACAGAGCTCTGACGCGAGGCCAGCTCAAGGGAAGTATGCGTCGTCGCACAGAAAGCTGTCCAAAGTCCCGGCGAGATGTTCAACCGCCAATTGGGCAAAACGCTCCAACAGCGAACTAGCAGAACAGTTAGAGGCTGAGAATGAAGAAGTGTATGAGCACAGAAGTGCATGAGCACAGAAGTGCATGAGCACAGAAGTGCATGAGCACAGCCCTCCCCCGATGTAGTTCCGGGGGGGGGGATCGAGGCACAGAAGCAGTAGGGAAAGTTTTTTAGTGGTTAAGCACGCCTAACGTGAGTCCCACACCGTGCCAACACACAACAGGCCTGGCTTTTGAAGCTTTTTTTCTACCCTACTAAAAAAAAAAAAAAAAAAAATAAAAAAAAAGCTCAGCTTCACTAGCAATGCTGAATATGCCTGTAAAAAGCATACCGAACGGTTTCCGAAGAAGTCGTGCGCATCATAGGGGACGATGTCTAATGCTTCAACCGAGAACCATCAGATGAGTCCGCAACGCGTGTTATGAGACAACGCTTAGAACTTGCACCTGACGCAGTTTCTGTCAGTTGCTATAGGCAGTACATGCACAGAATCGGGCATGCAGAATATCCGGCGAGCCTCAATTGTGCTGGTTTGGATGAAATAGCGGAGCATGTCGTGTTCGACTGGCCGTATTAACACATGCTCGTTACCACTTCCCTGGACAATATAATTCAAATTATGCGTGCGGATCTCGTGTTCATTTCATTTATTTAGTTAACATCTAAACAGATAACACTGAATCAACAATTTCACGCCAATACTCGATTCGTGGCCGCATTTTTCCATTCTCGGTTCTACACCTCGCTCGCCAAATCGATTCGCTCCACGCCTTGTTGTACCAACAGGATCCGAAGCAAACACCATCTTTGCAGGGTTGTTGTCCGGCATTCTTGCAACATGACCTGCCCATCGTATCCTTCCATCTTTAACCACCTTCCAGATACTTGGTTCGCCTTAGAGTTGAGCGAGCTCGTGGTCCATTCTTCGCCGCCACACACGCCGGCGTTCGAAGACTCCAAGTGCTTGCAGGTCCTTCTCAAACATCGTCCACGTTTCATGCCCGCAGATGATTACTGGTCTTATGAGCATTTTGTACATATTACATTTGGTGCGGATGTAAATCTTTTTTGATTGCAGCTTCTCGTCGATCACCTCGAATATCGAGGTCGTAACATTAATTCCTAGACTCCTAGCTCTACCAACTACCATGTACTTTGTCCTGGACGCATTCACCACCAGTACAACTTTTGCTGCCTCGCGTTCCAGGCGGATGTACAGCTCTGCCACTCTTTCAAATGTTCGACCGATAATATCAATATGATCCACGAAGCATACAAATTGGCTGGATCTCGTGAAAATCATACCTGGCTGTAAAGCCCGGCTCTCCGTCTAACACCTTCTAGCGCAATATTGAACAACAGGCACGAAAATCCATTAACTTGTCGTAGTTTCCGGCTGTATTCAAACGAACTGGAATGTTCGCCTGAAACCTTCATGCTATTTTTCACACCTTCCATCAGTCTTGAGAGATTCGCCGTAAAGCTGTTCTCGTCCATGATTTTCCATAGCTCTGCGCGGTCATAGTAACGTATTTTTTTTTTGTTTTTTACAAGGGGGAAATCTGCAAACAGATCCCCTGAGAAGATAACTCAGGGAATGCGGGGATGACGCACCAACGACGACCCGCTAAAACCAGCCTATGCACTGTGCTTGAGCAATTCATTTAGAATTGCTCAAGTGGTGAACAGTGCATCGACATGACCCTTGGACTCCGACCCTCATCTCCCCGGAACCACCTTACGGTATTTCTTCGGGAAGGGACCAGTGCATATAGCACAACACGTGTAGCAGAAGTAGCCTAGCGACATGAATTAGGGGTCACCTGTGAGATGGACTTTTACCACCGGAACAGGCAGTCCGTAGTGTTAATTCTTAGCCAATTGAAACAACCGCTACCGACACTACACGGCTATCTAGGCTGTTCGGGAAAAGGAAGTTAACATTGATGATTAACTCCTGACGTGCCCAAACAGCCGGGTCATAGTAACGTATGCCGCCTTGAAACCGATGAAGATGTGATGCGTTGGGACCTGGTATTCACGACATTTTTGGAGGATTTGTCGTACCGTAAATATCCGGTCCGTTGTCGATCGGCCGTCAACGAAGCCGGCTTGATAACTTCCCACGAACTCGTTTACTACAGGGACAGACGACGAATCAGCCGGTGTTGACAAATTACCAGCCTCTCCGGGCTCATCTTTATGAGTTCAGCTCCGATACCATCCTTACCAGCAGCTTTTTTATTCTTGAGCTGGTGAATGGCATCCTTGAGATCCTTGGCATCAGGTTTATAATAACTGTTCTAGTCACTTGCGTTGTTGTTTTTATTGCTCCGATTATTTCCCATGTTATCAACTGCTACTGCCACCACAATTCATATTTCACCGAAAATCGAATTCCAAGTAGCATATCATACCTGATTCCAAGGAAAAGAGATCTTCGAAAGTTATCGTTTGTCTCTTTCAAAGTTTGAGTCTCTGCTGATTTGAGGAAAAAGGCAACGCGTGCTGATACCTGTGATATCGTTCTCGTGAGTTTTAAGATCATAACCTAACATGACATGGGGTGGCGTCATGATAGCTGTTAAGAAGCACCATCGATGCGAGATATTTTCGTTCCGTCAGGGGTTCGGCCTTGAGTAAGTTGCAGTACGTATTAAGCTTCCATCAAAATCGGTCTATGTTTGCTGTATCTACAATAGTCTCAACTCCGATTCGTCAATCTATGACCAATATGCTTTCTGCATTCGAGAGGTTTGCAAGAAAGCATCGATCAACGACACCATAGTTTTGGTGGGCGACTACAATCTACCGCATCTCATTTGGAGTTGAGATCAAGAAATCAATGCGTATTTACCGACAAATGCATCTTCTGCATCAGATATCACGTTGACGGAATCAGTGCTTTCAGTCGGACTCTTTCAAGCGTTAAACGTCCCTAATCAAAATGATCGTGTACTCTATTTGGCGTTTGTAAATGATGCTCATAGTGTGGAATTTAGACTGGCCCTTAAACAAAAAAGTTATAAAACTCAACGGGGCACCTCATAGATATGAGCCTTAGGGTAAGAAAAAAGCTCTCCCAAAATTTCAACTTAATTGGTTGCTCCACCAGCTGGCGCATTCAATTTGAAGTTTGTATGGGATAATTGTTTCAAATATATTGAAAATGGACCTTATGTCCCTGTTTCGTTCTGTATAGTAGTTGATCGCGTTCAATTGAGCCCAGAATGACGAATACACTAGTTTACTCCCTAATGAACATAATTGCAGAAGGTTGTATCGGGATTTAAGGTCATTTTCATTACCCTTTCAGATGTTGAAAGTTAGGTTTAGATCTTCACTCCCATACAATCACTTATAGGCAGGGATTGAATCCTGAGAAAAATGAGAGAATCTCTCGCGTGTCGCTCTCTGTAACTATTATAACATGCTGCACTGCACATTATGAGCGACTGTTTATCGTACACTGCTACAACTTTGATCAGATTGGGGATGCATGATAAAACCCCACTGAACATGCTCCAAACCTGGGGGACACTATTGCTATTGGAAGTTCGTGGATTGTTTATCGTGCCAGTAAAGAAAAACACATACCCCCCACGATAAACAAGCGAGAAAAATGCATTTTATCATCGCTCTCTCTTTGGAGCTCTTGTTCGCTGCTTCCATTTATCAGACTTGTTACAACTTGCGATGAATTGACGATCGTGGACCGCAAATGAGAGCGTACTCTGCAATGCCTGCTTATATGCATGTGCGCCTTATGCAGCAGCTTGCTCATCGTCATAGGTGGCTATGATGCGCTTAGAGGCTACCACAAAGCTTTGTTGTAGAAATAATAGCAGTATTGCAAATCCACTTCAGATAGTTAAAACACCAACCACATCAATTTTAATCATGTTACAATCTTTATTGTTCGCTATGGTATCAAGTAGTGTTTTTGATAATCTAGGTTCAATTGAACGCGAGCCACAACTTCCTTGAACCAAACAGTAGTGTATATCCAGTTTCCCATATGCTTGAGCTGAAAATCGCATATTGACTTCAATAAAAATGCGCCAGCTCGTGGTACGACCAAATGAGCTGAAGTTTCAAGGAAGTCTTCTCATAGCTCTAAGGAATATTCCTGGGTGGTGCCCCGTAGAACTATACAACTTTATTTTTCTCCCATACTGAGGTGAGCCAGTCTAGTGGAAGTATTGGAGCCGCGTATGCCTCTGTTGAAAGTTGATCAGCACCAAAAGCAGATCCTTCTAATTTTTAACCTACCATTGAAGAATGACGATACGGTTTATTACGACATCCGACTCGATTTTCGTCATTATGACGTCAGTGCTGTATGTAGGAGTATAACCGCCATTATCATCTGGAATGTAACTCTGAATGAAAACTCTGTGGACGACGCAGTCATCGAGTTTTACAATCTAATCCACGGCATCATCCGTGAACATGTGCCACGCAAAAACCTTCAAGCAGTTCGCCACTTCAATCAACGGTGGTGAAACGACGATCTGCGACGCTTTGGAAACAGGCTACGCAAAATCCGTAAAAGGTATTTCAAGCATAGATCCGAAGAGAACTGGATTACACTTCAGTCAATGGAACGGGAATATTCATCCAAGCGCCGTACAGCTTTCCGTGAGTATATATCAGGCTTGGAACACAACGCAAAAAGCTATTTGGAGCATTTTGGAAGTTTGTGCAAAATCAACGCAAATCAAATGGTGTGCCTCGTGAAATTTCTTTCCAGAATGAGCATGCTAGTTTCGCAACCGACTCAGCCAATCTTTTGGCCGTATTTTTCAAAAGTGTGTTTAACTAAAATTCGATTCAAGTTACTCAAGAGGTACTCGATGGTGTTTTGTCGTATGATTTGCATATGCCATCCATTGGGGTAACCGTGGATGGAGTTTACCAGCGTTTTTTCGACTTGAATATCACTAAAGGTTTAGGTCCCGATGAAATTCCAACGCTGTTTATTAAGCTTATCGTTTTATTCACTGACGATCTATGTGGTCTAATTCAATCAGAAAAACTGTTTTACGCCGATGACCTGAAAATCATCCGATATTATCCCATATCGACTGATGTATTATACAACAAGATTTGGATACGATCGTGAAGTGGTGTCACGCCAACGGAATAGAAGTAAATGCAGACAAATGTAAATGTATTTCATTTTCACGCTCACGTTCCCCGATGCAACAAAATTACGAAATGGCATCTCAAAAACACTTGAACGTGTAAGTTCTATACAGCTATCGACAATCACGATAGCAGAATGAACTTTAATGAGCATATTGCTACTACTACTACGGCGAAAGCGTTTTCCATGCTGGAATGCGTACGAAGGACCACAAAATCGTTTCGGTATGTTTATGCGATGAAATCGATCTACTGTGCGGTAGTTCGCGGTGTGTTGGAGTACGCCGTACAAGTTACTTACTTACTTATTTGGCTTTACATCAATTATCTTGATAAAGCCTCGCCAACAATAATTCGCCAATTCACTCGGTTCATGGCCGCTTCTCTCCATCCTCAACTGTGACCCACGCTCTCCAGGTCCTGGTGCACCTGGTCAATCCACCTAGCTCGCTGCGCCCCACGCCTTCTTGTCGGGACCGGATTCGTAGCGAACACCATCCTTACAGGGTTGTTGTCCGGCATTCTTGCAACATGCCCTGCCCAGCGTATCCTTCCAGCTTTAGCTACCTTCACGATACTGGGTTCGCCGTAGAGTTGAGCGAGCTCGTGGTTCATCCTTCGCCGCCACACGCCGTTCTCCTGTACACCGCCGAAGATCGTCCTTAGCACTCGACGTTCGAAAACCCCAAGAGCTTGCAAGTCCTCCTCGAGCATAGTCCACGCCTTATGCCCATAGAGGACTAGCGATCTTATGAGCGTTTTGTACATCGTACATTTTGTGCGGGGTGAATCTTTCTTGACCGTAGTTTCTTCTGGAGCCCATAGTAGGCACGACTTCCGCTGATGATGCGCCTTCGTATTTCCCGACTAACATTGTTGTCAGTCGTCAACAAGGATCCGAGGTAGACGAACTCGTCCACCACCTCGAAGGTATCTCCGTCTATCGTAACACTGCTTCCTAGGCGGGTCCTGTCGCTCAGTTCCGCCAACCAGCATGTACTTTGTTTTCGACGCATTCACCATTAGCCCGACTCTTGTTGCTTCGCGTTTTAGGCGGGTGAACAAATCTGCCACCGTTTCAAATTTTCTCCCAATAATATCCATGTCGTCCGCGAAGCAAACAAATTGTCCGGATCTCGTGAAAATCGTGCTTCAACTGTTAAGTCCGGCTCTCCGCATGACACCTTCAAGCGCAATATTGAACAACAGGCACGAAAGTCCGTCGCCCTGTCGTAGTCCCCGCCGAGACTCGAACGAACTGGAGTGTTCGCCCGAGATCTTCACGCAGTTTTGCACACCGTCCATCGTTGCTCTGATCAATCTTGTGAGCTTCCCGGGAAAGCTGTTCTCGTCCATGATTTTCCATAGCTCTACGCGGTTGATACTAACGCCGTACAAGTCTGGGTACCGTATCATTGAGTTCAAGCTGACAGAATGGAACGGGTGCAACGATCTTCTCTTCGTTATGTTTTGCGTCCATTACCGTGGAATTATTCCATCAGATTACCTCCCTACGATCACCGTTGGAGGCTAATAGGATGGCCCAACTCAACGGCGAACCCAGTATCCAGAAGGTGGCCAAAGATGGAAAGATACGATGCGCAGGGCATGTTGCAAGAATGCCGGACAACAACTCTGCAAATATGGTATTCGCTTAGCATCCGGTTGGTACAAGAAGGCGTGGAGCGCAGCGAGCTAAATGGGCGGATCAAGTGCGTATCGATGCGTGGAGCAGAACCGAGAATGAAGAGAAGCGGCCTCGAACCGAGTATTGAGGCGTGAAATTGTTGATTCAGTGTTATCTGATTAAATGTTAAGAAAATAAATTAAATGGAAAATGAAAACGTTCGTCCTTCAAGATGCTCCCACCCTTATCCCTGCACATCTCGGCTCGCGACACTAATCCGTTGGGGGATGCGTTGAGTTTCTGATAGAACTTCCGTGTTTCTTGAGACTGGCACAGCTGTCCCATTTCCTTGCAGTTCGTCTCCTCCAGGCGACGTTTTTTCTTCCGAAAGAGGCGGGTCTCCTGTTGCCGTTTCCGTCTATAACGTTCCACGTTCTGGCATGTCCATTGCTACAGCATTGTTGTTGGCTGCTTTCACTGTACTCTAGCAGTCATCTAGCTCACCCGGAAATCTTCTCACGAACGAACGTGAGGTGGTCGAGAGGTAGTGGCAATACGACAAGCATCTTAATGGTGGTGTAACCAGTAGCAAGGGTGGCAGGGAGCACGCGCAGCGGACCAAGATTTTGTAGCAGGAAATACTACCGGAGGAGTACATGGAAGGTGTCGTGTGTCCCATCTACAAAAAGGGCTACCAGTTGAATTGTGCCAATTATCGTGCGATCACACTTCTCAGCGCCGCCTTAAAAGTACCCTCCCAGATTCTATGGCGCCTTCTGATGTGGAGCAATATCAAGCTGTATTTATGGACGAACGAGCAACTAAGTTTTAGATATTTGCCAACCGCCAGGATTTGAAGAAATGCCGCGAGTACAATGCATCCAGACGAGTGCTGTTAATGTCATAATTTTAGAAAAATTAATATGCCTCTAGCACTCTTCCATGCAAAATATCGTATTCGCAAATAATGCCAACCGATAGTAATTCGGAAAAGGTCACCGAGAAAAACATTTTCCGATGACTTTTTCCATGGAGAACAAGCAATATTCAATTGTCGAAGTCACGTGATATTCATGACTTTTAAAGCTCTGATCCAAACATCATTAAATGAACAAAATTTGTTCATCGATTTAAAATTTGCCTATGACATAATCAATCGAGATCAGCTATGGCAGATTATCCACAAATACGTTTTTTTGGACAAACTGACTAGGTTGAACAAGGTGACGATTGAGTGAGTGATATGCGTAGGCTGAGAGTATCAGGAACACTCTCAGCCCCTTCTAATCTCGCAGATGAAAACGGAAAGGTGATAGTTTTTCGTGTTTGTTATCCAACATTGTTTTAGAAGGTGTAATAAGAAGACCGGGAATAGGCACGAGTGGCATGATCTTCAGAAAGTCCATTAAGTTACTTGGTTTAGCACGGAACTTTGATACGATGGCGTCATGTAACGCGTGCGCGTATGCAAACTATGTCATATACTTTGTCATCGGCCTAAGGGCTGAAGCTAGGCTTATCGGACTGCACATCTATGTGTCAAAGCCGAAGTACATGATAGCGAAAAGCTCAAGGGAGGGCACGGCACGCCCCCACCTTGAGTTCATATTGATGGTGATGAAATCGAGGTGGTCGAAGAATTCGTATACTTCGACTATTACCAGCAGAGGAATCTAAAGGCATATCGTGGCAGGAAATCGTGCCTACTTTGGACTTTGCAGAACTCTTCGAACGAGCAAAGTTCGCCATCGCACGTTGTTGAGTATCTACAAGATGCTGATTTGACCGGTTCTCCTTTATGGACACCAAATATGGACCCTACGTGCAGATCAACGCGCTCTGGATGTTTTCGTACGGAAGATGTTGCGAACCATTCACAGCCATGTGCAGATATAAGACGGAAAGTGGTGAAGGCGAATGAATCATGAATTGCACAAGCTGCTGGAAGAACCAACCATTGTTCACATCGAAAAAAAATAGGGCATGTCACCAGAATGTCGGGTATAAACCCGGTGAAAACATTTTGACCGACCTAAGATGACGTGATGCGTAGCGAGCGAGATGAATGGATCAAGTTGAGGATGACCTGCGGACGTTTCGCAGAATGCGTGGCTGGCGGCGGGCAGCCAAGAACCGAATCGAATGAAGCCGTACAGCAGAGACCACTCAGGCTTTAGCCTGACCGGTCAGGTTAGTTAATTTAGCAACAATAAAACTAAAACACCGCTGTACGAATCGAATTGCGATACATCGAATCTAATCTGTAAATTGAAATCTTATCTTCAAACGAAGATGCGACTGGTAAGATCGTACTCACATTCTGAGTTTCCAATTCGATTTCATCCACGATTTCCACCGGATCTTCTTCACTCATTATGCAAGTGTGGATCAAGTTTCCACAGAACTACACGCTACACTTCGATCGTAATTAAAGCACGAAATCTTACTGATGCGACTGATGCAAAATCCATCGAGTCAAAGAAACCGAACCAAGAGACAAAGCTAGACAAAGGAAGTTCCCAAACAAAAGCAGTGTATAAATATAATTCACTTCCTGTGTCAAACAGGCAAGCGGTTTTCCCCCAAATAGCGAAACAATAACAAAACCGAACAAAAAAAAATGCACTTTTTGAAAGATTACTTACCATTTTGATAATTTCTGGATAGACGTTTTCCGTCAGCACACCGCGGCCATGTGTGATGTACGCCGACAGGTCATTTAAAGCCGCCCGCTTGATTTCCTTGCCCTTGAGATCAGACAGCGGGTCCATGAAGTCGAACGAAACGCAGCATTGCCGCAGCTTCCGGATGAACAGTTCCTCCTGCTCTAAGCTGGAACAGTCCACTGTGGAAGAAAAAGAAAACGAAGGAAAAAAAGCATCGTTAGTCATCCATCGTCTTGCATCGTCGTCGACGTCGTTATCGCACAGTGGTCCAGATTTGAAAAAACAAGGCAAAAATTAGGCTTTCTCAATATTTTACTTATTTAAGTCTCGAAAAGTGATTTGGGACATAATTCTGAGTTGAACAGTCTATTTTGAGCATGGTCACATTATTTTTGGTTTTCATAGAACAAAATTGGAACAAAATTGTTGTTTTCGTGCATTTTTAAGCTATTCGGAAATTTTTAAACTAATGATTATGCAAATTTAGGCAAGAGGCATTTTCACTAATGGGTTCCATAGTCTTAAAAGTAAGATATCTCCGTGGGGAGGGATTTGTCCTGCATAAAGAGCCTGTCTTGAAATTATTTGATGTACCAGGAATTATTCTAAAAATTCTCAGAGGAAATCCTTGGTGGATTTTCCTGTGAGGAAATCCTTGACGAATTTTCCTGTGGATATTTATGGACGTATCAGCATTGTTTGCTAAAGGATTTTCAAAAAACCCTTCATCTATACCTAGTTTAAACGTTAGAGTTATTCAGGAGGATAACTGAAAGAATTATCAGAGGAACTTCTGGAGAAATTCTACAATGAGTATTTTATGATATTCCTGAAGATATTTCTCAACTTCACTCGAAGTACAGTGAAGAAAGAAACATGGATGCATGTAAGATAGTACTCACTCATTTGCCATTCGTAAAAATTCAATTTTCAGAGATTTCACTTTGTAATCCTCATCTGTCAATTAATGCAATGAGATCCAAAATTTAAAAAAAATCTTTAACATTATATACTCTGACTGAAGAACGCATGAGTTCGGTGACTAAAACAAAATCTTCGCCAAAATCCGCGTGAAAGATTAAAAATCACTTTCAAAATCACGGCAAATCCGCGAAAGTCGCGAAATTTGTGCAATCCACGTAGCCGTAACAACCCCGTGGCTATGGAGAATTCAAGACAAAAAGTAAGAATATACGGATCTGGTGCTGAATGAGTCTTTTAGCAAAAAGTCCTCGGGGACGGACCTGGTGTAGTGGTTAGCACACACGCCTCTCACGCCGAGGATCTGAGACCGAATCCCATCCCCGAGATACTCACTTATGACGCAAAGGTCATAGTGACGACTTCCTTCGGAAGGGAAGTAAAGCTGTTGCTCCCGAGATGAACAAGCCCAGGGCTAAAAATCTCGTTATAAAGAAGGAAAAAAAGTCCTGCCCAATTGTGCTGTTTCGTTCCGGAAGAGATATGCAACTCTACTGAGCATCTAAATATAATGAAATACATTTTTCTTTTTCAATTCTTGTATGTTTTCTCAACTATCTGATATTGTAGTAAACGCTTGACTTTATTTTTGAATTTAAAACTATGTTTGGAAATAGAGTTTTTGACAGCTTCAACGATCAACGATTATCTAATGGAACGTACACTTCTCATGTAACAATTAAGAAGGGCCAATTCTCAGATCGTTAGTTCTGAGAAAACTCATTGTGAATATTGTACACCACTTTTTCAATTCAACTTGATTTTTGTTAGCGTGCCCAATGATTGGTTCTTTCTGTTTACTTTTATTGAGCAAAAGAGAGTTATTGGCCCCTCACCATGCTGAGGCCTATGTCAGTTTGCTAAATTTTCCTATTGTAGGCCCTCTTGATGGAGAAAATCCGTTCATTGGTTATTTTGAGTAGGGGTGCAGAAGCGATAACCATTACACTACCGATCTCGTCGTGGAAATTGAGTTTAAACCAGTTTTATGAAATACTGGCCCACTGTGCGTCTTCAACGTCGTCGGAATGAAACGGAAATTCATGGGTGTGAAGTGAATTAGTATGCACAAAAGGGGAACCTCGTTCGGTCGGTGCATAAATATTGGGATTGGAAATTCCCAATATGTAAACAGTCCTGGCCTGGCAAACGAGATACGGGAGGTATGGAAGCCGGTTCGCTGAATTGCAATAGTTACTCTCTTTGAAATAAAAGGCACTTTGAGCGCAATGCGGACAGTGGCAATCAATTTCACACCAATTCACATTTCAAGGATCTCTGGATGTTGTAGGTCTAAAGTTGGATACTGCAGGAGAAACGGGTGAATTAACGATCAACGCTCCGTCATCGTAATCATCGTCATCATCGAAACTTGAAAAGCAGTTTTTTTTGTTCAAAACTAAAAATTATTCGATGAAAATGTGTTCACTGTGTTTCGGTAGGGGAACAGAATACAGTGAACACATTTTCCTGTAAATTTTCTTGATTTTGAACGAAAAAACTGCTTTTGAATATCCCAAAATCAATGACGGATCCTGCCTCCTTAAGGGGCTAAAACGGTACTAACAGCAAAAATTAATAATGGTGATATCACTTTGTTCGACTCTTACTTACAACTAGTTTTGCATTTTTGTCCCACAGTGAATAGGTTATTTTTAGCAATGACTTGGAGTGGCGAGCCTTTTATAGTTTGTCAAAAAAAATGCATAATCCCAAAATTACCACGATAAAAATTTATTAACATAAACATGAAACGAGCTCACCAGTTTGTAATCTATTCTCGACTTAACACGAATATCTTTTCGCACTCGCACAACGCGAACCGAACACGATTGATACGTTGATTCATTCAAATCTCGTTTTAGAATAAGGTGCATCGGGGCAAGTTGAAACGGGTGATGAAATGCATGGTTTGAACATGATGTCAAACAAAGATAGCAAATTTATCTCCCCTAAAAGTTGACATCTTTTGTTAATTTAATGTTTCTGTAGGTAAATTCCTCCACATTATAAATGTTCACCTTTACCCCTTACCTTTCCGTCTTACCCCAACCGTTTCAACTTTCCCCGGTGTAACTTATACGGCAAGGTTCTATTTGATCATTTTTTGCCTATTGTTCAATATTGGTTTGGTTTGGTTTTATTTTCATTTATTTTATTTAGAGGTGTCAAGAACGGCGTTACATAACACGTGTGCCACGAAGCCAACTTTTTGATGCGAAAAAGTCTATATTAATCACGTAGCACTTACAGTAATATTCCCACCATTAAGGATAGACCCTTCTCGTCATTTGTTGTGCACATGAAGAGAATCAATAATGAATCGATTTGCTCAACGGAGTTTCTCAATCCATGTTGCATCGCAACGAGTAGGGTAGGTGTACCAATTATGGATACAATCAGTCAACAATATAACAGTTTTAGTAACAACAGTTTTAGTATTAAATTGACCTGAAAGTTACAAAAATGATTTTAAAAATCAGTGTGTTTGTATCAAAAAGGGCAATGCTGTTCCTGGCATTCACTACAAATTGTTTTGATTATGGACTATCGATTACTTTTACGAAATGAACTCAAATCCCATCTAGAGCGATTGAAAATGCAACAAATAATGAAGTGATTGCTTGTAACATTTTTAAGAAATGTTGTATTCAATTTATATCAAGTCGAAGAGGGGTCGATATAATATAATAAAATACAATACAAATCAACATTAACCTTCATCCAGCCAACATACTGTTCACATGCGAAAAACACTAGAATGTGCATAACTTTTTAGTTTTTCGATGGATTTTGTTGAAATTTTCAAAACTTCCCGAAAAACTCTTCTAGTTTATGGTCCAGGACACTTGGCAACATGGTCCAAGTGGTTCCGGAGTTACTCTGGATTGTCTTGGGGTACCAAAATTGGCCACATCATCCATTCAACGGATATCTCAAGACCCAGATGAGCTAGAAGGTTGGTGTCTTCGGCAAAGCTGTTCAGCAGACCAAGGGCTACACGGCAGTACCTGATTGGGAATTGCTCCGCTAGGTGGCACTAGTAATATATTTTCTTCAATCTTCTATATCCCAAAATCTTGATGAGCCAGAAGGTTGGTGTCTTCGGCAAAGCTGTTCAGCTATCTGGCAGTGATTGGGAAATTCTTCGCTAGGTGATGCTAGTAACAAATTTCCTTCAATTTTCTTTATTTAGGGATTCTGATAAGATAGAGGGTTTGTGACTTCGACAACGTTGTTTAGTAGACCAAGGGCTATCTGGCAGTGATTGGGAAATTATTTGCTAGGTGACGCTAGTAACAAATTTTCTTCAATCTTCTATATCACGAGGTATTGTTAAGCTAGAAGGTTGATGTTTTCGGCAAAGCTCTTCAGCAGATCAAGGATATTAGGGCAGTTGCAAATCTTATTAACAATTCATTCCTCAGGTGAAGCTTATAATCAACTTTCTTGAACTTTCTAGAATACTGATACTGATAAGCTAAAAGGAAGGTTTATTCGGTAAATTTGTTCAACAGAGGAATATTTAAAGCGTGTGCTAGAATAAGGGCGTAAGTCGCATGATCGATTTCTCTTCATCGATCCTCTCTTCTGTAAATAAAGGACGCAAATTTGTCAGCATTTTTTCACCTTAGGACGCAAGATTTCATCGCTACCAAGCGATCTGAAGAGAATAAATGCTAACAAACTTGCATTTAGTCACTTTTATTCACAGAAGAGAGGATCGATGAAGAGAAATCGATCATGCGACTTACACCCTTATTCTAGCACATGCTTGATTTGGCAGCGGAACATCCGGTTGAGAATTCATCCGCTAGATGTTGTTGACAATGAATTTTGAATCTGCTATACATTGATCTTAAAGAGCTAGAAAGCTGACGGTAAAAAATGTGAATGCGAATTCATCTGTTAGATGGCGCTAGTGATAATATTTCTTCTGTAACTGAGAATGTTTATATGTTCGCAAAGTTTTTTAAGTTTGACACGGTTCAATTTTGGCAATACGGAAATACATATACAAAAAATGGACCAAGGGTCAGTCAACAATCCTGTAAATCTCAATAATTATGTGCGCCGTTTTGAGGCTTACCATGTTCAAAATAGGTAAATTTAATTCGATTTTTGCTATCGTATAATCTCAGGATTGTAATATAAATTCCTAATATTTTAATAATGGACTAACGGCTACGATAATACTTACAGTGGAGCAAAATAATTTGAATCTTTGATTTTTATGGATCAAAATGTTTCACTCCAAATTTCTCGAATATTAATGTTTTTGATTGAAATAACACATATTTATGTTTTTCTCCATTATGTACAACCGGTATTAAAAATCATTTTTTGAAAATATCTTTCAATATCGTGAAATACAGTCAACTCTACATAACTCGATATTCAAGGGACCATCGGCTTATAAAATCTTCGAGTAATAGAATATATCGACACAAAAATCCCAAGATTGAATGAGCGAATTCCAGTATTTCCAATATATTTATGATCACTTCTGTAAGAAAGCAATTTTATTTTGTTGATAGTATTTTACAAACTTTTATTTGAAAACTTTTTTTGATACATTCGAAACATCACGGTATTTTTGCTGACCAAATTTTTTTTTTTAATTTCATGCTTTTTAACTTTTATTACAATTTGCAAATACAGTCATCTCTCTCTTACTCGATATTACGTATTTCGAGATCGAGTTACAGAACCATAGTAAAAGTTTTGTGTTCTGTAAGTCGATACCTCCCTAATTCGATGGTCCCTTCAATAGCGAGCTAAGGAGAGTTGACTGTATTTATTCCCCTGTAAACAAGAATTGGTTCAAGTATCCCCGAAAAAGAAGGATTTCAAAACAAATATCAAGTTATGGAGAGAAATTTACCTCTCACGTTACATCGACTAGTAGTGATATGGAGTTATGGAAAAAATCGACTTATGGAGAGTACGATGTATGAAAATATTAAGAGACCGAAAAGTCCATCGAGTTATAGAGTATATTGAGCTGTGGAGAGTCGGCTATAGTTTTATTAGACGAATTTGGCCATACGAAATTATTCCATATAATTTTTCGATTTATGTGCATATATAGGAGCACTAAGCGTTGAGTATCGAATCTTTCGGTACAGGAATCGCTTTGCGTTCTGATTATCCATGGAAATAACTGTTCACACAATTCCAGTAAATAAATGTTGTCGATATCAGGTTAAGGAACATCGACTCATGAATGTTTTGAATAACTCACAACTCAAAGAATTCTTCAACAAGTTTTGATCAGTGACATTATATGTTATTACTTTTACTCAGATTGCTCGAACTTTAAATCTTAGCGAAGAGCAGCAAGTTGAGCATCTAAACCGTCGTCTCTAACATTGTGGTTGAATTGTCATAAGAAAGATTATTGTTGCCTAAAATAATGTCTAAAAGACCGGCATTCTAGCGTACGAAGCAGCTAGCACCACTAAAACTAAAACCTTATTAGGAAGATTTCAGCCATCTAAAATTATTTGATGCAAAACTAACCTTCTTGCTTATCATGTTGTTGAATTAGATAAGTTCTCTGAAAATATCACTAGTGACATTTGGATCAATTATATCACTATCAGACAGATATTGAGCCTCTGAACTGTTAGGTAAAAACACCAATTTCTTAGCTATTTAGGATTCACTCATCAGGATCGTGAAATATAGAAGATTGAAGAAAATTCATTACTAGCGCCACCTAGCGAAGAAGTTCCTAGCTAGTTTAGCCAGATAGCCCTTGATCTACTGAACAACTTTGCCGGAGACACCAACCATCTAACTTATCTTCGAAGATTTTATAAGTTGATGGTCCCAACAATAGCGAGTTAATGAGAGTTGACTGTATTTATTCACCTCTAAACCTCCGTGAACAGCAGTCCTGAAATCGTCAACAAGCAAAAATACACCGTGAACTAGATCATGTTTATATGAACGCGTTGCCTAGTTCCGAGAACGTTCATGTAAACATGATGGTAGTTCACGGTGTATTTTTGACAGTTCACGTTTTCCAGAACGCTTTTTTGAGCGTGTAGGAAGGATAATGCAATATTTCGAAATGTTCCTTTTTCGAAAAGTATTACAGATATGTTTTCATCAAGGCCAAATCATCAGAAATAAAAAGTTTTACCATCCCTGTGAATATTAAAAAGCCGTTATATGATTGATTGACTCTTTATTATGGAGAAATTCGGCCCGAGGCTGGTTCATCCCCGCGCCGTTATATTCTAGTGAAACAACTTAATATTTTTAGTTCTTACTATGCCATGGTTAGTACTATAGCTATAATTGGTACTTCTACCCTACATCTAACCCTACGGCATTTGCTTGTAACCGATGACGTCCTCGCCCTGTGCACCATCATTCATCACCGTCGTTAAGTGTCTACACAGCACGTAAAGTCATTTGCCATTTTGCCGATTTGAACCTTCAACCCAAACAAATGTATTGCTTCTTTTTTTTTTTGCCGCTCATTATCATCACGAACCCGAAGCGAAGCTATTTTGCATTATTTATTAGCCGAGCAGCAACAACCCGAGAAACAACCGGACAACAATTGCAAATGCATAAACCCAAAACTTTTCTTTATTGTCGTCGTCGATGCCTTTGCCTGGTATGTGAAACGGGTGCAGGGGACTATATGAGGAATAAAGAACAGCCATACGTGAAATTTCCCACTGTCGTCTACATAGGTATAAGTGTTGGTTCGGCTTCAAATCGGGTTTCTGTTTTTGTTTTCAATATTCATTTAAATAGCGGTTCTTTGAGGATGTGTGTCTTGCAAGGCGGCTTGCAATTTGCAACTTTTTACTAACGTCCCTGGAGGTTGGTGTACTCTTTGTTGTCGGACACCCACAATGGCATCCATCGTGTATTATTCCGCAAATCACAGGGGATAAACTAAAACAAACTCGTGGACATAATTTCGAATTTTTAAAATTTAGGTTTTCGATCCCGATTTGAATGTTAAAAATGGTCAAAATGGTGCTCAACGAGCTGGATCCTAGTGTGAATCGATTTTGCTCACATTTACAATTTATTGATTGATTCAGAATCCTCAATACATGGCCTTGAAATGCTTTTCTTGTATTTTTTCTAAGAACTTCAACAACCAAATAGGCAAATGCCCAGTTTTATAATGTAGTAAAATTTGAGATAGAATCATTGAACACTCGCATCAACACAGAAGTAGCATTGAATATTCATCAATTGTTTGGCCGCTTGGCGATTCAAAAGCAGGGCATAAGAAAGATAATATTTTTGGCCCCGATTGACTCAAATTACTCCAGTGTGCGACGATGTTTACCCGAACCAACAATGGCGAGAAAGAGGGGCTGTTCAACTGCACTGATTGTTACCATTTTTTCAATCATCCAGCACACCATTAGAAGAGGCGCTAACGTGCTGACAAATAAAACAACCCGTCGCTTCGAGAAGACGTACAAAGCTTGAGGTGGTTACGAGAGTATTACCCGGCAGCTGTTTACACAGCCAATAAACAAACACGCATCTGATATGACATTATGGCAGGCATCATCACATCAGTGCAGCTCGGATTCTGGAATCGTGCAATTATAATTTTAACGAGCTGACGATGGTCACCCGATACGTTGTCTGGGAGGCGAGAAGAGACGTTGAAGACGACGGTGGCGCCGGGATGAGCAGTGTAACCTTGAGATGTAACCGAACACCCGGTGAAGGTCGAGATTGTTGTGGAAGTCTTGAATGCGCAATGAGTTGGTGTTTACTGTTGTGGGCATGGTAGTGAAGCAAAAAAGTATCAAATCTGCACGCCTTTTTCTGTTAGGGGCTTTCTATTGATTACGTAAGACAATTTTGGCGGTTTTACATCTCCCTTCTCCCAGAAGTTAGATTTTTGTATGCTTCTCCCAGTGTTGACAGATTTACACTCATATCTCAATAAATAAGCTCTCCTGCGAGAGCAAACTCTTTAGAGATCTACTTCGAAAATCTCATGCTTGAGTTTTTCGTGCAAAATCAGTCAACAAATAAGCCGTCAAAAATGATTCAGTCGTAATACCCGTCAAAAACTCATGAAAACCGAATGTTGCTGTTTACGTTTGAAAAGACTACTATAAATTTACCAGACTAACAAGAAATCATTGCTTTGTGAGAGTAAACTGTGAAAATACGAGACAATAAGTCAAACAGAGGCCAAATTAATGATTTCATTGAAACTAATACAATACAAAATTTCAATCGTGAGTTATGAGAATTTAAGTTTCTCGCAACAGTGGCCCCTCCCCTCATAAGCCCAAACGTAATTAATGGATGACACCTTAGATTTTATCATCAAAATAAATATGGTCGCGCATAGCACAGCATAGCATAGGCTGACTGTACATGTCAATGGTTGCTACTCCGTGATTGATCGGAACTGGTAAGAATTGCACTACGATCCAAATGAATAAGGGATGGGAGTTTCCGCTTATTCTCGAAGTACAATTTTAGCAGATCTAATATTGTTGATCAATAACGGCGCCGGCCAAGTCCTTACAGTCAGTTGGGATGGGGAAGGAATGTTAGGGTTTAATGATTGTTGCTTCTAGAGACCGAGAATACCTCTGCATCTCCACAATCATCACAGGGAGGGTGTTTATTAGTGAGGGAGGAAAAGATCTGGGAGTCACCATTGGTCAGTGATGCGATCCATGGATAAGAAGGGAAAATACAACTTAAACTTAAAGCTAGTTTTGCATTTTGTCTCCAGAAGTTTTCGGTAGAAGATTTAAAATATACGTCAACATCCATAATGTCGAACCATTCAAAAGATGTTTTTAGTAATGTTAAAGAGAGAAAATATATGTATATTGAAATTATATAAAACAGGCATAATGCCGACACTTGTAGTAACGAACCATACAAAGTTTATTTAAATATTACATAAAATAACGTTTTCATGAAAATATTGCTGTTTGCGTTTGAGATACAAATCTCGACTAAATGGACTCCAAATGCGGAAAGACAAAACAATCAAAGGATACCTAGCAACGATTACTCATATCACCGCCAACCTAGCAAAGAAAAGTTATCTGACATCGGGTTGCTTGTGGAAGATCTTACCGCGTTTGGTGTTCCCGCATTTGATATTTGCATTTCAAACGCACACCGCAATATGTGTCATTATAAGCATGAAACGAGCTCACCAGTTGGTAATCCATACTCAACTTAACACGGATATCTTTTCGCACTCACACAACGCGAACCGTAAAACTTCTCGGCGTCCTGAAAACGAACCGTCTTGCTTGGGCTCTCGGAAGCACTGCCCAGAAAACGCGCGGAAACGAAACACAACTCCCGGCGTCTCGAATCGAACCGTCTCACACTATAGCCGTTCCTGAAAAAACATGATCGAATTTGTTTTGACCTTGAAAACATGATTTTTGTAATATAGTGTCTTCGGGAAAGTTTTTCCATAAAATAATCGCTATTTTATGAAAGTGTCAATTTAGCTTAGCTTAGCTTAGCTTAGACTGACTACACATATCAATGGTATTCCGTGATTGACCGAAGTCAAAGAAAATGCACAAAGAATCAACTAAAAGTTCGGCTGGGATTGGCCATAATCTTCTTCAGTGTGCATAATTCTGTGCCTCTATTTATACATGGTCAATAACGGCGCCGGCCACGTCCTTGCAGTCAGGTGGGATCGGGGGAAGGAATGTTAGCATGTAACCTTTGCTATTTGGAGACCGTGTTTGCCTCTGCATCTCCACAAAGGTTACTGGGAGGGATGTTTGTTAGTGGGGAGGATCGTTAGGTCACAGGATTCACTTTGATAAGCGATTAGACCATGATAAATAATTATTTGTGAGATATAAACATGTTTATATGTAAATATAATATTTTCATTTGATATGAACAATATCTATGTAGAGAAAAATTATGCCGACACTTGAGGTGACGAACCTTTCAAAGTTTGTTGAATAAAGTGAACCTTTCGCAAGTCTACACTTGTAGTGTCGAACCATTCAACGTTTTTTTTAATTACAAAAATAAAGGTTAAAAGAAAAAGGTGTTTTGAAAAAAAAATTAGACATGAATAATTTATGAATCAGAGTTTATGTCGACACTCACAGTGACGAACCTTTCATAGTTTGTTGAAAAATCATATTTACGTCTCACCGTTGTAATGATTAAAGGTTCAGTCATACATATTTTATAGATTAGAAATAGTAGCATGAAACGAGCTCACCAATTGATCCGTCATCCTTGAGCAGCAACAATCCACTTTCAGATTCACTCGTTCGCTCGGCTATATAAAGGCACTCAGAGAAATAGGCGCGCGACTCGAGAGGGAAAACAACTGACGACTGCTCGGGCTTTCTTGACGCACTGCCCAGGAGCAAGCGTCAACGTCGAAAGATCAAAAATAACTAATCGAATGCGGAACTTTTTCACTTTACTCGACCGATGCGCGACATGTTTGATCCTGCCCTCATCGACGGCCCCCGCAGGAGCATGTGTCAAGGTCGAAGGATCAAATACAACTCCTATTTTATGAAAGTGTCAATTTGGTGATTAATCCACCTAAAAGTGAGAACGAAATTTTATTTTTATATTTTATTTTTATGGATTTAAAAATAAAGTTTATTCAGGAAAGTTTTAGGTAGCGGAACTTACGTATTGTCGGCAGCCTAAGCAGTTGAACTTTGAAGAACACAATTGAACAGAACAATGAAGCACAACAATCAGCAGGATACACCTGAACTGAACTTCAGCACTCTTCATTTAGTAATTATTATGCACAAAACACTATTTTGTTCTCTAAATCATCTCTTTTTTCCTCACCAAAGTCACGAGGCACTTGTTCTTTTATCGGCAATGCAATTACTATTGTCGGCAGCTAAATTGTTATCTTCGTCAATCCAAAACTTTACAAAAACTAGGTAATGTATTGGTAACTTTTCGTATTTGTTGACAATGCCTGAATTTAAACGTCACTCATTATATTCTACCCGTTGAAAGGGCCAATACAGACATATACAGACTACACTGAGAACAGCATTGCATGCAACTGCAGTTATAAATAGAATAACTTGGAGTCATATTGAATACACAACGCTACTAAATTTGTGCAGACTAAGGCACTGTCCACAAATTACGTAACGCTCTCGGGGGAGGGGCTCAAACGCTGCGGCTCAAACACAAAATTTATTTTTTCATACAAAGACCGTTGCGGAGGGGGTGATTCTCTTGATTTGTTCTTATTGCGTATTAATTCTTGGGGGCCCAGATAGCCGTAGCGGTAAACGCGCAGCTATTCAGCAAGACCAAGCTGAGGGTCGTGGGTTCGAATCCCACCGGTCGAGGATCTTTTCGGGTTGGAAATTTTCTCGACTTCCCAGGGCATAGAGTATCTTCGTACCTGCCACACGAAATACGCATGCAAAAATGGTCATTGGCATAGTAAGCTCTCAGTTAATAACTGTGGAAGTGCTCATAAGAACACTAAGCTGAGAAGCAGGCTCTGTCCCAGTGGGGACGTAACGCCAGAAAGAAGAAGAAGCGTATTAATTCTACACGCGGCGGTCTGGGCTATAGAAATTCATACATCTTGCCTTAAGAAAGATGGAACGATTATTGTAATACGAAAGCTTTATGTATCGTTTAAAAATAATGAAAAACGTAGATTACTAGCAATTAGGAAACTGGATCGAAAAAGTAGTGATTAGAAATCAAGCGTAATGTGAATAGATAACTTTTTGTGTTTAGTTCATCTGCCATGGTGCTTTCTTTGCTTCAGGATTTCGATTTAACTACCAATGAAAAAGAGCCATCTATTGCCTTTTCAGTTTTGAATATCGCCCTATTGATAATATTATAGAATAAAAATTGTTGGACGATGGATATAGAAAATTAACTAAATTCCATATTTAGCAATCCAAGGTGGCGGCTTCAGGAGTGTAAGAATTGTTGGAAACCCATGCAGTATGGGTATTTTCAGAACGGGCGCGACGAAGGAATGACGAAAATCGATGTTCGACGCCATTTTGAAATCAAAGATGGCGGCATCCGGTCAAGGAAAATTGCTGAAAACCTATGCAATAGAGGTTTTTTCGGAACGAGAACGACAAGGGGATGACGAACATCGATATCTGACGCCATTTTAAAATCCAAGATGGCGGCCTCTGGTCAAGGAAAATTGTACGAAACCAATGCAATATGGGTATTTTCGGAACAGGCGCGACGATGAGATGACGGAAATTTATGTGCGACGCCGTTTTGAAATTCAAGATGGCGGCCTCCGGTTTGGTAAAATCATCGAAAACCAATGCAATATGTGTATTTTCGTCGCGCCCGTTCCTAAAATACCCATATTGCATGAGTTTTCACCGATTTTCCTTAACCGGAGGCCGCCATCTTGGATTTCAAAATGGTGTCGGACATCGATTTCCGTCATCCCCTCATTGTACCCGTTCCGAAAATACCCATATTGCATTGGTTTTCAATTATTTTACCAAACCGAAGGCCGCCATCTTAGATTTCAAAATGGCGTCGGACATCGATTTCCGTTATTCTCTCGTCGTGCCCGTTCCGCAAATATCCATGAGAACATACCTTGAGTTATTTCTATTAGCTTTTTCCAATTATGCGGAAGATTTTGGTTTCAGTTTTTGTATCAATGATAGGATAGATAGGAATAGCTATAAAATTTTTCAGATAGTGTGATAGAGGTAATATAGTCTATCTTCTATCCATATTTTTTCAAGAAGTGATAGTATCCCTATCACTTCCCATAGTATCAAAAGATAGACGTGATAATGGTAAATGAGAGGGAAAAATTTGAAGCCTGTCCAGGTTGCCGTGAAATATATTTTTGTTTTCAAGTTTGGTTTAAAAACGTAAATTTATGAATTTCAATCCTTTTTCTTGTGGAATCTTTCCTATGTTTATCGATAGTTCAATTTTCTGAATGAAGTTTGTTTGGACCAATGTCACTTCCTCGAGAGGGTGAATTTGGGCCAATTTTACGTCTCCAATTTCAAAGAAAATAATCAAATTTCAATTATTTGTTCAGAAAGAATTTGCAATGTATTCTCATAATTAGCCGAACACATCAAGTCAAATCGCGAAATTTGTTGAAAAATAAATGAGGACTTACGCATTTTTGGCCAAATCTCACCCCCAACGACGGTACTTGCACATTTGTTTTCAAATTTCTTTCAATTCGAAAGGTAAATAATTTCACCGTGAATTGAACTGACGCGCTGAATGGCTCGATATGGTTGTGGTCTGTGAAGGTTGCTGCTCTTGAACGCTCTATCATCAAGTTATTACCGAGAGAATGAATGGTAACATAAATAAAAATACCGATTGCGAAGTTCCACGATTTTTTCGGATTCGGAAAAGTCCAAACTTTGCCAGTAAAATTTATTTGCTTTCCTATTATTCTCAGTGTATGAGAAAATCAGAATACACCCTTTGCAAATCAATTCACTTATGACTTGACACAAAAACATCATGCTCTGATTGCCTGTAAAACAACAGGAGTGTTGGCAATATAGTTCAACTATTAAAAGACGTATATTTTATATGTTTCTCAGTATATTGAAAATTATGCACTACAATCTTCAAATAAGAAAGTATTAAAAGGCTTAATTGTTACCAATGCATGCTTTGTTGTCTAATTCCAATAAATTAATTAGTCATGTTCGTTTTTTTCTGTGAATTTAAATCGAGAATAAAAAAAACACCGCAATAGAATATGGTTTTCTGGCAACCTGTTCCCGTAATAAAAAGTGATTGCCGAGGAAATCAAAGTGCATTAATTTTAATTTGTGATTTAAAGCATAAAAATTAAGTATTTTCGAGTGCTTTAATACAAATCAAAAGTTCAATAGTGCATAAGTGATCGGTGCGTAGCTGTTGTGAAAAAATCGGCATTGGAGCGGAGAAATGGACTTTTGAAAGTGGTAAGTTTTTGTAAACTATTCTTGTGTTGTTTTATTCGGCAGTTCACGAATGACGATAATTTCGAAAGCATTTATTTCATTTAACGATAAAACCCATGTTATACAATATTTTTGTGAAAGATGTGATTTACATGGAAGATTATAGTTCAAGGAATATGTTGAGTACAGTGAAGTTAACTCTTGTTCCATAGATAAATTGAAACAAGGACGATAAGTTAGTGCTGCCGAAAATACCCTCAGGGTGCCGAAGCCATCATTTACCCTAATATTAAAAGAAAGAATTTTGCTGAAGACACCGTATGCATATCTTTTGTTTTTCATGTACATTTGTGGAGTTTTTCGTGGAACACCCCTAAAAAGTTTACAATAACTTGGTTGGATGATTTTGTACAATTTTCAATTGTTCTAGTGTTATTTGTTACTTGCAAAAACGCATAATTTTGTCAAAAAGAGCATATTTTTATCTCTCATACTTTTCGAGTTATTGAAAGATTTATATGAAATTTTGCTCCTTTTTGACACTAAAAATCATTAGGTTGCGCACATTTCCGCAGTCTGAAACTTGCACATCCAATGGTTTGAAACTCATACTATGAAATGCAGAGAAAGCCACTTTTAGCCTGCTTCAGCCTGACGGTAAAGTCTGAAAAAATGTTTACTTACATGCATATATAATTTACACCTACTCATCATACCCTATATTGGCTCAACTTGAATATCTGGCAACCCTGTATCAAATCTTATGCAACCGAATCAACAATGTAATCAATCAACAACAGATCGGAAAAATCTGTTCGGATGGGTTTATCACAGGCAATCTAGCGGGATCCATAGCAGTTTGTTAGTTGGAAATGACATTTTTTTCTATTGTCCTTCATATTGTCGTAGTATCGTTACGGCGTTCTTGCGGATCTTTTGAAAATTTTCCTGTTTGCGGCAGCCACAAAATTCTACCGCACTCTAGATTTTCTTTTTTTCATTTAATCAAACCATTGAATCATGATGGAGCACGAAGCGTAGAAAAACAGCAAAAAAATTACAGTGATCTCAAAAAATCCCAGTAAATGCCATTTGTTTTCAAGGTATCATTGTAGTCAATCGATTATACTTCGTGAAAAACAGTAATGTAACAGCTGTGGTTGTTATCTGTTCAACCGTAAAACGAAAAATTATTTCTAAAACAGCAATATAAAGTTTATTGATCATCAGATATAACTGATGAACAAAAACAAAAGATCGTCGATTGTATAATAGTCAGTAACTCTGCTTAAATATCACGCATTATACCGGTGTTCACAATTTGATTGTTACTTAATTTCAATTATAAAAATAGAAACTGAAATAGAACTTTTCTGTGCTGCTGAGAGTTCTTTAAACTGGTTAACCTGACTCAGGCTATCCAAAAGATCATCCCAGCAACTTCAAAGCACTCGTGTTTTCTATTGTGCATACACGCCGAAAATCAAGTAAACTCCCTGCACTCACCTTTCAACGATGGCAGCTGCTGCAGTTCGACATCCTGTGAACTTCGGTACCGCGATGAACCCTGAGATTTTTTGCCTTTCTTTTTGAGCGAACGTTTGGCGAAAGGATCGATTCGGTCGACGAATGTTCCGGACGACATTGTTACACTGCTGTTGTTGTTGTGGCTTTGCTTGGTGGTAGTAGTTGCTTTATTTTATTTTTTTGCTTTTTGGATGTGGCCGATATAGGAGGGGAAACGGATTCTACTATATCTGGCTGATGTTTC
Organism: Aedes aegypti; assembly: GCF_002204515.2. Lineage (NCBI taxonomy): Eukaryota > Metazoa > Arthropoda > Insecta > Diptera > Culicidae > Aedes > Aedes aegypti. Next base: position 208,694,606 of record NC_035107.1, read on the forward strand.
GCAGTGACACTAACAGTAACAAACGACTGCTGTTCGGGCGGGTTAACCTACACACACTCATGCATGCTCGCAAGACGTCGCACAAACACCCGCAGAAGAACACGCACACACGCACTCACACTTCACCAGACGAATGCGCGGTTATCTCGATTTTCTTTTGTGCTTGTGTTCGCTGCTTGTCAAAATGATTTCCACCTGATTTTCTGACCCTTTCGGTATTGATTTTCGCAAATTTCACTTGGGTAATACTTCAATGATGATTTTTTTTTCTTCTATGCGCACTGTTATCACTTTTGCTTCTCCTTAAGGTATTGTGAATGATGAATTTCGGCTTACTCCGCACTTACACTAATTTGCTTCATTTACTTAAGCAATATTTTCTCAATATGATACATTCATGGAGTGACTTTTCATTCAATGCACCTCTTTCACCTTCTTACGCATGCTGAAAAAGAAACACAGAAATAATGGAAACCCGATTTCACCAACACACTCTTGAAAACCCTTCAGAAAAATCGCAGCACTTTTCTCGACGCACTTGATTTCCCCCGACGAAAGGAGGCTGCCTTTGCTCTTCTTCAAGATTGCACTTTTCAACACCGGCTGTCAAAGCATTCCATTTTGCTCCATCATCGCCGAAGAAAACAATGCAAATGTAAACACTTCGACGTCAGTGTATGCGCGCACGTGTCAAGCTATGAACTCAACTGTGTAGGAAAAAAAGGCCTATCCCGTGTTTCGCAGACAAATCACCGCAAGCGCATTGATTTGCGACGCACTCATCATGCCTCCTATGATGATGTTGTTGGACGCATTCAGGAAGTCACGACGATTGCGAACAGTGCGCGCGCTTCCATCAAAACGAAAAACACAGTTGCGCGCACAGATCAATGAGATCTCTCGATATCACACAATACACTAAACACTATAGGCGCTGCGAAGAGGCTGAAACGAAAATTGAAAAGAGAGAAGATCGTTGTAAATTAAATTGTGGATGCTACACGAGATAAATTGGTCGGTAATTGAAGGCTGATGGTTTTGGTTTGGCTATACACATATGGGGTCAAGATGACGCCGAGTGGTTGGTGGAAAGTGGAGCAAGCATTGCGGAAACTGAGCTGCGTCGTGACGCACAAACGATCGTGAACGCTTGACGACGGGTGTTGGTGTAGATTAGGGCGGTTTATATTGGAAAATTCAGTTCTTACAATTTTTATGATGAAAATAGAATTCTTTCAACATTTCAGTCTTTTCGATGAAGAACCAAAGACGATTTAAATAAGAAAAAAATCAGTTGAAGAGAGCTATTCTATCTGACAGATAGCTGTCTATCAATTTCTAAATAAAATTAGTTCGAAATTGATTTATTTGTTTACCAAAGCTGTACAAGTTTAGTACTAAAGTACAATGATGTATACTACCATCATGGTGGATAATATAGCACTACAGGCTTTTGATTTATTATTCCATTTCACCAAAAAGGCTGAACATTGTACAGAACTCAATCATAAAGATTATGAAGAAAATGTGGAAGATGTGATTTTCAAACCGTTAATTAAGTATTAAAACTTTATCATTATTTTCTAGTAATACTTCTTCCGAGTGCCCCCCGTTATAGCATAAATTCTCTGATCTTTATCATCTCTCTTATTCATAACACGGGGATGAGTAGTTGTACTCGTACGCTCTACGGTGTTATCTATGCCTAGGTAATGATCGTTTGGTTTGTTGCCATCAGTCTGTTCGCTACAATACACTCAGTAGTTAATAAAGCTTTGCCTAAGAAGGTCACCGGTTTTGTATCGCTCGATATCTTCATTGTATCTGCCTATTCGCTTCTCAAATTAATAAAGTAAGCTCGTTAAATGCCAAGTATTCATACCTTAGGTAAAAACCGAAACAGAACCAGAAAGAACCGTTGTTCAATGTGTAACACTTCGGCTAAGTGTCCAAAAAATGTGATACGGGTCCTAACACAAACATTTTTGTATTTTGAACCACCCTAGTGTAGATCGCGGTTTGGATAATGGTCAGCTGGTGATGATGGATTTGCGATGGTTGGACGCGTCCAATGTCAACTTGCGTTTGACATCTGGGCGGGGTATGGCACATTTCAGAGTGCTTCCATTGAAATAGGGTCAATAGGCCTAGTTTAATACTTTAATAGTTAGAGCGGTATAATCGAGGTTTTGACGCTAGTAGCTGGAATTCAGAACACTTTTACGCAAATACTAAATGCGCGGTGTCAGGTCATTAAGACGAGGTATGTTGGGCTAAAACATGTTAGGCCGAAGTATGTTAGGCCGAATAGGTCACGTAACAGGATTCTCGTACACAACATATGCCATTCTACTCGGCAAACCCGTGCACAAGCAATAGAAAATGGGAAGGATTGGTGTTGCCACATCACTAGGAGAAATAGCATCCCTGTTATCGAATGCAGTTGTGTGTGACTAAAGGAATTGACTGATGTCAAAATAGATTACTTACAGTTTTGAAGTGCTTTGCGACAGAAGTTAACCCATGGAATTTATTGGATTTATGTAGAATTTATTCATTATTAGGATGGTAAATGACTGGACAATGCGTACCATTGGTACTTCGCGTACCTGCAGGTATAAAATAGACCCCTTTTCTGGTCCTTAGCCTCTTGTCCAGTAACTCCTATCCCTACCTCCCCATGGTGCCGCCTGGGGTACGAGTAACCGTAGGGAAGATCGGGTAACCAACCCTGGTGGGACCTTGGTCGTATGCTGACAGGGAAGGGGGGCTCCTCTCTTCTGAGGGTGTAGCTTATCAGAGCGTCTGTTCTCCATGTTAGGAGCGGCTCAAAACAGCGTCTGTTCTCCATGTTAGGAGCGGCTGATCATCGTCCTAGTGCCAGCGTGGGACTCTAAACAGTGCTGTGCACGATGATCCTCTGACGAGACAGGGAGTTGGTGCAGGCCTTACAAGCCAGCCGTAAAAATCATCAGTACAGGAAGTATGCAATGTAAATTCGCATCGGAACAATCGGCATAGACCCAGGCATCGAAAACGGACTAACGATTGGAAACTCGGATCATGGAACTGTAAATCTCTCAATTTCTTGGGAAGTACCCGCATTCTTTCCGAATTATTGAGGGTCCGCAAGTTCGGCATCGTAGCGCTGCAGGAGGGTTGCTGGAAAGGGTCGTACGTATAGGGATGGTTATACCATCTACCAGAGCTGCGGCAACAGACATGAGCTGGGCACAGCTTTTATCGTGATGGGCGAAATGCAGAGGCGCGTGATTGAGTGGTGGCCAATCGACAACAGAATGTGCTAGTTGAGGATCAAATGCCGTTTCTTCAATATCAGCATAATCAATGTGCACAGCCCTCACCTAGCAAGTGACGATGACGATAAGGACGCTTTCTACGCGCAGCTGGAACGTGAATACGACGGCTGACCAAGCCATGATGTCAAAATCGTTATCGGAGATCTCAACGCTCAGGTTGGCCAGGAGGAGGAATTTAGACCGATTATAGGGAAGTTCAGCGCTCACCAGCTTACGAACGAAAACGCCCTTAGACTGATTGATTTCGCCGCCCCCAAAAACATGGCCATACGTAGTACCTACTTCCAGCACAGCCTCCCGTAGCGGTACACCTGGAGATCACCCCAACAGACTGAATCGCAAATCGACCACGTTTTGATTAATGGAAGACACTTCTCGGACATTATCGACGTCAGAACCTATCGCGGCGCAACCATTGATTCGGACCACTACCTTGTGACGGTTAAAGTGCGCCAACGACTCTCCGTTGTGAACAACATTCGGTACCGACGCCCGCCACGGTACAATCTGGAACGACTCAAGCTACCCGAAGTCGCAACTGAATACGCGCAAAGCCTTGAGGCAGCGTTGCCGGAAAAGGAAGAGCTCACCGAAGCCTCTTGAGGACTGCTGGAGTAGTGTCAAAACAGCTATTAACAACGCAGTGGAAGGTGCCATTGGGTTCGTGGAAGGAAATCGACGGAACGGTTGGTTCGACGAGGAATGTCAGACGGTTTTGGACGAGAAGAATGCAGCGCGGACGATGATGCTGCAGCAAGGCACCCGTCAAAACGTGGAACGATACAAACAGAAGCGAAGACAGCAAACCCATCTATTCCGGGATAAAAAGCGTCACCTGGAAGAGTTGGAGTGCGAAGAGATGGAGCAGCTGTATCGTTCTCAAGAAACGCGTAAGTTCTACAAGAAACTCAATGCATCTCGCAAAGGCTTTGTGCCGCGAGCCGAAATGTGCCGGGATAAGGATGGAGGTATTTTGACGGACGAACGTGAGGTGATCGAAAGGTGGAAGCAGCACTACGATGAACACCTAAACAGCGCAGAGGAGGAAGATCAAGACAGCAGGAGGAATGGCTTCATCAGTGCAACGGATGAGGGAGACGTGCCAACTCCCACAATATGCGAAGTTAAGGATGCTATCAATCAGCTCAAGAACAACAAAGCAGCTGGAAAGGATGGTATTACACAATAATCAGCAGCTAGCAGCAAGACAAGCTTTACCGCGAGATCGTCCTACATTCTCAGGGAATCTAGCCGATTGGCCCGTCTTTATAAGCCAGTACGAATACCTGTGTGCTGGTACAGTGACGGGGAAAATATGATCCTACTACAGCGTTGCCTCAAGGGAACTTGGGAATCTGTTCGTAGCCGGTTGATATTGGCGGCTTCAGTTCCTCTTGTAATCCAGGCGTTAAGAATGCGGTACGGTCGTTCTGAACTTTTGATAGATTCGTTGATTGAGATCGACTCGAACACCAAAAGTTGATCGATTAGAAACTCTGATCGAGTTCGGTAAGTACCATGGTACAAGCCCTTTGTGATCACATCATCGCTGCGCACCTGAATAATTATTTAGTAAATCCAACTTTGCTGAAGGACTTCCTGCTGAGTACAGTATGAGATGGGCTGGATATCGTAAGCATCACTTGGTGATGAATCTCATGATGAATGTGAACGATGCGTATAGTGTGTCAAGTGTTACAAATACATTTGAAAGACCCAACAAAACTGACCGCACAGAGCAGAAAGATCGGATATTTGTTCACTCTGAATCTAAAAGAGCGGATTGTGCAATTTGCAACAGAGACGGACACATCGTGAAGGAGTTTTAGATTTTCCTTGCACTACCGACGATCGCTGGAAAAAGGTGCAGAGTCTTCAACTGTGTCATGGACGCAGGGCTTGTCGTATCACTAAACGGTGCGACACACGTGTCGTGTCACATCAACGGAGGGACTCTTCTTTTTGTATTTTTTCCGAATCATTCCAATCACCTTACGGAACGGTACGAAAACGATCGACACGTTCGCTATCTTGGACGAAGGATCGTCTGTTACGATGATTGAAAGTAGTCTAGCCAAGGCACTGAACATTTCTGGATACACGAAACCACTGTGTCTGAAGTGGACAGGCGATATGTGCAGAGAGGAACGAGATTCACAACTCATATCGGTGCTTATCTCAGGCGTAAATAGTATAAAACAATATCGTATGAATGATGTGCAGACTACTCAGCCAGAGTCTTCCAATCGAAGAGTTGGTAAGAATATATAGGCACATTGGTGGAATTCACATTCGAGGATATCGTAACGTAATCCCAAAATTGCTCATTGGCGTTGACAGCCTGCGATTATCACTACCCTTGAAGTCTCGCAAAGGTGTAAGAGGCGCGGACGAAGAAAAGCGATCACAGTGTATACTGGAAGAAACCGTTAAAAGAGTGGGAGGCTGGTTCGAGTGTGGATTACTGTGGAAGTACGACAATGTGGAGCTTCCAGATAGTTACCCAATGGCCGTCAAACGATTACATTGCTTAGAGCGCAGAATGGCCAAGGATCCAATTATGAAACAGAATATTTTTCAACAAATCGACGAATATCAGCTTAAAGGATATGCTCGTCGAGTACCGCTTAACCAATCAAAAGATTTGGATCCACGTCGTACTTGGTACCTTCCTTTAGGGGCCGTTACAAACCCAAACAAACCGGGGAAGGTGCGATTGATTTGGGACGCATCCGCAAAAGTAGATGGCATCTGCCTGAATTCACTGTTATTCAAAGGGTCCGATCTAGTAACTCCTCTCTGTTTCGTTAAGTTCCGATTTCGACAGCATTATGTGGCGATTAGCGCGGACTTGAAGGAGATGTTCCATTAAGTCCGTATAAGAGAAGAAGATCGTCCAGCTCAAAGTTTCCTATTCCGCTCGGATCCCGAGAATGAGCCGCAGATATTCCATATGATGAATATCGCTACCTTTGGAGCAACCTGTTCACCATCCATAGCACAACACGTTAAGAGCGCAAACGCGAAGGAATTCGAGGAAAAACACCCACGAGCCGTAGAAGGGATAGTGTTGAACTACTATGTTGACGACTATCTCGACAGTTTTGCCACTGAAGATTAAGCGAAACAAGTTACAACGGAAGTCAGGGAGATTCACAGATGCGGTGGATTTGAACTTCGCAACTGATGTTCAAATAAAGATGGAGTCCTTCAACATCTAGGTGAAATGGTTCAAAACCCAGGAAAGCGGTTGCGTTTCGACGATCAAGAACAATCAGAACGAGTCCTGGGAATGCGTTGGGCAACGGACACAGACGAATTTTGCTTCTCCGCCAAGATGCGAAACGAAACTGCTGCCATAATATCAGGCGACCAGAAACCTACGAAACGTCAGATATTCAAATGTATAATGTCCTTGTTGACCCCCTTGGATTACTTGCACCGTATTTAGTGTTTGGCAAGATCCTTATGCAGAACGTGTGGGAACAAGGCATCGGCTGGGATGAGGTAGTGGATGATAGACTGATTGAGCAGTGGCAGCATTGGACCAATATGATCGAACATCAACTACATTCGTATTCCGAGGAGTTATTTTCGGAAAGCAGGAGCAAAGGGGTTCCAAAACATTCAGCTACATACCTTTGTCGATGCTGGTGGAGATGCTTGCGCTTGCGTTTCCTATTTCCGTATAATCAACGAAGAAGGTACTGTAGGAGTCGCATTAGTGTCTGTTAAAACTAAGGTTGTCCCACTGAAACTGTTACGACACCTCGTTTAGAGTTCCAAGCTTGGGGTTCATTCAAATATTACGTAACGCAAAATTTCTCAATTTCGGACCCCCTCCCTCCCCCACGTAACAGCTTTTGTATGGAAAATTTCAAATTTTTGTATGGATCGTAACACTATGTAAGACCCCCTCCCTCCCCCTGTTGCGTTACGTAATATTTGAACCATCCCTTGTGTGCTAGGGACACGACTTGCGAAATACATTGTCGAAGGACACTCAATCATCATAAAAATGCGTGTCTTCTGGAGCGACTCTAGTTCTGCTCTGAGTTGGATCAATGGAGATCCGCAAAAGTACAGTCCACACGTATCATTATTGTGGAATCAACGGATCGAGCTGAGTGGCGGTGGGTAGCATCTGAAGGTAACCCGGCTGACGAGGCTACCAAATGGGGAGCTGGATCATGTTTCAAGTCGAACAGTATTTGGTATACAGGGTCAGAATTTCTGTATCTACCTGAGTGCGAGTGGCCGAGACCGACTCCATTGAAACCAGCGAGGAAGAGCTGCGACCATGTTATCTACATCGAGAACTTGTGTCAAAGTGGATCCATTTGCAGCGTGTAATGACGTACGTTCACAGGTTTATCAATAAATGCCGACATTCCGGTCCATTGATGAGATCTGAACTACAAAAGAGTAGAAATTCGATTTTCCGGATGGTTCAATGACAGTCTTCCTGAAGACTTTCCTATCTACGAACCATTTCCTTCCACCAAATGAACAACGCCCTTTGGAGAAGACGAGCAAAATCTATAAGATGACACCACTATTGGATGAAAATCAGATCCTCCGCGTTGATGGCTCAGTTCAGCTCAATGTGCATCAGCCGATGTTAAATTTCCCATAATTCTCCCACGAACACATCGATTAACATTACTTTTGATCGATGATCTGCATCGTCAACTCAAACATGGAAATAAGGAGACATTGGTCAATGCAATCAGGCAGAAGTATTGTATACCTAAACTACGAGCGTTGGTAAACTCCGTAGTTTTCCGTTGCCTAAATTCGAAATGCTTGCAGAGCTATTTGAACTTAACATTTTGAAAAATCGAATTTCGTAGAAAAATCTCCTGAAAATTCAAAATTTATTAACTTTGAAGAATGAAGTTATGGCAACACTTTTTGCCATTATAGCCGAACTTAATGGTCAAAATTCTTCAAAGCTTTTTTATATGCCAGAATTGCGGAACAAGTTTCTGGAAATAAATGCTCTATGCATTATTTGTGAAATTTTGAGAGTAAGGTTGTTTGGCATTCCTTACAAAAAATGCGGATAAATTACTAAATGTTTCTTAGGAACTCAAGAATCAAGAATTTTTTAAAAAAATACTGAAAAACTGAATTAGGTGCCACAATAATTAGAGAATAATTTAAACGTACAGTGAAACCTCCATGAGACGAGAACCCTTAACAGAAGTCTTTTGGCGTTAACAGATAGATTTCAACCTCTACTATATGGGAAAAATATAAAAAGAGTGATAACATTATTTTTTGAGCATTAAATCGCTTGAGCCACTATTGGTACACGTGTTCCAGTAGTAGACGTCCGGGAATGGTTCAAGGAATTTTAAACAAAGTTGTTGATTTTTATATAGGTTTAACTTTTTCCCCTCGGAGCAGTAACTGAAATATTTCGAATGAAGCATAAAGATAACAACACTTTCCTAATTTTTATATATCTATTTAAAACAGTGCTTCCGTCGGTTGATCCACTACTGGAACACGACGGCAACTATTGGTGCAAGGGAGCATTTTTTTTGCAAAAGTTTAACCCTCTAATACCCAACCCCGCCTTTAGACGGGGTACACTTTGCAAATTAGTGTATTTTTTTGTAGCTCGAAAATAAAAATGATTTTATTTTTGGCTTGAACCTTAGCTCATAACACGCATATATGGGAAGTTCTTTATGACTTTTGAATTTTTTTTGTGTTTTTGAAAAATGTTCGAAAAATTGTATTCTTGTATAACCTACAAATGCCTGGGGTTAATTTAACGTGTAATATAAAAAATCGTATCTCTAATATTTTTCTACAATCAACCTATCACAGAAGAAGAGCCTGATGGTATTGAAATAATTTCAAATCAGTTTTTCCGTTAGTTACACGGAAAATAAAACATGCTTCGAAAAAAAACTTAAAAAATTAATATTTTCAAAAGTACCGTAAAATGTGATTTTTTATTATTGCCAAAAATCAGTACCGTTTTGAATCACATTCCGGACACTCTACTTTGTATGGGAAACATTTCACACGAAATGTTTCAATTTTTCCCATTCAAAAATTCTCACTTTCGAGGCTCATTTTAAAGAACTTTTTCCATTAAAATCTTTGCACACTCATAATGTGCAACTGCCTTGGACGTCTCTTTAGTGGCTTGATGACTTCAACTGATGATTTGACTGTTCTATTAATGATTTCCTTGAGCTGTCCGGAATTCGAATCAAAGTGTCCGGAATATGAGGCAAAAGTGAGGAAGCGTCCGGAATAAGAATCAAGAAAAGGCTACACATTTCAATTTATTTAAAATTATTCAAGTTGCGAAAGCTTATTCTTTACCCGCCATTCGAAAGTTAAGGGTTTCTGACACTCGATAACGCTGAGAAATCATACAGATTGATTTATTTAGTATGCTCTATGCTGAGTTATACTTCTCTAAGGCCTTAAGTGTCCGTAATATGAATCAAAACGGTACTCAGGAGAGGCTTCAAGAAAAAATAAAAAAGAATAGGGATGTTCAAAAATAAAAATTATAAAAATCAAAAACCAAAATTCATAGATTTGCGAATAAAAATAAATCATTGCCCAAAACGTGTTTAGAACGATTTTAGATAACGAAAAATGATATTTAGATCGGAAATAAAAATTTGGGAATTAGAGGGTTAATTATTTATCTGACTTTTTGATAAAATAAAAAGCGGAAATTTGGCAAACAGACTAAACTAGAGGCGATCTATCCACCAAAAAATAGCGCATGTCATTTTCATCGAAAAATATACGTTTTATTCCATAGTCCAATCTACTGGTACATTACAACCATTGGTACCGGCACCCTAGTATTAGGTTCCCCTTAAACAGCTTTCCACAGCATTCCTGTTCCATGACTCAATATTTCCATTAGTCGATGTCCCTTCATATATCGACTCATGGAAGATTGACTGTATTACAATTTTCAAGATATTACTTAGTACTCGAAATGGATACACCAAAGACTAATAATACTTTTTTAAACTGATTTTGAATTAATTAGCCAGTATGCCTATGTGTGTTTATGTTCAAGTAACGATTATTTCTATTCCGAAGCGCGTATTTGGAATAGAAATGGTAGTTCGAAATCGTAGAGATAGAAAGTTAGGCTAACTTGTTGAATTTCCTTTAAAATTTTGGAATCCGTTTGTTAAGAAATTTCTGAACTAGTGTCTTGGTAAATTATCGTAGACCTAATTGCTGAATAAGTTTCTGACAAATTTAATAAATAATTTTTGGTTCAAATATCAGAGAAATTTCAGCCTTCTTTATTGAAAGACTTTTGTTGAGCTTTCTTTATAAGGTAGGTCAAAGATCCGCTCAGACTATTCTTAGTTGGTTTCTCTAGAAATTCATCTAAATAAACTCAGCAGGTTTTTCAGGAATTATGCTGACATTAAGAAAGGGCGGAATTAAAAGGTACATTACTCAAATCTACTTTTTTCTATCTCTTGTGGCTTCTTATTGATATTTTGCTCAGAAGGTTCGAAAACGTAAAAGACTAAAAGAGTTTCCAAGCTTCACCAGAACATTTGTCACAAAATCCAACAAATAAATTACAGTTAATCTGTCACAAATGCTTGTGCAATGTTCAGCTGAATACTTTCAAAAAATTAGCAATTAATCCTTTTATCTCTAACCACTTTGATCTGCTGATCAATGAAATATGTTTGTATTAGAATGGCTCCATCCCATTACCCCGAACGCCATTACCCCGAACACCACTACCCCGAACGCCACTACCCCGAATGGGTCACTACCCCGAAAGCCATTACCCCGAATGGGTCATTACCCCGAAAGCCACTACCCCGAATGAGCCATTACCCCGAATAGTATGAGATACAGAGCGATATCTTGTTTGGCGGGCAAAAATGCATCTATAATGAAAACTGGTAATTAATGGTACGTAAAATTCATCAGTAAAATGTTCATCACATATTTTCCCTTATTTTATATGTCAGCTATTCTTTCGAAATATCTTGTTGGTTACTGTTCTCTCCTCATTCTTTCTGAGACAGTGCCTGTTTGTCAGCTCAGTAGACACTTTCGCAGTTCTAGGGTTCATTCCCAAATGTCATATCGCTAAAAATATCCTTTGTTGACACCTACCCACCCCTTCATACCATTTTTTGTATGGAAATTCTACATATTGTGTATGGGCTGTAACATTTAAGGACCACCACCCACAACACTTGTTTGTCCCCTTCAGCGTTACGAAATTTGTGAATGGGCTTTTAATAAAATTAGGGTGGCTGATCCAGTGGTAGTGTGCGTACCAATAATAGTGGTAGTGCGGTTTCGAGCGTGTTATAGTCAATTTTTATTTTTATGTGTATTTTTCTAACATGGCCCTTGTTAAATTAATATGAATGTGTAAAAAATTTGGTTGAAAATTAGTAAGGAAATAGTAGAAAACAATTAAAAGCCTTAACTTTTTTGCTCCTTTGCACCAGTGATAGTGGGACGTTACTAAAATAGTGGGTTTCAATGGAAAATCAATGTAAACCACTATTATAGGAACAGACGTTAGCAAATGCCGCTATTACTGGAACATGTTCCAGTAATGGAGGAAGTGCTTTTTTGAAAGATTCGGTGATTTTATTATTCTTAGATTATTTTTTACGTAAAATAGAATAGAAAAGCTTTCATTTAACGTATTCAGATATGAAAAACGAGCATCCGTTATTTTCTGGCGATTTTTTATTCCTCAACCCGTTACTATTGCCACTATGACTGGTACAGACGCCCTACTCTATTATTGACTGAAAGCTTTCCTTGTCAACTTTCCATTCTTGTACATGTGCCTCTATGCCCAGGGACTACAAGAAAATGTTAAATGCATAAGATCAGCCACCGGAGGAATTCGAACCCATAACCCTCAATATGGTTTTGCTGAATAACTGCGTGATCACCGATATTTGGACTTCTTAGTGGTGTTCAAATTTCAATTTTGTGATTAAACAAATATTTTCCTTTCTTATGAATGTACGTTGTGCTATAGCATCACGTTGTAACAGTGATCATTCACGTCATAGCTGAAAACATTTCACCAGAAATTTGGCCTTCTTTCCTAAATAAGCTGTTCTTTCAAGTTTTCGTTGGAAAAGCTAGTCACTAATATTTCCATATAGAACAGTTTTTTTTAAGGATGCACTAAAGTGAATACTGCTATAATTCTAATCAGAAATTTTCCCTTTCTTTTATCTTCTTGTATTTAAACAGACAGGTATCTTATGGATATGCTCACCACTTTCTGCTATAATAATTTCTTCATTGTCTTGAATTAAATAAAAAAGTTTTTTTTGATGATTATCTCAACGAAATCCAAATTAATGATCCCACAAAGCAACGAAAGTTTTTACTGTAGCAAAAATCAGAGGCTGCTGGTTTTTCTAACATGTACAAGTTTATTAACGTTTCCTTGCTATAGCGGAGCGGTTGTCTATCAGGCTGGTCTTCAAGCGGATTCCATAGGACAACACTTGCGACGACTATCTCAGGGTGATCTTCCATTACCATTGTTTACGAAACAAAATCTTTAAGAAGAGCCTAATGCTAGTAGCCCGACACCTACAAAAATGAGTAAAGGAAGTGGGTACTGACGTCCAACAAGAGACTTTAAATTATCATAATAAATTCACCCTTCTTTTCGAAATAGGCTGTTCTTCAGAGTATTGCGATGTGGCTGTGTGAATCTCACCAAAATTAGAGGATAAATCCAAACGAAACGTAGTATGTAAAAATTATTTGCTGAAAATAAAGTTGCTTTTTTATCTTCCTATCTTTGAAAAATACATTGTTGAGCCAAACTCGGTAAATACTCATAAAGAATCGTGCAATTGTCTCCTCACTCTCTAACTAGAATAAGCCTAAGAATGTCATGCATTCGGGGTAATGGCGTTCGGGGTAGTGACCCATTCGGGGTAGTGGCGTTCGGGGTAATGACCCATTCGGGGTAATGGCTTTCGGGGTAATGGCGTTCGGGGTAGTGGCATTCGGGGTAGTGGCGTTCGGGGTAGTGTCATAGAATCATTAGAATAATGAAAACCAGTGAAACATTACTGTCCTGATATTCAAGTTTGACAAGCTGACCTAGATTTATCATTTATCGTTGATTTACCATCAGATCACGAAAATAGTGACATTAATGACCATTTTTCTGAAAAAAGTGACTTTTTGCTGCTAATAGTGACTTTTTAGTAAACAGGGCAAAAGAGTGACCAAGTCACAGCCTGGCTTAATTTTGCATGAAACGTCGAAAAATGGTGTTACTTTTTTGCACTGTTTTTAAAAACTTGAACTGAACACTTTTTTGCACGGTCGCAATTCCGATGCAAAAAACATAATCGGGCGTATAAGATTCTTTCGAGCTATCTCCATATATCAATGTGATCGAGATGATTTTTATTTATTCCTGACTAGTGGTCCTGGCAAACGTTGTTTTGGCTCGTAGTATGTTGTTTGGTGATTCTATGTAAAACTCTCATATAAAGGGATCGGTTCGTTTTGTCCCAGTTTTTGGAGTTTCCCGTTTAATATCTATCAGATTTGTCACACGTCGAAATATATATACATCGAAAACAATAGTGTAAAAGCTTTCAAAATTTGGTAACCCGTTCGTAAGCCATTTCGTGACATACAAACAACATTTTATTTTTATTTATGAAGAAGAAAGAGAAGATTTTCGCTTCGTACAGATAAGTATAAGCAATTTGTGTTCCAGCACATTTCATTCAAAATATTACTCGTTCAAAAAATTTAAAAACGTCGTCGCCAGAAGTTGAGCAAATAATTTATAAAAACTCATCGGATTTGCCGAAGATTTTTCATAAAATCAAAAAATAAACTATATAATAAAATGACTGACTGAAATTGTATTGGTACTGGCTATAGATTTCAGACTACAGTAGTGACACTGATTTCGGAATTGAAGATACGGATTTGTCAAGAATTTCCGGTACTGAAGTCGAGAGATGTTGGTAATCTGTCGATCTTAAAGAATTTAATCCAGTTTAACTGTGGAAGAGTTAAATGACTGTTGATTTCCAAGAAAATGTTCAGTCAGAGTGAATTAAGTCACTGAACGGTATTCGTTGGTTCAGCCACAGTCAGCTTTGAGTAAACTTTTTTATTACCTTTATTATCGAGATTTTCAGCCATAGGCTGGTTCATCTCCTCTTGAGTAAACTTGTGTGTCTTTCCTCAACCTAAAAGTGTATCAATTACTTTTAAGCTAGGCTTTTGATTTTTTAAGTAAATTAATTCTAATTTTATTTGTCGATGATTCGGCAGAGGTGAATAAGCCAAGACCAGAACTTTTTTTTTGGTAAAACGTACTCACTGGAACAGAGCCTGCTTCTAAGCTTAGTGTTCAATAAGCACGTCCGTAGTTATTAAGAGAGATCTTCTTTGCCAAAATTGCCATTTCCACATTTGTATATCGTGTGGCAGGTACGATTATACTCTATGCCCAGGGAAGTCAAGAAAATTGCCATTACGAAAAGATCCTGGACCGACCGGGAATCGAAGCCAGACAGCTTCAGCAGGACTTTGCTTTGTATCCGCGGACTCTACCTACTCAGCTAAGGAAGGCTTGTGAGCTTAACTTGTGAACGATATTCTTGAAATTGAACTACATTATTTTTCCGATTGACACTGTGCTCGTCATGAGAAAAAAAAGATCTATTTTATCTGCGTCTTACAAAGCTTCGAGTGGTCGTAAATATGTCACTTCAAAAAATAATGTAACGTCAGTCAACACTGATAATATTCCGGGATAACTTAACGGAATAAACTTAGAACGTTAAACAATATATGGATCAAGAATCCATTTCAATCATAGGTTCTTCAAAGCTTGAACTGGTGAAGAGAGAAGCAAATTAGATACTTTCGATACTCTAATAAAATCTATTTATATGCTACTAAAATACCTATATTGCTGAATGAATGTTTCACTTCGTTACCACCAGTTCAAAACTACTTTCAACAGTAGTTAAAGTTGTCACTGATTGGCATGTATCAAAAAAAGCATTCCAGTTATGTTCGTTCCCATTCAAATCCTGAGGAGACACGTCCAACGCCCAGTTGTAGGTACGATGGCCCTCATCCTTCAATCTCTCGGTCTCGTTCGTTATCTGCTTGTTGGACAGCGCCGCCGACGCTTCAAGTGGGCTCTTCTGTGTGTATCGCTTCCGTACAATCCTCGAACCCCTCAGAAGGTGGCATGATAACAAACAATGTCACTGAGTTCCCCAGCGAGCTTTGCCTGCCTGCCTTCAAGTTGTTCAGCAGCCTTGTGATTCCATATCTATGAAAGGTACTTGCTAGCAGATATCAGCTAGCAAGTTATTTACATGCATCATAACAATGCAATTGTGAATGCTGGATGGCGTTGGCGATGGATCCCATCCCGACCGGAATCACATAACAAGAGTGTAACACGTTTCTATCATTTTTTTAATTAGGCTTCCATCGTTTTATGGCTAACCAGCCGAATGGAAGTTTGAACAACTACCGTAAAACTAAATATTACATATACTTCGCAATTGGATTAAATGGACAAATTGATGTGAATCAATTTTCTATCAAAACAATTAAAAAAATTACAGAATTTGATAGAATTTTGTATCAGGATCAGATTTATTCTAACATTTGTTATATGTTTGTCATTGCACTTGTACGTTGTGAATAACAGCCGAAGTTATTGAATAAAAGAAAATTTACACTGTTTTCAGTCAAAGGCACAGATTGAACGATGCACATTAACATAATTCGCAAGAATTTTATTGAATACCCTTGAAACACATTTAATTATAATTTTGTTATTTCAACCACTAACGGTACAAATATTATAACAACTTATATCAGGAAGACACATTATGTTATAATCTTGTTTCTCTCATCTGGTCAGGATTGGTAGCATTGTGCTGTTTGACTCGGGATAATTACAGGGTTCCGGATAGGGCCCAGCCAGTTGGCCCTAGTATAGATTTTAATTGTGCAGCTGTGCAATGGAATAATCATTTGATAAGCTTCTCACAAACTGTGCAATTCTATTCATCTCACCTGTGCACAGGAGGAATTGGAGCAATAAAACGCATCGACACAAGCTGGCGCCTATTGCATGTCGAATAATGAAGCGTTTCTCTAGGGGTGGTAGCGATTGAATGTCTTAAAAATAGGAACTTGGGTCTCTAAGTTGCCTGAAAAAATAGACCACATAGGAACCAAAAAGCAACCATATAGGAACCAAGAATACACAGTACACGAATTCTCTCTGCTCTTGGATGTTTTTTGTCAATACTACCTGAAGCAATAAAACAGTACTTCTCAGTGCTACAAAAACAGTGCTTTTCAGCGCTAAAATAAAAAAAACGGTATTTTTCAATGCTATTAAAACAGTACTTTTCAGTACTATTTTTTTTTCTACTATTGATCCCTTAAGGATCCTTCGATTTTTCGTTGGACCCGTTAGCGAAAGCTAGTGGTGGTAATCCTTCTTGGACATCGTCTTGGTAAAAACCTCTCGAAAGTCACGTCTTCTTTCGTTTATTCACTAAACATAGTTGCAACTACTAACAAAAGGAAGGGTGAATCACTGGCATTCACAACTTCCTTCCAAAAAAAGTGGGGTTTAAGACTGTCAATAAACGTGGCAAGAATGGAAGAAAGGACGTTTCTCCGGAATGCGAACTTTCGTCCAAGGGTGAAATGGATAATTTTGATAATTGCATCGAAATGAGTAATCAGTTCGATGCTCTAGACAAATATTCCGAACACCAAATCGAAGCAGTCTCTAGACCAGGCTCTCTGATTCAAGTGAGGAAGCAAAGAGTGCCGCCTATTGTGGTCAGTTGTTCAGAATTTGGGGGATTTAGGCAGGAGATCTTGAACTCCATTAGGGGAATCAAAGTTTCCTTCCAAATCGCAGAGAAAGGAGACTGTCGCGTTTTGCCGGAAACTCTTGAAGATCGCGAACTTCTTATCAAACATCTTGAAGAGAAGAAGCACACATTTTTCACTTATGACGACAAAACTGAACGTTTATTCAATGTCGTCTTGAAAGGTCTCTCAAGTGATTATAAGTCACCTGAAGAGAACAAAAATGGAATAACTGATTTACTTGATTTCTCAAGTCCAAGTAATCATTCTGAAAAAGAGAACCTAATCTGGAATTGTTCGGAAAGGGCTTTCTCAAGAATATTATTTAGTTCACTTTAACAAAAAAGATATATATAATATTGAAGCTTTAGAAAAAGCAAAACTTTTGTTTGATGTCCGTGTGACATGGGAACATTTCCAGAAACCTGGAGGAAATTACCAGAACCCCACTCAGTGCCGTCGGTGCCAAAAGTGGGGTCATGGTACAAAAAATTGTTGCATGGATGCTAAATGCATGATTTGCGGAGGTTCTTATCACGCCAAGGACGTCTGTCTATTGAAGGAAGATACCGATATGTTCATATGCGCCAATTGGCTTGTTTAGGGATATCCTGTGTTTTACATATTCTGATTCTACGTTACAAACTGAGCCAGTATCCAAAATTTCATAATTTTCCGTGCCCTGGAACTATTTTTAAAACACGTTTGAATCACCCCTCGGCAAATTTTACTTCGGGACGAGCTGTCATTATGTAAATTGAAATGTCATTGAGTCGACGTAATGAAATCTTCTTTAATCATTTACTATATTAAAATTAAGATAATAAAGCGCAATAAAATCATGTTACACTTGGAAAAATGTGCTTTTTCGATCAAGCTACAAAGAACTGTGAATTTTTCATCACTCAACAACTCAATTGCGGGGGCAATCTTAAGTCAAATTTTTGGAATTGCCCTTCGCGTAGACGAGTTGTTGAAGCTCGTGTCAGGCAGATGAAAGATAATATCCGTTACGATAACGGTCGTTTCCAGAATTTCCCTGGTAGAGTTTCGAACAATGCTCATTTTTCAGTTAACGATCGCTTGATTAGGAATCATACCCATCAGGAAGATCATAATCATGCTCATTCACAAACTAATTTTAATCCGTTGGGTAGCCGTTCGAATCTTTTAATTTCGAATGTATCTACCCTATGAAAATTCTTTGCCGATATCGTAGCAGGTAATTTGAACTCCTCCCTCTATTTGTTTCAAATCAAATGGAACAAACACTACCGCCATAGGAAACTTCTACTACGCCTCTTCGTCTACCGAAAATTCTATCGGAAAATTATCACTTTAAGTGATATGTCTGCCCCTGATTTTAATTTTCTAACTGAATAATTGAATCTAATGATTGATGCCACCACTATGACTGAAGCAGTCCAAGTTGATGTAAAATTTACAAATCTAATTGTTATTAGATTACGTTTTTCTAATGGATACAATAAATAAAAATTTAAATATTTTAAATTGGAATGCTCGTTCCTTGAATGGTAAAGAGGACGAGCTGTTTAATTTTCTTACAGCTAATAACGTGCATATAGCAGTTATTACTGAAACATATTTGAAACCTGGATCCAAACTCAAAAGAGATCCTAACTTTTTTGTTTATTGTAATGATCGACTTGATGGGGCATGTGGGGGAGTTGCAATCATCATTCATAGACGTATAAAACTTGAACTGTTTTCGTCATTTGAAACTAATGTTTTTGAAACTTTAGGTGTTTCAGTTGAAACACAGCTTGGTAAATATACTTTCATAGCTGCCTATTTGCCTTTTCAATGCTCTGGACAGCAAGTTAATTTGCTCCAAACTGACGTTCGAAAATTTACTCGCAATAAGTCAATTTTTTGTCATTGATGACTTTAATGCCAAACATCGCTCATGGAATAATTCGCAAAGTAATTCCAAAGGCAGAATTTTATTTGATAAGTGCTCTTCAGGATTCTCAATTCAATACCCTAATAGCCCTACGTGTTTTTCCTTTTCTAGAAGTCCATCTACGATTGATTTGGTCTTAACCGACTCTAGTCATCTTTGTAGCTAATTAGTTACTCATGCTTATTTTGATTCAGATCATGTTCCTGTTACATTTCAAATATCCCATGAAGCGATTCTCAGCCCAATTAGCTAAAATTTCAATTATTTTCGAGCCGACTGGAATATATATGAAATATGGCTCTAAGCCCTTTTGGAAATTATCTAAAATTTTGAAAAGACCTCAGAAACCAATACCGGCATTGAAGGAGAAAAACAAATTATTACTAACCAATTGCGAAAAAAAACTCAAAAACTTGCTATGCAGTTAGAAAGCGCGCACAATTTTAATTTAAGACTTTCTGGTCCAATTGAAAATCAAGTTACTCAGAACTTCGAAAATATTCTTAATCAAGAGAATGTTTTCGAAAATTCCTGGGAGACTGATTTGGAAGAAAAAAAAAATATCAAAAATATGAAAGCTCCTGGCGATAATGGAATTTTCGACATCCTCATCACGAAAATTCCAGAAAGTAGCTAGTTGATATATTTAACAAATGTTTTCAATTAGCATATTTTCCTGACAAATGGAAAAATGCTAAGCTTATACCAATTTTAAAACCAGACAAAAATCCTGCAATGCTTTCCTCCATCAGTAAACTTTTTGAAAATGTCATTTTGAACAGAATGATTGTCCACATCAACTAAAATTCGATTTTTGCCAATGAACAGTTCGGATTTCGCCATGGACATTCGACCACACATCAACTTTTACGTGTAACAAATTTGATCCGTTCCAACAAATCTGAAGGCTACTGGTCTTGCTCTTCTAGACATAGAAAAAGCATTCGACAGTGTTTGGCATGAAAGTTTGATTGTAAAATTGAAAAACTTTAATTTTCCAACATACATTGTTAGAATAATTCAAAGTTATCTGTCAAATCGTACACTTCAGGTTAATTATCAGAACTCCAGGTCTGAAAGACTTCCTGTAAGAGCTGGTGTTCCCCAAGGCAGCATTTTGGGACCAACATTATACAATATTTTCACATCTGACTTACCTGAGTTACCTCAGGGATGTATAAAATCTTTGTTTGCGGATGACACAGGCCTCTCCGCCAAAGGACGAAGCTGCGTGTTATCTGTAGCAGATTGAAAATAATTTTGGATATTTTTTCTCCATACTTGCAAAAATGGAAGATTTCTCCTAATGCTTCCAAAACTCAACTAATAATATTCCCACATAAACCAAAAGCTCTTTACTTGAAACCTTCAAGTAGACATGTTGTTACGATAAGAAATGTCCAATAAATTTATCAGATGTTGTTAAGTATCTAGGGCTCATGCTAGATAAGAATTTAACTTTAAAAAATCACATTGAAGGCATTCAAGCAAAATGTAACAAATATGTAAAATGTCTCTATCCCCTTATTAATAGAAAATCAAAACTTTGTCTTAAGAACAAGCTTTGGCCAGCCATGTTGTATGCTGTACCAATATGGACTAGCTGTTGTAATACTAGGAAGAAAGCTCTGCAGAGAATTCAAAATAATATTTTGAAAATGATTCTGAAGCTTCCTCCCTGGTATAGTACCAATGAGTTACATAGAATATTCAATGTTGGACATTCCATTGGAACAAATGTCAAATAAAATAATTAATAATTTCAGGCAAAAATCGTTACAATCTTCTATTGACATGATTAATGCGTTATATATTTAGGTTAAGTTAGGTCAAGTAAATTCAAAGCGTTTTTTTTTCTCTTATAAGCAGATGAACTCACCTGTAAAAAAAACTGCCAAATGAATTGTGATATGTTGTTAACAAAATGTTAATAAAATCTTAAATTTGTTTTACCAAATTAGGATGATAGTGTTGTCTAATAACACAGAACACCTAGATATAAGAAATGAATGTAATGTTTGAAACAATACTAAGAAATATATTAAAAAAAACTTCTTTAAAACTTGTGACTTTTTAGAGGCTTGTTTTAAAATAGCGACCAAATCTTCAGAAAGAGACCTGCTACCAGCCCTGGTACCCATATCTTTACCGAAGTGGAAAATTTCACTACTAATAATAGACGAAATTGAATGCTAAGTTGCCTCTTTCAATAGGATATGAATTTGCATAGCCATTAGCGTTGAGAACCGACTGTTTACAGAACGTCACTCGAAGCGTTTGTTGACATACGCGCAATCAGGCAGTTTAACAATCAGTTACGTTAATGTTATTTTTTGCGAAGTTTGTGACATGCTCCATGAGTAAATGCAATGCATCATCATTAGGGCGGTTCAAACTACAAAAAGTTTAAAGATGTCATATTTTCCTTACAAACTTAACTATGAATACATAGCTCTGCCAAATTGTCTCCCTTTTTGTGGAGTTTGAAAAGTGGCTTAAGGGGGCAGGATCCGTCATTGATAGGGCCCAGATAGCCGTAGCGGTAAACGCGCAGCTATTCAGCACGACCATGCTGAGGGCCGTGGGTTCGAATCCCGCTGGTCTAGGATCTTTTCGTAATGGAAATTTTCTCGATTCCCAGGGCATAGAGTATCTTCGTACCTGCCACACGATATACGCATGCAAAAATGGTCAATCGGCAAAGAAAGCTCTCAGTTAATAACTGTGGAAGTGCTCATAAGAACACTAATCTGAGAAGCAGGCTTTGTCCCAGCTGGGACGTAACGCCAGAAAGAAGAAGAAGAAGAAGATCCGTCATTGATTTCGGAATTTTCAAAAGCAGTTTTTTTTCGTTCAAACTCGAAAAAAATTCACAGAAAAATGTGTTCACTGTATTCTATTCCCCAAACGAAACACAGTAAACACATTTTTATCGAATAATTTTCAGCTTTGGACAGAAAAACTGCTTTTGAAGTTTCGATGATGACGATGATTACGATGACGGAACGTTGAACGTTAAACACGATGTAGCTTTATATGAAAATTTGTATGAGGAAAATAATAAAAATATTCTAAACACAATAAAACTTTTATGTAAGCTACAATTTATCATCCTAAGACTATTTTTCAGTTCCATATGGGATCAAAGACTAGTAAACTTCCACAAAATGAGTATTAAATAATTCGTTTATTTGGAAACTTGCGTCATACAAACTTGAGAAATAAGGTTCTTTGATCACCAAAATGGCGAAAAATTTCTTCTTCCTCAATAAGATTGTAAAGCAGATATGCGAGAAGAGATTTTCAAACTTTTTGTGACCTGAACCACCCTGATGCATCATTTTTTGATCAAATCTAGGCAGCACTATTTTCGTCACTCAGCAAAGCAAATACAATCCCGTGGGCAACCATAATGAGATAAACTTTGATTGAAACAATCAAGTTACCTTGATGTCTGTCGTCGCTGGACTGTGAATGAATTCAACAATTAACAACACCGGCTGCTGCTGATGGCACCGCCCGACCCGATCAGAAAATGAGAACAAATTGTAAATTAATTTCCCACAGAAAAAAATCCGTTCTCGTATCCGTGAACAGCAGACGTGAACTCGTCAACAAGCAAAAATACACCGTGAACTAGATCATGTTTATGTGACCATTGGTGGTAGTTTATGGTGTATTTTTGACAGTTCACGTTTTCCAGAACTCTTTTTTGAGTGTGCCTGATGAAAAATATTCGTGTTCAGTCGAGGATGGATTGCTAGCTGGTGAGCTCGTTTCATGCTTATGCTAACACATTATTACAGTGGTAACGTATGTTTAGGTAATTTTCAAACAAATTTTGGATGGTTCGTCACACAAGTGTCAACATAAACCCTTATTCCTATTATACATAATTTTGATATTCACTCCTTTCTGTTTTCGTCAATACTAAAAATAAACTTTCAATAGTTCGGCATTATGAATGTCGACGTACTTTTTTAATCTTCTACCAATATGTTTTCACCACGAGGCATAAGTGCAAAACTAGTTTTACATCGAAATCGTATTTTCCGCCTTATCTATGGATCGCATCATCTACCAAAGGTGACTCCCAGATCTTTTTCCTCCCTCACTAATCAACACCCTTCCCGTGATGATTGTAAAGATGCAGAGGTATTCTCAGTCTCTAGAAGCAACAATCATTACACACTAACATTCCTTTCCCATCCCAAATGAATGCAAGGACTCGGCGCCGTTATTGATCAGAATATGAGAGAATCAACAGACGACAAACAAGACGAAGTATGAAGTATGATTCTGTCAGGAATTTCTCCAGAAGCCTGCCATTCTCGCAAGATTTTTTCCATTGATTCCTTCAAAATTTTCGATAAAAATCTGTCCATTTATTTATTTATTCGATTTATTCAAGGATCCCTTCAGAAATTTCAGAGTCCTCCAAAAATTGATCGGTAAAGTTTTGTTTTTGGGTTGTCTCCATAAGTTAAACCAGTGCATCTTTTACTGACTTCCCAGGGTAGTGAGTATCTTCGTTCTTGACACAAAATGTGCAAATGCCATTTAGCAAAGAAAGCTGAGAAGAAGGTTCTCCCAGCAGGGGTGTAACACTAGAAATAAGTAGAGGGATTCAGGATTTTCCAGGAATTTCTGCAAATATTTTTCCAAGAGTTTCTCAATAAATTCCCTATTCATCCTGGAAATTATCCAGTGATTTTCCTACGGTTTCCTCTAATATTTTCGTTAGGGAATTTCTTAAAGGATATCCCCCGGAATCCCTGAATTAAACCTGCAGGAATTTCAGCTAAGATTCTTCAAAGAGTTTGTCAAGCAAGTCCTCTGTCCTCCAGGGATTTATTCAGTGATTTTGTTATGGATTTTTTAGGATTTGCTCCAGGATTTTCGTTTAGGACTTTTTCATGAATTCAACCAGTGTATCCTATTTTGCTATGAATTTTTCCAACACTTTTATTCAGGATCTCATTGAAAACTCCAATCACGATTTTTTCTAAGTACATCTTCAGATATCGCTCCAGAGATTCCTCGAAAAATTTCTTCAGGGATTGTTGCACATATCTAAATCATGACATTTCTTAATTATGAAAATTCTCGAGGAATTTATCCAACGATCCAATCAGAATTGCAGAAATCCTTCCAACGATTCTTGAATGGATTATTCTTCGAATTCTTTCAGGACTTTCGTTAAAAACCACGTAATTTTTTGATGATTTTTTTTTCCAAAAAAAAATGTCACTGAATTTCTTGATATTCATCAATTGTATCTTCCATAATCTTCCTTAGGATTTCCTCCAAACTTTTCGTTTATGATTTCATTCAGTTTTTTTTGTATACTTACAGTAAATATTCTAGAGATGTTTCCAAAAAATTTCAAGGAAGTTATCCAGACATTTTCTCAATGATTCCCCTTGCTTTGGATATGTAGAAACAATGAAATTTTTCATAATTTATTGGAGAAACTTCTGCTGAAAATAAAGCCATGTATTTCTATAGGAAATCCAAAAATAATCTCTTGTACTAATATCTCATAAGCTACTGGATCACTGAGGGATCTTCTGGACCAAAAGGAAAGCTTTGGAGGATTTAGAGGGAATTGGTGGGTATGAAACCCGGTACAAGATCGTTCAGGGTATTCTGAAATATCTGAAAGACCTGAAAAAAAATGCATAGGAACGTCTAGAGGAATTACTGGAATAACTGATGTACCATTTCTTGGTGGAAATCCTGAAGGCACTTTTGAAGAATCCTTGGAGAATTTACTCGAGAAATTATTCGAGAATTATTTGGAAGATAGTGCAGGAGTTATCCCTGGGTGAAATACTGTAGAAATCCTCAGAGAAATCACTGGAGCAACTTTACAAGGAATTCTTCAACATATTTATTGAATAAACTTGGAAGACTTCTTAAGTTTCCTAATGTGCTGATGACATTTTCCGAGCAATTCCTCGTAGAATCTATTCATCATTATTTTAAGAAATTCCTGTCGATATGGATAGAAGAATTACTGAATAAATTAGAACTTTTAGACGACTTCATGTAGGATAGACTCTTGAAAATCTCTAGTGATTTTCCTGGAAGAACACCTGTGCAAATCTTTGGAAGACCTCATGGATCTTTGGAAAACAATCCTAGGAAAAACCCAGGAAGAATTTCCAGAACGATCCCAGTGGAAATTACTAGACGTATCATCGTTGGTGTGCTAAAGTTTTGAATTTCTATCTTTATTGTGCTGTATTTCACCTTACCATTGATGTTTTCTTTGAAGTCTTGCAGTTTATGTCAGATTTTATAAGTATCTGCTAGCATGTTAGTAGGAATTACTAGCTTCTTCCTGAGTCGAGTATCAGATTCAACGGTCGCTCCGGTATAGAAAATGCAAGTTTTCACAAAATATTTATTCTTCGCAAAACGGATGATGACGCACCCATATTGCATTACTCCGATAGTCTTTCGACATTTACCCTGTACTCGGGACCAGCAATGCAATCAATCAACAAATTATGTGTAGGCAGGTTTAATTATTCAGCTGGGTGATGGATCAATCGGGTTTGTTTTTCCATGCACCCCTTGACGTTCCCACGAATACCCAATTGTTTGCCGTTGAGGAAATGCTTTTGGGAAACCGGGATGGCAGACCGAACCGCATTGGGTTGCTGTTTACTACATTGTACATCACACTGGGTAAACTTCGCTTGTACTACTGGACTCTCCACAAGCCACCGTCATCGTCGTATGCCGCCAAGCCCTTTGGGTTATTGTATTTTTTGCTACCCCGCTCTAGGGACCAGGTCCAGATGACGCTGCAGAAGCACTATGTTTCTGACTGACCGTTATTGATGTAGCAGGGCTGGTAACGGCTAAGTATTTAGAAAAAAAAGCTACACTGAAGATTTTTTGCCCGAAAAATTGATCCCTTTTTCAAGAACCAAACCGGAGCTAAGAAAATAATCTAGGCGATAAGAGTTTGATTGCTCATCTGACCAGACATATCTCTAGTGATTTTTCTATTTTTTCTATTATATATACTACTGATTATTTGGTCGGCGTTAAGTCAGAGTGGACCAAGTGACATATGTTACTTTCAAACAATATAATGTGAAGCGATAATCGTGAAAAATCATGGTTCACTCTAACTGAACAATTTCTAGGAAAATAACAATCATTCAATGCTTGCATGGTCAAACTGGGTGCATATCTCTAAGAAAAACAGATTATCAAGATCCTTCGACACCAGTACCGTAAATTCGTAAATTATCCATATAGTCAATACCGAAATCAGTGGCATTACGATAGCTTGAAAATTAAGGTTTCTCAGGGTCAGAGTATTGAAGACCAGAAATATTCAAATATGTGTGCAGTCAGAGTGGATCAAGTGAAAATCTTGAGTACCGACCAAAATATACTGGTCCAATAAGCGGGTTCTAGGAGATTCCATACATACACCATAAAACTACCATAAACTTCTATCGGACTCTGAAATTGACTCAACGCATTTTGCATTAATCAATCAGTTTATTGATTTTCAACACTTGGTCCACTCTGTCTGCACAGAAATTGTTGCAATTTCTGCTCACTCATCCAAATATGGTAAATGGCCAATAATCAAAATCAAATGCATCGAACTAAGTGATATTTATAAATTTCTATTGATGGATGAGTAGAAGAATCATTCGATGTCGAAAAATCTGGCAAATCTCTTGATTTGTTTTTCATTTCCTTTTACACTTTTATCGATTTTTATTGATCATCCAAAGTAAATTTGTTACATATCTTTCGAAGTTTACAGCATTCCTAAAATCTGATCAAATTGAAACGGAAGTAATGTAATTTCGCATCTAGTGAGAGAATATTCCAGTTTTCCCATGTTTTGTACTTGGTCCCCTTTGACTTAACGCCGACCATTTAATTGTATTGTTTCCATAATTTTGTCCAATTTCATTAGATTAATTAAAATAATTGCCCAAAATTTCCTTAAGATATTACTTTGCAGATTTCTTCAGAAGTGCATTCAGCGATGTTTATACGGACTTCCTAAGGAATTCCACCAAGACTTCGTTTAAGATACCGCCGAGAAATCAAACTGGATTTTTTCTTAGGATAATCACAGAAATCATCTCAGTAGTTTGTTTAAGAAATTTTTATAAACATTCCTGAAGAATTTGAAAAAAGACTTCAACTAGGAATTTCTTTAAAGATTCCAGAGAAACCTTCTAAACAAAATTCTTTCAAGATTTCATCCTGAAATTGTTTGAAAAATTTCTCAAGAAAGCCTCCAACGATTTTTTTTCAGGCATTCTTCATGGAATGTCTTCAGGGGAATGCCAAGAATTTTTTTCTGAAATCAATGGAGAAAATATCGATGATAGTTTCTAAAGAAAATCTTAAAGCAACCTCTGATGAAACTTGCGTAAGTTCTAAAGTAATTCCTACAAGGAACTTAGGAAGAACATCTGGATATTTGAGGAAGACTCAGAAGCTTTCTATATGAATTGCTAAGATAACTAAAATAAACGATATTCTGAAGAAATTTCTTGAAAAGATCGGACGGAATCCTTGAAGAAATTTCTGTGAGCATGATTGGATACGTATCTGTATTGTGATATCAAGTGGTGTGAAACCTTAAATCAAATTTTGAAGAACTCTTGGATATTTCATTTGAGCATTGCAGGAGTAATCCTTTGAAAGATAAATTCCTAGAGAAATTTCGGGAGGTCAAATTTATCGAGGAATTTCTAATAGATTTCCTCGAATAATCCCTGGATATTAATTATTTCTTGGAAGAACTCCAGTAGGAATCTTTGGAAGATCTCGAGTAACAAGTGAATAAATCGCTGGATATTCAGAATAATTTCTGTGATAAATCTCTGATAAAATTTCTGGTTGAATTGGTGGTCCATAGAGATTCCTAAATGATTTTTTGGAGGATCCCTGAAGAAGTCCCTAGAATTATTCCAGAAGGAATTTCTGACAAACCGCTAGAAGAATTCCTAAAGCTTTTTCTTAAGGAATTTGAAAAGAAATGTCTTAGAATCTGTAGAATAGCCTCGGAAGGTTTCTCTGGTACCTCTACAGGGTGTCTACTCGTTTAGCAAAATGAAATTCCCTGATATTTCCAGGTTTTTTCCAGGTTTTATAAAAATAATTCCAGGTTCAAGAAATACTGTAATTTTATATGTCTAAAATAAATTAATGAACGGAATTTTCAAGTGCATTAGTATGTGTCTTCTTGAAAGTATTTTTTGTACAGATTACGTACCATTTATTTCCATCGGTCGTTTGGATAACTTAGACAGCTTCATGGGCGCTAAATTAAATTTTATTTGGATATGTGGCAATATATTCACAATCTAAATTAACACAAATAATTCGTAAAACTTTTGGACCCGGATCCATTTTTTTATGATAGAAACACGGATTATCGAGCCCCTGGGTAATCGCGTTCGACCGTATAACATTTGACTGTGGTAATATGATTAAACTATAAATGTTTGCATTTCATTCGAAAAAGTTCTAAATTAGTCATGATTTTTACGAAATTTCGAATTGATTGTTGTTCAAGTTCCAGTTTACTTTTTGAAAAAAAATTCTGATGTTAAATATTTTCCAATAATTTTAAAAATGAATGAGTTTCTTGAAAATATGAAATTTAGAAACCTCTTTCCAGGAAAAAAGAGATTAAAAAGTAACCATAAAGAGACCTAAAAGAGACAAAACAGTAATCAAAAAGCGAAACCTAACAGGAACCAGGACAAAATAGTTTAATCAGACCAAACATTTCTCTGAAAATATTTTTAAAACTTTTTTTTTCAAATATTTTTTTTTTTTTTGCGACATTACGACGACATACCAGCACATCTGGTATATGCCAGTAAAGGACATTGATGTATTACGACGACATTACGAAAGGGATGGATTCATATCTATATTTAAGATATTCACTCTCCAAAAATTTTCCAAAGGTATGACTCCAAAAATTTTGTTTTTTTTATATCTCAAAATAGAACCAAGATTTTTCCATACATTATCACAAAAAATACCACAAGGCTTTCATCAGAAATTTCTTCACATATTATTTCAGATATTTTTTGTGAAAAAACCCTTAGTCCTCGAGGATTTTATCCGGTGATTCTCCAATTAATTTTTTTCTAGAACATCCTCCAAGACTCCCGTTTAAAACACGTTGTAATATTCAACTAGAAACATCTCTGGATGCCTCCAAGGGTTTCTCAGGATTTTCTACAAAATTGTTCTTTAGAATTTTAATAAGATTTTGACTACAAATTTCTCTGAGGATACCTTCCTGATTGCTCCTAGGATTTCTTCTCGGAAATTCTACTATTAATTCTATGATAATTCTCAAGGAAGTTTTCAAAACCTTTTTCTCAAGCATTATTCCAGGAGTTTTCACCAAGGAAATTTGAATGTAATTTCCCAGAAAGCTGAGAAATTAAAAAAATCCTTGACGTAAATTTATGGGTATCTTCTGATACAGTTACTTATGTAATTTCTTAGGCCACCCTTGTTTAAAGAGGATTTTCAGGAAGACTTACTCTTGAAGAACTTTTAGAAGATTTCCAAGATTATTGCTACGATAATAAAAAAAAGAAAGATCATAATATCTCGCAGGATATTGCGCAGGATCTCTTGGAACACAGGACGAAATTACTAGAAAATTGTGTTGGAATAATCATTCCTACAGTCGAAGGATTTCATAGAAAAAATTGCTATGGTGTTAAATTGTGTGGAACCTTAAAAGAACTTTTCAATATTCCATGGGAATTTTTTGAGAAATTCATTGAAAAATATTTGGATGAACTCCAGTGATCCTAGGATGAAATGCTGGAGAAATTCCTAGAAAAAAAACTCTAAAGAAACTTAATAACGAAACACAGGTCGAATTGAGGGAATTATTTGAAATGTTCTCAATATATTGACTCGAATAACCACTCGAGGAGCTTTTGGATCTATTCTTTGGAATAACCGTAGACGAAATGGCGTTGAAATTCTTGTCAAGTCTTCTTGGGAGAAATTCTGTGGGAACCTTTGGATATATCTTTGATTAACGACTGTAGAATTCGGTTGGATAGTTGTGTGAAAAAATATCTGGAGGAAGTCCTAAGATAGTCTTTGTTCAAAGTACTGCCTGAGAAAAATTTCTAGAGATTTTAACGTTGAAATGTTCAAGGATTTCCTAAAGCAAATTATGGAGGAACTCCTGTAAGCATCGTATGAAGAAAATGCTGAAGCAATTTTTTGAAGAATTCATAATAAAATCTCTGGAGAAACCACAAGGATATTTCCTGAGGCTGTTCTCGAGAAATACGAGAAGAAATTTTGCATCTCAGTTATCTGCATGCAAGATAAGGAAAGAAAAGAGACTTTAGATACTATTTTGGTTAAAATAGAGACTTCAGACACCTTTTATCAAAAATAGAGACTTATTAGAGACTTGCAAAAAAATGGTATATAAAAAGAAACCTGCTACCAGCCCTAGGTATGTTAATCCGTTACCGAATAAATTTAGATACATTAAAAACATCAATCATGTTTTGATGAGCTGATGAAATTTCATACTCGAAAGAATTCTCACTGAACAGCTCATATAGTTTTTGGAGAGCGGCGCAGCCGAATTTTTTTCGAATGAAGATAGTTTTCTGGCAATTAATGATAGCTCTGGGTTATAACGCAAAATTCTTTGTCGTGAACATATTCTATCATGAATTACTGCTTCAAAATAATTTCCCTGATTGTGATCGAAATTCCCTGAGAATTCCAGGTTTTTTCCAGGTTGAATAAAATTCCCTGATAATTCCAGGTTTTCCAGGTTTTTCCAGGTAGTAGACACCCTGCTCTAGAATTTTGCCTCAGGATTCACTGCAATCATACCTTCCATTGAAAATCGAAACGCTAATGAGACTTACATTAAAGTAGTGACCAAGTCTTTAAAACGAGACCTGCTACCAGCCCTGACGTAGGGATGGATGTGAAGATGGGAGCACACCTTAATCTAGGCATGCCCAACCGTTTTTAACCACGTGCCACATCCCAGAATCAATATTGTGCTCCGGGCTAAAGTTTTTTAGAAACACAAACTTCAAAATTTTCGTAAAATCGAACGAAAGTAATCAGTGAAGAAAGATGTCTTAAAAACTGAAAACAGTTAATTGAAATACAGCAATGAAGAATGCTGTCAAAGATTCAATAAAAGCCCTACCTACTCAATATTTTGTAAGGAATTGACCTGGGTTTATGTAAAATTTATGTCTCGGATTCGATGGTAATCTAGAATTCTGTGAAAATTCTGCCCAACGTTGTGAGAGTCCTTAGATTTTTTTGGTAAAAATCATATCTAGAGTTCTGATCTAATGATGTTTCAAACACTCCCTAGAAATCTAGAAAAATCTTTCCCACAATTGTGTAAATTTTGTGTCTAGGATTTTATGAGAATTCAGTCTATATTTCAGTGAGAATGTATTTAACCAATTTATCCTATTGACCACTACATGATTTTTAGAAATTCAGATTTTATTTAAAAACATAGTGGAGAAATTCATATGAGATAAATTTGTCTAGTATTTGATCTTTACATAATAAATTTGATTATTAGAACTTCAATACTTTAGGATCATGAAAACTATCAAGTCGATTGAGGAAATGCTGAACTCTCCCTTACGCGATATTCCGTATCTTGAAATCTAGTTAGAGAACCATAGTAAAAGTTGTTTTCATTGCTACTTCGATGGACTTTTGGATCGCAGTTGCACTGGTTGTGTGTTCTATAACGCGATGGTCCCTTCAATATTAAATTATGGAGAGTTGAAAATTACAGCTTCCTTGTGATCTAACTACAAGTTGGTAATGTAGTGAGAGGGCCAGATTAAGAAGCATATACAAACGCTTCGCAGGTCACACAAAATGAAACTGTGGGCCGGATGTGGTCGTACGTTGGGCAACCCGGCCATAATCTCTGAACAATGTAGGGTTCGTTAGTTGATCAGAGCCAATTCCGACGGATCTGCCCGCCAGATATGTTGTCATCCTATGAAAGGTCATGTGATGAATTGCTTATATCTACATCTAGAGAGGTGGGTTACAGAAATCTCAACAAATTATCACTTTTTAGCAGCACGTGGGTCACGCGCGAAAAGAGCGTACTACTCGACCGCAACCTGTTTAACATAAGTAATTAGCCGTGATAGCGAACGCGCGCTCATTTCACGAACAGCAATCCAGCCCACTTGCATATGGATGTCGAAAATTTCCATGCAACCAGAGGGCAAGCACGTTTTGGTATAAGCAGACATTAGCTTGGGTGTGGCGTTTTGTTCACAAGGAAAATTTCTTGGTTAAATTCACCTACGACAGGTGCCACGGTTTTGGTTAAACTAAGATGTTTTTAATGGAGTACCTACATAAGTATAATGGCATGTGAGCAGTATCACATGTAAGATCCACCACATATCTAGAAAAGGATTTATAAAGAACTTCAGACCAGTTTGACTATCATAAGGATAATCATAAGGAAGATCATAAGAATCGCACCAGGAATAAAAAATAGATCCATGATAGATTTAATGAATAGCTTTGGAACCTTGTTATATTTTCAAGGAAGAACTCATAAGATTCTCGCCATGGGTACCTACCAATAAATCCCCAAGAATCTTACAAAAAACACTAAAGATATCCAGAAAATGTCTTGCCATATGTAGCGAAGCCCATGTAAACGATCTGCCAAGGTTACAGTGACCGGCGAAAAAAAAGATTCATTTCCATACAAAATGGCCAAGTTTGGAAACTTTGATCTTGACTCCTAGAGCTCCGATTGATATGAAATTTCTACCGCCACTAGGAAATTCAAAACTGTGCAGTAAAAAGCTCACACCATTTTGATCATACACTTTTAAGGTATCGCAAATGGAAATTTCAAAATTTTGGTTTGACATATTTTGAAAAGTATGAATTTTACAGAAAAATTTGTTCTTCATACTTGTTTCTCTTTTTTTTATTCCTTACTTTTATTTGTTTTAGGCACTTGGCCGCTACTATGCCGAGTATTATACACAGAATCTATTTATATCCTAGTTCTTATTGCTACTTGTTTCTCTTGTTAAATCAAATATTTTTGCCAAATGGTACATTGCCCTAAATATTTTATTTTCAAAAATCAAAAAGCGTTTTTTACAAAATGGGGCATTTGCGATAATTTTAAAGTGTTCAAATTACTGTGAATTTTCCACTGCACAAATTTCAAGTTATTTCTTAGTAGGGCTGAAATTTGATGTTTTTTTTCGGCCGGTCACTGTACGTGTGAATAAATTCATCTTATGTTTTGGATGGAATTTTGTCAAAAATGTATACTATAGAAATCTATCAAAGATTTTGGTTGGAAATCGTTCAAGGGTCGTGACCAGATCATGAGAAAATCGCGAGTAACATCTATTTCAAATCAGCGCAGCTTTAATTGGGGATATCGAATTAAGACCAAGGACCCACTGAAACAGAACCTTCCGGCTAACTAGGAGCTCTTCCACAGTTATCAACTGAGAGATTTCTCGCGTAACTTTTCAAAAGAACCTATGACCTATGTAACGAGAGAGGCTCTCTTCGTTTACTTTATCTTTCATCAATAACTGAGCTACATTAACTTATTCTGTCGCGTTTTTTTTTTTTTTGTATGATGCGCTAGCCAAAGACTGTCTTTCGATCCATAGTAAGAAACTACCCGAAAGCTTTAGTATTGCACTGTTGTAATCGAAACACGGTGCTTCATTCGATGCCGTTATTATTAAACAAAAATAGCCATCAACACTTGAACCTCCAGATAGTTTATATACCTATTCTACACTTCTGGTCATATTTTCAAAAAATCCTCAGACGGAATTATGAGTTACCTTTTAAA
Source organism: Aedes aegypti (assembly GCF_002204515.2). Classification (NCBI taxonomy): domain Eukaryota; kingdom Metazoa; phylum Arthropoda; class Insecta; order Diptera; family Culicidae; genus Aedes; species Aedes aegypti. Next base: position 208,728,681 of record NC_035107.1, read on the forward strand.
TACGCAACTGTCAAAAACGTTTATTTTAAAACATTTACTATGAATTATGATTTTCAAAACCGTAAGCCGGTTTAAAATGTTTTCAATCATATAAAATTATTCAATATTATAAGAACTTACCGTAATCATCTGCAGGCTCAAATGCTGTAAGGCATTACGGAGCTAACATAAGCTTGTAATTGAAGGATTTTAAATTTTATTACTTTTGTCAAAAAAAAAACAGATTCGCGATAATTCAAAAGTTTGTTGATGGTAAGTTCTGAATCTCTAGCATAGCTACTTTAATCTGAAGCTACTTTCAAGTAATGATGAAAACTGCAGATCAATGTGAGCATTAGAAGCCGAGATCCAAGTATCAAAACTTGACAATTTTGTATGGAAAAACGGCCAACGCGTACTTTATTCTGTCCAAAAACGTCGTAAGTAATTGAATAAAGCGGTGTTTCATTCTGTCATCAAATTATTGTGGGAAATTAATAAAAAATCCCTAATGGTTGAACGCGAGCATGCAAAATTTAAACGATGTACACGACGAAAAAATGTTAAAAAGTAATAGATTGATTTCTTTAAAACCGCATGATAGTTACGAACGTCAATTCGATAATAATTAAAATGTTTTGCAAAATTTCAAAAGATTTCTTAAGTAATGTTGACTTTTTCAAAAAAATTTAAGTAAATTCTCAGGTGTTTGATTAAGAAAAACCAAAATTACGCAAAAAGTCCCAAGATTTCACTGAGATCCATCTTAGAATCCAGAAGATTCTGCTAAAATTCAAAGGATTCTTTCTGATGTGATTTTTCTTGGTTCAGCTAAGTATACCTATATTCCACAAGGATTCAGAATCTTCAGATTGCGCAGAGAATCTATAAAGTCTCCTAAAAACGCACAGGATTCGATTAATTTGTTAATGGCGTTTAAAATTGCAATGGTTCTGTGAGAAAACCTAAGAATTCCACTTGGAATCATCAGGAACCGGCTAGGAATCCTGCTGAGAATCTCTGGATTTAGCTGATATCTTGATGAAAATCCTCAAAAACCGTTAAGATTTCTTGTCCTGATAAAATAGTGTACACTGACCGGATATCGTGGTCAATATAACAATGGAATTCTCGATTCGATGAAATTCTCATAAATCCGTTTCAAATCAACATTTTTATTTCAATGCTGAAGATTCAAATTTATTCTAAGGACTGTGTTCGAAATCATAAGAATAAGATCGTAAAAATTATAATTATAAATGAAACATTTATGTCTAATGTCTTCAAGATGTTTGGAAAGTAATTTGCGATCCTTAACGGTTTCCAGCAAAACATAAAAGTCTTCTTTTTGATCAATTAGGAAGAAAACCTTGAAACTCCTTCATGATTCACTTTAAGATCTCCAGGATTTCAGCATCTTCTGCCTATATTCATCAAATTTGAAAATACTGATCTTAAATAGCGGTACACTCTTATAAAAAATAGGTACATTTACGTGTTTTAGATGCACATAAAAGAAGCGAACCTTTTGACATAATATTACATATGTTTTTAAAATTACATGACGACAACAAACGAATAATTTTAATGTTTATATTTAGTGGTTCAAACTAGGGTAAAAGCACCGGCTTTTTTCCAGCCTAAGTGATAATGTCAATTAAAATTTTATGGGAAGCCTTATTTATACTACAAATACGTCAAATGTAAGCTATCAATACATTTTATGTATGTGCAATATCGAAACTGAGCTGAAACCATTGTTTCGCTTTGAAAATCGTGTTGGTTAATATACGTCACCAGAACCAGTTTCAGCCGGAGATTTAACTTCGGTTTTTAGCTTGGCCAAACCCGTCAATTTGTTTTGAGAGAGGCCAAATAAGGTGTACCCTGGCCAAATTAGGTTTATGAGAGTGAAAACTATACGGAAAATGAATTGTTTTTCTAATGCATTGAATCAATTTGGACGAGTAAATGAATGTAGCTCTAGCAAATGAATGTGATCTACTGAAAACAAAAGGTTTCAAGCTGTTTGGCTGTGAAAAACGGTGTATAATCCACTATTCTTACAACTGGCGTAAGGCCAAAACCGGTGCTTCTATCCTATAACATTCTAACTACTACGACTACAGATTTTCGGGCAGATCATTTCAAATGGAAATGTTTTCAGAAAGCACATATCACACATAAACGTGTGTCACATATCACACATAAACATGTCTTATAATTTCTGCGTAAAATTGTAGAACGATCTGCGTCAAAAACTTTTGCTATTACGAGTCAACGCTGACAGCTGACATGTAAGAAGTGCACTAGTTACAAGTAACCTGGTTTCGTTTGGTTGGTATCATTTCTTCAAAACTACCCTTTCCATACTTTTTGTGTGTGTACGCTTTGCCACCCGAGCAAGAAGCAAACGAAATCAACACGAAATAATGAAACTTTTTCTCTTGCAGCAGCAGTAGCAGTAGCAAGGACCTACGCTCTTCTTGGACTACATATTTCTTGCCGGACGGACGGCGCAGATTGCAATCATCGGACATAACCGGTAGAAATGGGACTGTGGGCTACCTACCAGGGAAAAAGAAAACTGAAGGGAACAAACGGTAAACTATTTCCAACTATAATTACCGGAAATTAAAAGCAACAGAAATTTCCGTCCATCGTTGGGTTCTTGCAGACTTACAGGACTACCAACACACAACACCCACTAGCAACGGCACGTTATTCAAGGGAGACGGTCGGAATTGTTAACTGTTTTCCATTAATTATTTGTACTCGGGAATTGTTAGGGATTGAATAGATTGTTTTTGCCCAGTAAAAATAAATCCCGTGATGGAACGCGAAGAAGGATACTTTTCGAAAGCTCGCACTTGAGCTCATCAGAAGCTCGAAGAAGTTCAATCATTACTGAATGCAACCCTAATGATGCAAAATTCTGCCATGATCCTGTGACTCAATGGGTTCACGTTGAATGGTTACTTGGTGAAGCATTGGCTTCCAAAGGGCACTTGTGACCAAAAGGGAGAAGAGACTACATGCTAATAGAATTCCTATCTTGAGGCGAAGGATGACGACGCTGCACAATGGTCGAGTTCCATAGCAAAAGGCGGTCAAAACTAGCGTACATATTTCTATCAAACTCGAATATAAACGCCATTTGTGTTTTAAATCCCATTCGATTGCATTCCTAATAAAATCACGTGGGTTTATTCACAAATTTCATAACGCTAAAAATGGGATTGTACCCCGTTTGGCATAATGGCCGTTTGGCATAAAGTCGTTTGGCATAATGGCCGTTTGGCGTAATGGCTGTTTGGCATAATGGTCAATTGGCATAATGATTGACTTAGAATGAATATCGGCATTTTTGAAGCTTTTACCGAGATCAACACCACCGAGCGCATAACAAACATTTTTGGTAGGTTCTCGACAAGCGTGGTGTTGCGATATACATATTTGAGAATAGTAAATTGGCAAAGCAAGTTCGAAGTTGTTGATAAAGGAAACGCTCATAGAATATTTCGCTGCAGATCAAGCTCTGTCCCAGTTTGGACGTAACACTTGATGAAAATTACTTGATGAAATAAGGGAAAATTATTTGCAAAAAAAAAATAAATATAAAGAAAAGCCTATTTCTAAAAGAAGGCAAAATTTATGATTAAACCAAAAGAAGATTGGACGCTTAAAAACTATTTCGACATAATAAAACGAAAAGACATTAACAATTGCCTCAGAATCATCGAAGTGATTGTGATACTTTTCCCCGAATGTCGTTTCTCCGAACGTCGGTTCCTCGTATGCCAGTCTTCGAATGACCGATTCCCCCGAAAAGTGGTGCAGTTTAAATAGGTGCTATAATAATCTTCAGTGGCTGGATAGTGAACGAGAAAGAACGATAAGTAATCAAAAGAAGGAGTTATTCTGTCATTGTCGGCTATACACATGGTGGCAAAAAACCGGTAAAACTTGATAGAACAGCCAATTAAATAGAGAAGGGTGCATATTAGATGACCAGTTTGTTCACAACCCTGAAATGTATAAAGCTACGACAGTTATGAGTGCTAAAAACGTTTCGGGAAAATGGGCTAATCGGGGAAATGGGATATTCGAGGAACTGGCATTCGGGGAATTGGCGTTCGGGGAGATGACATTCGGGGAACCGACATTCAGTGAAAATTAGAACAACCCTTCAAAGTAACTGCAGTAATCGATGTCTCTTTTCGCTTATAACTTGAGCAGATCAATGTTATCGAATGCCGCCTTTTTGTCAGTTGGGAACAATAAAATATTTAAAAAATATAGCTCCAAAGAACAGCCTATGTATAAAAGAAGGTGAAATTTATTTAAAATTTATATCAACAGTTTCTATACCTATAATAATGATTACATCATACAGTCATCTCTCCCTTACTCGATATTGAAGGGATCATCGAGTTAGGGAGGTATCGAGTTACAGAACACGAAAGCAGTGCAACTGCGTTCCAATGGACCATCGAGTTAGCCATGAAAACTAACTTTTACTATGGTTCTCTTACTCGATATCGAGATACGGAATATCGAGTAAGGGAGAGTTAACTGTATTTAGAAAAAAAACATAGAACGTTTGAAAGCAGGGTAAATTTGTGCTAAATATATCTAAATCTTCGGTGCAAAAATTTATTCCAATAGCGAAAGTCAAAAGAAGAATTGATATTTGAAAGGAGGGTAATATCTGGATAAAAATACTATTGACAATAACTTTCCTAATATGCTTTAGTTTATTCAAGAGCATATGATTGTTGAACAAAGTGTCATTTTATGTCAATTCACTCCAAAACAAACCTGATGTCATCAGAAAGATTCAAAAGAAACGTAAAAACGAATGTCATCTCAAAAAATTTTTGATTTCAGACTCATTATGCCAAACGGCTATTATGCCAAACGACTTTATGCCAAATGACCATTATGCCAAACGACTTTATGCCAAACGGCTTTATGCCAAACGACCAAATGACCTACCACCCAAAAATGGCCATTTTCGACACCCACCCCCTCGTAACGCTTTTTGTGTGAATATTTTACAAATTTTGTATGAGCCGTAACACCACGAGGACACCCGTCCACCTCCTTTAGCGTTATGAAATAATATATTTCATCGATTGAGGCGATAAAGCTAGTTTTGACCAATCTTTATTTCTATCCGACCATTGTGCGCTGGTGGCTTGTGGTCCATTCTTGCGGAATGGAACCAGGGAATGCATACCTACTAACTAATGTGTGGGGGTGGTGGTTGGTGCATTCTAGCGTACAAATTAAAATTATGCAAGCGAACCGGAAGGAAAGCTAACAGTAGCTGCTGCTCCGGTGGCATTAGCCAGTAGTGGAAAATTCTTTTCAAGGATGGCTCCCCTTGCAAAACACCGATGAAATTATTTCGCTTGAATTTGCAGGGTAAGCGTACAGTAAATATGCTGATACTTTTTGAACTTCTACTGTATACAAGTCCTAAACACACATCCAGGGTGCCCATTCAAAATTCAGTTTTCCAATTGCCGGATTTTTTTTGGATACCTACAAATTAAAAACAGTATGATGTCATAGTTCTGCGATTTCATATTTTCCGGAAATGTTTGATTGAAGGGGTTGATATCCAATTTGTTTGTAGAACTATGAATGTTGAAGCAGTGTTTGCAATTACATCAGGGGTTTTCTACCATTACAAAACTTTATGCAGTACACCTTCTCGTTTGTATATTGCCATATATTGTATGATATTAGCAATACCATTGTACTTTTTAATCATGATTCGTGGTTTTACGACGATCCAGCCGAGTGGAAGTTTAACAATTAACGAAAAACTAAACATTACATATTTTTTGCAACTGGACTGAATGGACAAATTGATATGAAATTTAGCGAAAAAGTTAAACGTCTTCTCGGTGAGAATCGAACTCACGACTCCCTGTTCACTAGATAGAGCGCGTTACCCCTACACCACGAGAGGACTCATGGACGCAGAAGTTAACCTGAATTCGATTTCAGCTCTATAATCACGCAATAAATCTTTTACAATGGTATTTGTAGTTTAATCAATTTTGAATTGAAACATTATTTGAATCTAACCACAAACTCTAAGACATGTTACGTTAATTTTTCAGTTGCTCGTGAATGCTTAATATTGAATGAGGGGCCCAAAAGCAGAGGGGTGTAAGTAACATTTTGGTCGGTTTTGAGTTGAGTACCTATAGACGGATTCCATGTCAAATCGGTCAGTCACAGAACTCGACAATCTTCGATTTGGATTAAACTTTGCACATGTTTTTGGTATGGTAGAATAAGTGTTTTTCATAGAAAAAATGATCATTTTGACTCAAGTGTAACTTTTGAAAATGGCCTATAAATGTTTGCATGCAACCTATTTGAAAAATTCCAACTCCGAAACTATTGATTTTAGAGAAAAATTATCTATGAAGAAGTTGTAGTGAACCGTTTGGACTATAAGAAAAATATATATACTGAAAAAATATTTAATTTATTTTTCTAAGCCATAATGATTATATGAATAATTTCTCTAGAAGTAGCCATTTTCGAATTATATCGAGTTTAATGCAAAAATATTGTTTAAATATAAAAATAGGACATTTTCATAAGTTATTCGCGTTTCTCCATTAATAATAATACGTTTTCGAGAGTAAAGACCATATTTCTTCCCACTTACATATTGTCCTTGATGGAGAATCCCGAATAACTAATGAAAACGGCCTATTTTAATATTTAAACAATATTTTTTGCATTAAACTCGATACAATTCGAAAATGGTTACTTCTAGAGAAATTATTCATATAATCATTATGGCTTAGAATCATTTCAAGATGCTTACTGTATCATCAGAACGTATTTATGTTGACCAAAAATCAAAATTTTGAAAATCGACCAAAACCAATTTTTTTTCTTATAGTCCAAACGGTTCACTACAACTTCTTCATAGACAATTTTTCTCCAAAATCAATAGTTTCGGAGTTAGAATTTTTCAAATAAGTTGCATGCAAACATTTTTAGGCCATTTTCAAAAGTTACACTTGAGTCAAAATGATCAATTTTTCTATGGAAAACACTTATTCTACCATACCAAAAACATGTGCAAAATTTAATCCAAATCGAAGACAATTGAGCACGATTTTTATTTTTTCGACTCATTCTGGATGGAATTCGGTCTATACTGAAAAAATCTACTGTTTTCAAGCTTTCCAACGATATATTAATATGATTTTTTCGTCCAACAGAAAAAATAACATAATTCTTAGAAGATTGGCTTGTTTTCTTGCCTCCAATACGATTTGTATGAAATGAAAAATTTCTGCAAAAACTTTAAAGTCGATTGTCTCAAAACTATGTTTTTGTCACTTACACCTCTTCTAACCCCCTCATGTAATACACAATCAATCGAAATATTTGCAACTTTATTGGGATTTGCCCCAAGCCATCGGGATTCTAATTCAGCGCGCAGTCGGAGTGTTTTTTTCTTTTCGTTCGTGGCTCGGTTCGCGCTTCTTTTGCTGGGCATTGTGTTGTGAAGGCCTAAGCTACCGAGATAGTTTTATGGCGTTTAGCGTGTGCTGAAGGTGATTTGTGGCTGTTCAGTCAAGGATGGAGGATAAATTGTTGAGCTCGTTTCATGCTTTTATTTCATATATGTTAAATATGTATCGTTACAGCGGTGGCAATGTTATGTGAATATGATAATTCAGCAAATTATGAATGGTTCGTCACTGTGAGTGTGGTCATAAGAGTGTTCTACATTTCCCTCTTTTTCAAATGAGTAAAATACGATATTACACGCTTTCTCCTGATAGCAGAAGGAATGTTGCGTGAATGTATTATTCAATAAACTTTGAATGGTTCGTCACTTCAAGTGTCGACATTAATTTTCTTCCACTTGTAAATTTTTCATATTTACGAAAAATATTATATTTATAAGCATGTTTATATCTCACACATAATCATTTCTCATGGTCTAATCGCTCATCATAGTAAATCCTGTGACCCAACGATCGTCCCCATTAACAAACATCCCTTCCCGTAACCTTTGTGGAGATGTAGAGACAAACACGGTTTCCAAATAGCAAAGGTTACACACCCATCACACTTGACTGCAAGGACGAGGCCGGCACCGTTATTGACCCTGCATATATAGAGACATTGAATTATGCACACTGACGAAGATTATGACCAATCCCAGCCGAACTTTTAGTTGATTCTTTGTGCATCTTCACTGACCTTGATCAATCACGGAATAGCAACCATAGATATGTGTAGTCAGTCTTAGCTAAGCAAAATATTTGCAACTTTTTCGTTTTATCATTCAAAAAGGTCAAATTTGAAGAACTTGATCTAATTTATTTATGAAAACAATTTTACGGAATTTCCAAAATACTGTGGGTTAGCAACGGTTTGAATTTCTAAAGAGATTTGAACAAACATGTAAAAAAGATTTATATACGAAAAATCTAAAAGATTAACACTAAAGATCTTTTTTAGAAAACTTTTATGAATTGCCAGAGCTGTGAATTTTCTGAAGAAACCCTTAGACCAGGTCTTCGATTTCTTATATATCAATTCATTTTTTTTTTTCTAAAAATACTTATAACTTTTGATTACGTTAAAGGAAAAATCTGACATGTTAAACATATCCTTCTAGTATGTATGTTGAGTCAAAATAGGGAAACTTCGGGGCGCTCACTAGATTTGTAGAGAATTCTGAAGAATTTTGGATTTATATGATAAAGTCTGTCTCGTGTATCCATAGTACCACAAAACCGGCAAAGTTCAATATAGCCAACCCATTCTCTTCGAAGAATGCCTGCAGAATTATGCGTTAGACGTGGCCCATGGCTGGATCCTAGAGAAATTCTTTATTTGGAGAAACACAGTTTGCTTTCTAAGAAATTTGACATAATCCTAAAAATCATGGACGAATTTTTTGCACTCTTTTGTACATATCTTTTGACTCAATTGATCAGTTCTCAAAATTTTAACTGTTTTGTGTACACTCTTAAAAATAATGAAAATTACTCTGGACGTAATTCTGGTTATGACTGAATGACACATGATGTAAGTGATGGAACGACACAAAAACGTGTCCTTGAAGATGTATTGAACAAAAAATGTAATTTTACATGTTAAAGGACACGAAAACGATGGAACTGAGGTCGACATTTCCCGAATCAGACACTAACGTATTTGAAATTTGACACAAATTTACGTCATTCGGCTCGCTTCTTTTATGTGCATCCCAAAAGACGTAAATCACATTATTTTTTGGTACTGTGTAGGGGATCAGTTGCTTCTCCGAATGATTCCTTATAAATATGGATACCGGTGGCTAATCCTGGTACACGACCGGTAATGTAGTGTAGACCTCCAATTTCACCAGTAATTCTTGATAAAATTTCAATATGAATGTATTTATGTGAAAGTATATGGATATAGTATGTATCAAGTCTAGCGAGCTCATGTAGAACATTTTCGAACCCTAATAATCCGTTTGACATACAGGAGACCGGAAGTCTTAGTATGAAATGTGTCAACAAAAAAAATATCGGGAGAACATATATGAATAGTAACATAGATGAAGTTTTTTAGAGAAAGCTCATTACGAGAAGTATTAAATCCAACTGTTTCGTAAAAGTATAACTATCGGTTTCTAAATTTGAGTATTTTGCATGTATTCGAAAGATCCAAAGATTTATCATTGAAATTTTGATTCCATTGAGAATCCTGGAAGGATGAGAATCCTAGAAGGATGTCCGATAAATCATCTCAGGGATCTCTCAGAATCCTTACAGAATTCGCATCAGGATTCTCATCCTTCCTTCCAAGATTTTTTTTTTGCAGGATTCTCGTTAGAATCTCTTCATGATTCTAATAAGAATTCTCGCAGGATTCATATCAGATTCCTACCAGTATTCTCATCAAAATTCTCTTCACTATTCCCTTAGGATTCTCATCAGAATTCTCTTCAGAATCCTTTAGAGATTAACAGAATCCTCTCCGAATTCTCAATAGAATTTTATCAGAATTCTCATCAGAATCCAATCAGAATTCTCATCAGAATTCTCATAGCATTGACATCAGAAATCTTCCCAAGATTCTCATCAGCATCCTTTCAAAAATCTCATCACACGGTGAAATTTTGATTTTTTCCAATTTTTAGCCATTTTTCATACTAAATCCCATGAAATCAAGTTTTCGACGCATTTCCGCCTATACGAAATGTATGGAAAAAAAATAACCGATAGAATATTTTAAAACCTTCCGATTATGAAAATATAGACCAAATACTGATCTCTAGCGAGAAAAAATCCGATGTACATTCGATTTTTATAATCGTCTGGTTCAAACATAGCGTGCATCAGAATCCTCTCACGAATTTTTTCAGGATTTAATTCACATCGATGTCTTATTCTCATTAGAATCGTTAAAGGAATCTCATTAGAATCCTCGTAAGATTCTCATCAGAAACCTCGTAGGATTGGCATCAGAAATCTTCCCAAGATTCTCATCAGGATCCTTTCAAAGTTCTCATCAGAATCCTCTTAAGATTCTCATCAAAAGCCTTTCAGGTATTCAGCATCGATGGCTAATTCTCATTAGAATCGTTAAAGGAATCTTGTCATAATCATTCCAGGATTCTCATCAGCACCCTTCCAGTATACTCATCAAAATCGTTTCAGGATTCTAATCAGAATCTGTACATGATTCGCTTCAAAATATTTCTTCAGAATACTTCGTTAGTTCTCATCAGAAGAAATCCTAACTGAATTATCATCATAATTTTTATTGGATCTACAGCGGATTTCTTCCTGTATTTTCAACAAAATCCTTCTTGAAACTTCACTATAATCCTTCTAGGATTCACATTAAATCTTTCCACGATTCTTATCCAAACTTTCTAAGATTTTCATCAGAAACATGACAGAGATCTAATCTGAAAAAAAAAAAAAAAATTTCATCACAATATTTCCAGGATTCTTAAAGAGATTCTTCCGGGATACTCGTAATAATTCTCGAGAAAGTTCTTAAACAATGTTTCCAGAGAAGTCTCCATGGAGTTTCCAACGATATATTTCTGAAAAATTTTAAATTCCTTAAAAAATCCTAAACTTAGAATTTTTTTTAAATTGTATAGTAATCTTCGATAAAAAAGCCTAAAGCAATTTCTAAACCAAGATTTTTTTTAAATAAACTGTATAGTAATCTCCGATAAAACTTCAAAGAAATTCTTATTGAACTCGAGTAAGGGTCTCTCCTGTGTTCTTTAGAAAGCCTTTGTGAATTTCTGAAATATAATGCTAAGATAATTGTTGGAAAAAAATTATCCTTATTTTTGAAGAATTTTCATAAATATTCTTCCAAAACAACGGACGCAATGAGTGAAGTTTAAATTGATGAGAATCCATGAAATTTGACTTGATGAATCACTCCAGAAATGATTTGAAGTAGTACAGCGGTGATCCCTGGATGGGATGCTGGAGGAACTTGACGACGAATCCCTGGTCAATTCTATTTGGGAATTCCTGGAATCGTTCTAAATCGATTTCCTGAAATAATCACTGGGGGAATTTTTGGAGCAATTCCCGGAAGAAACCGTCTATGAATTATTGATTCAAGAGTCTTGAAGGAATCCATATAAGAATGGATGGAAAAAAATCTGGAAAACTCTGCCTATGAACTCGTGAAAAAAAACTTCGAAATCGTGGAAATTCTAGAAAAATCCCGGAACATTATTCTTCATAAATAGTGGAAGGTCTCTTTGCGGATTTTATTGTATTCTTTCGTTGTATTGTACAATTTTTGGAAGATTTGCTAGAGTAACTACGAGAAAAATCGGTGGTAGAATAAGTGAATAAATCTATGGAGAAAATTTTGCGATAGTCTCAGAGAAAGTTTTCATGGCAATGTCTATATAAATTATCGGAGACAGTTTCCTGGAGAAATTTCTCCAAGAATTTCTTGAAAACAATCTGAAGAAATTTCATAAGCAATTTTTGAGAGTATTGGTGGGAAGTCATGAAATAATCTGTAAAGTAGTTGCGTAAGAATCACTGTAGGTTTTTCTGGAGTCTTTAGAATCTCGCATAAGGATTCACTTTAGGAGACTTTAGATCCCTTCCATTAAAAAAGATACTTTTTAAAGATTTGCATTCAAAAGTGACCATGTCTCTAAAAAAATTGCTAGAATCGTAGAATTAAAAAATATAAAACACAGCACCTTCACCTTCCACCGAGAGAACAATTGCATCACTTGATTCGCTCTCGCCAAGGACCGGCTCATTGTGCGCGAAATTTCCAGATAATAGCAACCCCCTTTGTAATTATCTCGGTATCTTTGTATGACCGTACCGTAAGCTGGTGGTGTTGAAAGACCGGGAAGGGTCAGCAGCAGCAGTGGGATAAAAAAATATGCTCTATGCAAGCTTCTAGCTCGAAGTCCGCTCGCATCCGCCGTGACATGAATAAGTGAAAGAAATACAAGGTACAACAGGAAAGAAAGAACCATTTTGGGTGGGGTGGTGGGGGCGATGCATATGCAAACCGTTCCACAGTGGCTCATGATAAATTATCGAAAACATCAAAAATTGAATTTCAAAAAATTGCCTGTTAACTTTTTATATAGATTTCTATGTAATTGAATTGTGGTTCCCCAAAATTTCAGATTGATTGAGTTTGTTTTCGATTTTTGGCGCTATCTATCTTAAGTGGGAACATGTCGACATTTGAGTCGGGACCATCCACATATGATGTAACTCAGATTAAACGAATTCCCATATCTTGTTAACCTTTAATCTTTTTTTTCCAACCAATTTGGGGCAATTTCTGAGGTTTTATCCGACTTTTGTATGAAGGCGCGCCCCTGTGCAACAGAGCCATATTGCTCGGGCGGAGAACTTAAACCCAACGCGCTTAACAGTTCACCAAAGGAGCAAAACAGCACTAACAGCAGCAGTCAAAGTTAACTGCATAGCGGCATGGGATATGGTAACTTGCGCTGCCGGAAGGCAAGAGCATGTGCTGGTTCTCTCGTGCTTTTTTTTTTGTTTCTTTACAAAGCTGGAATCCAATCCAGCGGAAGTTAGGAGTGCAACAGTGTACTTCTGCCAGAGCTGCTACTGTCGTTGTGTAGCGCTCTCAGCGCTGTCAGCCAGTGCACATCTCGAGCTGAAAGCTGAAAGGATGAGGATATTTAAATTTTAAATTCACTGTGTCGACATTTAGTCTGATTAAATTATAATAGGTACGGTACGGTGGTGCCTGGGATGTGAGGGAGCGGTCGCTTCCTGGAATGAGACACAAGCTAATTTATGAGCCTGATAAGAGCTACGATAAGCTTTCAGAGTGGGATCGCTGCAAAGAGCTGCAACGTAAACGCCAATTGACATTTCTTTTTGAATTGCGCCTGTATTTTGTAGAATGATTTCGTTTAATGGTATCTCCTATTATAGAGAACCGTGCTACTCGTAGCATTTATGGATCCTATGCACCTCAATTCTTTAGAAAAATATTATAAAACGAGCTCACCAACCACGAGTGAGACAGTGCCATTTCTCGCTATGTGCAAATACCATGAAGGTAAATACTGGCAGATACAACGACGACGTCTCCTCAAAACTTTGTTGAGTAAAGTAAGAGCATCAGATACAGAACAAACATCGACAACGATGTTGAAACTTTGGAGCACTCAACGTGGCACCAATTTTCAACACAGATTTCCTTATCCGTATCGGTACAACTAGATATTTCTACAACGGACAGAATAACAAATATATTACGTCCTGATTCACGAACAACACATCACCAACACTATCGACGTCAATATTAATCGTGGTGCTAACATCGATTCTGACTACTATCTAGTGGATCGACGTCATCGACAATGTTCGGTGCCGACAGCCCGTCTCGGCATGACCTAGATCGGCTAAAACAATCGGATGTCGACAGCTTACCGGAAGAGAGTGAGCTTGAAGTAGCCCCTATTGAGCCCTGCCGATGTACAGTGAGAGTGTACAGAGCATAGAATCCTTATGCAGCCCACAGACACTCAGATGGTTTGACCAACATTGACTCCACCCCCAAGTTAGTCAAACCGATTTATGTAGCTGCAACACTATATTTCTTCGCATGTTCGCATGTTTTGAATGATCTCGGCAAGTCTATTGAATATGTGATTGTTATTTTTCGAATTATGTGGCTGTGGTCGTGACAAAAGGTCGAAGAACAAAAAAGAAGGGACAAAAGGTCGAACATATTTTTTCAAAGAAGGAAACATTTCGCACCATGCAAACCGTTTTCGACTTTTTGTCCTTTCGACCTTTTTTGTCCATAAACCGGGGAATACTTCTACGATTTTTGGGCAAAATCGTAGTGAGGAAGAGCAAAATTTTCAAATTTAAAGAACCGGAAGAAATATATATTGATGAGGAATTCCAGTTATAATTCACACGAAGTATTCCGGCAAAATTAAAAATTATGAGGGGTCGGGAATTATTTTGAACAGTAATCGATATGAGATGGTAATTTTGTCAAAGATTCTATCCAGAATCTTTAGAGTATTCCTCTAGTTATTATACTTTGAAGTTTTTCCAGGAATCCAGGAATCTTAAGGCATACCTTCAGGTGGCATGCTTCCAGAGAAACCTTCAAAGGCCCCTCTACTGATCATTAAGGATTTCCTCAACTGATTCCTTAAAATATAAATCCAAAACAATTCTCAAGGAATATCTTCAGTAATTCAGCCTCCAAAAATTTCCCCAGAGATTACTACATTTTTTTAAAAGGATTCCATTTTTTTAAAAGAATTCCTCTAATTCAGGTACTTCTCAAGAAATTCATCATCGGAAATTCCCCCAAGGGTCTCACCAGGACTTATTTCAGAGCTTACTCCTAGGACTCATCCTTAAATTCTACCGGGAGTTGCTTCAGAAACTCCAAAAGCAATTTCTTCAGCGATTCTTTCTTGTAATTTTCCTACAGAGTCCTCCTCCTGATTTATCCAAATGCTTCCCAAAGAATTTCCTCAGTAATTCATCCAATGCTTTCTTCAAGAATTCCACCAGAAAATCTTCCTAACATTTTTTAGGAACCCCTGCAGCGAAACTTCAGGATTTTCTAAACAGATTCTATAAGGAATCTTTTCCTGCGATTCCACCAGGAATTCCTCTAGAAATTCTTATAGAGATTACTCAATGAAGAATTAATACAAGCATTCCATCAAAAATGCCATCAGGAATTGCTCGTATCAAAAATCTTCCAGTGAATCTTCTACTGATTTCCCTAGGAATTCCTTCTAAAATTTCTACAAAAATACATGCAGAGATTTACTCCAGGAACATCTACAGTGATTCTAACCAGAATTTCACCAAGTATTCATCCAGGGATTACACCAGGAAGCCTTCGGCAATTCTTTAACAAATACTGCAAAAGAATTCAATAAAATTTCCTACACTGGATACCACCATGAATTTTTTTTAGAGATATCGCTTGCAATTTTTTGGGAGGTTCCCCCAGGTTGTTCTCATGATTCTTCTAGTGTTTCCTTCAAAGATTCTTCCTTGTATCCGTGAAGGGACCTTACGAGGCATTCGACCTGGGATTTTTGAAGGTATTATTTCAAGAAACTACCAGAAATTTCTCCGATGATTCCTAAAGGAATTTATCCATCATTTCCAGTATTTCTTGAAGGATTTTTTTCCAAGGAATCCATCAGGAATCAGAGAGTCCTGTAGGAACTCCTTCAGGGATTGCTGTTAAATTTCTTCCAGAGATAGTTAGTCGATGCCGGTTATGGACCCTTTGTGTATTATGGACTCCCTACAGAAAAACATAAAATTAACACTCAAAGCAACCTTATTCCTATGAAAATCCACTGAGGGAACTTCGATCACAATGTTAGTCAGCAGTTTCAGACAAAATATTTGATTTGAGAAGCATAAATACAGATATTTGAACAGTTTTGTAAATGAAAACACACAAGAGGGTTCATAATACGCATTTCCAGGTGGGTCCATAATAGGCACGTCGGCAAATGGAGGGTCCATAATAGAATACGACAAATTTGTAAACATCCCCCGGGATGGTCCATAATAGGCATTCGGACAACAGATTTCCAAATGTATTATTCGCTGGAAAAATCGAATAATTTTGTGTGTTTCATATGCGTACTATGAAGTTGAGACATTGAACTTGTTTTTAGACTGCACAAAACGTATATCCGTTTGAGATATCATTGCCGAAAAGCGCCGAGAGTGAATTTCAGCTACAGGGGTCCATTACTAGCATTGAAACCCTATATTAA
Organism: Aedes aegypti; assembly: GCF_002204515.2. Lineage (NCBI taxonomy): Eukaryota > Metazoa > Arthropoda > Insecta > Diptera > Culicidae > Aedes > Aedes aegypti. The sequence goes on from NC_035107.1 coordinate 208,744,990, forward strand.
GGAATTTCTCCACTGATTTCTTGGGTGATTCCTTCAAGGATTTCACAAAAAAATGTTTCATTAATTTTTCCAGAAATTTTCCAAAAAACCCTTTTAGGGATTCAACCAGAAGACATCCACAGTAATGATTTGTTTAATCCTCTGAGTATATCAGTGGAATCCATGGAGGAATAATCTTTTGAAAATTTGTTGATGCCTTTCTGATAGAATACCTAGAGTAGAGAGAAAGGAAGAATTTCTAGTTTAATCCTTCGCGGAATTCCTGGTCAACTATTTCGCGGAAGTATTGGTGGTTGCAGAAAAAAATCTTGTAAACTTGTGGAATGTTTGTTTATTTCCCTGGAGGAATTTCTGATAACCCTCAAAAATTTTAAAAAGGGAAATCCTAGTAAAACCATTGATGTATTTTCTCGTGAAACTTCTGGAGAAACTCTGGTAGATTTTTCTGATGGAAATTCTAGCGATATTCCCAGTGTTAACCTTGGAAGAACCCCTGATGAAATTCTTTAAAAAATCCTCTCTCGGAAAATTACTTGTGAAATAATTAGAGAAAATTCTGATAAAGTCTCTGAAGGAAATTCTGGTGCATTTTTTTAAGGAATTTGTGGTCAAATCTCGTAAGAAATTCGTTATGGGATTTCTGGAGATCATCTTGTTTGAACCCTTGAAGGATTTTTTCCAGAATGTTTTGGAAGAACCTCTGGAGGATTTTTTTAAATTCCAGGTAAAATCACCGGAAAAATATTGGTGGAGTTTCTTGAAGAATTTCTAGTGAAATCACTATGAAAATTTCAGCTGAAATCTTTGAAGTTTTCCTGATGGAAATCAAGGAGAATAACCTGTTTTTTTTCCAGATGTAATCCATGGAGAAACCATGGTGGAATCCCTGAAGTCCCTTGAAAAGCTCCTGATGGAATCCCTATAGAAACTCCTGATGAAATCCCTGGAGGAATTCCTGATAAGATTCCTGATGGAACACCTGATAGAATCCCTAGAGGAATTCCTCATCATATGCCTCGAAGAAATCCTGAAAGAATTCATCTAGGAACTCCTGAATCTCTGCAGAAACTCCTGATGGAAGAGAAAGTCCAGGTGGAATATTTGAAAAAAAACTTTTGATGGAGGAACTCCTGATGAAATGCTAAGAATACTATAGATTCCTATAGTATTCCTATAGATTCCTATAGTATTCCTAGAGATTCCCTATAGGAACTCCTGATGGAAACCCTGGAGGAACTCCTGATAGAATCTCTGGAAGAATCCCAGGTGAAATCTCAGAAAAAAACTATTGATGGAACCCCTGGAAGAACTCCTGATGAAATCCACAGAAAAGCTCTGATGGAAGCCCTAAAGATAATCCTGATAGAATTCCTATAGGAACTCCTGATGGAATCCCTAGAGGAATTGGAGAAATTCCTAAAGATATTCTTGAATGAACTCCTGATGAAATTCCTAGCAGAACTCCTGATGGAATCCCTAGAGAAACTCCTGATAGAACCCCTGGAGGAACTGCAGGTGGAATCCTTGGAGAAACTTCTCATAGAATGGCTAGAGAGGAGTTCCAGGTGGAATCCCTGAAGGAACTCCTGATGGAATTCCTAGAAGAACATCTGATGAAATCCCCACTCATGAAGGGAACCCCTAGAGAAACTCCCAATGGAATCCCTAGAGAAAATTTTGATGGCACCCAAAGAGGAACTTCCGATGGAATCCCTAGAGAAACTCTGATGGAACTCCTGATGTAATCTTTCGTGTAATTCTTGATTTAATCTTTAGAAGTACAACTGATGGAATTCCTGGACAAAATGTTGATGGAGTGTCTGATGGAATCTCTAATGGTGTAATCCAATAACTTCTGATGGAATCCCTAAAAAAAACGTTAAAAGGGGAAAATCCTGATGGGTTAATTGTAGGGATTCCTGGTACAATCCCTGGAGGAATTCTGCTTAGAACTTTGATGGAATCACCGGTAGAACTGCTGGTGTATTTGCTAAAGAAATAGGTTCAAGTTTGTGGGAAAATGCCAGTGGAATATATAGCACCAACTCATTAGCGCACATTTGATACATTACCATGTCGTCGACGCTTTGTAAATTCACGCATTTTGAGTTGCCACCCTGCATTCGCAGTTCATGGGACGTCGAAGCTTCAATTTGACATGCTGACGTCGATGTTCGTGCAACATCCCTACAGACGGTACGATCAGTTCGTCAAACATTTGGCTACGCCACCGGTGGTTTGAGCAAAATCAAACTCGTTTGATTTTGGCCGACCGATTCGCCAACCGTCAAATCGGTGTCACAAACTGTCAAATTGGTTTGTCAAGCAACATGACACACGGTCAAACATAGCACAAACATGAGCATCAACCTGAAGGCGGAGTCAATGTTGGTCATTGAAATGCTCAACGTATTCTCCGAAGGCTTCGTGCCACGAGCCGAGATGTGCAGATATGGGAATGGGAGCATTTCGATGGACCAACGTAAAGTGATCGAAAGATGCAAGCAACGATGGAGCCAATAGACGACGTCTTCAATACTAATGGAACGAGATGCTCAGTACGCTACGCGCTGCTGGTTTTTGAGTGAGGATCCAGAGAAACAGAAATGGATAAATAAACACGAAAAAACAAATTGCTACACGGAGTTGTGTCGAGATGCAAACATCAATCCCTGGAGTAACACGTACCAAGTTCGCAAAGATTATGGGTCATCAGCTGTGATGCACCCAGACAAGCTGGGTATCGTAGAGGGTTTATCCTGTAAGCACGACCCAACGACGTGACCATCAAACAGTGAACATGAAGTAGCAACCGTCGAGGATCGGCAAGTATCCAGCGAAGAGACACCAGAAACATACGAAAGAATCTGATTGACGGTGAGGTGACTGCAGGAACCTGCACTGGAATTGTAGGACTGACCTCGGGATGGGAACAACCAGTAACGAGCTACTGCTTTCGTGAGAACATCCGTTACCAGGAAAGATTTTCGTAGGATTGACTAGGTCCACAGAATCGTAGCATCGACCTCAGCGTCTGTCCGGATTGAATCGGTTCCGAAGATCTTCCAACTCCAGAGAATTCTTCATCTGACTTGAATACATCATCAGCTGGGAACTATTTCGAGTAGAACGTAGCGTCATATTGACTTGAGTATTCGGGCGCCCCTCAAGTCATCCACCGCCATTTCCGATGACCAACAGAGTAAGAACAACGCGTAACGTTAACGATTCCGGGAGATATTCCTTTGTTGAGAAATTCTCCGCCAAAGTAAGCTAGTTTCTGTGCCGAATAGCCCATTGAATTGAGAAAACTTCCGAGCGAGAATGCCGCTCGACAAAACTGAATAAGGATTTCAGGCGACACTACCTTTCGACACTAATTTAAGATACTGTAATTCATTTGAATCCTGCCGGGTACTACTACATGATGATGGACATGATGAGTGCCTATTGTTCAACGTTGCGATAGAAGGTGTTCTCCGGATGTAAAGGCGATGAAAAACTTTCTACAGATCCAGCCAATTTATTTGCTTCGCGAATGATTTTTAAAATTATAATTCACCAGTTTTGGTCACTTTTTTTGTCAAAACATGCATTTAATTTGACATTGTTCTTCTTCTTCTTCTTGGTGTTACATACTCACTGGAACAGAGCCTGCGCCTCAGCTTAGTGTTCTTATGAGCTCTTTTACAGTTATTAACTAAGAGCTTTTTTACATAAGTTGTAATTTTCAACACAACAATACTCTTTGCCTAGAAAAGTCAAAGAAATTTCCATTACAAAAAGATCCTGAACCATCAGGGAGTCGAATCCAGACACTTTCAGCAAGGCTTTGCTCTGTAGACGCAGACGTTACCATTAGGCTGAGTAAGGCCCATTATGTACAGCTTTGTATTCAACCATCACGTAAAAAAATGCAAAACTCACAAGCAGCTTAGGCGGCATCCACAAATTACGTAACGCTCTAAGGGGGGAGGGGGTAGGCTCGAGCGTTACGACTCATACAAAATTTTAAAAATTTCCATACAAAAAGCGTTACGGAGGGGGGGAGGGGGTCGAAAATTTCCAATTTTAGCGTTACGTAATAAATGGATGCCGCCTAGTAAATCCTAGTAAAACCATTGATGTATTTTCTCGTGAAACTTCTGGAGAAACTCTGGTAGATTTTTCTGATGGAAATTCTAGCGATATTCCCAGTGTTAACCTTGGAAGAACCCCTGATGAAATTCTTTAAAAAAATCCTCTCTCGGAAAATTACTTGTGAAATAATTAGAGAAAATTCTGATAAAGTCTCTGAAGGAAATTCTGGTGCATTTTTTTAAGGAATTTGTGGTCAAATCTCGTAAGAAATTCGTTATGGGATTTCTGGAGATCATCTTGTTTGAACCCTTGAAGGATTTTTTCCAGAATGTTTTGGAAGAACCTCTGGAGGATTTTTTTAAATTCCAGGTAAAATCACCGGAAAAATATTGGTGGAGTTTCTTGAAGAATTTCTAGTGAAATCACTATGAAAATTTCAGCTGAAATCTTTGAAGTTTTCCTGATGGAAATCAAGGAGAATAACCTGTTTTTTTTCCAGATGTAATCCATGGAGAAACCATGGTGGAATCCCTGAAGTCCCTTGAAAAGCTCCTGATGGAATCCCTATAGAAACTCCTGATGAAATCCCTGGAGGAATTCCTGATAAGATTCCTGATGGAACACCTGATAGAATCCCTAGAGGAATTCCTCATCATATGCCTCGAAGAAATCCTGAAAGAATTCATCTAGGAACTCCTGAATCTCTGCAGAAACTCCTGATGGAAGAGAAAGTCCAGGTGGAATATTTGAAAAAAAACTTTTGATGGAGGAACTCCTGATGAAATGCTAAGAATACTATAGATTCCTATAGTATTCCTATAGATTCCTATAGTATTCCTAGAGATTCCCTATAGGAACTCCTGATGGAAACCCTGGAGGAACTCCTGATAGAATCTCTGGAAGAATCCCAGGTGAAATCTCAGAAAAAAACTATTGATGGAACCCCTGGAAGAACTCCTGATGAAATCCACAGAAAAGCTCTGATGGAAGCCCTAAAGATAATCCTGATAGAATTCCTATAGGAACTCCTGATGGAATCCCTAGAGGAATTGGAGAAATTCCTAAAGATATTCTTGAATGAACTCCTGATGAAATTCCTAGCAGAACTCCTGATGGAATCCCTAGAGAAACTCCTGATAGAACCCCTGGAGGAACTGCAGGTGGAATCCTTGGAGAAACTTCTCATAGAATGGCTAGAGAGGAGTTCCAGGTGGAATCCCTGAAGGAACTCCTGATGGAATTCCTAGAAGAACATCTGATGAAATCCCCACTCATGAAGGGAACCCCTAGAGAAACTCCCAATGGAATCCCTAGAGAAAATTTTGATGGCACCCAAAGAGGAACTTCCGATGGAATCCCTAGAGAAACTCTGATGGAACTCCTGATGTAATCTTTCGTGTAATTCTTGATTTAATCTTTAGAAGTACAACTGATGGAATTCCTGGACAAAATGTTGATGGAGTGTCTGATGGAATCTCTAATGGTGTAATCCAATAACTTCTGATGGAATCCCTAAAAAAAACGTTAAAAGGGGAAAATCCTGATGGGTTAATTGTAGGGATTCCTGGTACAATCCCTGGAGGAATTCTGCTTAGAACTTTGATGGAATCACCGGTAGAACTGCTGGTGTATTTGCTAAAGAAATAGGTTCAAGTTTGTGGGAAAATGCCAGTGGAATATATAGCACCAACTCATTAGCGCACATTTGATACATTACCATGTCGTCGACGCTTTGTAAATTCACGCATTTTGAGTTGCCACCCTGCATTCGCAGTTCATGGGACGTCGAAGCTTCAATTTGACATGCTGACGTCGATGTTCGTGCAACATCCCTACAGACGGTACGATCAGTTCGTCAAACATTTGGCTACGCCACCGGTGGTTTGAGCAAAATCAAACTCGTTTGATTTTGGCCGACCGATTCGCCAACCGTCAAATCGGTGTCACAAACTGTCAAATTGGTTTGTCAAGCAACATGACACACGGTCAAACATAGCACAAACATGAGCATCAACCTGAAGGCGGAGTCAATGTTGGTCATTGAAATGCTCAACGTATTCTCCGAAGGCTTCGTGCCACGAGCCGAGATGTGCAGATATGGGAATGGGAGCATTTCGATGGACCAACGTAAAGTGATCGAAAGATGCAAGCAACGATGGAGCCAATAGACGACGTCTTCAATACTAATGGAACGAGATGCTCAGTACGCTACGCGCTGCTGGTTTTTGAGTGAGGATCCAGAGAAACAGAAATGGATAAATAAACACGAAAAAACAAATTGCTACACGGAGTTGTGTCGAGATGCAAACATCAATCCCTGGAGTAACACGTACCAAGTTCGCAAAGATTATGGGTCATCAGCTGTGATGCACCCAGACAAGCTGGGTATCGTAGAGGGTTTATCCTGTAAGCACGACCCAACGACGTGACCATCAAACAGTGAACATGAAGTAGCAACCGTCGAGGATCGGCAAGTATCCAGCGAAGAGACACCAGAAACATACGAAAGAATCTGATTGACGGTGAGGTGACTGCAGGAACCTGCACTGGAATTGTAGGACTGACCTCGGGATGGGAACAACCAGTAACGAGCTACTGCTTTCGTGAGAACATCCGTTACCAGGAAAGATTTTCGTAGGATTGACTAGGTCCACAGAATCGTAGCATCGACCTCAGCGTCTGTCCGGATTGAATCGGTTCCGAAGATCTTCCAACTCCAGAGAATTCTTCATCTGACTTGAATACATCATCAGCTGGGAACTATTTCGAGTAGAACGTAGCGTCATATTGACTTGAGTATTCGGGCGCCCCTCAAGTCATCCACCGCCATTTCCGATGACCAACAGAGTAAGAACAACGCGTAACGTTAACGATTCCGGGAGATATTCCTTTGTTGAGAAATTCTCCGCCAAAGTAAGCTAGTTTCTGTGCCGAATAGCCCATTGAATTGAGAAAACTTCCGAGCGAGAATGCCGCTCGACAAAACTGAATAAGGATTTCAGGCGACACTACCTTTCGACACTAATTTAAGATACTGTAATTCATTTGAATCCTGCCGGGTACTACTACATGATGATGGACATGATGAGTGCCTATTGTTCAACGTTGCGATAGAAGGTGTTCTCCGGATGTAAAGGCGATGAAAAACTTTCTACAGATCCAGCCAATTTATTTGCTTCGCGAATGATTTTTAAAATTATAATTCACCAGTTTTGGTCACTTTTTTTGTCAAAACATGCATTTAATTTGACATTGTTCTTCTTCTTCTTCTTGGTGTTACATACTCACTGGAACAGAGCCTGCGCCTCAGCTTAGTGTTCTTATGAGCTCTTTTACAGTTATTAACTAAGAGCTTTTTTACATAAGTTGTAATTTTCAACACAACAATACTCTTTGCCTAGAAAAGTCAAAGAAATTTCCATTACAAAAAGATCCTGAACCATCAGGGAGTCGAATCCAGACACTTTCAGCAAGGCTTTGCTCTGTAGACGCAGACGTTACCATTAGGCTGAGTAAGGCCCATTATGTACAGCTTTGTATTCAACCATCACGTAAAAAATGCAAAACTCACAAGCAGCTTAGGCGGCATCCACAAATTACGTAACGCTCTAAGGGGGGAGGGGGTAGGCTCGAGCGTTACGACTCATACAAAATTTTAAAAATTTCCATACAAAAAGCGTTACGGAGGGGGGGAGGGGGTCGAAAATTTCCAATTTTAGCGTTACGTAATAAATGGATGCCGCCTTATCGTGATCAGGTACTGCTCACTCACAAGCATCAAACCCGAAGGAAAAAAAAACGACAAAGAAACGAAAGCAGCTAACCACAACGCGTAAAACACAAATCTGCCCCCTAATTGAGCTTACTTTTAAAAGAAGGCACGTGACTTTCGTTGACGTTCACCGGTCCGAAAATCGGACCACGAACCGTGACGACGATGATGACGGCGGCGACTACGTTTGCGGTCTGGTTCGATGATTCAACTGAAAGTCGGGCAAGGTTTTGATAGCACCAGAGCATACAAGTGGATTTTCGGTATTGGGAGAATAATCCAATTGAGAGCACTGCTGAAGACTCTAAGCAACTTAAAGCCTCGTGACTCAACGGATGGCTGATTTGATCTATAAGATTGGAATGAAATCTGTACATTTTTTGAGCATGTCGACAGCTTAGGCACAGATTTAGCACCCATACTTATTGCGACATTGTTCGGTCGCCATTTTTGGCACGAACAAGTGCTAATAAAAGCCTACAAGCCAAACAATTCCAACTGAAACAATCCGACGAATGGCATTCTTCTGTAGTGAGGCAGGCCGGCTAGACCCCGATGATAGAAGGGCCATTCAGTAATGTCCCACTGGCGTGGCACGTAATAAATCTTTCCTTGCAGTGCACTATGGGCCGGGAATTGAAATTTCGCGGCAAAAGTAAAAAAATGTACTTATAGTGTACCGGATGTACCCCTGCATCTACGTCACTTTTTGCGGGAGTGTATGGGTTAGGGGTAAGGTAATTTTATGGCAGAGATGCTTGCTTGTGGATAGCAGACTGCCTATGTGTCAGGCGTAAGGAAAGGCGTGCTATAATGATGGAAGAATGGAAGCGTAAACACGGTTTCTTGTCCGTCTCTGGATCTAGCGATGGCTATGAAGGAATAGTGTGGAAGAAAGAAGCAAGTGATAGATACAACTACAAGGTACAAGGAAAGGGACGGGCCTGAGATTGAACCTATGACCTTCTGCATGTAAAGCAGAAGCGATAGCTATTGGACCACTAAGTGTTTCGTAATTTTTCATATGTTTTGTTTATCTACTGACCTACAGAAAGGGTAGGTCAGTCGATAAACAAAAAATATGAAAGCATAAGAAAGACTACCAAGAGAAAGAGAGTTAGCTGCCATTTATTTATTCAATTTTGGAATACTTTAAAACACATTGAAAATATCTTCTGAAATTAATTTGTATTTCATAACATGAAACATAAAAGAATTTCGATCATAAATATTACAATTATTATTTTTTCTCAATTCTAACAATTATTTTCAATATAATTCAAAATGAGTTTTAACTACATCAAACCCATCTTTTTCATGTGTATTTAAGTTTATATTGGTTTTAGGTTGAGGTTACTTCTTTAGGAATGTGCTTGGAATTTTGTTGCGAAATTTTTATTTCTAGCCCACAGTGCAGTGCCGTCGTGCCGTATCGTGCACGTGACATTGAAACCCCGCCGACCAAAACGCGAGCAAACAGAAAAAAAATATGCACAAAATATCTCGACTCAAGCGAGTGTGTGTCGCTGCTTTGCATCTATGTCGTCATTGTGTCGTGTCCCTCATCATCATCATTATCCTAAGGAAAGTAAGGTAGCTAGAGCTACAAAAAGCAGTCAAGCATCACCGTAGGAGGTGGTGCCCGACGCCGGCCGATTCTCCGAACTCCTCAAGCTCCGAGTCGAACAGATGCTCGTTAGTTGACTTCTGCTGGCCCAGCACGGTGGAACGATAGTGGACGATTTGATGTCAAATTTCAAAATAATAGGCTTTAAAAGCCTTTTTGGAAAATATCTGAAATTTTGAAAGAGCCTCAAAGCCAATTAGGGTTTGAAAAAATTGAGAACTGTTAACAAAAAAAAAAAAAAAAAAATAATGCACTTGGCCCTGATGGAACTTTTTTACATCATCAAAAAACTTCCAGTTGATAGCTTATCTTTCTTGGTTGATATATTTAACAAATGTTTTCATTTGGCACAACTTCAAGACAAAAGGAAAAATATCAAGGTTGTGCCAATTTTAAATCAGGTCAAAAATCCTACTGAAGCTTCTAGCTATCGTCCAATCAGCTTGCTTTCCTCTATCAATAAACTTCTTGAAAAGACTAATTTTGAACAGAATGATGGTCTACGTCAACGAAAGTTCAATTTTTGCCAATAAACAGTTCGGATTCCGACATGGACATTAGACCACTCATAAACTTTTACGTGTAACGAGTTTGATTCGTTCCAACAAATCTAAAGGCTCTTCTACTGCAGTAGAAGACTGTATGCTGGTATACGTATACAGTATACTGGTCTAAACATAAAAAACATTCGACAGTGTTTGGCATGAAGGCTTGATTGTAAAATAAAACAAAATTTTAATTTTCCAACTTACATTGTTACAATAGTTGTTCAGAGTTTATCCAGAGGGTCGTTCAGAAGTTATGAATTATATGCTTCTTTTGTATTATACCCAGAAGACCCCGTTCTGATTGGAACGTATAATTTGTGATTTCGACCATCTTTGCACGATCTGTACCCCACTATGCCAAGTGCAATTTTTCTGAATCAGATCAACCTACACACGGCGGCAGCAATAACGGCAGGCAGCATCAGCCAACGAACGACATCGGATGTGTAGGTTTTGGCATTGGGTGTGGCAAATAGTTTGCATCGATCGCCCAACCACGCGGCAGTGTTGTCGTCGATGGTCGTTCGGTTGGTTAACCTGCTGCTATTGAATTGCTGCTACACGAGCAGAAATCGGAATCCCAATATCGTGATTATTATTCATGATATCATGATTCCTGTATGTTCTCATCATGTGAAAAAACACCATGGCTTGGAATCATATTATGATAAATATTGCCGCTTAGTGTTGTCACTATGGATGTTACGCTTATGAAGAATCATGATCATAACTCCAGATAGCAGAACTTGTCGCCATGACTAGAATGACCGCACCAATTTATGAATTTCTTGACTTGTAATATCATGATTTAAGGATCAGATTTTTGTCCGTGTATCTACTTTACCTGCTTACATTGCACGCCGCCGCCTGACCGACCCAGCGAACGCTTATGGATTCGAGATGTTGTTTGATCATCGTTCGTTGGCGTCTCGGGAGAGGCAGCCAGCCAACCGTCCAACACGGTCGATTATTTTTGGGTGTAAATCAAATTATTTTTAACTGTGGTAGGTATGCCTCTAGCGAATCATGCACGTAGGGGAAAGTGGGGCAAGATCGCCAATCTAAGCTAAATGTTTGAAAATATGGTAGAGTAACGATTCGAAGTCTTATCTACACGACCCAAGTAGATTCAGGATGACAATAATGTCATATAATTAAATTTACTCTTTTGGTAGGATGACCATGTACTGCCTCTTGCACCGACAGCTTTAAGCATCGTCAGTTTATGTCGGGGAATCTAATAAATACTCCAACGTAACTCTGTTTACTCTGAGCAGCTTTTCACATGATTCGGAATACGATTGTAATCGCACTCCACGTTTTCGAATGAGCAAACAATAAATCACAGCTATGAACAGTGTCGTAAAAATTCAGCCGAAAGATTCCCGATCAGTGAGAAAACGAACAAAAACAAACTCCGCTAGCACGAAGCCAATCTGACCATGAGAGCGAAGGCGACGAGGAAGAGAGTGGGTGCAACACACGCACACATTCAGTTTCACCCACTGTTGCTGTCACTGCAGTTGAGAATAGAATATAAACAATTACAAGTGAATTTTATATTACTGGTGTATGAAAACAGCAATGTGATGCCTTCAATTGATCAACCATGATTGTCTTTTAAGAAAAAAAAAAAATAAAATTTTGCAATTTGTGGATGTTTTTGTGTTGTATTCTGATAGGCAGTAAACCTTAATTTTACTATGAATTTAAGCATAGCATAGCATAGACTGACTGTACATGTCAATGGTTGCTACTCCGTGATTGATCGGAACTGGTAATAATTGCACTGCGATCCAAATGAATAAGCGATGGGATTTTCCGCTTACTCTCGGAGTGCAATTTTTAGCAGTTCTAATATTATTGATCAATAACGAAACCGGCCAAGTCCTTACAGTCAGTTGGGATGGGGTAGGAATGTTGGGGTGTAATGATTGTTGCTTCTAGAGACCGAGAATACCTCTGCATCTCCACAATCACTACGGGAAGGGTGTTTATTAGTGGAGAAGAAAAGATCTGGGAGTCACCTTTGGTCGGTGATGCGATCCATGGATAAGGAGGAAAAATACGACTTATACTTAAAGCTAGTTTTTATTTTTGTCTCGAAAAGTTTTCGGTAAAAGATTTAAAATAAACATCAACATCTATAATGTCGAACCTTTCAAAAGAAGTTTTTATTAATGGCGAAAAGAGAAAAATATACACATATTTTTTAAATTATATAAAACAGGAATAATGCCGACTAGAGATGGCCAAAACTAGAAATCCTTTATAAGAGAGATTCGCGGAAGCTGACATTTCTGTCAAAGTGTGAGCCAATTGAGCAGCGAGAGCTGTCAAAGTGTGAGCCAAACGAACATGCGTTATGTTTGTTTTGAACTTTTCTTGAGGAGTAATGTAATCCGCTTGAAATTATTTCGGTAAAAGTAACTTTGCATAAAGCAAAAAAATGAAATGTTTTACTTTTTTGAATTTTTGTCAATGCGATTTTTAGTTTTTGATTTTTTGGCTGTTTATTAGTTTTGATATGTAGCTCAAAGATCTATAACGAAACAATATACACTTTATAGCAATGAGGAAGTCATGTCCGTGTTACAATATTATTCTCGACGCCGAGCAAAAACAGCACTGCTGGTCTGTTGCCAAATCATTCCATTTTACTTCCGCTTATCTCTCTATAAAGGATCACTAGGCAAAACGGCTCATTTTAGTGAACGGATCCGATCCGAATCATTCATTTTAGTGAACCGGATCTTTTGAACGGTTCAGTGGTACAGCGGCTCGCAAAGAAAGAGCGAACTGATCCGAGCAAACGGAAAAAAAAAGAGTGGATATCTCCCTGTTGCACGACATGCGTCGTACCTTTAGTATCTTTCACTCTCTCTCATTCTCATTCTACCTTCTTCCCCAGAAACTCATGATATACTCGGCCGATTTCCCCTACTCGAACCACAAGGGAATAGCAAAAAGTGCTTTTCCGTAGGCCAGGGGACGTGGTTCACCTAGAGTGAATTTATGGCAGAGAAAAAGTAGATTTTGTAGTAAAATTGACAGGGAAATGAATGACAAGTTCATCCACTTTTCCTGGCCTATTCCAGTGAGCACTTTTTCTCTTTATCCATCATTTGCTTGTATACAAGTGGGCGGAGCAAATGTGTCTGTCTATGCTGAGAGCGCTGAGAGTATTGAGCAGCAGAAAGCTGTGCTTGCCTGTGTGGCGTGGCGCGCAAAACAAGGCCCGTGACAAGCGCTATAATGAACCCGAGAAGCGAACGAAGGGGAATAGGAAAAATAATCGATTCGTTCTTTTTCATGATCAATTTTTGTCTGATCCATGCTGATCAAATGAACCGACTCTCGCAAAAAAAGACCACGGATCACTCGTTCTTTTAAATGATCCGGATCTTGTGAACGGCTCCGATTCTTTTTGTCCATCTCTAATGCCGACACTTGTAGTGACGAATCATACATAGTTTGTTTGAAAATTACATAAAAGTATTGCTGCGCATTTATGTCTCAAGAAGAAAAGTCTTTGGTAGAAGTTTTAAAAAATACGTCAAATTATACGTCGACATTCATAATGTCGAACAATTCAAAAACATTTTTTTAAGTAATGCAAAAAATTCCATAGAGTTACAAAATAGGCATTAATGTCGACACTTGTAGTGACGAACCGCACAAAGTTTGATTGAATATTACATAAAAAAACATATGTTATCATAAGCATGAAACGAGCTCACCAGTTGGTAATCCATACTCGACTGAATACGAATATCTTTTCGCACTCACATAGCGCGAACACCAAAACTTCTCGGAGCCCCGAAAACGAACCGTCTTGCTTGGGCTTTCCGAAGCACTGCCCAGCAAAATGCGCGAAACGAAAACCAAACTCCCGGCGTCTCGAAAACAAAGCGTCTTGCTTGGGTTTTCCAAAATACTGGCCAGCAAAACACGCGAAAAGAAAACCAAACTCCCGGCGTCCCGAAAACGAAGCGTCTTGCTTGGGCCCTCCAAAACACTCTCTTAATTTTACTATGAATTTAATCATAATAATCAAATTCATGAAATTCATTAACGTTTGGAGTATATTTGGAAGTTTTCATGAAAATATCGAGTAGGAGAGGTGATCACTCTTGGGAAACTGAAACAGATAGCATCGAGTTAGGGAACATCGAGTTAGAGAGGTATCGATTTACAGAGGTATCAAAGCATGCTAGATTGAAGGGACTGCGCATTCCATCGAGTTAGGGGCAATATCGAAATACAAAATATCGAGTATGGGAGAGTTAACTGTAGTATCCTCCACGGTTTTTTTTTATTTTCTCCAATTCTTTGTGGGGAATTTCTCTATGATTTAAATCAGCCAGTTTTCTAAGGATCCTTTTAGAGCTTGTCTGGGCTGAAAAACGGTGAGTCGACAACTAGAAAGGAGCGTTCAACACAGCTCTGGTCCTCACAAGTTCCTACCTCACGCTTCCACGGGTCAAACGATGACAAAGACCGCCAGCTAAGGGTTGCGTACTTAGCTGGTAGTGCAGCATGGGCACTGTTGTCCTTCTGACATCAGCTAGATTGAGGAGGTACGTCTCGAGCGTCTGTTCACCAGGAGGCTCAAACAGCGTCTGTTCTGGTATGCAGCGGCTGAGCAAGAAATGCTGAATCGCGCACAGCTAAATCCAAGGTGGTAGCCCCATCAGTGCGATCGTCTTAGTGTTAGTTGGGACGTTAAACAGAGCTGGTACGATGGCGCTCCGGCGAGACAGGAGTGTTGGCGTAGGCCCAATAAGCCACCCGTAAAAAAACCTTATTGCGAATAACATAGGAGATATTACGACCCGGAACAATCGGCAAAGACCCACGCGACGAAATAAGGATTACGATTGGAAACTTGGAATATGGAACTGCAAGTCACTTGGTTTCGCAGGTTGCGACAGGATAATCTATGACGAACTACATCCCCGTAACTTCGATATCGTAGCGCTGCTGGAACTTTGTTGGACTGGACAGAAGGTGTGGAAAAGCGGGCATCGAGCGGCTACCTTCTACCAAAGCTGTGGCACTATAAATGAGCTAGGAACTGGCTTCATAGTGTTGGGCAAGATGCTACAACGCGTTATCGGGTGGCAGCCGATCAACGCAAGGATGTGCAAGATGAGGATAAAAGGCCGTCAACTACAGCATCATCAACGTACACTGCCCACACGAAGGGAGACCCGACGATGAGAAGGAGACGTATTACGCGCAGCTAGAGCAGATTTATGACGAATGCTCGCCGCGTGACGTGAAAATCGTTGTTGGCGACATGAACGCACAGGTAGGACGAGAGGAGATGTACAGACCGGTGATCGGGCGGAACATTCTGCACGCCGTATCTAACGAGAACGGCCAACGATGCGTCAACTTTGCAGCCTCTCGTGGTATGGTAGTCCGAAGAACCTTCTTCCCCCGCAAAGATATCCAAAAGACCACCTGGAGATCACCCGATAACCTAAGCGAGAACCAAATCGACCACGTTCTAATCGACGGAAAATTCTTCTCTGACATTACCAATGTTCGCACATACCGCAGTGCGAATATAGATTCGGATCACTACCTAGTTGCTGTATGTATGCGCTCAAAACTTTCGACGGTGAACAACTCGCGTCGAATCCAAACGCCGCGGCTTAACATCGAGTGGCTACGGGACTCAGAAGTAGCCCAAGAATACGCGCAGCAGTTGGAAGTGGCCCTACCAACGGAAGAGCAGCTTGGCGCCGCCACTCTTGAAGATGGCTGGAGGCACATAAGATCCGCCATAGGTAGCACCGCAATAGCAGCACTAGGTCCAGCGGCCCCGAATCAGAGAAACGACTGGTACGACGGCAAGACTTCCGCCTCCAGATCTCCAAGAGGTAGAAACGGAGATTAGATGGTTGAAAAACAACAAAGCCACTGGAGTGGACCAACTACCGAGCGAGTTGCTAAATTACGGTGGTGATGCACTGGCAAGAGCGCTGCACTGGGTTATTTCCAAGATTTGGGAGGAGGAAGTATTGCCGGAGGAGTGGATGGAAGGTGTCGTGTGTCTCATCTACAAAAAGGGCGACAAGTTAGATTGCGCAAATTATCGTGCGATCACAATTTTGAGCGCCGCCTACAAGGTACTCTCCCAAATTCTATGCCGCCGTCTATCACCAATTGCTAGAGAATTCGTTGGACAATATCAGACAGGATTTATGGGCGAACGAGCAGCAACGGACCAGATATTCACCATCCGCCATCGATTTTAAATCGGCCTATGATACAATCGATCGAGAACAGCTATGGCAGATTATGGACGAATACGGTTTCCCGGACAAACTGATAAGATTGATCAAGGCGACGATGGAGTGTGCGTATTCCGAGTATCAGGGAACACTCGAGTCCCTTCGAATCTCGCAGAGGGTTACGGCAAGGTGATGGCCTTTCGTGTTCAACATTGCTTTAGAGGGTGTGATAAGAAGAGCGGGGATAGACACGAGTGGCACGATTTTCAGAAAGTCCGTTCAGTTACTTGGTTTCGCCAACGACATTGATATTGTTGCACGCAACTTTGAGACGATGGCGGATACGTACATCCGACTAAGGGCTGAAGCTAGGCCATTCGGACTGAACATCAATGTGTCAAAGACGAAGTACATGATAGCGAGGGGCTCAAGAGAAGCCCCCCACCTCGAGTTCATATTGACGGTGATGAAATCGAGGTTGTCGAAAAATTCGTGTACTTGGGCTCACTGGTGCCCGCCGACAACGACACGGGCACGAAACATGGACCCTACGTGCAGAGCAGAGCATGTAAAATTGAGCATTTCAAACTAGTTCTAGCTTGTGATCCATAAGAGATAGAAAGTTCGGGTCTTCGGCAAAGTTGCTCAGGGGTTCAAGGACATCCGGAAAGGGAACTGTTTAGTTCGCGATTTTGCCGCTAGGTGGCGCTAGTGAGCATGTAAAATTCAGCATTTCAAACTAGTTCTAGCTTGTGATCCATAAGAGATAGAAAGTTCGGGTCTTTGGCAAAGTTGCTCAGGGGTTCAAGGACATCCGAAAAGCGAAGAGCTAAGTTCGCGATTTTGCCACTAGTTGGCGCTAGTGAGCATGTAAAATTGAGCATTTCAAACTAGTTCTAGCTTGTGATCCACATGAGATAGAAAGTTCGAGTCTTCGGCAAAGTTGTTCAGAAAGTCAAGGACATCCGGAAGACATATAGTTTGGTTCGAGATTTTGCCGCTAGGTGGCGCTAGTGAGCATGTAAAACTTAGCATTTTGAACTAGTTCTAGCTTGCGATCCACAAGAGATAGAAAGTTCGAGTCTTCGGTAAGTAAAGAACAGAAATAAAGTAAAGGACATCCAAATATCAAATTTTTTGATTTCTAATTTTGCCACTAGGCTGCACTAGTACGCATATTTAATTAAATATATGAAACAAATTCTATATTTCGAGCCAGATGAGATAGAAAGTTTGAGTCTTCGGCAAAGTTGTTCGGAAAGTCAAGGGCATGTTCAGAAATCCTTTGACATTTGGAAGTTGAAGTTATTAGGGATGGAATCATATTAAATTAAAGTAATTCAGGTCTGATCAAATGTATATTCAAGTGTATCATATCTGATTCATATTCTAGTGATTCTGGTATGACTTACTCCATGTGCGAGTGACTCAGTCAGGACTCATATTCAAATTATTCCAGTCAGAATCTCTTCATGGTTCAAGTTTGATTGACTTCATATCCAAGTGATTGATGTCTTATTCTCTTTATATGTATTCATGTCTTTCGGGTTTGATTCACTCTATATTCAAGAAATTCAGGTTTGACTTGAATATGGAGTAAACAAAAATCATGTCAAATTCACTCCATGTTCAAGTGACTCAGGATTAAATCATTTTATATTCAATAGATACAAGTTTAGTTCTCTCCATAC